>NC_139459.1:159202500-159827500 GCF_057233095.1 Heloderma suspectum | reverse complement strand
TACGTAAACATTTACGTAGCCTATCACGGCTGACTGCAGGGACGCAAACGGCGGCGGCTATGGCCGCTGCCATTTGCGTCCCTGCTAGAGAGCGGCCGGATGTCTGGCTGCTGGCGGAGCCGGCCGGCGGCTCCGCAGAATCGCTACGGAGCACAGCCGGCTGGCCAAGATTCCTGGGGGGGGGAGGAACGGAGCGCCTCCCCCCTGCGAGGATTCCGGGGGGAGGGACGGAACGCCTCCCCTCACACCATCAGCATAATCCCTGCAAGGTAAGTGATTTTCATACATCCCTGCATTAGAAGGGTTGCTTTTACATGATTTGGTATGAATGTTCCTTGAGTTTTAAGACATGGTTTGTCAGCTTCCCACATATACTTGTAACTTGCAGTGAGATAAGACAATAAAGACTCTTGGAGGAAGGAAAGAGGGAGAGGACTCCTTTCCCATGCTGCAGTCTCAGCCAGTCTATAGGTGGCTAGATGTGCAAGGCTATATATACATGTCTAGTTAGACACAAGTCCAATTAAGTTCAGTAGGACTTTTTCCCAGGTAAGTATGTATAGGGTTGCCACCTCAGCTGTTGCTGAGTTGAACTGAAATCAGGGGAGGCTGGTGGCTCCAATGTCATGGGATGATGAATATGCTCTGGGTTTGAGTCAGAACTAGTCAGAACTCTAAAGAGGCTATGCAAGGTGCTGAACCCTATCTTCAAAATAGGTCCAGCACCTTGGATAGCTCCCTTAGAGTTCTGACTGGTTCTGATTGAAACCCAGAGTGGATTTACTACCCCAATGGCATTGGAGCCACCAGCCTCCACTGACTGAAATACTTTCTTTTCTAAACTATTTATTTTCTGAAAAACTTTCTAACCTAGATGTTTATACTGCTTCAGGATTAGGGGTTGGGCTGGATGATCTTTCGGTGTTCCTTAAAACTTAGTGATTCTTGACATTTCTGTGTATGGGTTTTCTATCTGTTGAGGTTGTCTGAGGCACGCCTGGCCAGAGCCTTGGATTTGTGAACAGTCCTGGCAAAGTTGCTTTTCAGGGCTGGCTTCAGGGGTTAGCATGGTGAAGCTCCTGCTGAGGGCTCATCGTCACCCCTGCTGACACTGCTCCTGTCAGGACCCCGACTGGTGCCAGATGCCCTTGCCACCTTCACCATCGTCAGAGCCACCGCTTGCGGGACCACTCCTGACCACTCCTCTCGCCCCTTCCTCCTTGCAGGTGTGTTTACCCGGTTGTGAGCTGTGGCACTTATTCCATTCCATGGCAGCTGGCCAGCATGTTAGATTCCCCAAGGGGCAATACCTGATGCCGACATATAGGGCATTACATTTTGGGGAATCTAATACAGTGGCTGCTTGCTGTAGTGCAGAGCTGAGTGCAAGCTTGGCTCTTACAATAAGTATTGCACCAAATAAACACATCAGTGCGGAGGAGGGAGAAGGTGAGTGATTGGCAGCAGCAGCAAACAGCTGCATGGCACCAGGTAGGGGCTCAGTATCAGGTGAGGGGTCAGGTCAGCACCAGGCAGGGCCCCATTAGTGGCATCATGTAGAGGGGGCCACTAAAGTCTAGTGCTGGCCCTGCTCAGTATCTTCTTTTGTCATGGAGATCAGCTAACCGCTTTCAGTAGCTGGCTTTAACAACGTTCTGGAAGGAGAAAGCCATTTTGAAGAATGTGCCATGTCTTTCTTTCTCCACCTTACTCCTTCCTTGACTGAAGATGATGTCATTGAGCTCTGGGCTGAGACTTTTGGGGAGCCCTGGAAGCATCTTGGAGGTTCTGGCTGTTCCCCTAGGAATGTGATGTGGGAGCAGCGAGCTTTGGGACATCAGCCAGAGTGTCCAATGCTGCACCTCCACCATTGCTCAACCTGTATTTTTCTAAATAAACATAAACATTATAAATGCCAGTAAGCCTGCATTGACCTCAATTCAGTGAAGACCAAGGGCAGTAAATGTTGCATCCATGAAATGTCTCACCACTTGGAGAACTGGGGCACACAAAACATGATACTACAAAGTTGTGATTTAAAAAGATAAAATTAAACAGTGCATTTGTGGTGGCTAGCCCTACAGGGCCCCAGGCAGAGGAAAATGCAGCAGCCTGCTACCCCAGTGCCCAGGCCCTGAGGATCAGAGCGGTGAGTGAGCACTCTCAGGCCCAGGAAGCCTGAGGGAGCCTTGAGCCCAGCCACTGGGGAGCATAGTATGCATAGAGAGGGGTGAGGCTGGGGGGAAGGCTCACTGGAGCAGATGATACACTTCTGGGGTGGTTCTTGGTTAGCTGGCTCTGCCTCCCAGGGCGTAACGATATTTTGAACACCCCCAGGTAGATAGCCTATATATAGCCAGGGGCATTACACTATCTAGAAGGGAAAGCTCTCAGAGAGCATCATGGGGGGTGGAGTGCCAGTGAGTGCTGCTAGGTCACTTGGACGGATGCTGAGAGGTGGCAGCCTCCAGTTCTAGAAGAATGGCAGGGAGCACAGGGACAAGTTGTCTGGCTGAGCAAAGGATTTGTGAGGTGCCCCCAGCACTTGGCAACTGGCCACTCTTCTCCGACAGCCATTTTGTGACTAGCTATGCTCCCCACAATACCTGTTCTATGGATGTGCCCAAGGCAATTGTAAAAATGCCAAATGTGGCCATGGGACCAAAAAGGTGTGTGTGGGGGGGGTTGCTCTCACTCCAATATTACATTGGCTCAGTGTTGCGCTGGATAGGCCTTGTAGGAAGCAAACAATAACAGCAGCAGTTGGTTACAATGCCATTCTTTGATCACTTGCTGATCACTAGTGAAGCTTCTTAGTCTAAGCTGTATTTATTTCTTTCCCAGATCTCATTTCCTCCTCCTTTTTTCCCCCTTGACTTTTTTTTTCATCCCCCGCTTCATTAGACCAGTTGCCCAAAGTGAAGCAACTACACCCTTTCTGCTCTGGCACAGGATGGGATGAGACTTTAAATAGATAGAAACTCACATTTTTAATGCTGGTATCTCAACCCTGAAGGACATCTACTGCCAACTTTTTGTATATCCAGTTCCAGGTGTGAGAGACAAATCTGTCCCTTTGGATCCAGAATCAATTGAAGTCATCACATCCCCCTAAAATAGGAATGGCTGGAGCACCTTCTTCCCCCCACCCCACCCCCAGATGATCCCTTCTAGTGACTGGCACCTGTGAGTGCAGATGTGTCCTCTAGCATGAAGCTGCTGGCCAGGAGGAGCTGCTTCCTGAGGACTCACTTGGGAACTGATGCTGCCCAGGCCAACAGCTGAGCATAAGTAGCTGCTTCTGTGCCATCTGACAGCACCTGGGCCCACCCAGCCATCACTGGAGAGGTGCCCCAGGGTCTCTGCATCGTTGCAGAAAGCCCCTGGGGTGTCTGTCTCCACCCAGCATTGCGAAAGCAAAGGTTCTGCCAGCCACTGGAGAAGCAGTGCATGACTTCAAGGTCTGCTACATTTAACTCAGGAGCACCACTAGCAATGACTATATATCGTACTTGACCAGAATCGGTGCACAATTTGATATTTTGGGCACTACCAGGTACCAGGTGTGTGTGCGTGTGTGAAGTTTTTATCAACATACAACCACTTTAATAGAGCATTATGTATCACCTCAATATCCGAGGTCAAGATACTTGATAATGTGCACTTGTTTCATTAGTGTCTCACACTTTATTAACAGAGTGGCAGAAACCTTGACTAACAGAAGGATTAGATGTAAGATTAGAAAAATGTTGTAAATCCCAAAAGCAAGGAAATGAAAAACTGAGCTATTCAATGGCCATAACTCTGTGCTGCAATGTGAGATAGTAATGGGAAGCCTCAGCAAAACTTAGAGTTATAAGCCATTTGCAGTGCACAAATGAATGAATGATTTCTGGGGTTTGCCATAACTTTATAGAGCTTGGGTTGTGTGGTGGTTAGTGTCAGACTAGGACTGGGGAGTCCTGAGTTCAAATTCCCATGCAGCCATGTTGCCATCTTTCATCCCAGCCTACCTCTCAGAGTTCTTCTGAGGGTAAAATGTACCTTGGGCCATTACCTCCTCTTGGTAGTGGAAATTGTGATGGATCAGGGCAGTCATCAAGATGCTGATAATACTGTCTTTTTCATCACATCCTAGGGTGGTGATGAAGTCTGAGTACTGGTGCTTGAGTTGGGTGGTGGACTGAATATGGGTGAACAAACTGAAATTGAATCCAGACAAGCTGGATGTTCTGTTGGTTTGGGGATCAGCTGATCTCTTCTGAGGGAGATATGTATGTCCCCCTTGTCCACTGGTTTTTAGGAGAGCCCTAAAGACTTTTTATTCCAGTCAGCATTTGGATGATTGGTTAGTCTGATGCTCTAAGGAGCCAAAGGAGTTAGTGTGAGCATGGAGCATAAAGAGAAGGCTCAGTCCAGAGAAAACAGGTTTCAGCTGCCACAGGGTTGCCTAAAATTAAGGTTCTTCTTTAGTTCCAGTTTGCCTGGGGCTCTTCTTGCCCCTTTCTCAAAGGGCAAAGGAAGGCCAACCAAACTGGAGTGGCATGCTATGCTATGGGGTTTCTAACTGAATCCAGAAAGTCTCCTTTGGCAACATAAGAGCTCTCTTCATGCATTCAAAATGAATGCATGAAGGGTGGGGTCTACACATTAGTCCCACCTCCAGAGTCCCCATTCCTGTGGTGGGACCTTTGGACTTTTGCATGTTCAGCATAAAAGCCTGAAGGGGATTTATAATTTTTGTGAACCGCTCAGAGAGCTTCGGTTATTGGGTGGTATAGAAATGAAAAGAAAAAACAAACAAATAAATAAGCAAGCAAGCAAGCACATTGTTGCCGACACTCCAATATTTTGCTCTTTTGACATAGAAAGGAAGGTTTCATTCTGGCTTGAGAAAGCACAGAAGTCTGCCATTCTAAAAGCCAGCCCTAACACTCAAAGCAGAATGGTGTACATGATACAAAGCCATCAGTCTCCACTGACATGACCATGATTCTCCAGACTTGATCCTTTGACCTCTTACTCTCCTTTGATTCTATTTTCAATTTACATTAAGGCTCCAAAATGTCAGTCCAAGAGAGTCATCAAGAAAATCTACTCATCAGGTGTTAATGTTTACCTGTTTGGAGCTTGGAGGAAAGAAAGAAGGGCCAGATCTACACGGAAATGGAATGAGAAGTGCTTTCTGGTTATATCCGGATTTTCATGAAACTGGCTTTGGTCCATCAGGGGCACATGAAGCAAGAAAAGTGGAGTATACAGCACCTAGAAACCCTTTCACAGGTCGCATAGCACTTGAAACCTCCATATTTCAGGGGTGGGTGGGTGGAGTCCAGCAAGTAGAACTGAGCATCATCAACCCTGTAGGTGCTGGCTGCTCAGAGAATAAGAGAGGCTTATTCCATGCCCCTGCCCACTGCTCAGGGAAGTTTACTGGAAGTGCTGAATTAAGCCCCTGTAGTTTACCCCACACCTCTCCCCTCTTGTCCATCATTGGGATATTGTGAAAGATTGAAACTGTGCTTTTATGAATGGAAAAAACAGGCTGCATTCTGTGAACTGGTAAAGCTGCTACTGTGGTATTCTGAATAACTGAAACAGCGTAACGGCGCTTTTATTAATGGGAAAAATTTGCTGCAGGAGTAAAGCTACTACTACGGTATTCTGACTGATTGGAACAGCAAAACTGCGCTTTTATGAATGGGAAAACAGGCTGCTCTGGAAGTCCTGATGGAGTGGTGCATGCGTGGATGGAGGAGGCACATTGCTTCCTTCCACTACTACAACAGCACATGCTCCTGCCAAAGGTGCTGAGCAGCAACTCCAGCTTCTCTTCCTCCTCCCCTCCTGCCATCTTGGCTCCATGTGTTATGCTCAGGCTTTCTGCTTCAGCTCACTCCCCTTTGGATCACTGGGGCTGGCAGCACTCTTGCTCTTCCTTAAGCCTGCTTTCTCTTGCTCTTTCTCTCGCTCTCCCTTATATCTTCCCAGCGGCTGAGGGAAAAAGAAGGAGCAACGAAAGCCCCAAGTGGTGGTGGGCGGGGACAGCCCTTGATTCATTTTTTGATGGAGAGCCATCAATAACTTGCAGCAGGATCACTTGAGGGGCAGCAGAGGAGGAGGAGGAGGCTGAAGGATTTAAAAAAAGGAAATCCCACACTTGCAAATCGGGTCCAATGGAGTACATTGGCTTTGAAGGAATGGAGAAGCTCTTATATGAATGGGAAAAATAGGATGCATTCTGTGGATGGGTAAAGCCGCCCTACTGCAAATGGGGAAAAAGATGGGGGGAAAGGGGATGGCCCCACCCCTTGACCACAACCAGGTCACAGAAATAGACACACCCAGGATTTAATGCAGGGGGACAGGGCACATTGCAGTGGAACTGCTCCGGAGCCATGTTTAAGAAACACAACACACTAAAACAACTTTCCAAAAATGCACCTCTTCCAGAGGGAAGTTGCAGGGTTGCTGTGGACTGGCAACTATATCATCTGTCACAGACAACCCTGATGTGCTCTCCCTCTGCATTAAATTGACTGTGTAGATTGGGCCAAGGTCAGTTTGATTACCATCTATCATGCTGCTTAGTTTTGATGAGCCAGCAGAGACAGGATTCTGACCATTGTTGGAGTTTTAATAATTAAACTCAAATTTGGGGGCATATATCCAGCTCCCGGACAGCCCAACAGTTAGGACTGTTTGACCCAAAGAAGTCTCATTCTCTCACACAAGGGGAATCTTATGAACCCCCCCACACACACACACACTTCTTCCTCCCTCTGCCCTTCTTTCCTCTTTCTCTCTCAGGGGCACCCCACTTTATCCAACTTTATTGTACCCCATACTGCGCAGATATGGAGATGTAACAAAACCCTTACTAACTTCTTCCCAGCAAGTCCATTAACTTGCCAGATCTCCCTATCTTCTCTTCTGTCATTACCCCCATTTTGCTGTAGAACCCAGTTAATGTTTCCCTACTTCTTTTCCTGCATCTTCTCCAAGCTTGTGTGTCTTCAGGGATAAGCAACTTGCTAGCTGCTTCTCTTTGCTCACAAGCTCTGCTATCAGCCTCCTTTGCTTCCCCTGCCAGTCCCCACATCCCTCTCCTCCTCCACTTGCCCACTGCGAGGATTTCTTCTCCCCCACAAACTGCTCATCAATTATGCTAAACCATTGCTTTCCATGTGTCTGCCTTAAAAATTAGAACAGGTCCTCTGCATAAATGAAAGTTAGGATAGGGCCTGAGCTACGGCACAGGTGAGTGGTGACCAGATCAGTATGCCACTGGCTAAGCAGGGCAGGGCATCCCACTTGCTCTTCCCCCCGCCCCGGTAAGTAGGGACCCAGGGCTTGGAAGTAAAAGGAGAACCCTAGTAAAGACAGCTTTACCAGGTTGGCAGCTAGAGTTACCAGTTAGAGAACTGCACACCTTCCTATCTGCCTGGCATCCTCTGTTTTTGGAGACTTTGGGGGAAGGTCAAAACTGTATCAAATTGGGCTAAAACAATTTTTAAAACCCTTTCAAGGCTCCAAAGTGGGTCCAAAACCTTGGAACCAGCCCTCTTCAACTTGGGTGCCTAGGATATGGAATTGCCTTGGATTCTGATGCTGTCCGAATATCTCTAAAGCATGGATATTCCCCTCGGATTCATACCTCAACCAAGGCAACTGCATAGCTCTAATTTACAGTGTGCACTTATGGAGTCCTCAGTTCACAGAACTACTTCATCACCTTGTTGTTGTTGTTCAGTCGTTCAGTCGTGATCACTGCCTTGTTGTGGCGAAGGGGCTTGTGTAACTCAGTGAAGCCATAAGCTATGCCATGCAGGGCCACCCAAGACGGACAGGTCATGGCAGAGAGTTCTGACAAAATGTGGTCCACTGGAGAAGGAAATGGCAACCCACTCCAGTATTCCTGCTAAGAAAACCCCATGGAACGTATTGCTCCTTGGGAGGAAAGCTATGACAAATCTAGGCAGCATAGTAAGAAGCAGAGACATCACCTTGCCGACAAAGGTCCATCTAATCAAAGCTATGGTTTTCCCAGTAGCAACATATGGCTGTGAGAGCTGGACTATAAGGAAGGCTGAGCGCCGAAGAATTGATGCTTTCGAACTGTGGTGCTGGAGAAGACTCTTACGAGTCGCCTGAACTGCAAGGAGGTCAAACCAGTCAATCCTAAAGAAAATCAACCCTGAATGCTCATTGGAAAGACAGATACTAAAGCTCCAGTATTTTGGCCACCTAATGTGAAGAGAAAACTCTCTGGAAAAGACCCTGATGCTGGGAAAGACTGAAGGCAAAAGGAGAAGGGGAGGGCTGAGGATGAGATGGCTAGATAGCATCACTGATGCAATGAATATGGACTTGAACATGCTCCGGGAGAGAGCGCAGGACAGGAAGGCCTGGCGTGCTATGGTCCATGGGGTCACGAAGAGTCGGACTTCATCACCTAGCAGTCAACAAAAGCAGTAATAAGACTATGTCAGTCTGGTTTGGGCTGAATTCATAGCCCACCCATCACTATTTACTTAAAAAAAAAAAAAAAGAAGAAGAAGTGTAGACAGGCTTCCTGGATAATTGTAATCGTTTCTGACATGAAAGTTTCTCTTTCTGTTTCATGATTTATTTCTCCTATATCATTTAAATGTATTTGAACACTGTTAATGTAGGAAGGAGGCATTATGTCAGCGTAGTGTCTTACCAGAACTAGTCCTTTTGTCCTGCAGAACTAGTCCTTTTGTCTTTATTCATTAGGTGCATGTTTACTTTGTTTCCTCATTTGATTGGTAAATCCTTTGTTGATATATCTGTTTGTTCAGCTACATAATGTAATGGGAGCTTTTGAAGGCACTGACATCTGTTTCATTCCTAAGGACAGCAGAATCCAGCTGGAAATGCAACAATAATGCTGGGAAGACAGTGAATAAGAGATTTTAAAAACTGGAAATGATTGGGCTCTTCAGTTATTCGATGCCTTCCTTGGGATATCATGACTTGGTCACTAACAATGGATGCCAATTCACGGGCAATAAATACAGCAAGTCTACTTGGCTATTTGGGGGGGGGGCAGTGTACACCCATCTGCCCTGGAAGGATTCCATAAAACATGTTTGCTTTGTGGGGATAGGGAAGAAAAAACTTGGGTCTGGTGCTGAGCCCAGCACTGCACTGGTGACACAGATAAAGAAGTAGAGTGTAATATTAAGAAAAGTTTTAGTGGAACTTCCCAAGAATTTAGGAAGTATGAAGTATTAGAGATCTGAAAAATGCATGTTCATACCAGCAGTCCCAAGAACACAGGGGCACATCCAGGTGATTCTTAGAGTGTGGAGGTTGGGTGGGTTTAGGTCATCAAGTACCCAGTCTTATAGAAAAAGCTGGGATTACACTGACATATTGAAAGAAATAGGAAAGAAGCAGGAAATAATTGGGTTGGGTATATATTCTTGAGAAAGCACTTGAATCTCCTAGACAGAATGGTGTTTGGATGCTTTTATTTATTATTTTACTATATCTGTTATCTATCTCACACACATGGTCCGGGCATATGGGGAATTAATAATAAAAATGTGAAGTTACAAAATAAATGATGTAAAATTAAAACCCAAACAATGGAAAAACACAATTCAAATGTTAAATATAATTATAGTGATATACATGTTAAACTAAGGCTGCAGACAAAAGCCTGAAGGTAAGTACAAAGATATTTACTAAAAATAGGGAGTTAGATGCTACTGGAGAAACCGTGGGAGCACCTACCAAAACATACAATAAAATAGCAGGAGAAACATTAGAGTAGAACATCCAAGTCTTTTAAATGTGCAGAATATGTGAAACAAGATGAGCTCAAACTCCTAATACAGAAAGGTAAATACCACCTGATAGGTAAAACTGAGAATATGTGAAATGTCTCCCATGATTGCAATGTAGCAATTGAAGGATATAACTTGTTCAAAAATAATAGATGCAGCAGCAAGAGAAGGGGAGTAGTATTATATGTCAAAATGCCACTTGCACAGAAATTCAAGAGAGTAAACATGGAAGCTGTGAGAATCTGGGCAAAAATAAACAGAAAATTAAATAAAAACAATGCTATTGACTTGGTTTGCTAGTCTACTATAGACCACTGAACCAAGGAGAAGATGTGGAGGATGCTTTCTCAAAAAAAATTACTGAAGCAAAAACTAGGGGATTGCAGCTATCCTGATATCTGCTGGGAGACAAACTCCACTAAGCATGGAACCTCCTTGTTGACTTCTTTTTTCAGAAGGTGGAGGAAGGAATGAGAGGATTCTTGACTTGATCTTAACCATAGGATAAAAGTTGGTGGAATTCCATGGCTAGATAAACTTAACAGGGGAAATTGTCCAAAATAGGTGGGAGTTCCTGAAGATGATGTTACTAGTAAAGGCGCAATCACAACAGTTCCAGTGAGAAAGAAAAATGGGAGACATCTAAACAAGCCAATGTGGCTGCACAAAAAACATAGTGATGAGCTTAAAATTTTAAAAAGGGTATATATAAGAAATAGAAGAACAGGTAACCAAGGATGAGTACAAAGGAGTAGCCCAGGCTTGTAGGGACACTGTGTCAGGATGGAAAACTGAAGCTCGAATTGAGCCAGGTATGGGAAGGAAGAGGAAGGAAATGGTAGGCCTGCACCTTAGTAAGGATCGTGAAATGTTAGTGGGTGACAAAGAGAAGGTGGAAGTGCTCAGTTCCTATGTTGCTTTCACCTTCTCTCAGAAAAGGAACTGTGTGCATCACAAGTAGCAAGAATGGTGAGGGACCAGGATTCCAGTTCCAAATTGATAAGAAGTAGGTTGAGAAAGATGTAGCTACCTTAAATGAGTGAATGTATTCAGGGCTGGATGACTTGAACCATATGGCACTAAAGGAACTGGCTAATGTACTTTCAGAACTGCTGGGAATATTGCAACCTTGGGCCGATCTAAATTGCGCCCTCCATCACAATGAATTCGGTGTCCCGTCGGGTTAAACGCTCTCGCATTAAAACGTGATTATTCACACTCACCCATTTTCCCCGTTGCAGTGCTTCATCGAACGTGCAAGCTCGGTTCACACTCGAGCGCTGTGCTGTTTTCCTGCTGTTCTCCTGCACGCGCTTGTCTGATCTCAGAAGCTAAGTGGGGTTGGCCCCAGTCAGTAGTTGGATGGGCAACTGCCTGGGAATCAGGCTTCCTGCACTGAGCAGGGGGTTGTTCTATCCCTTCAAATGAGACTAAGTTTTACCCCCTCCTATCCCCTGCTCCGGATGTGAAGCTTCACAACTTTGAATCTTTAAAGATCATGCCTGAGTTAGAAAAAAAAAACATCGTGGAGAAGCCCTGATTCTGCAAGGGTAACATCTTAATTAAAAAAAAATCCAGAGTGGGGGATAGGAGCGGGTAAAACCTAATCTCATTTGAAGGGATAGAACAACCCCCTGCTCAGTGTAGAAAGCCTGATTCCCAGGCAGTCGCCCATCCAACTATTGACGGGGGCCAACCCCACTTAGCATCCAAGATCAGACAAGTGTACATGCATCCAGCCCTTTGCTTCTTGCTGAGGAAATGGGGGCTGCTGAGGAAGCTATGCGATCAGTAGCCGGAAGAAGACATGGGGTCATCAAGAGCTGTGATTGGACAGGAGGGAAGTACAAACACTGCTGTATATGGACAGGCAGGGGAGAGGACTACAACCGGATACAGTAGTGAAGGCGGAAAATCAGAGCACATTAAGGGGAAATACCGGGATATTAGGGTATTGAAAGTGGGAGCACGGAAGTGGGAAATTCCAGTTCCAATTCGAGGCAGATACTATGTAGTGTGAAAGGCGGGCGGTGAAACCTCATTGGAAGCGAAAAAAGGCGGTAAGTGTAGATCCAGCCCTTGTCTGCAAGTTACTGGAAGGGGGCAGTGTTACAGTTAGTTAGTTCATGGGAATTTTGACCACAGCTAGTCTTAGGATCTCTATAGCCTATAATGTGGTTTCCTGTGATTTCTTCCTTTTGATCCTCCCCTTTCTCTCCACCCTCTCTAACCTCCTCCATTGCTGGGAGCACATATGTTTGCTTTCTCACTCCTGCCAGTGTAACAGAACACAAAATAGACTGAAGAAACTCTTTTGAAACTCTGCGCTGTACCTGCATTATATATGCAAGAATATTTGTGAGTAAAACTGTTTTCTTTCATTGAAAAATGTGAGGTCTCCTTTTATTATGCTAAGATAGCCTGTGCACATCTGGGACAGCATCTGTTTTGCTTTGTTTTTTCTCTACTAATTGCCTTTCTAACAAGAGGAATCATCACCAAATAATCCCATCTATCTACCTCTATCATCTCTGACAACTTCTGGAGAACAGGTGACATGCCACAAGACTGGAGACAGGAAAATTTTGTCCTAATCTTCAAAAAGTGGGGAAAGGAGGATCCAGCAAACTACAGACCTGGCTCTGAAAAGAATGAATGAATGAGAAAATATGTTTACAACCATTGCTTACAACAATACCAGGGAATCTATGATAGTAGGGAAGATACTAGAATAGATTATAAAGGAGTCAATTTGTAAATATCTTGATACAATGCAGTAATTAGTAGAAACAAGCAGGGAAGTATAAAGAATAAATCTTGGCAGAATAATCTTGTGGGCACATTCACAAGACATGGTAACCCATCATGGGTGACAAGGTACATACTGTGGGTTGTTTTGTGAACAACCCACAGTACATGGCTTGTGCATCCAACAGGCAATCAGGCTTGCCATGGCTGGTTCCCCCCTCCTTCCATCTTGGTCCTCCACCCAGTATCCCAGCGTCCTGCATGGGAGAACCCATCTTGTCTGCCTGTCCCCACCCCTTCCCTGCTGTGATCACTACCCCTTTTCAGTCACTGGCTCCCCCCCACCCCAGATAATCCATGATGGGTTGGTGTGTCATGCAAACCCGGTCTATATTTTTTTATTGATCTGGTTCAGGTTTTCTGATCAGGTTACCAGTGGGTTCTGGGAATGCTGTGGATGTAACTTATCTTGATTTCAAGAAAGCATTTTACAAAGTTCCTGATAGGAGCAGTTGAAGCTTGAACTGGGGTTTCTTGTAGCTGTTTCGTGCAGTGAGCCACTAAACTGCAGATTGCAGCCTCTGTACTTTGGCAGTTGCGTATCCTCAGGCCCTGGACCAACCCTGCCTACTCAGGGGATTCCTGTTCTAGTTAAGCCTTACTGAGCAACAAGGTCTTCGTAAGCTCTAGTGTGTTCCTGTATCATTTGATTGTCCTTCAGTCCTGGCTCCTGATTTGTCCTTTAGTCCTGACTTGCTCTTTGATCCCAGTTCCTGGCAGCCTACAGCCCAGCCCTGACAGTTTCCCATCATATTTTGGTTAGCAAACTGGTTAAATGTGGGCTAGATGACAATACTATCAGGTGGATTCAAAGCTAGTTGGAAAACTGTGCCCAAAGGAGTGAGGATTTATCACATGGAAAATATACATTAAGGCAAATTAAGGTGTCTAGCTCACACCTCCACTTACCTTTTACCAACACTGATAAAATAACTTTTAGACTGATAAATTACCTCAGCCTCAACATCAAGCTTCACTGAGACCAGTGTAGCCAGGCCTCCCCTGGCTCGTCCTTTCTGATGGAGTTTTGTTGCAGGAAGCAGAAAGGAACTGAACCCCTGCAGCAAAACGGTTGAGGTTTGTTTCCAAGTTTCTTGGAAACAAAGAATGTCATAAAGTGAAAGACATTTGCTAAACTCTTGATCTGCTAATGTGTTCTGCCACCCAGCTGTGTCCCATGATAAAATAGAAAGGGGGGAATATGAATCCAACCCATCTAGTCAGGGACGTTCCCAGGAGTGGATGGTTTGTCAATGATCTGTGAATTCAGACATAACAGCGAATCACAGTTAGCCCAAACTAGTTTGCACACCAGCTTCAAACTGTGGTTTCACAACTTGGTTTGAAGGCCCTAAACAAACCATGGGTTATGGGAAGGCTCAGGTTCAGACAGTGAAACAAACCCCTAGCTTGGTTAAACAAACCATCGTTTCATGTAACATCTGAACCCAGGTGCTCATGGAGTACCTGGAGAAATTATTATTATTATTTATTTCATTTCTATACCAAATCAGCATTACAAAAAAACCACAACATGATAAAAACTACATTTTTTTTACACAAAACATTTAAAACAATATAAACAGCTAAAATCAGTGTAAGTAAAAAATATTTTCCCTAATAGACCTGTTCAAAACAGCAGACATCGCAAACACAGATGCCCCATCACATACTATTGAATGCCTGGGAGTAGAGGGCAGTCTTTAAAGAAAGAAACTTGCTTCTATTTACACTCTCATAGGCTCTTGGTGGGGTACAGTCTAGGTCTGCAAGATACCATAAGACCCAACATTTTCCTGGGGTCTGAGGCCTGTAGAATGCCAAACCCTAACATACAGAAAATCCAGCACCAATATCAGCAACTTTAATATTAGAGAGGTAATCTGTTAGAGAGTAAACTACTGCTTTTAAGCTGGGATCTTATATACACTTACCTGGGAGTAAGCTCCATTGAACTGAATGGGACTTAATTCTGAGTAGACATAGGATTGCACTGTTAGAGAAGCAAGATCTGTAGTGGATAGAATGTGAAGGCATTTTCACGTGTGAGGTTTAAATCACATTTTCTGAGCCTCTCATGCACTATTCATGTTACCATCTAATCATTGTTCCTGAAGGAAAAAAAGCAGATGAGAGGCAGTTGTAATGCAAATGAACAGACTGGCTAATTTAGATTTTATATTCTCATTACAAACCTGATTAAATCAAGAGCCACTTTGAAGCTTCATGTGTGAAAAATCCTCCTGAGTGAAGGGGAAGGTGGGGGGGGGGCAGGTAAACCCCCACTCAGCCATGGAACTCTGTGGATGGCCTTGGGCTAGACACCATCTCTCTGCCTGGTCTACCACCCAGCATGGTAGTGAGGTCCAATGGGATAACCCCATCTTCACCACCCAGAGCTACCTGGAAAGAGGAACATAAATATGACTATACATATAATTATGGTTGGTCTATGATTCAAGACCCCAAATTACATTCCTAATTGTAAGCAAGGTGAGGATCCAGTGGTACTAAGGATCAAAATTTACTGGAGTTTACTTAACTCCAATAAAGACAAGCGGTCTCTCATATTAAGCATCCTCCTTCTCCACCATGAATCCCCATACATTACACAGCTAAGAGAATTCCATTACAAGGGGACAGGACACTCAAGGGAAAGGGGGGGGGGACTTCTACTGTTTGCAGTTCAGAGCTGAGTGTTCCCAAGAGAGAATCTGGAAGGTCAGGAAGGAAAAGATGGAGTGGGGGAGGGGAACAGGGAAAGAGAAAAGGCACCAATATAAACTAAGAGAGGTGAATCCCAAGGTGCTAGGATTTGATTTGTTTAAAAATTCAGTTTAAATGTCTGGTGCTTTCTGAGCTCTTTTTCAGAAGCAACTGCAAAATTAAAAAGCCATTTAACCATTAGAAAAATAAATAATTCTACCATTTAAAAAATCTATTATGTCAAATTCCTACTATCAAACGAGCAAAATCAGAAATGTGCATATTTACATATAATTATTTATGTACATATTTAGGGAAGTGTTAAAAATATTGTTCTATTGATCTTAAACTCTCCAAAAGGTTTTTTTAATGGTAGATGAATATTATTTTAAATCCCCATTATATTATTATGTTGATGAAAAAATACTAAAGCTTTAGAAAACAAACAAACAAAAATAAGTGTGCCAGTTGTGTTTAACCTTTCATGATGCCCTACTCATTCCTCAAAGAACGTACTCCGGAAAAAAAAAATACTCCATAAAGTTACAGGTGACTCCTTACCTGTGTTGATAAATCTTTTTTACTCTTATCATAGAATAGTAGGGTTGGAAGGGGCCTACAAGGTCATCGAGTCCAACCCCCTACTCAATGCAGGAATCCAAGTCAGAGCATCCCTGACAGATGGCTGTCCAGCCTCCTCTTGAATGCCTCCAGTGTGGGGGAGCCCACCACCTCCCTAGGTAACGGGTTCCATTGTCATATTGCTCTAACAGTCAGGAAGTTTTTCCTGATGTTCAGCCGGAATCTGGCTTCCTGTAACTTGAGCCCGTTATTCTGTGTCCTGCACTCTGGGATGATTGAGAAGAGATCCTGGCCTTCCTCTCTGTGATAACCTTTCAAGTACTTGAAGAGCGCTATCCTATCTCCCCTCAGACTTCTCTTCTCCAGGCTAAACATGCCCAGTTCTTTCAGTCTCTCTTCATAGGGCTTTGTTTCCAGTCCCCTGATCACCTCTGTTGCCCTCCTCTGAACTCTCTCCGGTTTGTCTGCATCCTTCTTAAAGTGTGGTGCCCAGAACTGGACACAGTACTCCAGATGAAGCCTAACCAGTGCTGAGTAGAGGGGAACTAGTACTTCCCGGGATTTGGAAGCTAAGCTTCTATTAATGCAGCCCAAAAGAGCATTTGCCTTTTTTGCAGCCCCATCACACTGTTGGCTCATATTCAGCTTGTGATCGACAACAATTCCAAGATCCTTCTCTCTTGTAGTGTTGTTGAGCCACGTATCCCCCAGCTTATAACTGTGCATTTGGTTTCTTTTTCCTAGGTGAAGAACTTGGCATTTATCCCTATTAAATGTCATTCTGTTGTTTTCTGCCCAGTGCTCCAGTCTATCCAGATCACTTTGAATTGTGTTTCTGTCTTCCAAAGTATTAGCTATCCCACCCAATTTTGTGTCATCTGCAAATTTGATCAGCATTCCCTGCACCTCCTCCTCCAAGTCATTAATAAAGATCTTGAAGAGCACTGGGCCCAGGACTGAGCCCTACGGTACCCCGCTCGTTACCTCTCCCCAGTTTGAGAAGGCCCCATTGATAAGTACTCTTTGAGTCCAACTCTGTAGCCAACAGTGGATCCACCGGATCGTTGTTTCATCTAGCCCACTTTGAGCTAGTTTGCTCTTTAGGATATCATGGGGCACTTTGTCGAAAGCTTTGCTGAAGTCAAGGTATATTATGTTCACAGCATTCCCACGGTCCACAAGGGAGGTTACTTGATCAAAAAATGCGATCAGATTCCTCTGGCAGGACTTGTTCTTGACAAATCCATGTTGGCTTTGAGTAATCACTGCATTGTTTTCAGGGTGCTTGCAGATGGATTGCTTTATCATCTGCTCCAGTACACTCTTGGTAGCGTTCAAGAGTTTTATTCACAAACATGGTTCATGAACCCAGTGGGATTATTTCCTTAGGTTGTCCCTTTATATCTTCATTTCAAATATCAAGTCTTTCTTAGCTTCTCCCCTTTTCCAATAATTCATGGAGTACCTTTCAAAAGAGAACAGGAAACAAAGCTATAAACTAGTCCAGCAGCACATACAGTTAAGCCTTCTGGAGAAGCCTGCTTTCCATTGCTCTTTAAAAGGCAAACAGGGATTGAGCCAGGCAGGCTTCCCTTAGGTGAACAGTGCCATGAATTAAAAGGCCTTGCCTTTCATTCCCACCCACCTCACTTCTGAAAGGTGGAGGAACATGAAGCAGGGCCCCAGAAGTTGATCTGAATTCATAAGTAGGCATGTGTGCAAAATATTCTTGCTGTAGACCTTTTATGGCTTAAAAAGGTAGCATCAGCACCTGCAGTTGTCTGGAAACAAATTGGTTACTACTGCAAATGGAATAATATTAGGGTTATATGCTCTATGCATTAAGCTCCCATTGGGAGCCATGTAGAGTGCATTGCAGTTTTTCTTATTTATATATTACATTAAGAATCATAGAATAGTAGGGTTGGAAGGGTTCTACAAGGCCATCGAGTCCAACCCTCTAATCAATGCAGGAATCCAAGTCAGAGCATCCCTGACAGATGGCTGTCCAGCCTCCTCTGGAACGCCTCCAGTGTGGGAGAGCCCACCACCTCCCTAGGTATTTCTATATCACCCAATATCCGAAGCTCTCTGTGCAGTTCACAACAATTAAAATAGTAAAATACTGCATAAGATATATTATAAAGGTTTAAAACTACAGTATAAAATAACAGTAGTTACCGGGATGAATGTTATTATGAATAAATGACCTCCTTCTCCAGAAAAGAGTACAGTTGGCACACCAGCCTAAACTGCTGAAGACACTCCTGGTCACCTGAGCATCCAAGGGCAGCATCGGATCCATTCTTCCAAGTCAAGAATCTGATACTTAAAGGCAAGTGTCACCCCACCTAGTCCTAGGTCAGCTGATCCCCATACCAACAAAACATCCACCTTGTCTGGATTCAATTTCAGTTTGTTCACCCATATCCAGTCCACCACCCAACTCAAGCACCAGTTCTCAGTCTTCATCACCACCCTAGGGTGTGATGAAAAAGACACAGTATTAGCATCTTGATGACTGTCCATCACAGTTTCCACTATCAAGAGGAGGTAATGGCCCACGCAAGGTGGAGATGGGTCATCTCATGGTTCTAAAGCTGACTTGGTGCTGAGGGAAATCCAGGACCCTGGATAGGTGCTGATTCAGGGTTCAGTAGCTAGATTTCAGGACCATATTTATTACATTTTTAAACCACCCAGTAATCAAAGTACTCAGGGCAGCATATACATTAAAAACAGTTAGCAACCCTGCAGCTGAGACAGAAAAAGCAAGTTGTCTTAGCACTGGCCTGGAGCAACTGCCAGGGATTTATAGTCTGCCCTGGAGAAATAAGACCAAAACCTTGCCCTCTGAGTGCTGCTTCTGGCCAGTTATGCAGCCTTTGTCTTCTTCTAGGCAGTGGTGATGTAGGGACTTCTTTGGGGAAAGCTCCTCAGGTCTTTCCTGATCCTCTGCAGAGTCCAAAGTCTACTCATCAGTATTTGGTGATAGAGGTACCTGCTCAGGGCTCATGGGATAGGATGTGGGCTCCAGCGTTGGCAGGTCTACTCAGGGAGGTCCAAAGAGTGGATCCATCACCTCTCTAGAAGTGCTATTGCTTGGGGACTCTGCATCTGAGTTTTAGATCTATAACAATGATACTTAAGCCCAAATCTCCAGAGTATCTTTCCCCAGCAGTTTCAGGTAGATGTTGAATAGCATGGGAGACAAAATAAACCCTTCCAGTACCCTGACTGTTGGCTGCAGAGTGAGGCAGCAGTCTGCTAGCACCACTGTCTGGGACCTCCACTCCAAGTATTACTGAAGCCACTTAAAGACAGTACCCCCCCCCCCAATCCCACCCCAGAGAGTTGCCCCAGAAGAATTTCTTAATTGATGGGTTCAAAACCCATCAAGAACTCCAGGAAAATAAAGAGGGTCACTGTCCCACACCCCAAGTCCAATTCCCAGAACAGGTCATCAGCTAGGGCAGCCAAGGCGATTTTAGTTTTGAAACTAAGCCTGAAGCTGGGTTGACATGGATCTAGATAATTGGTTTCCTCCAGGAATATCTGGAGTTGGGCAGCTACCACAAACTCGAGCACATTACCCAGGTGTGGAATCTAGGTACGGAGCCTGGCTGGTAGTTATTCAAATCTGAGTTGACTAATGAAGCTTTCTCCATCAGGGCCTCTTTTAAAACTGATAGCATGCCTTATCAATAACTGAAAATCCACTTGAAATGGAATTAAATACTTGCATATGTTTGAAGTTCTTAAAAACCTGTTGGAAGACAAATGAAGAGCGGTTTTCCAGATTTTTTGCCACCGTAACTTCTGCACTCCCGATGTTCTCGCCAACTACCAGTGTGTACAAATATCCTCTGTAATCATGGAGTGTTCAGCCTACTCCTCACTCCATTTGCAAGGGTGCTCCTTTTCTACCATCCTTTCCCTGCTGCCCACTACTCACCACCAAGGCACTATCCCAGATTTATATATTTGGGGCTGGCGGCTGAGATAGCCTCCTAGTACTCTTTCTGGCTGGGGAAACACAGCACAGAACTATTGCAGCTTTGCATGAATTCTCTTTCCACTGCAGCATTATATGGGTGATGGCAAATGCTTGCTGTGTACAGATGCACATAATTTGAGCAGTGGGATTGCTGTGGAAGTGCACTCACCTCATTTTGTTTAGTTGTACAACATTCTCTTCAGGATTGGGCTCAGGGGAAATTGGCTGTACTAGTTAGAAGCAGCTGTCCACTATGCACAGTGCTGATTGGCTCACCCCCATTATGTCATGAATCCACCTCTCCTTCACCTCCTGGGAACAATTTTTCTACTTAAAAAGTCTGATTGGGTTTTATTTAAAGTTATTGAATTAAGGAATGTATTCTACTAAGGAACCAGCAAAATGCCTGTCTCCCCAATATATAAATAAGAAATGTGATTAGCTTCAGCCCTCCAAGCTCTTTGAGGATTCTTCAGTTGCCACAAATTCAGTAAGCTTGTGGAACTCTCTTCCAACTGATGTCTGCCAGGATCCATAATTACAGTCCTTCGAACAGGCTCTAAAGGCTTATCTGTTTTCCTTGCTCTGTGATTGAGTTAGGACTTTATTGAGTGCCATGGTGTTTATGGTACTACATGGGTTTAATTGTTAATTTTGATTTTATCATTTTTAATTATTTTTATTATTATTATTATTTTAATCCTTTTTATTGTGTCTCATGGTTTTCAATTTGTTGAACACTGCCTTGGGAGAGTTTACCCTACAGTGCAACTTATACATCTTTTAAAATAAATTAAAATTAAAATAAAAGAAATGTCACAGTAGAAGTTGTCTGTGTGGAATGGAGAGGAGGGACTTAATACTGAAGAGTGATTGTTGAGGACAATAGTCTCCATTTTTTTCAGATCCAGGACCCACCTTTAATCCTAAACTGCAACATGGAACCTACTTCAGTTTTTAAAAACTGTGTGTGTCCATTTTCCTCCTCTCTTTAGTATGACCAGATTCTAAGTAAAAGAGGGGCACCTATATTTTTATGGTTGCATGGGAGAAAGGATTTTTAAAATTTTTGGTAGGTGATGCTTTTTATGCAGAGGTGAAAGGCCACACAAACTAAAATATCATCTTCTACGCATCTACTTTCAATTTTCCTTTTAAAAAACCAACAACTGTAGAAGGCCAATGCTCTACAGAAAATACCACGACTTAATATTGAGGGTAGCAGTGAAGTTCAGCCCCAGATCCTGAATGCCATATGGCTTGCTAGGTGGTTTGGAAGCTTCCATGATGGAAGGGGCTGTCTCTCTCTCTCTCTGTGTGTGTGTGTGTTCAAAAATTCACCAAATTTTTGCTGAATTGTCTTCTCCTGTACCAGTCTGCCCATTCCCTAAGGTAACTTGTTATCAAATGCTTGGCTCAGGCCCCCTTATCTCCTGAGGTAAGGCTGGTGGTGCCCAGAGAGAAGGCCTTTTCAGTGGTGATGCCCTGTGCTTGAAATGCCCCCCCCCCCCCCGGGAGGCTTGCCTGGAGCCTACTATCATTTTGGCACCAGGCAAAGACCTTTTTAAATTCCTGGCCTTTTAAATCTTTTTAAACAGTTGATGGTAGTGTATGTTTCTGAGGTTTTACCAGCTGTCCTTTGCAGCTGTTTTTATTGTTATTTTGTTTTGGTTATACTGATATTTTATTTTAACTATAAGCTGCACTTTTGTATTGAAGGTGCTGGATATAAAAGTGGAAGATAAATAAAATAGCAATAAAATTTACTATAAAATATTTAAAAAATAATTGCTGCCTTGCAGCAAGTACATTAATTGCATTAAGTGAATGCTGTATGTGAACATAGTTGCATTACCGTTACTGGATTGGTGCCCTTGACATCACTATGATAAGCAATACTAGGGAAGACTATTTTGTAATGTTTTCATTCAAGTTCTATTTTCTTCATACCACTGAAGGACTGAGTGCTCAAGCAGGCTTTTTAAAACAAGGAAAACAAATAGCAAGAAGCTATTTCTAGAACTACCTCCATTTTGTGAAAAAAATGTTTTGTTGTTACCCTTTTAACAAAAGTTTTCTGAAGACTCTAGCCCTACAGCAGGGTGTATGTGGGTCCTGTGAACAGGCTCCATGCCCTCCATGCTCGACAAGGCTATCTCCCCAGCATGCATTGCATAACAAATCAAGAATGGCATCACCTACACAGGATCTTGGCTAGGCCATAGCCCCTAGTCAGGTGTTCTCCAACTGAAAAGAGCAAACAGGCAACAAGAGGAAGTGCTCCCCGTTCTGTCTCGCATGGAGAGCCTCCACAGATATAAGAGGCTGCCCTCTTCAGACAGCTGCCCTCCATGGATAGAGGGCAACAAATGCAACGATGGAGAGGGGTGGGGCTGGAGTGCTCCCTCTCATCGCCTGTTTGCTTTTCAGGCACAAAGTACCTCAATAGGGCATTTGTTGGATCTAAAAGTGGGGATTTCTGAAAAATCATCTGGTCATCAGGAAAGACCCTCTATTTTCAGCAGGGTTGACATGTACTGCAACTTCTCTCTATACAATAGAGAGAAATAGATGCCTCTAAAGCCTATAGCCATGAGGGCTTGGAGCATATATTTTCTTTAAATGGAAGCTGGATTCTTGAGCTGAAACTCCTGGTATTTGCTTTCTTCTGAGACCCCTGATACCTGTTTTCCATCTTGCCTTGAATATCACACATTTATTTGTACTCATAACTCTTTTCACAAAACAAATGTCTGTGGCACCAGTTCATGGAATGCTGGGATCTCCCCACTCCATGTATTGATTCTGCATAAATTTGTTGTGTGAAAAACACATACCTAGCACAGCCTTCCCCAACCTGGTGCCCTCCAGATGTTTTGCAATTCAACTCCAGTATTCCTAACCATTGGCTACGCTGTCTGTGGCTGATGGGAATTGAAGTCTGAAAGATCTGGAGGGTACCAGGTTTGGGGAGGCTGCCTTAATGCTTTTTCAGTGATAGCTGTTTGAGAATTCACCTATGGCAGGCTCCCTTGGGCTTGTCTTTCAACAAAACTATATAAATGACTGATGGAAATTACTTTCAATGTAATGTTAAGATTAAAATTCTTTTCTGCTTTAATGCTCCAAATCAACAAATACATTTCTCTGCCTGTAACCTTCTCTCCTCCAAGTCTATTACCCTCAGCTGCTAAAAAGTCTCCTGCTCCTTCAAACAGCTCTGTTTTCTCTCTCTCTTGCTCACCCCTACACTGGTAACTTCCATCAAAAACACCTCTGTCTTTTCCTTCAAATCTTTCCTCAAACCCCGCCCCCTGTTACTGCATGAAAGTATTGGATTATAACCAGTAAGACCCAGATTCAAATTCTCTTTTCTGCTAGTCTCGGCCTAACATATTCACCACCTCTTGCAAGCAAGGACATTGCTAGATTCTTAAAAGATCCGGGGCATGGGCCCATAATGCAAATTTGCATCCAAGTCTAAGCGGACCTCTAATATATTACATTTATTATGACATTAATACCCCGGCCCTCTCTCTTGCTCTGTGTGTGTGTGTGTGTGCGCACGCGCATGTGTCTTTATATGTGTGTGTATAGACTGCATACATACATACATAAGAAATGTGCACTGACCCCCCACCCTACTTCAACTCAGACACCGTTTTGGAAAACATCCCACTTCTGCTCGGGCCAATATGGAGTCGGTCCACTTCAGCTCAGCACCAAACCTGAGTTAAGGTTTGGAAAAATGAGTCCTTAAGCTTCCTGTTGACTACCATGGGAAATTAGGGGAGAAAAGTAACTTTTATCTCTTGGTCAGAACTGGATGATAATTTCAGGCATAGTAGCCCCCTAGAAGGGGCTACTATGATTACACCTACCTAATGTCAGAAAAATAGGTGCAGGGTTTATATTTTGATTTTCTTTTAAAGGGAACTGCCAGTAACATTTTTATTCCTTGAAAGAATTGGATAAAAATTTCAGGATTCATTACCCCATCAGAAGAGATAATGTCTGCCAAATTTAAAAATGATAGCCACAGGAGGTTTTGTGCAAGGGTAGCCTTGACATTTTGAGGTCTCCAAAAGAGGACATACTTATCTCCCTATGTTCCTTGTGGACCATTTTACTGAAAATTACAGACAGCCTAGAGGTGTCCCTAAGTAAGAAATCAGCAAAGTTTCAGAAGGATAGGTGCAGCAGTTCATGTGGAAGGGGAGTTCCCCATTTTGGGGGAGGGATCAATTTGCTGTCCCTTCCCTTCACTCACTCACCCCAATAGTTTTTGGGTAAATTTGTATGAAAATGCACAGGTCATTAGAGGTGTCCCCCAGGAAAAAAAAAAAAAAACCCTGCAAAGTTTCTGAAGGATACACATGCATGCAAGTTTAGAATTACTAGAATTTATTTACATTTCACCAATGCTAGCAGCAGGGGAACATGGGTGAGAAGGTGATATAGCACTCATGTCCTGTTTGTGAGTTTTCCCGTGGGTATCTGGTTGGCCACTGTGTGAACAGAATGCTGGACTAGATGGACCTTGGTCTGATGCAGCATGGCTCTTCTTATGTTCTTAAATAGAGAGTGCTTCTGAGCATATGCAGAATGCTTTTCTTTCACCATTGAGCACTTACATTCTCCCCCTATCAATTATATTCCCCTCCATGCAGCCATCCCTCCTTATCCTGCCATCCTCCAGCAACTCTTCATAAAACAGATGTCTTGTTCTGTGCAACTCTCCTCTAGTTCCTCCTTGTTATGCACAAGCTCTCATTGTATCTTCCTCCCCATAACTTCATTTGTGCCAAGACCTCACCAGGATTCAGCCAATGAGTCTGTTTTCAAAACTAGGGCTAAGTTACGGAGAAACTCTGAGCATGTATTAAGTGCCTTTCCCTCACCACTGAAGCTAGGGTTCATGCAAAATAAAAACAACAACACACACATGACAAAACATGCATAGGACTGAGCTGAAAGGATAGTCCATTTATTAGACTGGAATTGGGTAGGCACCTGTATTAAGTCTGTAGTGCCATTTTCACAACTCAGGACTTATTTCTGAGTAAACATGAGGAACTTCAGGGTTCAAACCTCCCTGCAACAGTAACTTGTGCTGGAATCCTATGCACACTTTCCTGAGGGTAAGCCTCTTTAAACATCATGAGTAAGCATACATAGGCTTGGTATAAATGAGCAGTATTTATCTCCCCTCCACTTAAAAAACAAACCAAAACCTCCTATTTTTATGAAAGCTTTCTGTTCATAGGAACATAGGAAGCTGCCTTATACTGAGTCAGACCCTGGGCCCATCTAGCACAGTATTGTTAACACTGACTGGCAGCAGCAGCTCTCCAGAGTTTCAGGCAGGATCCTTTTGTAGCCCTACCTGGAGATGCTGGGGATTGATCCTGGGACCTTCTGTATGCCAAGCAGGTGCTCCGCCACTGAACCACAGCCCTTCCTATTGCTGGATAATGGCAACTGACAAACAAAGCAGCCCCAGATTTGTTTCTCTGCGACCATGTGAATCCACTTTTCTCAAAGACTTCAGTGAGGAGAAGGAGACAAACCAGCCCTCTTGTCTGTTTGTATAAAGTCAAATACAGTTCAGAACTTCTCTTGCCCACTGAAGAGAATTCTCTTTAAGAATTTCTCAAGATACGCTCTGGGTGGAATAAAGAAGAGAAAGAAAGAACAGGATAGGGGAGAGAAGAAGAAAAGAAGAATGGTTATTGGAAATGTGGGGCAGGGGGGCGGGCGATAGAGAGAGTTCACAAAGCCAAGTGGCTCCTTTCAGAGACGCAGTACTTCAGAGGAATTTAGGATGCTGTGGAGGGTTTGTAAGGATTGCATTTACTTAAATGATCTTTATGAAGTGAGGTGGCTGAGGACTTTTTCTAGCTTTTTTTAAAACTGTAGAACCTATTTAAAAGCTCCAGCAGTTCCTCGATCATGACACCACATAGTCCTAACTTTCCTTTTGGAATAATTTGAGTCCTACAGTTATTTAAGAGAAATTAAAGTGGAGGGGGAGAAAGAATTTTGTGGAGGCTGATTGAATCCTGTGCTGTACTGAAGCTACTAAACTTCTGCAGAAGCTAAATGTTCTGCTTTGGGGCAGTCAAAACAGATGCTGTATGAAATACCAGAATTTCACATGGAGCTCTTTCTTCCCTTTCTTCTCCCTCTTCAAAATTTCATTGCAAGCAAGCTCCCAACAGTGGGCCTGTAAGAGCAGAAAAATAGGGGGAGAGAAAAAAGCAAACAATGACCAGACTGTGAAAGGAAAGGTGGCAGTCTCCCCTCTAGTTTAAAAGGCTGGTGCATTCACACTAGAGTCCCTATTGGTCTGCCAAGGGAGTGAGTCCTAAGGCCTCCTAGTAACAGCAAGGCTACTGAGCTCAGAGGGAAGAAGCAGGCTTGTATTAAGTAGGGCTGTGCACTGCTTCGGATCCGGATCAGAATTCCAAACTGAAGCAGGGTGATTCAGACCAAATCAGTCTGGATCCAAAGCGGGTGGGTCAGATCAGTCCAAATCACCTCAGATTGCTTCGGACGATTCTGAAGCCGAGACAGCCTGTCTGGGAAATGTAACAATTTCCTTAAGATTAGGGAGGGGGACAGGAGGAGTTGGGAGGGGTGAACTGAGCCTTAGCAAGTGACATCTAGCTGCCAATAGGGCTGAACTTTTAACCCAGCAGTCTCCAGTCACAGTGGGCTGATTGAAAGTGGGGTGCAATCACTCCTCTATAAGGAACACTTCAATGTTTGGGCTATTTAATTTAGAAAAAAGGCAAATAAGTGGGGAGGTTTATAAAATGATATGGAGTAGTAAAAGTGGAGCGGTGCAATAAAAAAAGCTGAGTTCAGTGTGACTTTTACCCAGGTAATGTGTATTGCAGCCAAAGAGATGTTTAACTTTTTTCTTCCCTTAATGAAGAGCTTCAGGTCATCCAGTGAAGCTGAACAGTGGCAGATTCAGAACAGACAAAAGGAAAGTACTTATTTGCGCTTCAAAAAAACCTACACCAGAGATTAGGGATAGTGACCTCCTCATGGTCATCTTAAACACCTTCTGATTAGGTTCTCTAATCCCCTGTGTGGCTTGACAGTTTTTACTTTTTGTTTTAGTCTTTGAGAAAAGGAAACTTCATGCATGGTAGCACAAAAACCGCTGGATGTAACTGTATGAAATTTGGCAGGTTCAGTCAGCTCCATAGGGGCTTTGCCAGCTCCCAAATTCCATGCACTTATGTGGAAGCACAAAAAAATATATAGCTCTTTACTTTGACAAATTCTCTTGAAAAAAGCTAATTTTACCTATGGCTAGCACAAAATCTACTGGGCCTAACTGTCTGATATTTGGCATGTTCAGTCAGCTCCATAGGGGCTTTGCCAGCTCCCAAATTCCATGCACTTATGTGGAAGCACAAAAAAATATATAGCTCTTTACTTTGACAAATTCTCTTGAAAAAAGCTAATTTTACCTATGGCTAGCACAAAATCTACTGGGCCTAACTGTCTGATATTTGGCATGTTCAGTCAGCTCTATAGGGGATGCCAGGTCCCCAAATTCTGTGCACTTATGTAGAAGCACAAAATAATGATAGATCTTTGCTTTTCAGATTTTCTTGAAACAAGCAAATTTTACTTGTGACTAGCACAAAAGCCACTGGACCTAACTGCCTGAAATTTGATAGGTTCAATCAGCTCCATGGGGGCTACCAGAATGCCAAAGTTCATGTATTTATCATACAAAGTAAAAAAGGGTATGGCCATTTCTGTTTTCCAATGCAAGTCAATGGGAAAATGAAAACTCAAATCTCAAATTGACTTGCATTGACTCAATGCAAGTCAATGGGAAAATGAAAACTTTTGACAACTCAAAAAAGTTCCAGGACCCATGCCCAGGTGACCCTCTTCCTAACAATGCCCCTGCTTGTGAGGACAAAATGGGTGGGCACAGAGTGGGGGAGTCATGTATACTGCCCAGAGCTTCTTGAAGGAAGATTAATTTTTTTAATCGTCATCACCATAATTCCTTGTTACCCTTGTGTCCTTGATCCATTCCTCTCAGTACTGCTTACAGTTGGATTGTAAGCTCTTGGGGCAAAGATTTTTCTGTTTAGTATCATGTACATTTATGGTGCTACAGTAGTAGATATATAATATCAGATATATTACCCTACTTCTGCCCTCTGATATCAGATATGGTAATGATTATGGTAATAATGGCTGTCACTTGATTAAATAAACCTTAGACTACTAATCATATGAGTTTTAAGTTATATGTTGATTACAACTGCATAAAATATTGGATGAATGTAATAGTTCTGAAGAAAAATGCATTGTTCATTTTATTTTAGATAGTGGACATAAAAGTCATAGCAGGCACTACCTTAGAAAAGGCATTCCCTTCTGTGTGCAAGAAAAGGAAAGAAGCCTCTTCTAAGATGGCACCCACTTCCCGTAGCTTTTGAAAGTAATTTACTTAAAAATATATATTTTTTAATCTGCTGTCATATTAATTGGGGGATCACCTTTTAATTCAATCAAAACAGTTTTAATTGAGTAACCAATTAATTAGCTAAACATTGCAGTCGTTATTATTATCATTATCAATATGTGTCAAAACTTGCTAGTGGCTTTAGAAAGCAATTTTTTTTTAAAAAAATACAAGAACCTTGCATACAATCCTGAGAAGACTGTACAGAAATATAAGTTTTCCAAAGTATTTGTGCTGGTTCACCTGAGTTCTGTAAAGCTGTCAAGTTTTGTTAAGTGTTTTATCTGTAACCTCATAACACATGGTGATCGTGAGATGGTGAGCTGCTTTCCTCCTTCAGGATGAAGGCTGAGGGTCAAACTAGAAATGACACCATTCCCAGAATTAGCATTGCATAAATGGCTTTTTAAGGGTAAATATGAGGCATGTTCTCCCCCCTCCCCTGATCCAGACTGGGATACTGGCAGAAAAGTCTGGGTGGGTGGGTAGAGGATTTACCCTTTGCCCTGTGCTGCAGTTCTGACCTGGATCAGAGGCCCCACACCTGCTATTTGCACCAGGAGGGAAGAGTCCTGGTGCCTGCTATTTATTCTTTAAAAAAAAATTAAAATCCATGCAATTGCTAATTGCTTGAACAGTGTCACATCCAATTTGATTAAAGCATAACAAAGGGTGCCTCCACACAGAAGACTCCATCTTTTCCTCCTTAACATACATACATACATGTATGTATATGTGTATATATATATATATATATATATATATACATACATACATACATACATATATATATATATATACAAACATATATATATTGGTGATAAGAAAAAAGGAAGATGCAGTGGAAAAACATGGGAGGGTTACAAAAGGAAGACGATGACATCAGGACCCCCTGTAACATTCTGTGAACAAAGCAGGCCGATTTCACAATCAAAGCCACGTCTGAAAGCACCTTAAGGGAGAAGACAGTCAGACATTCCAGATGTGGGTAGAACACAAATGACTTGGAATGTAATGAATGTGTGTTCAAACCACTTCCATTCCATTACACTTCAGAGCGTGTGTCTGTTTTTACCTTAGCACCTTAAATTATGGATATTGGTCTCGACTGTAGAATGAGAAGTGCTGAAGTTAACAGCAACCGCACATGTACTGTTCCTGGGGCTGCCCAGGGCATTTATACTATAGTTCTCTTCTCCTGCTTTCATCTATCTTATGTCCTCCTACCCTAATATTCATTCATGGTCTTTCCTTCATTCCTTCTCTCTGTGTATTTATTCTCTGCTCCTTCCTCCTTTCTCTCTCCCCGCCCTCTCGCCCGCCCTGCCTCACATTCACCCCTTCTCTTCCCCACTCTGTCTCTGGAGACAGGCCTAGTGGCCTGGCCGCCATCTGCTGCCTGTTCTGTGTGTGCATGTGAGATTTTTTTTTATGAGGTTGAGATCAGATGGCATCTAATCGATCGTCATGGTCTCCATGGTTACCAGGGTGACAGAGTAGCTGGGAGAGAGACACATGCTCCAGGCCTGGGGCTGTCAGACAGTCCCTGAGAGGAATTAAGAGAAATCAGACCTCTTCTATTATAGTTTACACATTTACAACTTCCTTCAATCTTGAAAACACAGACATGGAGCCACGACAATGGCTATGACCGTAAAACATAAGATGGTGCCTATGTTTTACATTTTTAGCCATTGAATATGGCTCCAAGAGATATAGGCAGGCCTTTCTACAAAAATGGAGACAGAAGAGACACAGAGCTTTGAGGACAAGATCATCTCCAGTTTTTCCTAATCTCTTGGAAAGTTGTAATTTTTTTATAACCACAGTAATCCTTTTCATTTCTCTAGATCAAGAAAGAAGATAATGGATATCACTAGAGGAAAATTATTGACAATGGGAGGAGAGACCGCCCCTCCCCCACCCAGCTTGAAACGTACCTTATTATTGTTCTTTACTGACTAGTAGCAAATTGTTCATAGGACTGATAAGTGGGAGGGGCAAGAGTGGGACCTGTCAAGAGATTCTCCCTCTGCTCCCCCCCCCCCCCAGCTTTCCAAGTGGAAGCCTGAAGGCCATGCAAGGAGACACTTCCTCTGGTAATCTGTGTGCTCTGACATCCATGCAGCAGTGGCATGACAAGATACCTGTCCCCATTTACAACTGCCTTTGTTTCTGCTTAGGACACTTTGACCAGAAGTTTCAAGGTGTTAGCCTCCTAAGAATTTTCAGAAGGAGTTAGATCTCAAGGTGTGAAGCTGGAAGCCAATGAGAGCACATCTTTTTCCTCTCAACCTTCTCTCCCATTCGATGGTTTCCCAGCATATTCTTGCATTCAGTAACTTTCTCCTTCTGTAGAAAAGGGATTGAGAAGTGGATATCGATACAGGTATAGCAAATATATATTGAATACACAAGGGGATGAGGGCAATATTCCTGCACTGGGGATCAGTTAGTGAGAGATGCCTGAGACCTCTCTCTTTTTAGAAAGCAGTATCATCAGGGCCTGATCTACACGGCCGATTTAGTACAGAATGAGAGCACATCAGGGTCATTCATGACAGCAACCCTGCAGCTTCCCTCTGGAAAAGGCACATTTTCAGAAAGTCTTTGCAGTGCGTCTTTATCCCTTAAACACGGCTCCTGTGCGGTTCTGCTGCAGCGTGCCCTGTCCCACTGCATTAAATCCTGGGCATGCCTTTGTGACCTGTCTGTGACCTGGCAGTGACATGGCCAAGGGGTGGGGCCACCCCTTTTTTCACATCATTCCCTTTTCCCCCCCATTTGCAGTACGGCGCTTTTGGACACAGGCATTCTTTCCCACTTAGCACTACTTCACACTGTTTAATTATTTCACTATATCACAATAGTGCTGTTTCCCATTCACAATATGTAGCCTAGCACAGTAGCTGCTTTACCCACTCACAGTATGTAGCCTGATTTCCAGTTCATAATAACACAGTAGCGTTGTTTCAATCAATCAGAATAGTGCAGTTGCTGATTTACCTATTCACAGTATGCAGCCTGTTTTCCCCATCCATAATAGCGCAGTAGCATTGTTTCGATCATTCAGAAAAATGTAGTAGCTGCTTCACCCATTCAGATTATGTAGCCTGTTTTCCCATTCACAATAGCACAGTATCTTTTAGTTGTCCACAATACCCAATGGTGGATGAGAGGGGAGAGGTATGGGGTGAACCACAGATGCTTAATTCAGCACTTCCAGTAAACTTCCCTGAGCAGGGGAATGTGGACAGGGGCAGGGAACAATCCTCTCTCATTCACTGAGGAGCATCTACAAGCTTGATGATGTTACGTTCCACTCTGCCACCCAACCCTGAAGTATGGGGGTTTCAAGTGCTGTGTGATTTCTGAAAGCGGGTTTTTAGGTAGTGTATACTCCACTTTTCTTGCTTCGCGTGCCCCTGACAGACCAAAGCGATTACATGAAAATCCGAATATAACCAGAAAGTGCTTCTCATTCCATTTTCATATAGATGGAGCCCAGGTTCTGCCCTCTTCTCCAGCAGGCTCGATTTTCTAGCTTCCAGGCTCCAAACCCTACCTCTGCTCTTTGATACTGTATGTTTCAGGCCACTGATCTAATTCATTACAGGAAATCTAGGACATTACAGGAAATTCATGGCTGCCACCAATCTGCATTCTATCCCCTATGTATCTCCCTGGTAACATCTACTAACAGAAATGCATGGCATGATGTCGTAAATTGTGATCTCTGTTTCTTTGAACTGCCTCTGAAAGAAGTAGTCATATAAAGTGTAGCAGTTTCAGGTGAAACACTGAACACAGTAATGTCATGTCATATGTTGCCTTTTACTAGATGTTAGTGGGAAACAAATGGAGAAGATGCAGATCAGCAATGTATCCCATGTACTGTCTAGGTAGGCCCATCCACACAAGCAAGCCAGCTGCTTTCTTTCTTCATTCTCTTTGCTATCTGCAGGATTGCATGGAAAAATAATGGTGTGAATAGTGTATATTCATGGTGTGAATATACAGGCTGTATATAGGCCTGTAGCTCATTGGCAGAGCACATGCTTTGCATGCAGAACATCCCAGGTTCAATTCCTGGCATTTCCAGGTAGGGCTGAAAAAACTCCTGGCTGTAACCCCGGAAAGCTTCTGCCTACCAGAACCAGAATACACAATACTGGGCTAGATAGACCAACCGTCTGACTCAGCATAAGACAGCTTCCTATGTTCCTATGTAACAGTGTCCAGCAGCAAATCCTATGAACGTGGTGACTGGGAAAAGTGCTGCTGTGATCACAGAAACTATCTTGTGCAGACTGTCTAGGACCCTTTTCACACTTGCATTTCACTATGCAGTCCTCAAGTTTACAAAGCTCATCAGTAGACAAATAAAACCCTAAAACCCAGTGAATGGGAAAATTTTAACCAGGGCTGTCACCCAAACAAATAACACTTACTTGATTGTATGGGTTTTAATTGATTAATTGATTACTCACTCCATTAAATCTGCATAAATTTGCATATGAGAACAACAATCGTTCTAAAGAAAAAAAGCATACTTTGTTTTTAGGTGATGCAGACATGGGTTGTAGCAGGCATCATCTCAGAAGAAGCTCACACATCCCTCACACGGAAGAAAATGCCTCTTCTAAGATAATACTTGAAATCCGTAGTTCTTATAAGTATTTGTGTTAAAAAATAATTAAAATTTACTTGTACTTACATTTTAAATAATAAAAATGCAAAACATAAAACGTTAAATGCTAAAAATAATTAATATGTACTTGTATTAAAAATATTTTAAAAGCACTTTACATCTTATTAATTTCATTGAGGGAGTTTAAATCTCTCCCAATGAAATCAATAGAATTTTAAAGTGCTTAGGTTTGGCTGGATCATCCCTTAAAAACATGGGTGGACAGACTTCAAGTTTGTAGAATCTACTTTGTTTTTTACTAGAACCCCAAGATCCACCAACCACAGCCAGTTGCAGAATATATACATCTGGAATTAAAGAACTGTGAGCCCAGAAAAAAAAGAGTGTCCAAACTGATTGGAGTTCACAGTCCTCCTATGCAAAAATCCAGTCCTGGTTACCCCAAGCTTTCTTCATTTCGGCAGTATAAATTAAGGTTGTTGTTGCTAATTGTTAAATACTTGGGAATCAGAAATCCTTGCTGATCTACTGCAAATCATACTGCAAATGGTCCACCTCTGGAGGCTAATGGAGCCCAGTGGCTTCCAAAGGGCTCTGGGGGATTTCCAGTTGGTATGATTGGTGCTCCTGTCAAAATGCTGGTCACTCTATGGGACATGGAATTGACCAGGGTGGTTGACACAGTTGTGCCTTCTCCCACCTGACAGAGCCAAATTAGCTCCTTGTACACCTTGGAGCTGAGAGCAATGAAGCAAACGGGATGTTTGCTGAAATGCAAGCGGAGAAAGACTGAATTTGGCTGAACACTAGTTAGAGCTTGTTATCAAGCCTACTTGTGGTGGTAAGGGTGGCAAAAAAAAGAGTTCTTTTCCACCTCCATTGCATCTTGACAGTGTCATCCAGCAGAGCTGTTTTAGGTGGTGAGAGGGTTATTACAATCTGACCCTGAGAGGAAGTTGGTCATACCCTCAACAGCTCCCTGTGCTAAATTCACAAGAAGATACTTTGAAGATAAAATTGCTTGTATCTGGCATGATTTCAACTCTTCTATTAGTGCAGTTCCACTAATAGAGGAATCCAGAGCATAGTGTGGTCCAGTTGTATTAGATGAGTTTCAGTCGTTGAGGCATGAAGATGCAGGCAAGGTACATGGACAAGTTCGACCAACCACTTCTATTCTCAAGCCCTGCCCATCTTGGCTTGGCTCTAATAAGGAGGGGATGGCTGGCTGGGTCTGGGAGATTATAAATTTCTCTTTGAGAAAGGGGGCAGTATCAGCTGCCATAAAAGAGGCAGTAATCAAGCTGCTGCTGAAGAAACCTAACCTGGACCAAGAAGTGGAGGACAACTACAGGCTGGTTGCTAAAATTCCCTTTTTGGGCAAGGTGCTGAGGTGCGTGATTGCTGATCAATTCCAAGCACTCTTGAGTGAAATGGAAACAGCTTCAGGAAGTTATTTGGGGATGTGGTCTCAGTTGTCATCAATATGCTGTTGACATCCAGCTCTACCTCTCCTTTTCATCTAATGCAGGTTAGGCAGTGGATGTCTTGAATCAGTGCCTGAGCGGGGTAATGGACTGGTTGAGGGCCAACAAACTGAAATTCAATCCAGAGAAGATGTAGTGTTAGCAGGTGGTTTATCTGCCCAGTTGAGTGGTGTTCCACCAGTCCTTGAGGGGGTTGCACTCCCCCTGAAAAATCAGGTGCATAGCTTGAGGGTGTTCATGGACCAATCATTGTCATTTGAGGTCCAGGTGGCCTCTGTGGCCAAAGAAATATCTTTCATGAGGTTAGGTTGATCTACAAGCCACAACCCTATCTGGACAGAGATAGCCTGGTGACAGTTATCCACACTCTGGTAACCTCTGGATTACTGCAATGCATTGTATGTGGGGCCACCTTTGAAAGCAGTTTGGAAACTTCAGTTAGTTCAAAACAGAGTTGTTATGTTACTAATAGGGCTGTGCACCACCTCGTTACGAAGCCTGAATAACGAGGTGAAGCGGGCTGTTTTGGAGCAAAATCCTTGTGATACGAGGTGGGTCAGAGCAGTACCGAGGCACCCCGGGGCAAAATGCCTCCCCCCCCCCACGAAGCACCTCCTCCACCTTGTATATTCGGAGCTGTACTGAATGCTTGAGCAGTCCAGACAGGCTGTCTTCAAAATGTATAAACTTCTCAATGCTCACGTGGAGGGGCATGAGGAGGAGGGGGAGGAGGGAGGGGGAAGGTAAGCAGACATGGGAAGGCAGGGGGAGGCAGGAAGGCAAGCACAGGAGGAGGAGGCAGCGTGCTTTGGCAAATAGGAACTGCCAGCCAGAACTGATGCCAGCAGCCTCCAATCAGAGAAAGTGATGGAGGAAGGGAGTATATATACTTTGGCGAAAGGCTGCATTTGGTTATTGTGCTAGCTGTGTCTTTGGGAGAGAGGGCTGGTGTGGGTAGATGATCATGTGTGTGTGCGTGCGTGTGTGTGCGCACATGCATTCCTAGGAGTTGTTCCTTCAGTTTATTCAATTTTGATTGCCATTAGGCTTTCCTCACAATTTAAATTAAAAGGAAATAGCTTGGTTGTACTGGGAGTGTTCCCTTTCCTCGTTCCTTGATCGTCTGTCCCCATTGGGATGGTGTCTTTTGCAGCACCTCTTCCAGCCGCCTTCTCCTGTTTCTTTCTACCTCCGACTCGTTTGTTATTTGTATTTCATTAGATTCATCTCTCCTTTCCATATTTTTTCAAACAAAAATAGCTTTTCCTTGCAAGTTGCTGCTACGCTCCCCCCTCCCCCGCCATTCCTGTGTTTGTTTGCTTATCCCGATTTTGGGCTCCGGAAAAGGCTGCATTTGTTGTATAACATCAGTCCTTACCTCTGTTTTCTCTGTTCTTTTTCCTTATCATTTTTGTCAGTCAACTCTGTCTCTTTTAGATTTTTACAAACCCAATCTTATTTCGATTTTTAAAAACAAACATTGACTTCTGGGCATGTTCGATGTGGAGGGTGAAGAGGAGGAGATCCTCCAGGGTGTGTTGGAGGAGAGGCAGCAGGCAGAGGCTCTAGCACCTGACCCCTCTTGCATTGTTTCCCCTGCTCGTGTGGCACCTCCCCCCCCAGAGACAGGGCAGGCAGTCTGCATCTCCTCCTCCCCCGAAATGTCAGGGCAGCATTGTGTGGGACCACTTTGAGTTGGGAGCTGATCCCAGCACTGCCGTGTGCCACCACTGCAAGGTGTCTCTAAGTAGGGGAAAACATCCAGGGTACTACAGCACCAGCAGCCTGCTCCTGCACTCAAGGAGGTAGAACCAAATGGTCTTGCTTGGGGAAGAAGCCCCCATGTCCCAGCAGACCGGCAGCAGGGGCAAGCATAAGGCTAGTAGTGGCTCTGGAACTCCTGCAAGCTCTCCGTCTCTCACCCCCAAGAGGCTTAGGCAGGCCACCATGGAGGAGATGGGGTGGGGGAAGTATGGGTCCACCAGGTGGAGGTTTCCAGTGCCCAGCCAGATCACCAACTGCATCGATGAAATGGTGGCATTGGACGACCAGCCATTCTGCCTTGTCGAAAATGTGGGGTTCAAGAGGTTGATGGTTCTGGTGGTGCCCTATTACAAGCTGCCATGTCACACCACCCTCAGCAGGTGGGTGGTGCCCTCCCTGTACTGGGCATGCTGGGAGAAAGTGGTGGACCATCTGTGCCAGGCAGAGTTGCTGATGGTGCACTTCACCTCAGACATTTGGTGCAGCGAGGGCGGAGCACACACTTACTTGTCCCTGATGGCTCACTGGTGGGCAGCGCCAGGGATGGTAGTGGCCAGCACTTCTGGGACTGGGGGGAAGGATGGGTATTGCTGGGCCCTCCTTCACGCGCAAGTCATGGACCAATCCCACACAGCAGCAGAGATCACAGAGGCCATGAACCGCATGGTGGAGGGGTAGTTGGCCGCTTACCCGTGGTTACATGGTCATGAACGGGGGGGGGGGGGCAACATGGTGAAGGCTGTGTGCGACAGTGGATTCAAGAGCATCCACTGCATCACTCATATCTTCAACCTGATGGTGAGGGATGCCCTTGGAATGGGCAGCAGGAAGGTGTATCCCACCCCCATGTCTGATATCCGTAACCTGTTGGAGAGCTGCAGGAAGGTGGCTGGGCACTTCCACCACAGCATCAAGGGCACTAGGCTGCTGTGGGAGAAGCAGACAATGTTGGGGCTCCCACAGCACAGGGTGGTGCAGGACGTGGCAACATGCTGGAACTCCTACCTCATACTCAAGCATATGTTGGAGCAACAGCATGCTGTCCACGAGGTGTCTAGGGTCAGGGACATTGGCATCCCTGCGCAGGCAGAAGTGGGATGTCATGTCCGAGCTTGTGGTGGTCCTCAAGCTATTCCTTGAGACCACCAAGACCCTGAGCACCAGCCCTGCCCTCCTCAGCCAGCTGATGCCTGCGGCCTGGCATCTCCAGAAGCAGATGGGCAAGTTCCTGGAGACCGGGGATCCTGTCACAGGCAGGCACCTCCTGCCAGACGAGTGGGAAGTGCTGACAAGGCTGAGGGATGGCCTAGTTCAGTGGGTAGAGAACCTGTACCAGGAGAAGATGTACATGTTGGCTACCATGTGTGATCCACACCTGAAAGACAGCCTTTGTGGGGACAACTCCCAGCCTTTGTGGCTGGAGAAACTGGTGGGGCAAATAAGGGGGGAATGGGCAAAAAGGGTGGGGCAGGTGCAGGAGGAGGCGGAGGCGGTGGGGAGACCATTCCCCATCAGCAGCATCAGGACCAGAGGCCAGGGGTTATGGGCCATGGCAGTGCAGTTGGGGGGAGAGGCACCCAACCCATCTGCCAGGACACCACTACAACCTCTGTGCAGCATTACCTGGCAGAGCCTCTGGAGGACTGGACCGTGGACCCCATGACCTACTGGTCATCCCACAGCCAAGTCTGGCTGGGCTTGGCTCATGTGGCTAGGAAAAGACTTAGCTGCCCACCCACCAGCATCCCAAGCAAGAAGGTGTTCTCCATGGTGGGTGACATGGTAACACCCCACTGCTCCTGCTTGGATGCCAACTTAGTGGAGCATCTGGTTTTCCTCAAGGTCAACCTGCCCCTGCTGGGCTACCCCACCCTCAATCCCTCGGGCGACTGAGCTGCACACATAATCACACTAACTGCGCTGTTTTTCCTTCTTTGGGCTGCTTTCCCTTGTCTTTCCTTGAGTCAGGTGTGGCATTCCAGTTATTCAGTTGTGATAAGTAGGACTTATTTGTGCTGTTCTTCCTATTACCATTTCGCTGAGCTTCAGTACACCAACCCAACTATGGTTTTACCCAAGGGGATGATGTAGTACCATTTCTGTATCTGTAAGGGTCCTCCGCCTCCTCCATACTTAATTATGCCACTCTCTGTGCCCCGTGACGGAATCTAGCTCTGAATGTAAGGGGGTGCCGTAGCACCGGTCTCCCTCCGATTCCGCTGAGATGGCATGGGTCTGCTATGTGGATGGGCCCTCCTGGCAGGCAGGCTGTGTTGTCTTCTGCCCTCAGGGAAAGAGTCTCTGGAGAACCAATTTCGATATTTTATTATTTTTAATGTCAACATCCCCACCTTGCGTTGGTGGGTTTTTTGTTTCAAAACAGTACATTCCTGTATTACTTGGGCTGGAAGAGAGTGGTTCATTCTCCAGTTTCAAGTCCTGGTGAATAATGCAGTGTCAATCCCCTCCCTCTTCCCTTCGGCATATAGGGAGTTCTCTTTCTGCATTGCTCCTTCATTTGCTCCTGGTGTTGGGCCCAGGTCGGTAGAGCTGCAGTCACCCCTCAGGGTGTTCCCCTATGTAAGCGCCCTCTGGGGGGTCTTGGCTTTGGTTTGTTTCTGTGTCCAACCGCCTTGCCCCAGGCAGGTCTTCCATGAAGAATGTGCCCTGTTGGGCTACTTGTTGTCCCATCTCAAGAATACCTTTGAGTGGGCTAGGCACTGCCCGCTTTGCAGAATTGAGTTGGCCCTCGGGGTTAGTCACTGTCCAATTTACAGAATCCAGTTGGCCTTTGGGGCTAGCCACTGTCTGCTTTACAGAATCGAGCTGCCCTTCCAGAGTCAGATGCCCTGGTGGGCAAGGCATTGTCTTTCCTTCTCTTGCCAACAGTCAGATAACCCGGTGGGCAAGGCATTGCTGGGTTTCAAGGCACTGTTGTCCTTTTCCTGCCCCTACCTCCTCACCTACCCTCTTGAGAGAGCATTCATCTCTCCAGAGTACGGGTGGGAGGTCTCACACTCAATCTTTTCTTTGGGCCAAAGCGCTTCCAAGTAACCTGCCGCTATCTCTGCATTACATTCAGTAACAGAGTATGAAATGCCTCAGGCTCCACCAGCACGCCAGTTTCTGCCCACCTGCCTCCTCCAGACTCCACCAGCCTGCCTACCTGCCCCAGGCTCTGCCAGCCCACCAGTCTCTGCCTACCCGCCTCCTCCAGGCTCTGCCAGCCCGCCCACCCACCCCAGGCTCCGCCAGCTCGCCCGCCCACCCCAGGCTCCGCCAGCCCGCCAGTCTCTGCCCGCCCGCCTCCTCCAGGCTCCGCCAGCCCTCCTGCCCCCCCAGGCTCTGCCAGCCCTACCTGCCCCAGGCTCCGCCAGCCTGCCTCCCTCTGCCAGCCTCTGCCAGCCTCCAGGTTCCTCCTTTCCGGCCACAGGACACTCTTCCCTAAAGGAATGCCCTGCTGTTTTCTGGTTTGTGGCTCCAGGCTGCTCTTCCCTACACAATATGGCCTAGTGGGCAAGGCATTGCACTTTGGTCCATTCCTTCCCCTTTCTTTGTTTCTTTGTTTCTTCCATTCTTTCTTTCTTCCCTACACCCTTTATTTCGAAAGCCACAGTAATTATTCCCTCAGTCGGCTCCCCTGGCAGATCTTCCCCACAGAAGCGCTCGTTGTCATGTACGAGCAATAGAACCACCATAGGTCCTAACGGGCAGCGTTGCTGTGTATTCCTGCCTCTGTCAGAAGACCACCGAGAGCCTGAGGTCAGCAGACATTACCGACTGCATAAACTGGATAATTAATATGCACTTGCAGCACTCTCTGTTCCTTCTGGTCCCAAGAATCAGGTTATACATTACAACCTGTTTGAGTTTGGAAAGAAATGGTCTGGCCAAGAAAAGAAAACCCCAAACATAGAAATATCAATAGTTAGGGATGTACGAAACACCTACCTGGCTCCGCACCGGGCAATCCACAGTGGAGGGGAGGTGCTCTGTGGAGTTGCCGCAGAGCGGAGCCAGCCGGATCCGCCTGCAGCTGGTCATCCAGCCGCTGGGCTGCACAGGGACGCAAATGGCGGCCGCCGTAGCTGCCGCCATTTGCGTCCGTGTCTTTAGCCGTGATAGGCTACGTAAATATATATGTAGCCTATCACAGCTAAAGACACGGATGCAAATGGCGGCTACGCCATTTGCATCCCTGCCCTGAGTCATGATAGGCTACGTAGAAACTTACGTAGCCTATCACGGCTTGTCAGGGATGCAATTGGCGGCCAGCGTAGCGGCCACCATTTGCGGCCGCAGCCCGGCAGCGGCTTGAGCTGCCACTGCCACTGGAGCTGCCGCCGCTGGAGCTGCCGCAGCCAGGTAGGCTCCATTTTGTGGGGTTTTTGTGGGGTGGTGGGGTAGGTTGCTCCATTCCGCCATGGATTCCGGGGGGCCGGATTCTTAGAATCCGGCCTCATTGGAATCCATGGCGGAATTCTTCACCATCCCTAACAGCACAGCAGATAGAAATTTCTAGGGATGTCAGAGAATTCCGCCATGGATCTCGGTGAGGCCGAATGCCAGTGCATTCGGCCCCCCGAAATCTGTGGCAGAACGGCCTGCCACCCCCCTGCCCCCCCGCAGATCCCCCCCGGGTTGAGACTTACCTGGGGCGGATCTTCTGGGCGGCGGCTCCGGCGAAGGCTCCAGCGCCGCCATTACCAGGCTTGTGAAGAAGAAGAAAAAAGACGTGATAGGCTACATAAATCTTTACGTAGCCTATCATGGTTGGGGGGTGGGTTTAAAAAAAAAATGTGTACGCAAATGCCGTAGCCGCCGCCATTTGCATTCCTTCTTTTTACCGTCTTAATCTACGTAAATATTTACGTAGACTATGACGGCGAAAAATCAAGGGGAACGTATATAGCGTAGCGGGCGCTATTTGCGTCCCTTTTTCATTCACCGTTTTAGCCTACGTAAATCTTTACGTAGGCTAAAACAGGGAATCAAAAGGGGTTTTTCGCCGTCATAGTCTACGTAAATATTTACATAGATTAAGACGGTAAAAACAAGGAACGCATTTGCGTACGCGTTGTTGTTTTTTTACGCAGAGCCCTCCGCGGCCAGAAATCCAGCTGCGGACGACTCTGGCCTGCTGGGCCGGGCCTGGCCAGCTGCTCCGCAGAGCTGCTGCGGAGCACAGCCGACCGTTTGAGGATTCTCGGGGGGAGGAACGGAGCACCTCCCCTCCCGGCAAGGATTCCAGGGGGAGGGACGGAAAGCCTCCCCCCCACCATCAACATAATCCGCAAAAGGTAAGTCACTTTCGTACATCCCTAGAAATTTCTTCCAGCCTGCCTGCCAGCTAAAGCATATATGCAGCCATATTTATTATTTATTTATTATTAAATTTATTAATCGCCCATCTGGCTGGTCACCCAGCCACTATGGGCGATGTACAACATACAATAAAAACAGTTTAAAACAATAAAATTCTGCAATAAAAAACATTATCTAAAATACCCTAGCCCACCCCAAATGCCTGCCTGAACAACAGTATTTTTAATGCACGACGGAAGCTCATTAAAGAGGGGGCATGACGGAGTTCCCTAGGGAGGGAGTTCCACAGAGTGGGGGCCACCACAGAAAAGGCCCTCTCCCTCATCCCCACCAGTCTAGCTGTCCTGGCTGATGGGACAGAGAGAAGGCCATCCGAGGCTGATCTTGTTAAGCGGCCTGTCTGGTGCTGCTGGAGGCGCTCCTTAAGATAGGCTGGGCTGGAACCATATAGGGTTTTAAAGGTCAAAACCAACACCTTGAATTTGGCCCGGAAAACAACTGGTAACCAGTGCAACTCCTTCAGCACTGGAGTGATGTGATCTCGCCGGCGGCTGTCTTTAATCAGGCGAGCCGCCGCGTTCTGTACCAGCTGCAGTTTCCGAACCGTCTTCAAGGATAACCCCACGTAGAGCGCATTACAGTAGTCTAAACGAGAGGAGACCAGGGCATGTACTACCGATGGGAGCAGATGGTCGGGAAGGAAGGGGCGCAGCCACCGTACCAGATGATACAGCGCTGTCCGGCTCACAACAGGGTGAGGTGGGCAAATCACTCACCATCCATCCTGCAAAGGTGTCTGCCCGGGGGGGGGGGGGAGGCAATCTGTCCCTCCCCCAGGAATCCTCTTTGGCTGGCTCCGCTCCTCAGTGATTCCGCAGAGCTGGCCACCAGCTCCGTATTGTTGGCGATATGGCCAGCCACCATTGCCATGCCGTATCGCTAGGTTAAGGGCTGACTCCAGACACAAATGGCATAGTGGATGCTATTTGTGGCGGTAAAGCTCTGAGATTAACCTAAATGCAGCTGTAAATGGCTGCATTTAGGTTAATCTAAGAGCTTTACAGATGCAAATGGCATCCACTATGCCTTTTGCATCCCGAGTCAGTCCTTAACCTAGCAATATGGCACAGCAATGGCGGCCATATCGCTGGTGATACGGAGCCGGCCAGCAGCTCTGCGGAATCGCTGCGGGGAGGATCCAGCTCCAGACAGCTCTGGGGTGGAAGCGAAGGTAAGCAATCTGCCACGGGCTCTGGAGGCCAGATTCTTTTGAATTTTTCCTTATTGGGGTCCATGTTGGAATTCTCTGCCATCCCTAGTGTCAAATGTGTGTGTAGAAACAGGGAGAAGTTACAGCTCTTTGCTTGGAGAGTTTCTGTGGAAAGTATCAGATTTTAACTCTGTCTAGCACAAAAACTACTGGGCTAAACTGTCTGAAACTTTGCAGCTGCCCTCCTCTCCAGGGGTGTGGAGAGGTCCCCAAATTTCATGCCTGTATCCTAATAACTGAAAAGGTTATGACCATTTCTGTTTTCCCATGCAAGTCAATAGGAAAACGCCTAAATCACACGATCCGGATATCCAAATCTCACTTTGGATTCGGATCATAGAATCATAGAATAGTAGGGTTGGAAGGGGCCTACAAGCCAAGACCATCCAAGTCAGAGCATCCCTGACAGATAGCTGTCCAGCCTCGTCTTGAATGCCTCCAGTGTGGGAGAGCCCACTACCTCCCCAGGTAATTGGTTCCATTGTCCTATTGCTCTAACAGTCAGGAAGTTTTTCCTGATGTTCAGCCGGAATCTGGCTTCCTGTCACTTGAGCCCATTATTCCGTGTCCTGCACTCTGGGATGATTGAGAAGAGATCCTGGCCTTCCTCTCTGTGACAACCGTTCAAGTACTTGAAGAGCGCTATCCTATCTCCCCTCAGTCTTCTCTTCTCAAGGCTAAACATGCCCAGTTCTTCCAGTCTCTCCTCATCGGGCTTTGTTTCCAGTCCCCTGATCATCTTTGTTGCCCTCCTCTGAACCCTCTCCAGTTTGTCTGCATCCTTCTTAAAGTGTGGTGCCCTGGACACAGTACTCCAGATGAGGCCTAACCAGTGCTGAGTAGAGGGGAACTAGAGGGGACCCGAGTCGGATCGGAGGGGGTGCAATCAGTCCAAAGCAGATTGGGGCCACTTCAGATGATACGAAGAGGCATCCGAAGCGGATTGGGGGGTCCGTGGACAGCCCTACTTACTAACTGGGGACTGGCTGATATGATCGTATGATGCCAGAATTTCATCAACCGCACTGGCTACCAGTTTATCTCTGAGCCCAATTCAAAGCCTTGGTGTTGACCTTTAAAGCCCTAAATGGCTTGGGAGCAGAGTATTTAAAGGACATCTCCCCATGTATGTACCTGCTCAGACCCTTAGGTCATCTTCAAAGGCCTCTTGTCCCTACTGAAAGAAGCTAGGCAGGTGGCTACAAGGGAGAGGGCCTTCTCAGTTGTGGGACCCCTCTTATGGAATGCCCTTCCCAAAGAGGTCCGCCTTTCTTTTTTCCCAGGCATTTTAGAGACATAGTTCTAGATTTTTATATCTGTGTTATCTATTCCTGTGCTATTTGTTGTTTTGTTTTGTTTTGTTTTGTTTTGTATTGTATTGTATTTTATTCATTTAAATATTTCTATTATATTTTATACTGTTTCTATGGCATTTTAGTCTTTTAACTCTTTGTAATCTGCCCAGAGAATCTTGGTTATTGGGCAGATAAAAAATATAACAAATAAGTAAATAAATAACTTGAGTTCTATTTTCTTCCCACCCCTACCCTAAAAAATAAACACTGACGAAACCTGTAAGAACATTAGGCATATTAATTTCACTTGCCTGCTTATTTATTATCTCTCTCTCTATATATATATATTATGAATATCTGTGTATATTTATATGTGTTTGTTAATTTGTTCAATACATAATATTTCCTAGCCCACTTTCCTCTCCAAAAACAGACACAAAGTTCCTTACCAAAGTTAACATACACAATAAAAATAGTAAAATAGACAAAATACAAAATAATCATTCCGTCACTGTTCTGGCTTGAGAAAATATGGAGAAATCAGCTAGATCTGATTTGACATCTTAGGACTTTAAAGATCTTGCTGTCTTGGAAGATAAACTTGCAGGGTTGGAAAGACCTGGCATGTAGAGGCAGATATGGAGGGAACCAAATATACTCTGAGGGTGTGTTTCCACCAGCGATTTACTCCAACCTGGCTGCATGTGGAGGTCACATAGTTTACATGACATCATGGCCATCCAGCAAGTGTCCCAGAGTTTATCACAGAAAAAACGGTTCTTCTGAGAGTGGTTATAGTCTGACTTTTCCTCTTTACTTTGGCTCGGTTACGGTCCTGTTGGGGTGTTTTCCATCACCCGCACTTGTGTCAGTATCATAGTCCTGCCCATGGGGGCATGTGGGGGGGTGTCGCTCACCTGCCTGTGACCTCACTGACCCAACCCTTTCCCTCCCCGTTTGCCAGACGTTTCAACGTCATTTTGGAGCAGGATGCCAACTTTTAAAAAAACATTGAAAATAAGCGCAAGATCACTAGTGAGTATAAGCATGCTATCGTGTGCAAGCAAATACTCCCACTACAGCCTGAAAATCAGGTTTATCTCAGGTCACTTTTCCAGAACTACACGTGGGGAGGATCCATGGTTAATATCCCTTTGTGTCCTTTAGTTCCCTTTCGCAAGCTTCAGCTTTCATTTTACATGCTAAGGCGCTATCTCATTATAACACCATTGCACAGATCTTCCATCAATATGCATACCCTCTATGTCAGTATTTCGCTATCACTCTATCACAAAATAGCACTAACATGCATTTGCGCTATCGCATGATAGCACATTTATTCAGGGGTGCCTGTTAATGTGGTAGCTTGGTATTTAGAGGGAAAAGGGGAAACATGGGCGGGAAGGGGCTTTGGTCTGCAAAGTGTACTCAGAAGTAACACCTGTTGTGGTCAATGAGGCTTGTTCCCAAGATTAAAAGGGGTAGAGCCTGGAGAGGGGAGCCTCTCTTACTGGTTGAGCAGTCCCTGCCAGTCTGATGACGTTCACTTCCGATCCCCCCACTCCACCCGGAAGTAAGTTCCTGTCAGCAACTTATAATGGTGCGGTGCAGTCCTTTGTGGAGCCCTGTGCAGAGCCCTGCAGATTCCATGAAGACTCTGGTATTCCTTTGTTTGTTTCACCCTTCCGTTGTCGTGGAAACACAGCCTGAGTCAAAATGATCCACAAGATGGGTGCCCCCACTGAGAAGGCCTTGTGCCATGTATCATTCCATTGTATCTTAGACAATGGTGGGACACCAAGCAGGATGGAGAGAGAGGTAAAGATTCGGTCCATTTTCTAGTAATGGCATTTGGGAAGGAGAGATGGTGTGTAATGGACTGCCCCAGAGCCCCTCAGCACCTTCTAATTCACTAGCTTACTACTTAACACATGAATTATATGAATCATTATGGCTACTTTGTATGCACCTTTATTAATGCTCAGTTAGGTCTACTTTTGGAAGGGCCCCTACCCATGTACACCTGCAACATTGATTCTGCTGGGATGCTTATTTACTTAGTTATTAGATTTATTAGCCGCCCATCTGGCCGGCTACCCGGCCACTCCAGGCAGCATACAATACTTAGTGTCAAATCTGACCTAATCATCATCGGGAAGTTCCAGCAATAATTCTGAGCATACCTGCAGAAACATTGGCACAATTCTCACTGAGATGGTAAAAAAAAACCCAACTATATCTGGGCTATACTACTTCAGACTGCAGGTGGGGGCTCACATGCCTGATTGTTCATTTATATAACAAAACTTCCTCCCTACATAAAAAACAAACCTAACACACCTTCTCCTTGACATCTTGCTTTTTGTTTTTGTTTTTGATGGAGGAGCATTCCATTATGTAAGTTCCTACTTGCAGTCTGAAGAACGTAGTACAGCCCAGACACAGGGTTACCACCTCTGTGAGAATAAGCCAGTGTTAGAGCCTAAGGAAAACACTGGAGGATTTGGAGTTACGTTTTCTGGACACCCAAGTAGAAATAATAGGGTAGTGTAGCCTCTTCAAATGCAGTTTCTATGCTTCATATAATATTTCCATACACACTGAGAAAAGTAAGGGATATCTACAACATTTGTTTCAGCACCAAGCAGGCTGGACATATCAGGAGGACCAAAGAATAATTAAATGGGATGTGTAGGCACTACAGTGGTAAATTAGTGATTAGTCATAATTGGTTTTGCCATGAATTGTCATCAGCATAGATGAAGAATGCACCATAGATGCACTGGGCAGAAAACAACAGAATTACATTTAATAGGGATAAATGCCAAGTTCTGCACCTAGGAAAAAGAAACCAAATGCACAGTTACAAGATGGGGGATATGTGGCTCAACAACACTACAAACGAGAAGGATCTTGGAATTGTTGTCAATCACAAGCTGAATATGAGCCAACAATATGATGTGGCTGCAAAAAAGGCAAACGCTATTTTGGGCTGCATTAATAGAGGCATAGCTTCCAAATCCAGGGAAGTGCTAGTTCCCCTCTACTCAGCACTGGTTAGGCCTCATCTGGAGTACTGTGTCCATTTCTCGGCACCACACTTTAAGAAGGATGCAGACAAGCTGCTGGAGAGGGTTCAGAGGAGGGCAGCAAAGATGATCAGGGACTGGAAGCAAAGCCCTATGACGAGAGACTGAAAGAAGTGGGCATGTTTAGCCTTGAGAAGAGAAGACTGAGGGGAGATATGATAGCACTCTTCAAGTACTTGAAAGGTTGTCACAGAGAGGAAGGCCAGGATCTCGATCATCCCAGAGTGCAGGAAGCCAGATTCCGGCTGAACATCAGGAAAAACTTCCTGACTGTTAGAGCAATACGACAATGGAACCAGTTACCTAGGGAGGTGGTGGGCTCTCCCACACTGGAGGCATTCAAGCGGAGGCTGGACAGCCATCTGTCGGGGGTGCTCTGACTTGGATTCCTGCACTGAGCAGGGGGTTGGACTCGATGGCCTTGCAGGCCCCTTCCAACCCTGCTATTCTATGAGTCTATGACTGTATGAAGAAAGAATCTAGTCCCTTATCTTATATGGATAATGTCAGCACTTGTGACTAGTGAGGTTGGAGAGAGAGCCCAACTATTGCACAGACTCCTGGCAACAGTGCCTGGAGAAGAGTGCGGGTTTTGCAATTGTGTCCCAGATTGCAGCCCATTCACTTTGTCCCACAGAATACAGTGGGAACCACTGAGAACCAACTTGGCACCTATCCTGGGTTCTACTTCTTGGACATACAGGCATGTGACAACAAGAAGGAAGGGTTTTGTTTATTATACTCTTTTTGTGGTAATAAGGGGGCTATTGTTGATTTGCCGATAACTATAGATGGAGGACTAACATTGGGAATGATTCTATAGAAGCCACTAAGGCAGGGGCAGGAGAAGACATACTGAAACATAATTCATCATTTACTACCTGACTCCCTTATAATCAGTCTGAGTTCCACCAAGATTTAAGAAAACTAGGAGACCCATCGTGATGTACAGACCAGTTTAACACAAGAGTTGATTTCCCTTTGCCAAAAGATGGACATCAATAGAACTTCTGGGACTTAATATTTTGTCCACTCTCTGATTGCCAGTTTCCAGGGATTGAGAGGCTAGGAGACCTACCAGTGCCTTCAAGAACTATAAGGATGGGATTCTTTACTTTTAGAGCAGGGATGGCGAAAGCGTTGTCCTCCAGATATTGTTAAACTGCAACTCCCATCAATCTTAGGCAATGGTGAGGGATTATGGGAGTTGCAGTCCAATAACATCTGGAGGGCCACATGTTCCCCAGCAATAAAGGAATAGTAGAAAAAGAGTCTCAGAGAGGGAAATTCTTTAGTTTTTATTTGTTCAGTGGATACGAGAGCCCTCAACATTCTAAGCAAAAGAGCAAGACCAGAAAAGAAAGGGGATATAGTATATGAATTATGTACATTTATAGTATTTTTGCCCAAATGCAGCCTTACATCATACTCTGTCTGCCTTCCAATTTGGTTGCAGGTGTGTTTACCCAAGGTAGGCGAACACAAGGCCATTTGTCCATGTCACAGCCACAGAGAACACACTGCGCCAGCTCATTCTGCCTCTTGCAAATTGAGTTTGTCAGTGCTCAGCCACAGAGGCAGGCAAAATGCTGCATGATGTCTTTGCCTCTCCTGGGAGAAGCAAACTAGTCTAAGCCACCTCATAATGGGATCAAGAAACAAAGGAGCGTGAATGAAGAGCTAATTGCATTCATAAAGACATTAACAAAGGAACTGAAGGCGCTTCTGGTCTCCCTCCCTCTAGATATGAATAAGCAAATATGTATTAAGAATCACTGAGGGTTAGCATTGCCAGGTTAGCCTTGTGGCCAGCCCTTGCATCAGAATCTGAAAGACAAAAGATTTCTCTTTCTGAGTTTTCCCATTTGCATATTTGCTTTTCAGAACAGTGAGAATGAAAGTCAGGTTTTATCCTTTAGATGTCCCAAGGAATGAAATGCCTGCCTGCCTGCCTATCTATCATCTAGCTAGCTATCTGTGTATCCTTGTCTCTCACTGCTGACTGGGGGATGAAAACTGTTAACTGATAAAAATTGAAAATTGGGTACACCTTGGTTATTAGAAAAAGCTGAAAATAGGAAGGCTATATATACATATTGAGAGAGAGAGAAAGAGCGTGTCACTGAAAAATTGGTATGGGATACAAAGTCTATTTAAAATAGCAGGCAGTAGGCAAAGCCATACGTAGAACAAAATACAGGACTGTGGTTCTTCCACCTTCACATACTTCAGCAACCCTTAGACTGGCAATGGGTTCAGGTGTGATGCTTGCGTTGGGGGGATGGGGAAATGTGCAAGGGAAGGGGAAAATACAATTTTTTGGCCAATCTGATGGCAGGACTTGACAAATTAGAATTTAAATTATTTACATATTTAAATTAGTTGGCTGAAGAGTTAATCTGTTACTCAATAAACTAAAATACATTTGATAATTCAACAGCTCTCACTTCTCCTTCCAAGCATCAATCCCTGCATCAAAACAGCCACTGTCAGGAGAATGAGAAGAATAATCTCTTTAAGGAAGGAAACAGGCCCTGCTGTCAGTGTCATCATATTGAGCATAAATGTGGTAAGTTTGGGGTCCCTGAGCGAGAGCTTTGATTCCAGTTGAATAAAATGTATATCCTCCATGTAATCACCTGAGAGGGGAGAAACCTCTGTCAGCAGAGAGGAAGAGCAGGTGCTGCTCAACCCTTTCCATTTTCCAGCTTTGCAACTCTAGAAGCCTCTTGAATCCCAGTTTCGTGCCATTTACAGCAAATAGCAGCTGTGGGAAGGATTTTCAGTGGGAAAATAGCATGGGGGAAAACCATACCACAGTCCCAATCCAGATTCATTAAAAAAAAATTTTTTTAAGACATGGGAAATCCCAAATATTCAATATGCATCAATAATGCCTAATTTGCCCCTCACCATTTTTACACAAATGTTGATATTTTTTAAATGTGCTGATTTTTGTTGCTTTAGAGAGTTGAAATAGAGAGCTTTAAAAAATAGAATACCCCCAATTCCTATGTGTTTACAAATTCATTTGGTGTTGATATGGTAGACTCAGTACCAAGAACTGGAATTCAGAGACAAGCGTAGTAAAAATAGAAACAGGAATGGAAATACTATATCAATGGAAAGAAATGCTCCTAGGTTTACATTAAAACTTCCTTTGAAGCTGCGACAACTTTGCTACACCAAGTGTCTGAAATGGTGTGTTCACTAAATGGAAGACAGCAAAATGTCTAGCCACAAGCTCATGTAAATTGGCTTTCTGAGTGATCAGAAGCAGGGTGTACAACTGATCTGTAGGTGAAAAGGAGAGAAAAGACAAATATATATTGGTATCATTATTTCTACTTTTTAATGTATTTCTTTATATATTCAGCCTTTTCTGTCACATATAGCAGATGCCCAAGGTGGCTTAAATGACCAACATAATTAAAATCAGTACACAATAAGAATTTAAACACAATAAAGGCCAGCAAGAAAGAAAATAATTTCAATAATTGACCCAGAGATCAAACAAGCCCATACACTTATTGGAATAGAGTAGTCCTAATTTGTTGTTGAGATGCCAGCAGGGAGGAAGCCAACCCGCTCTCCAAGGCAAGGAGTTCCAAACTCTGGGTACCATTACAGAGAAGGATGTCTCCCACTACAACCTACTAACTGGTCCTCTCATAATAATACTAGAAAAAGCACTCTTACTGCTGCTAGAAGAAACAAAGTTTTGCATATATTCCTGGTAGTCTCCAGAGGTTGAATGGGTGGATTTAACGGATATCCAAGTTTGATCAGAGCAATTCAGGGATAGTTCTGCTTTTCACTGCCATGAAAGTCTACAACAGTGTTTCTCAAAACCATTTCTTTTCTGAATGAAAATCAGAGAGACTTTTCTTCACTCTAAAGTTTTATGTTGAGAGCAGAGGTAGGCAACCTTTGTGGACTCATGCGTGCATCTGGAATTATGAGGAAGAGTCATGGGCACCACCAAAAAACTGGCTGCCATTGCAGTATGGCAAGGGGAGGAAGCGGACCTGTTGGGCAGCGGAGCAATGGACAAACAGACTGGAGGAGGAGGAGGAGGAGCAGAATCAATAAGTGAGTAGAGGGGATTCACAAGGGGGCTGGTGGGATGGAAGCATAGTGGGGAAGGAGAAGGCAAGTAGAACTTTCAGGCAGTAAAGTAATAGATAGACTGGAGGAGGAGATTCAGGAAGGGGATGGAGGGATTCACTGGGGTCCAGCAGGTGCATGGTGGGGGGGGGTGACTTGGTGGGTGCCAAGTCTGTCCATTGGAAGGGATTGAATGATACCATCATACCAGCTGAGAGATGCAGCTGTATTTCCCACCCACAGCAGAGGCTGATTGGAAGTAGGGAAGGCCATAGCAATGAAACATGCAGAAATGCCCCATGAATGCTGCAAGGATTTCGGGTTATTAGTGCCTGGCAAGTCAGTAGCTTAAAAGGCCTTCGCTTCTGAAACAACATGCACACTAGCCTCCACATCTAATGCTGTGTACTTCTTTTTGGTCCCCTGCCCCAATACTTCAGGTGGGCTGTCCTTTTATACACACACGCGCGCGCACACACACATACACACAGAGAGACAGAGAGATTTGTACGTACCCCATGCACCTAGTGTTGCCTCCCACAACTGCATTTTGTTACCTGCTCTAACAAGTTGCAGAGCCTGCTTTGATCACAGATCTGTCTGGACAAGTTTCCGGAACATATGAAGCTGCTTTATACTGAATCAGAACATTGGTTCCCTTAGCCGAGTATTATGATCTCTGGCAGCAGGTCCCCAGAATCTCAGGCAGAAAGTTTTTCCCAGCTCTGCAACCCAAGATTCTTTTAACTGGAGATGTTGGTGATGGAACTGGGAGCTTCTTGCATGCAAAGCATATGTTCTACCATCCAGCTATCACCCCTCTCAGAAAACGCAGAGCCCTAGTCAGAAGCCCAATGCCTTTGCAAAATCCAATTACGCAGAGCATTTTTTAAAAAGGGATTATATCGTTGGGTGAGGAATTCAGGAGGAAATATACTTTCCCCATAACAATAACATATATTTATGGACAAGGCCTCTAGTGCTGCTCCAGCTCCCTTCTCATCAACTGCTGCCTGCTAAACCAGCCTTCCCCAACCTGCAGGAGCAGCTGGCGTGCAGTGAATGGTGATGCTCCTGCAGACACGCTTGGGCTGTATGGTAGCTTCCCCTCTGAGGATGCTGTGGAGCTCCTTATAGAAGGGGCAGGTTGCTGCATCACTCCCAGGGCCGATCTACATTGCACCTGCCATCGCAATGAATTCGGCGTCTTGTCGGGTTAAACGCTCTCACATTAAAACGTGATTATTCACACTCACCCATTTTCCCCATTGCAGTGCTTCATCAAATGCGTGAGCTCAGTTCACACTCGAGCTCTGTGCTGTTTTCCTGCGTGCAATTGTCTGATCTCGGAAGCTAAGTGGGGCTGGCCCCGGTCAGTAGTTGGATGGGCGACTGCCTGGGAATCAGGCTTCCTGCAGTGAGTAGGGGGTTGTTCTATCCCTTCAAATGAGATTAAGTTTTACCCCCTCCTATCCCCCGCTCTGGATGTGTTTTTTTAAATTAAGGCGCTATCCTCACAGAATTGGGGCTTCTCCGCAATGTTTTTTTTTCTAATTCAGGCATGATCTTCGACGATTCGAAGTTGTGGAGCTTCAAATGTAACCCATGGACAGGGCTACACGTCCCCATGAGCAGGACTATGATACCAACTCAAGTGCAGGTGATGGAACACAGCCCAACAGGACTGTAACCGAGCTGAAGTAAAGAGGAAAAGTCAGACTATAACCAGTCTCAGAAGAACCAACTTTTCTGCAATAAACTCTGGGGCTGCTGCTGGATGGCCACGACGTCATGTTTCCCTAACAACCTCCACACACAGCCAGGTTGGAGTCAATCGCTGGTGGAAACACCTCTCCGGTGTCCTCCAGATGTGTTGGACTACAACTCCCATCATCCTCAGTCAGTATGGCCAATCCATGTTCTAAACCAACTGCCACTAACCTGTGTTTTGTGATGGAAACCAAGTGTTCACAGCCAGTCAGGAGAAAGGTCTCAAACGCATACTTGTTATATCAAACTCATTATAAGGTTTTACACTGGTAAGTAGACAGACAGATAGATGAGGGCAGGAATGTATGTGTCAAATGTTCTTTTTGAATTGTCATGACGCCTGAAATATCTTTACATATATCAAAGTATACTTAAGACTCTCAATCTAGCAGCTTTCTGTTGTCTACCTTGCTGAATCACTTTTAATTTGAGCTTGGAAGAGGCTCACTCTATTAGGTTTTGCACCTCTCGCCAAAAAAACAAAATTGGTTTCCGTCAGTGTTGGTTTCTGTTGAAAAATTACTTTTGCTTTACCTCAGAATCCATTCCCTTCTCTTCTATTAAGAAGCAAACATTCTCTAGCTACTAGAATCTAATATGCACTTAGCTGATTTTTAGTGTTACTAAAACTTGCTTTGCAAATTTGTTAGAAACTCTCTAAATAAAGTGAATGATTAATATGGGTAAGCTCCTCATTTACATATTAATCAGTCCCTGTACCCTGCTAATTAACACCAGGGCTGCTTCTCTGCAGATTTCCTGGAATCCAGCTTGTTGCTGCTGTTATTGCTCCTGCAGAGGGCATTTCATGCTCCAAGAACATATTCTCTCCTAGGAATCCTAAGTGCTAGAATGTGAGGGCTCAGTAGATCACACAAAGCTGAAGGTTTCAGGTTGCTGAATCACAGAATCATAGAATTGTAGGGTTAGAAGGGGCCTACAAGACCATCGAGTCCAACCCCCTGCTCAATGCAGGGACCCAAGTCAAAGCATCCCTGACAAGTGGCTGTCCACCCTCATCTTGAATGCCTCCAGTGTGGGACAGCCCACTACCTCCCTAGGTAATTCGTTCTATTGTTGTATTGCTCTGACAGTCAGGACGTTTTTCCTGATGTTCAGCCGGAATCTGGCTTCCTGTCACTTGAGCCCATTGTTCCGTGTGCTGCATTCTGGGATGATCAAGAAGAGATCCTGGCCTTCCTTTCTGTGACAACCTTTCAAGTACTTGAAGAGCACTATCATATCTCCCCTCAGTCTTCTCTTCTCCAGGCTAAACGTGCCCAGTTCTTTCAATCTCTCCTCATAGGGCTTTGTTTCCAGTCCCCTAATCATCTTTGTTGCCCTCCTCTGAACCCTCTCCAATTTGTCTGCATCCTTCTTAAAGTGTGGTGCCCAGAACTGGACACAATACTCCAGATGAGGCCTAACCAGTGCTGAGTAGAGGGGAACTAGTACCTCCCGTGATTTGAAAGCTATACTTCTATTAATGCAGCCCAAAATAGCATTTGCCTTTTTTGCAGCCCCATCACATTGTTGGCTCATATTCAGCTTGTGATCGACAACAATTCCAAGATCCTTCTCGCTTGTAGTATTATTGAGCCAAGTATCGCCCATCTTGTAAGTGTGCATTTGGTTTCTTTTTCCTAGGTGCAGAACTTGGCATTTATCCCTATTAAATGTCATTCTGTTGTTTTCAGCCAAGTGCTCCAATCTATCAAGATCACTTTGAATTTTGTTTCTGTCTTCCAAAGTATTAGCTATCCCGCCCCAAATTGGACATGGAACCTGGCCCTGGATGCTAACCCAGGAGTTACACGTGTAACTAAATAAATTACAATAATGAAACAGCAACCTACAAAATATCCCAGTGGTGCTCGATGGACAGTGATGGTCACAGAAATCCCCAATTAGAGAAATAATGACTAGCATCCTGAAGAACAGACAGACCTGTGTATCTTAAAGAGTGAAATCTCAACACTAAAAAGGGCTTCCTAGATGGCAGAAGGCTACTAAGAAATTCGGTTCAAAGGCTCTCAAGAGTAGCTTTAGAGGAGAAGAACATCAAATCTGTAAAGGAAGGCAAACCTGGAATTAAGCAGCAGCAAGCTATCTGCACTGTTTGAATCATGCATCATCAGCCCTGCACCCTATGTCTTGCCTGTATGTGCTCTGCAAAATTAGCAGGGCAGATACACAGTGAGCACCGTCTCTGTGGCTACAGGAATGGTGTGAGCATGGTTTTAAATGTAACTAATTCCACTCTTTGTTGTTGCTTTTACAGATTGTTTCTTGTTCTTAATCTATTTATGATGTTATTTTAAAGTTTTTAAGTTAACATTTTAAAAAAATGTAGGTCATCTGCAGGCCCTTTTTTGGGCTAAAAGGCAACTCATACATAATTTCATACATAAATAAATATAACACATTTCTGCTGCTTAAAGAGAAATGATCTGCTATGGCAGCCTTCTCCAAGCTGGCAGCCTCCAGATGTGTATGGCTGGCAGGGGGATTCTGGGAGCTGTAGTCCAACATATCTGGAGGGCACCAGGTTGGGGAACGCTGTGCTACAGTGTCTCATTAGGTGAATCATTAATTGTGTGAAGGAGGCAAATCAGAGACTGGCAGCACTGCAGCAGTACAGGCACAGACTCTGAATTTTAGAAAATCCTGAGAAGTTCAAGGGTTCATTCATTTCATTTAATATTTATACCTCACTTTTCTATTAAAATAGTGACCAAAGTGATATATATACACACACACACACACACACACACACACATGCACACACACATAAAATCAACAAAGAGTATTGTGGCATCACAAAGACTAAAAAATGTATTATGGCATAAGCTTTTATAGACTACAATCCATTTCAAGAGATGCACAAAGTGTTATCCTAAGTTAGCAGGTGCATATACACATGGATGTTGGAGTGGGGAATTCTTAGCAATGAGGTTAGAGGGAAACAAAATGCAAAAGGCACATACTGTGATAATTATGTTAAAGCTTCAATGCATATACAGTCATTACAGTAAAGACGTTGTTATTGCTGCAACAAACTAACATGCTGTTCCCCTGGAAAGAATACATTAAAAATATGCATTTAGTTAAAAACAAGATACAGTAATAATGAAAACAAGTCAGCAGTACTAAACTTTAAGTGCAGACATCATAAAACAGCAGGTCAGTGCTTAAAAGCTAGCCTTTTAAAGTGTTTAAATAATAAAAGTCTTTACCAACCACCAAAAAATGGGAAGAGAGGAAGTGTGGCAAATCTCCATCGAGAGGCTGTGGCACCACTACTGAAAAGTCCTTGTGTCATGTACCTGCCTGTCTGACATCATGCATAAATGGTCTCCCACCTTTTAAACCTGTATGCATCTCTAAGGCTTATAGTAATCACATACAACAAAAAGAGACAATGAGGTAGCCAACCTGTGTCTGGGATGTACCACTTCTGAGTGTGGCTTGGAAGCTCACATGACTGAATACATCCTTTCTTATCCTCTGCGCATAGAAAACAAGTTTGTCAGAGAGAAGCTTAATTGAAAAACTCTTCTCCTTGACATACTCATATTCTATATGGAGGGTGTGTGTGGGAGGGTGTTTTGGTACGGAGGACTATTCAGACATCCCCAACCTGCAATCTGAAGTTATGCAACCCAGACACTAGGTCTTTGTCACCCACTGGTTTGGCTTGTCTGGTGTACAAGTATCCCCAGGAATAGGCAGCAGGACCTGCTGTTGTGTTCAATCCATTGCCATCATGTGGCTGGCACTCCGTCTCATCGCTCAGTCTGACTGAGTTGTCCTGATTTGGACTCTTTTCTGTCCCATGATTAGCAGTCTGGGGTCAAGGTGAGTCAGTGATATCCCTGGTTCTGAGAGCCCTCATTCCAGGGCAACTGCAGGAATCAGAGAGCTTCTCGCCACCTCCCCTCCTTTCCAGGGCAAGGATCCATTCAGCTCATGAACGTTCCCTCCACCCTGCCCCTCCCTATCCGCAACTCTTCTCCACTTTCGCAGCCATTTCTCCTGGCCCGGCTCCTCTCCTCTCGTTAAGAGCTCAGGTGGTGCTGGACTCCAGCAGCAGTTCGCAGCCAATCTCTGTAACTGACACCTGCCTGGCGCAGCGTGCTGTTCTTCACTCGGCCCACCAGCTGGTCTACTCCGGGCTCGAGCCTGACATAAGAGGCCTGAAGCATCTCGGCGCTCATTCCACAGCGTTCGATGGCTGCTGCACTTCTGGATCTAACTCGCCGTCTGTCCTGCTTTTAGATGTCCAAATTCCCAGGTCACAGCTTGCCTGGTGAATTAGGGATTTAGCTCCTCTTTTCCCAGCCCCATGCATCTGTTTTCACCAAGCAATGCCAGCTTGTTCATATTTTGAAAAAAGTGACTGATTTGTAATAAAACCCTTTACACAGAAATCAGGAATATTCCTACAAACACAGGGCAGCTCATTTCATGAAGCGACATTTTGTACAATATTTGTTAATATCGGAGAGTCTGGAATGTGAACGAAGAACCGTATAGTCCCAGGCTGAGATCTAGCTTGGCAACTACCTGGGACTGTGTGTGTTTAAGCATCAGAGATGCTATGATTAACCGGCAGGGTTAACCAGGAATTAATTTTATTCAGGCCTGATGGGTTAGTCAAACTAACTAGTCAAGGTTAGGACTAGTGTGAGAAATTGAACAGGGTGGTTTGAGTTCTTGTGAGCAGAACTGGGCAAGCTGTGCCTGCCTGCTTCAGAAAGTCACTGCCAGTATTACTATGCCAGCATCATCTTTACAAAGTATCAAGAGCTGGCCCAGAGACCCAGTGGGCCTCTCTTTTCTTCGAGGGAGCCACCTCTACAGCCTTCCATCCCACCTTGGGCCCCGAGATGTTTTCCACCTTGGGCCCCAAGATGTTTTCCACCTTGAGGATAGAGATGAGGCAGCAGAGAGTGGAGAATATTGGACCCTTTTAGCATTCTTTCAAACACGTAATCCCTCCTCCCCAAAGGTTTTTGCACATTCATTTTGGGGTTGAGCACAAAGCTGCTCACCATCTCTACTCAAGATCTTTTATCCATTGCCCATGCCAGCTCAGTCAGACTTCCTGTCCCAGACTGGCTACACATGGAAACTGTGGCAATCTATATTAGCAATTTATCCTGGAACAATAACACCGGGATCACTTGCACAGCACACAGTACACTCCCCTACCTGTTGTCCTGGCACTATTTCTCCATCAGTATTCCATTTCCCCCCAAACTCCTTTTATGAGTGTGTGTGTGTGTGTGTGTGTGTGTGTGAGAGAGAGAGAGAGAGAAAGAGAGTGAGTGAGAGAGAGAGAGAGAGACTGTGGTTTCTGTGTGCTACTATTCTACTGGTGCAATGAATATGAACTTGAGCACACTCCGGGAGAGAGCGGAGGACAGGAAGGCCTGGCGTGCTATGGTCCATTGGGTCACGAAGAGTCGGACACGACTGAACGACTGAACAACAACAGATATTCTACTGGAGTCACAAGATAGTACTTCTGAATTTCTGCTCCAGTCCTTCCCATCCTTCTGCCCCAATCCTTTCCACTGGATGTGTGCCATGGCCTCTGGATTTTTATCAGGAAATAATAAGCAATCCTCTGTATTGTCAGTTTGTTCATTTCTTTACAGCCTAGCTCTGAAGGGGGCAGGTTTACTAAAACCACTATTAGTAGGTGGGTTATTGAATACATTCCCCAAAGTCCAGAGGGGAGTCCCCTCCAGAGGGGCTCACAGTCCTTTCAGTAAGAGCACCCACACCCTTTTGGGAGGCATATGTAGGGCATCCACCTGGGCCATGTCCTCTGCTTTCATAGGCACTTTAAATTTGACTACTTTGGGGGAAGCGGTCATGTTCCCTGGCCTTAATTCCCCCTGTGGCTCAGAGGAGGACTCCGAGGTGGAGGAGGCATCGTCCACCAAGCCATCAGATATCACCCTGGGTTCCTTCCAGGCCAGAGGACATGATGTTACCAGATTTTTTCAGACTCAGAAGGCACCCCTGGGGTTAGCAGCAAGCTCAGATCAGCCAGCCTTTATAAAGCCTTAGAAGACTTCTGCATGTTGCTGAAACAACAGCTTTTTCTGAGTGAGCTCTAGCTAGTATAGATCTGTCAAGGGCCCTGATAGAGCCAGCCTGGTCTGGTGGTATTGCTACCCTGCTCGATTGTACTTAACTCTGTCTTGCCTTTCTAGTAAGTGCAACTGGTTCAGATTGGTTCCCCTGGGAACCTTATTATTTATTTACTCATTTGTTATTAGGAATATTTATATACTGCTTAATATAATAAAATATAATATAATAAAAAGTGGTTCACATATAAACATTAAAAATCACAGTTAAATACACTATTAAAAACAATTTAAACTGCAGTACAATACAAAACAATGCAAAGAACAGTAAGATGGAGCTGCATATCCCTAACTGAATTAATTACAAGCCACACTTGGGTGAACAAGTGTGTTTTCAGGAGGCGTTTGAAACATACCACATTTACTGCCTCCCAGACTGCATGGGAGAGGGTTTTCCAGAGGGTGGGGACCACCACTGAGAAGGCCCGCCTTCAAGATATCACGTAATGACATTCTGTTCTTCGTGGAATGACCACAAGTCCTCCTCTGAAGACCTTAAAGGGTATATTTAATATATCCTGGTACCAAGTCGTTTAGGCCTTTGATGTCAACAACATAACCTTGAACATGGGTTGGTAGCTAATAGGCAGCCAGTGCAATTATTTACATAGGTTTTATGTGAGTACAGCTGGGTGTCCCAGTGAGCACCCTAGATGCTGCCTTCTGCGCCAGACGCAGCTTCTGGGAAGCCCCACATAGAGTGCATTACAATAGTTTAATTGGGGACATACTAAAAAAAAAGGATACTACTTGCCCATACGGAAACCATAAAAGCCCATAGAGAAACATGGGATTCTACCTGCCCATAGGGAAACATAGGCTTCTGACTACAGGAGGATCCTGAGTGCCCATAGGGAAACTAGGGATGTATGAAAGTCACTTACCGTTTCGCAGATCTGCTTCACGGTGGGGAGGGAGGTGCTCCGTCCCTCCCCCCAGAATCCTCGAGGGGGGGGGAGGCGCTCCATCCCTCCCCCCGGAATCCTGCCCGGCCGGCTCCACTCCGCAGGGATTCTGCAGATCCACCAGCCGGCTCCGCCCGCAGCCGGACATCCAGCCGCTGGGCAGCAGGGATGCAAATGGCGGCGGCCATAGCCGCCGCCATTTGCGTCCCTGTACTTAACTGTGATAGGTTACGTAAATATTTACATAGCCTATAACGGCAAAGTAAAAAAGAAAGAAAAAAAAGTAAAAAAGAAAGGCGTCCGCAAATGGTGGCGGCTACGGCGGCCACCATTTGCATTCGCTATTTTTCGCCATTCCAACCTACGTAAATATTTATGTAGGCTAGAACGGCGAAAAATCGTGAACACAAATGGTGGTCGCCGTAGCTGCTGCCATTTGTGTAAGCTGCGCCCGGCCGCGGCCGGCCAGGAGACCAGCCGCCTCTGCTCCCGCCGCACCCACCACCCTGCTGCAGCACCTGCCGCCGCCCCGCCACCCCGCTGCACCTGCTGCTGCTGCCCCACCACAGCACCCGCTGCCCTGCTGCAGCAGCCGCCGCCACCCCGCTGCTGCCCTGCCGCAGCACCCACCACCGCTGCCCCCGCCGCACCTGCCTCTGCCCACGAATCCGCCGCTGCGCCACCGGAGCCGCCCCAGGTGAGTGCCATCCTGGGATTCCGCGAGGGGGGCAGGGGCAGGATTCTACAGAATCCGGCCTCACTGGAATCCATGGTGGAGTTCTCCGCCATCCCTAAGGGAAACACAGGCTTCTCACTGACCATAGGAGGATCCTGAGTGCCCATAGGGAAACTAGGGATGTAGGAAAGTCACTTACCGTTTCGCGGATCTGCTTCGTGGTGGGGAGGGAGGTGCTCCGTCCCTCCCTCCAGAATCCTCGACGGGGGGGGAGGCGCTCCGTCCCTCCCCCTGGAATCCTGCCCAGCCGGCTCCACTCGGCGGGGATTCCGCAGATCCGCCGGCCGGCTCCGCCCGCAGCCGTACATTCAGCCGCCGTTTGCGTCCCTGTACTTAACCGTGATAGGCTACATAAACATTTACGTAGCCTATCACGGCAAAGTAAAAAAGAAAGGCATACGCAAATGGCGGTGGCTACGGCGGCCGCAATTTGCGTTCGCTATTTTTCTTCATTCTAGCCTACATAAATATTTACGTAGGCTAGAATGGCGAAAACTAGTGAACGCAAATGGCGGCCGCCATAGCCGCCGCCATTTGTGTAAGCTGCGCCCGGCCGCAGCCGGCCACAAGACCAGCCGCCTCCGCTGCCACCGCACCCCACCACCCTGCCACAGCACCTGCCGCCGCCCCGCCGCCCCGTCGCACCTGCTGCTGCCACCCCACCGCAGCACCCACCACCCTGCCGCAGCACCCGCAGCCCCACAGCAGCACCCGCCGTCGCCCCGCCGCCGCCCCCACTGTGCCACACCTGCCACCGCCACCACCGCACCTGCCGCCACCACCAAATCCGCCGTTGCGCTGCCGGAGCCGCCCCAGGTGAGTGCCATCCCGGGATTCCGCGAGGGGGGCAGGGGCAGGAGGCCAATCTGCCATGGATTCCGGTGGGCCAGATTCTACAGTTTCTCACTGACCACAGGAGGATCCTGAGTGCCCATAGGGAAACACGGGATTCTCGCTGACCACAGGAGGATCCTGAATGCCCATAGGGAAACACGGGATTCTCGCTGACCACAGGAGGATCCTGAATGCCCATAGGGAAACACAGGCTTCTCACTGACCACAGGAGGATCCTGAATGCCCATAGGGAAACACAGGCTTCTCGCTGACCATAGGAGGATCCTGAATGCCCATAGGGAAACACAGGCTTCTCACTGACCATAGGAGGATCCTGAATGCCCATAGGGAAACACAGGCTTCTCACTGACCACAGCAGGATCCTGAATGCCCATAGGGAAACACAGGATTCTCACTGACCATAGGAGGATCCTGAATGCCCATAGGGAAACACAGGCTTCTCACTGACCATAGGAGGATCCTGAATGCCCATAGGGAAACACAGGCTTCTCACTGACCATAGGAGGATCCTGAATGCCCATAGGGAAACACTGGATTCTCACTGACCACAGCAGGATCCTGAATGCCCATAGGGAAACACAGGCTTCTCGCTGACCACAGGGGGATCCTGAATGCCCATAGGGAAACACAGGCTTCTCACTGACCACAGGGGGATCCTGAATGCCCATAGGGAAACACAGGCTTCTCACTGACCACAGGAGGATCCTGAATGCCCATAGGGAAACCTGGGTTTCTAGCTGAACATAGGAGGATCCTGAATGCCCATAGGGAAACCTGGGTTTCTAGCTGAACATAGGAGGATCCTGAATGCCCATAGGGAAACCTGGGTTTCTAGCTGAACATAGGAGGATCCTGAATGCCCATAAGGAAACATAGGCTTCTAACTGACCACAGGAGGATCCTGAATGCCCATAGGGAAACACTGGATTCTCACTGACCACAGCAGGATCCTGAATGCCCATAGGTAAACACAGGCTTCTCGCTGACCACAGGAGGTTCCGGAATGCCCATAAGGAAACACAGGATTCTCGCTGACCATAGCAGGATCCTGAATGCCCATAGGGAAACACAGGCTTCTCGCTGACCACAGGAGGTTCCGGAATGCCCATAGGGAAACATAGGCTTCTCGCTGACCATAGCAGGATCCTGAATGCCCATAGGGAAACACAGGATTCTCGCTGACCATAGCAGGATCCTGAATGCCCATAGGGAAACATAGGCTTCTCGCTGACCATAGCAGGATCCTGAATGCCCATAGGGAAACACAGGATTCTCGCTGACCATAGCAGGATCCTGAATGCCCATAGAGAAACACAGGATTCTCGCTGACCACAGCAGGATCCTGAATACCCATAGGGAAACACTGGATTCTCACTGACCATAGCAGGATCCTGAATGCCCATAGGGAAACCTGGGTTTCTAGCTGACCATAGGAGGATCCTGAATGCCCATTGGGAAACACAGGCTTCTCACTAACCACAGGAGGATTCTGAATGCCTGTAGGGAAACACAGGATTCTCACTGACCATAGCAGGATCCTGAATGCCCATAGGGAAACACAGGCTTCTCACTGACCATAGGAGGATCCTGAATGCCCATAGGGAAACACAGGCTTCTCACTGACCATAGGAGGATCCTGAATGCCCATAGGGAAACACTGGATTCTCACTGACCACAGCAGGATCCTGAATGCCCATAGGGAAACACAGGCTTCTCGCTGACCACAGGGGGATCCTGAATGCCCATAGGGAAACACAGGCTTCTCACTGACCACAGGGGGATCCTGAATGCCCATAGGGAAACACAGGCTTCTCACTGACCACAGGAGGATCCTGAATGCCCATAGGGAAACACGGGATTCTCACTGACCATACCAGGATCCTGAATGCCCATAGGGAAACACGGGATTCTCACTCAACTCAGGGGGATCCTGAATGCCCATAGGGAAACATAGGCTTCTCACTGACCACAGGAGGATCCTGAATGCCCATAGGGAAACCTGGGTTTCTAGCTGAACATAGGAGGATCCTGAATGCCCATAGGGAAACCTGGGTTTCTAGCTGAACATAGGAGGATCCTGAATGCCCATAGGGAAACCTGGGTTTCTAGCTGAACATAGGAGGATCCTGAATGCCCATAAGGAAACATAGGCTTCTAACTGACCACAGGAGGATCCTGAATGCCCATAGGGAAACACAAGATTCTCACTGACCACAGCAGGATCCTGAATACCCATAGGGAAACACTGGATTCTCACTGACCACAGCAGGATCCTGAATGCCCATAGGTAAACACAGGCTTCTCGCTGACCACAGGAGGTTCCGGAATGCCCATAGGGAAACACAGGATTCTCGCTGACCATAGCAGGATCCTGAATGCCCATAGGGAAACACAGGCTTCTCGCTGACCACAGGAGGTTCCGGAATGCCCATAGGGAAACATAGGCTTCTCGCTGACCATAGCAGGATCCTGAATGCCCATAGGGAAACACAGGATTCTCGCTGACCATAGCAGGATCCTGAATGCCCATAGGGAAACATAGGCTTCTCGCTGACCATAGCAGGATCCTGAATGCCCATAGGGAAACACAGGATTCTCGCTGACCATAGCAGGATCCTGAATGCCCATAGAGAAACACAGGATTCTCGCTGACCACAGCAGGATCCTGAATACCCATAGGGAAACACTGGATTCTCACTGACCATAGCAGGATCCTGAATGCCCATAGGGAAACCTGGGTTTCTAGCTGACCATAGGAGGATCCTGAATGCCCATTGGGAAACACAGGCTTCTCACTAACCACAGGAGGATTCTGAATGCCTGTAGGGAAACACAGGATTCTCACTGACCATAGCAGGATCCTGAATGCCCATAGGGAAACACAGGCTTCTCACTGACCATAGGAGGATCCTGAATGCCCATAGGGAAACACAGGCTTCTCACTAACCACAGGAGGATTCTGAATGCCTGTAGGGAAACACAGGATTCTCACTGACCATAGCAGGATCCTGAATGCCCATAGGGAAACACAGGCTTCTCACTGACCATAGGAGGATCCTGAATGCCCATTGGGAAACACAGGCTTCTCACTAACCACAGGAGGATTCTGAATGCCTGTAGGGAAACACAGGATTCTCACTGACCACAGCAGGATCCTGAATGCCCATAGGGAAACACAGGATTCTCACTGACCACAGCAGGATCCTGAATGCCCATAGGGAAACACAGGATTCTCACTGACCATAGGAGGATCCTGAATGCCCATAGGGAAACCTGGGCTTCTGGGCTGACCATAGGAGGATCCTGAATGCCCAAAGGGAAACACAGGATTCTCGCTGACCATAGCAGGATCCTGAATGCCCATAGGGAAACACAGGATTCTCACTGACCATAGCAGGATCCTGAATGCCCATAGAGAAACCTGGGCTTCTAACTGACCATAGGAGGATCCTGAATGCCCATAGGGAAACCTGGGCTTCTAGCTGACTATAGGAGGATCCTGAATGCCCATAGGGAAACACAGGATTCTCACTGGCCAGAGCAGGATCCTGAATGCCCATAGGGAAACACAGGCCTCTCACTGACCATAGGAGGATCCTGAATGTCCATAGGAAAACATAGGCTTCTCACTCACCACAGGAGGATCCTGAATGTCAGGATTCCCTTTTTGCCCTGCTGAGAACTCCAATAGCTAAATCAACACTCAGACAAGAGGCTGCATTTCCAAGGCTTTAATTCCACTACCCTAATGAGGCATACAGATGCATATTGCTAGAGACTCACAGACTACAAAGGAAAAGCCTTCAAGGAGTTCAAAGGAGAGCTACAAAAGTTGGTCTCCATTTGGTAAAAAGGCAGCAAACTCTTAACTTAAGGGGTGGGAGGGGAAGCTCTCCTCCTCTCCCTTGACACTTCTAGGCACAGCTGTTGATGCCGAGCCAATCGGGCAGAGCGCCTAAGCTCAGCCCCTGCGATTTCCCACTTGTGCCTGCGTCTGTGCCTTGCGTCTAAGAGTTCAGGTTGTCCTTCCCTCACCTCCCCGTTTGCTATTGCTTACAGGGATGTGTGTGTGTGGGCTCTCCATCCAGCTGTGCCTCTGAAGCATGGGAAAGTTCATCTCCCATGTGTTGCAGCTCTTCCTCAGAATCTGAAGTGCTCTGACACTCTATATGCTCAGAGGCAACCCTGACATCATCCCCGCTCCCATGAGGCTCCCCCTCTTGCTCCACCCCGGGCCCCTGGGCTTGTGGGGGTATTGTTGGTGGACAATACTTTGCTGCTACCTCAGCAGCAAAGGGGCATGCACATGCTCAGCTGGTTCCCAGGAGCATTCATCCGGGCGATACCCTTCCTGTCCACCAAGAATGCAGGTGCCCTCGGGAAGGGTGGGAGTCCAGGATGTCAGCGACTTCAAACTCCTCCTCCCTCGCCACCAGCACTGGAGGTGGGGGGGGGCAGGCGGAGCAACGGGGATCATCAGAGACCAGTGGGGAAAGAAAGGAGCGATAAAAAACAGGATGCACCTTCATGGAGGGGGGAAGAGCCAGGCGAAAAGTGACAGGGTTAATCTGGGCCATAATTTGGAAGGGGCCTGTACTTTGGGCTGTGAGCTTCTTAGCAGGGAGGCAAGGGGGAGGCATCGGGTGGATAGCCAGACCCAGTCTCCAACCTGCATGGGTGGGTCAGGCTGGCGACGTTGGTCCACGGTTTCTTTATTTGCTGCTTTCACCTGTTCGATGGAGTCCCATAAAAGGTGGTGCACAGAGAGCAATTCCTCCAAAAACTCATGGGCCGCGGGCACCGAGGCAGGGCTGAGCGAGGAGGGGAAAGCCTTGGGATGGTACTTGGCAAAGAAAGGAGTTTGGCAGGTTGAGGCATGACACGCATTGTTGTAAGCAAATTCTGCCAGGGGCAGCAGAGAAAACCAGTTGTCTTGTTGGTAGTTTACATAACAGTGTAAGTATAACAGCGGCACTGGTGCGTTCGTTCTGACCATCCGTCTGGGGGTGGTAAGCAGAGGAAAGCTTGATCATTACATTGAGCAGACCAAGCAACTCCTGCCAGAAATGAGCCGTGAATTGGGCCCCCCAGTCCAAGATAAGTCCCTCCGGCCAGCCATGGAGTCGGAAAACATGTGACAAAAAGAGTTCGGCCATCTCCCTGGCTGTGAGCAGCCTGAGCACAGGATGAAGTGAGCCATTTTAGAATACAAGTCCACTACCACCAGAATGGTGGTCTTACCTTGTGAGCAAGGCAAGTCGGTGATGAAGTCGAGGGAGAGCAGCTTCCAAGGGCCTGAGTGTTGAGTAAGCCTGCGGGTTTGCCCGCGGGGTCTTTCGCATGCTGACAGGTAGTGCAGGAGGCAACATAGGTCTTGACGCCCTGACACACTCGGGGCCACCAAAAATCCCGCGTAACTCCATGTAGGGTCTTGGAGAAGCCAAAATGCCCAGCAGTGGGGGAGTCGTAGCACTGATGGAGGACTCTTTCATGGAGGGGTTTGTAAGGCACATAAACCTGGCGTGAGTGGTAAAGCAGTCCGCCTTGCAAGGAGAAGGGGGTCGACTTGGGGGCACCAGTGGCCAGTCCTAATTCCGCCACCTTCTCACGGACAAAAGGATCCTGAGCTTGATTGGTGCAAAGGAGCTCTATCCAAGAGCAAGGTTCCACAGCAACCACCAGACTTTGGGGGGGAAGAATCAGAGTGGGGGAGGGGCTCTCCTCACCCTCTGGCTGTAGGTCTGACTTACGAGAGAGTAAGTCCACCTGTTGATTGTCGGTGGCTCTCACGTGGCGGATCTTTAGGTTAAATCAGGGGGAAAATAAAGACCACCTAATCTGCTGCTGGTTTATGGCGTGGGCTGTCTGGAGATGTTCCAAGTTATGATGGTCAGTTCTTACTTCGACTGGGTGCTGTGCCCCTTCCAGAAGATGACACCATGTCTCTAAGGCAGACTTAATAGCTAACAGCTCCTTCTCCCAGATGGTATAATTCCGCTCGGATACGTTTAATTTCCTGGAGTGGTAAGAGGCGTCCGTTTGTTGGGATGTAAAAGGATTGGCTCAGAGCTAAAAAGCCTTTTCAGCTCTTCAAAAGACTGTTGGGCAGAGGCAGTCCAGTGGAATGGAGATTTCCTGCATTTAAGGAGGTCTGTGAGAAGAGTTGTCAGTCTTGCATAGCCGGGCAGGAACTTTCTGTAGAAATTGGCAAAGCCCAGGAAACGTTGTACTGTAAGTCCTTCTTTGTGGATGGAGCCTGCCAGGAGAGGATGGCTTGGACTTTTGCAGGATCCATCTTGATGCCATCCACTGAAATAAAGTAACCAAGATAGTCTAAGGATGTCAAATCAAACACACATTCTCCAGCTTGACAAAGAGACGGTGTCCCCGAGGTGCTGTAGGGCAGCCTCCACATGAAGTTGATGGGAGTGGGGGTCCAAAGAAAATATAAGCAAATAATCCAGATAAATTATGAGAAAAGTGTCCAAATAGTCCCGGAAGATCATAGAAAAGTGTCATAGAATAGTAGGGTTGGAAGGGGCCTACAAGGCCATCCAATGCCATCCAAGCTGGCATTCATAAAACGCGGAAAAGTAGATGGAGCGGAGGCCAGGCCAAAAGACATGACTTAGTATTTGTACGACCCATACTGCATTCCGAAACAGGTCTTCCACTCATCCATCTCCTGGATGCGAATCAGATTATAGGTGCCATGCAGGTCCAATTTGGTGAAAATCTTGGCTCGCCCCAGGTGCTCAAGCATCTCAGGGATTTGAGATGCTCCCCTCAGGGGGAGGGGGCATTTGTCAGGGATAGTAATGGCATTGAAGGCTTTTCTGCCCAGACTGGAGCGCTGGGCAGAAAACAACAGAATGACATTTAATAGGGATAAATGCCAAGTTCTGCACCTAGGAAAAAGAAACCAAATGCACAGTTACAAGATGGGGGATACGTGGCTCAACAACACTACAAGCGAGAAGGATCTTGGAATTGTTGTCGATCACAAGCTGAATATGAGCCAACAATATGATGGGGCTGAAAAAAAGGCAAATGCTATTTTGGGCTACATTAGTAGAAGCATCACTTCCAAATCCCGGGAAGTACTAGTTCCCCTCTACTCAGCACTGGTTAGGCCTCATCTGAAGTATTGTGTCCAGTTCTGGGCACCGCACTTTAAGAAGGATGCAGACAAGCTGGAGAGGGTTCAGAGGAGGGCAACAAAGATGATCAGGGGACTGGAAACAAAGCCCTATGAAGAGAGACTGAAAGAACTGGGCATATTTAGCCTGGAGAAGAGAAGACTGAGGGGAGATATTATAGCGCTCTTCAAGTACTTGAAAGGTTGTCACAGAGAGGAAGGCCGGGATCTCTTCTCGATCATCCCAGAGTGCAGGGCACAGAATAATGGGCTCAAGTGACAGGAAGCCAGATTCCGGCTGAACATCAGGAAAAACTTCCTGACTGTTAGAGCAATATGACAATGGAACCAATGACCTAGGGAGATGGTGGGCTCTCCCACACTGGAGGCATTCAAGACAAGGCTGGACAGCCATCTGTCAGGGATGCTTTAACTTGGATTCCTGCATTGAGCAGGGGGTTGGACTCGATGGCCTTGTAGGCCCCTTCCAACCCTACTATTCTATGATTCTATGATTATATAAGTAAAGCTGGAAGGAAGAAAATGAGATCTGGTGACTTTGACTACAGCATAAACCCAGTGCTCGATTCCATTGTCTGTATGCCAGACCTTGAACATCCTCTTTTAAGAAACCCCAAGATCACGGGCTCAGTCCTCGATATTTCAGAAATTACTGGAGCAGATTTTAGAGAGGCAACACAGGGGGCTGTGTTACCAAAACAGTCCACACCAAAAAACAGGGCCATGAAACAACACCAAGACAGAGCACATGGGAAGCCATGGAACACCACAGCAATCAAGGAAGACCAAAAATACAAGAGAAAGCTACCAGCTGTACTAAAGGAATCATTACATCCTAGAAAATGGCTGTTAGATGAAGCTATTGATGAAGCAATTTCAAATTTCATTTGTGAGTACCAGTTAAGGAATAAAATCCTGCTCTGCCCAACATACATATACAGAAGTGTTGCCTTGGGCAATGCAGATGTACTCTACAATTTCCTTGATACAAATCTTGCTCTTAACAAAGACCTTCTGCTGATACCGTTAACACTGATATAGCTGGTTCTGGTCAACATTGGCTACTTGGTATTATAATTTTCAAACTATGGAGGAGGAAACTATGGCTGATTCAATGAAAAGCAGAGAAAGGTCAAAGCAGCATGGACACATCCTCCTGTGCATTGCGGCTGCTTGTTACTGGGTAGCACACGTGCCATCGAGGACGGACTGAGAAGACCAGAAGGTGTTCTTGTGTGAGGATGTACAACAACAAATGAATTCCTGTGACTGTGGAATACACACAGTTTTAAATGCATACACAGTCATATCTGGGGAGGAATGTAGCAACGTTGTCAGTAAGACTGCCAGGACTTGGATTGGTATACAGGTGGGCATGCATCAGAAGTGTGCCTGCAAGAAAAGAAAGCCAAGGAAAAAAGTTCAGTACTACACCCAAATGCATGCAAAATTACTGAAGCTAATTTTCAGCTGTGGAGGCACCATTGTCCACATATCTGTTACAGCTGACAGATGAAGAGGAAAGTAGATGGTCTACATGTCCCCAAGCCTTCTTCAAAGGACACTATGGGCCAGGCGACACAATGGTGTTCTGTTGCATTTGCAGGGTATGGAATCATGTAGCATGTCTGGCCCAGAAAGTGGCTCCATTGCCAGAGTACAACATTTGCGAACAATGCAGTCCGTAAAGATATGTCATAGTGGTGTACATGCAGAGGTTCACGCACTGCTCTCATGGAGAGATACAAAGGCAACGGAGGGATACAGGGGCAACGTACTAAAAACACCACCTTAAGGTAAGACGAGCAATGCTACAGAATGGGGGTGTTATTACAAGTTAGGGCAATAGTAACTCTTTAAGCATTTCTCTGTTAAGAATAGATACAGAAGAATTTCACAGAAAAGATAAAGTATTAGAACTCCTTTTCCTGTACTCCACCCTTTCTGTCCTTTTACGTTACTTATTTATTTAACATAGTTTTATACTGCCTTTGGGGGCAAAGCCTCCTCAAGGCAGTTTAAAAAATAAAATTATAAAATACAAATATGAAATAGAATTAACAAGTAAGTTTTCAATTCCCTTCTTCCCATACTTTCTAACCTTTAATGCTCTGGCCTTGCTCTCTAACCAGCTCCCGCTCCCACAAGTGCCTATGCCCTGTGCACGTCTTATGAAAAGCTGTGGTGCAGCCCTGGCAAAGGGCAGCCAAAGAAAGAGGTAATGGCTAGGCTGCAGCAATGGGACCCACCTGAGAGTGCACTGGTACCCACTGGTGGGTCCCAACCCACAGTTTGATCAACACTGTCTGCTTTCCCATGCCTTCCCTGCATGTCTTTTCTTTTTGCAGTTATTTTATTTACAGTGATGACAAAACTGTACAAACACATAACTGGATCAAAATATTATCAATAATTTTACAATATAAACAAATTTATAAACCAAGCCAAGAAATATCACAAGGATCTTAGCAACACAAAAAGTTGCACATTCTCCCGACTGTTATTACAGCAATACATTATAAGTAAGGACCACTTTTCTATACATCTGTTATTTGGCAGTGTTTCCTCCCTAACCCTTACAACATTAGTTAACCATATATATTATTCCACATAATATATAAATCCAGTCATCAATTGTGGTTGCTTTGGTTTTTTTTAATTTGCAGGCATTAACATTCTAGCGGTTGTCAATAAATGCACTATCATCTCTATGTCAGCAGACATAACAACTTCCGTTACATACCCAAAGAGAATAACTATTGGATCCTGTGAGAAGCCAGGTAGGGATGAAAGCTTGGTCAGCCTCGCTGTACCACCTGAAACTAATTACAGCACATCCAGAGGAGGTGAGAGCTGCCTGTCAACTGTGGTTAATGAGCCGAAGGACCAACAGGCAAGATATAAGAATAAAGGAAAGACGGAGGGGTGTATCTTTAGTGCCTCGCTGGGAAGGTATTTAGCTCTTGAAAAACAGAGAGAGACTAAAATATCTCTGAGAGGCATTATTTTTAGCAGCTTATTACAGATCCAGTGTTAGTACCCTGCTATGATGTCAGTTTCCTCTACTAGCTTTTACCAATAGTGCTTAATCAAAGAGCAGATTCAAAAAATAAAGGTGATATCTGCATTACACAATTTTTTTCTCCAGCCCCCATTATCAGTGTTATGATAAATACGGTCAAGCCTTGCAGGCATTAAATACCAGTAGAATAAAACTTTTTAAAAATTCCTTTAAGATTTGTGATGATAGTCTGCTGTGAAATATTATTCCAAATCCATATCCATATACTTACCGGAATCTAAGAAGTTTGTTCTCTTTCCCATCTCTTTTGATAATTGTTAATGGTAAGATATAGTTCTAAGAGAGCTTTATACAACATACTCAATAGATTTTCCTGATTTTGTGTCATCAAGATTTCAAAAAGGTTTTTTTCCCCTGAGGAGAGGCAAGTTTCCTTAGTAACCTGAAGGCTAGACTTCTAAGCTGTAAACATTTGCAAAATAAAGTGTGGAACCTCAGTATTTCATTCCATATTGGTTCATATTATTTAAATGTTTCATCACTCCTAAGTGTGTTAATGTCAATTAGCCCATGATTATACCCTAACGATTAATTACACAATTGCATTTCATCTGTCATCTCTTTGTTACACCTAACAGCTTATAATGGAGATAAACCCTGACTTAATTCTCCCTAAAGTTTCAACAAGTTGTTAAACTTGGATAGGTTCATTCTTAACATATTTTTATGAAAGTTGCTACAGAACCATAGGGTATTTTTCAACTCTGTGGAGATCATATGTTGTTCTATCTCAGTCGCTTTGTCTGGGTTGAACTAGGTCTTCAAATGCATAATCAAAGCAGCAATATTATAGTTTTTAATGGATAGGAAGGCATTTTTTTATACACATATACCCTGCCTAGTAATGAAAAAAATAAATGAATAAATAATAAATGTCCCGTTTCATTGTAAGATTACCAGTGCTTTCACCATGGCTCAGCTGTCCCTGTCCAGAAAACTGATAATGGGTGCTTCTGGCCACTGAGCCTCCAATGACAAAAATGGGTTCAGGAGCAACCCCAAATTACATACCTGCGCCGTCAAAGGGAATGCAACCTCATCCAGAACAAACAGCCCAATTCCTGGACCTGGGAACTGCCCACCCATAGAGTCTCTGTCTTATCAGAATTCAGCTTCAGTTTATTATCCTTCATGTACCTACAACTGAATCCAGGCACTGGTTGAGAACATGCATGTGTCTTTTCCTCTGAAGGGACATCAAGATTTTTCTTCTGGCCCTGCCTTCTGCCAAAGGGGGAGCTGCTGCCTACTGACCAGAAGGAATCTTCATGCAAAGCAAGTCCAATCTCTGTCCTTGCCTTGTCAAGCAGTACTTTCTGGCTGCTGCACTTCAGACTCTAGCTTGCTGGAGCTTCCCAGTTCTCTGCACAAGCCTAAATGTGGATACACCTGTCTGGATTCTGACAACTGAAATTCCTGTTGAGGCATATCCTTAAAAAAAGCTTTCTGCTTTTAGTGGCTGGCTTTGAAAAGTGTTTCTGTGATTTTAAAAGTTGTGTTTGGCAGAGAAAAGCATATGTTAGCTCATATTGGTGTTGTGCTGTGATGGGAGAAGCAGAACCTGGCAAACCTTTTCTTGACATGTAAGTATGAAAGGTACAGGGGCCTTGTGTGAGAGTAGGTATACCGCATTCTATCTGCATGAAGCACATTATTAAGAAAGATGTAATGCCCCAGTAAACAATGTTGGAGCTCTTAGTCTAAGGAGGCTGGAACCCACTGGATCATGGGAGGAATTTCACTGCTGCGAAGAGCCTCAGTAAGTCTACTCCATAACCAAATCCATACAAGGATCTGGACTTGCTCCTACATCAGTGCTTTTCAAACTGTTTGAGCTTGGGCTCCATGTCTGAATATATTGTACTTTTTGGGGCCCTGGTATAAGGTAGGTTCCAAAGATCTGTATGTGGACCACCACAGATGCATTGAGCATTCGAAGGACCTCCTTTCCCTTTGTAGCCCCCCTCACAGCACTCCAAAATCTGTTCTGGAAAGTTACTGCTGGTATTTGGCCTGCTGCACTGGAGTCTTGGGTGGGGTGGGAGGAGAAGAAAGGCAGCTACAGGATGGTGAAGCAACAGCAAGGGAAGGTGATCGAAATCATATTTCAAGTAACCAAGAAAAGGGGCTTATCTAAACAATTTTGTTTAAATTATTCCCAGCTTTCTAATTCATATAGCTTGTGAACAAGTACGCGTACTAATTGCTATTACACGTAAAATATATCTTTCTGCAACTAAATAAGAACCATTATGCTACCTGGGAGCATAATCCAAAAGCTCTGGCCATGCAGCCGACACACCTTTTGCATGGTCTGCTTGGGGAGGAGCTGTGAAATTAAGGATTCATATTTAGCTCTATGGGCGGTGAACAGGATTACTTGATGACTCAGTGCCCAGAACTTTCTAGAAGCGACGGCTGGTAGTTACTGGACAGAACAGTGTTCCACCATAACAGAGAGAGTCAATGTCAGCGATGTTTGGTTGACAGTCCTGCGGCACAGTTCTAAACATATCTACTTGACGCAAGTCCCTCTGAGTTCAATGGGGACTTCTGTCCTGCTATGGCTGGATCAGGCTCAGTATTAGGCTAAATTAAGGGGCAACCCAATAAACCGGTAATTGTCAAAGGCACAGCTTTACCAGGCAAGAGGGAGAGTTACCTGGTAAACGGTCCAAACACAGATAAGCAAGGTCAGAAGTCAAGCAGCAGTCCAAATCAGTAGCCCAGCCTCTGCCTCACAGGCAGGACTCCCCTCCTCTCAAAAGTCACATACTTTGGCCCCTGGGGCCCCATCGACATGGCACTGCTTTCACCTTGCACTCTGTCACAACTGCACAGCAGTTCAGCTTCGAATTAGCTTCTGCTGGTATACACTGGCAATTTACTGCGGGCTTCCCTGACAGACCCCACTGTGCCTTTTTTTTTGCCATTATACTTTAATGCGCAGCTGTATCGTCCTGTGAGCGTGGGGATGCGACACTTCAGTGGGTGTTTGTGTCTTAGGTAAAAAGTGGGTGTTCTGTGCTCCTTCATTTCCACGCCATCTGTTTGTCAGTTCCCCAGCCTGAGACTCTCATACTCACAAGCGTGAGCAGTAATGTGCCTACCCATTGCTCCAAAATGGTGGCTGGAGCGAAGTTGGTCCTCCCCTAAGACTCCCCCAGCCCTCAGGCACTGAGTCCAAAAGCAACCATTGCAAAGATACAGGGCTGCAAAAATGTGAGAAAGTGTGATTAAATAAATAAAAACGGCCCCCTGTGCCTCTGTAACTGCGCAGCTGTGAAGGGACAGGGGGAGTAAAGCGGCCTCAAAGAGTGACGCAGCACTACGCACGCCTACAACATACCTACTGAAAAATGCAAAGTTGGTTTGGGGAAGGGACAGACGGCTTGCAACCATGGGGAAACCCACAGCAAACAAACATCACAGCAAAACGCCTCCTTGGAAATCTGCATTTTCCGGGAGAAAACCACAGATGGCTGAGAAGTGGCCGACTGCGTTGTCTGTCCTGAAGGACCTCGACTCACAGCTGCCCCAGAGTAAAAGGTTCATGTAGATGGGCCCTGGGGGCATCTCTATAGCAACCTAAAATTCTGCATTTAAAATGGGGCTTTCTGCTTCCATTTTAAATGCAGGATCACAACAACTCCCTTTTTCACGTGCTTCCTTTCCCCCCTCCCCTTTCCCCCCGCTTCTCCCCATAGCTGAGTCTTCCATTATCTTTCATTGATCTCGCTCCTTTTCTTGCTGCTTTTACTCTTTTCACAGAGGGAACTGAAGCGGAACACAACGGGGTAATTTGATAGCTCATTATCTGCGATCTATTTAAAAACAGAACAAAGGATATTTAGTGCAGGAGATGCCTTGGAGGATAACGGCGTCATGTAAAGAGCCCGCAAACGTCCGTGAAGGAGCAATCTCAATCACGGGATAAAAGCTCCATGTGAAGAAAGCCTGGATCACTCTTTTACACAGAAAAGCAGTCATTAATATATAGATAGTGGGTTATGGATTCAGTTTTAAGAGATTGAGCATAGTCCTTAATGTGTATGTTTGAACTATATTCAGGTATCATTTAAACCAGAAAGTTTTTTAATAATATTACTAAATAAAACATTAAGTAAATGTTAAAGCTCTGGTTATTTTTTAAAGCAAAAATAATTGCTCTTCATGTACCCATCATTTTACAGCTATCCTTTTGATTTTCATTTTTGGTCCTATGCATGTGTTTTACCTATCTAATGAATGCCTTGGACACAGTGTGCATGTGTAACTGACTTTAGGAGGCATGCCCTTCTCCTCCCCTAATGCCATAAAAAAAACCAAACAGCAAAAGGTACTTTGGAAAGGGGCTTTAAAGGCCACATTATAATTAGGTAGCTTAAGCATTTTCTTTTTACTAAACTCCTCTTCCTGTCTCCCCCTTACCCTCCCCAGAGATATATCTGTAACTGTTGTTTGACTTTGTGGGTAACTGGAAATGGAATATCAGCAAAACTCACTGAAGAGTTAGCAACTGCAAGTCAGAAGCAATGAGCGGAGTGTTTATTTTGAGCAGTTCTACTATTCAGGTGATGGTCATATATGATAATCTAGCCAAAAAAGGCGCTTCAGATTTCCTAGTTCCCCTTCCCCAAATACTCTCCGTACTCATGCAATGGCTTTCACAGGGTTCTCTTTTCTGCCACATTAATGCTTTCATCTCCAAACAGCTGAATAGGGCTGGGGATTTTTCCCCTTCCTTTTTCAGAATTCTGCCTCTGATACCGTGTTACATGCCTGCATATTAACACAGGTACTTGGATGTCAGAATGACATATGAAGGGGCTGGTCCAGTTGGGTTGTGTAATGTGCTGCTGTGCTCCTCTGATGTCCCTTCCAGATGAGTGAGGATTCAGGGGGGCAGGTGCTAGGACCAGCTGGTGCAAACAGCGTGAGGATTGGTGCCGAAGGGGAGAGCAACCACACCATCATGGACAGAAAATTGGAAGGCCTTGTAGCCATTCTTTATCACATTCTTACTTACCCCCCCCCCCCGTACTTACTGAATTCTAGCAATCCTTGGCCAGCAAATGAATGCATGGCTTTTCCCCCTCCCTCTACTTGTGGGATGCCTTTGTGAGAAGGCCTATCAACCTGGAATCCATGGGGAAAAACCATTTATCACTGTTGCAGTACTGCTGCCAGCTCCAACCTTTCCTGCATCATACCTCTACTCCCAGGGGCTCATTCGGTTGTGTCCAATCCTGTATCCTAGTCTTGATTAATTCCAGTGCCTTGGTTTTTGGTCCAGTGTGGCCTCGGTACCCCAGAGAATAGGCAGGGCAGGATCTCAGGGCATTCGCTCTGCTCTGTGCTTGTGTACACAGATACTCCCTCTTACAGATATATAAGATACTCCCTCAGAAAACTACTAGTGGGGCTGCAGAGACAGGGCGCGTTCTTCCTGTAAGGCCATGTTTGGTGTATGGTCACACCACAGCTATAGCCATGGGGAATGTTCTCCCCCTTCTGTGCTGCCACTGTACATGAAATGTAGCACTGTGAGCCTTAATCGTTACTCCTTTGCCACTCTAAGAATTATTTTTGCCATCTTGCCCCTACAATCACTGAAGGCCAAGCCGAATGTGTTAGTTATCAGGCTCAAGGGAACTCAGCCACATCTCTTCACACCTCTGCTTCCCTCATCTCTCCTAAAGCATCTTTTGCCTCATCAACACAATTCAGTCTAATAAATGCAATTTTTAAAGGCACTGGGGATGCACTCTCTGAAACTCCTGCTTTCACTGAGCCTCAGGTGCTGTGCCCAATGAACCAGTTAGAAATGCCAAATCCTTTTAGAATGTCAGGCACTGAATTTATATCCTACAGCAAATTTATGACAGAGTCAGGAGTGGGGCATGTTAATATTATTGAAGCATGTAGGTTCACTTCGCTCATGAAACTCAACTGATGGCTGCTCTGTGCCCCATATTAAATCAGTGGATGGTCCTAAACTCATACCTGGTAGCTGGTATACAGGATATGTTTGATCAGAGAAAACACTCCATGCTTGAAGGCGAACCTGAAGAGTGGGTGAATTAAGAACACAAGAATCAAAGAGGATTTACTAGGCACCTCTGGTGTCATTTATGTTCTTACGGTCAGGGGTAACGTATTAGCCAGAAGAATCAAGCATCTGTCTGATGGGTGGGGTTTGAAAAAGTACCTCAGTTTATGAAAACGAGCTTCAGTTGTTAGGGAACCTTGGTGGTGTAACACAGATTAAAATGAAATCAAGCAATTATTTTGATAATTCTCAGCATAATTCCAATGATCACTTCCATGATGTCAGTTGCACCAAATTACACAGACCTTTTCAATAATACTAACCAGTTTCAATCCTGGTAACCAAAGAAGCAAGATATGATAAAAATGGATCATCTGGATATGAGGTGAATTCTTTGTACTGATTGATAATCACCTCATAATGGAAACTGTTCCAAATTTGCAGGATTAAATCCTGGACAATGTCACAATTGCTTCCTGTAACTGACTTGATGGGAAATGTACAGAATTCAACATACTTTCAGCTGTAATAATAATAGCCTAGCTGCATCAAGTCCAGATCATGTTGGATACCACAATCCATGTTACCAGCAAGCCACCACTTTCTGATTTCTACAAATATAGGACATTGACCAAAAGAACATAGCAGGTGTGATGTTCAACCTCCTGTAACATCTTCATTCCAGAGTGTTTAAATAAATGCCTACTCTGCAGCCAAACGTGGAAAAACAAAGTTGGGGAAAAACTGTAATTTTCACACTAAAATTAAATTAAGTTGAAGAAAACATGAAAGCAGCAGAATTGACTTTGAAAAATAGTACAGTAATTGCTAAGATTGCTAGAACTGCTTTTTGACTAATAACGGCAAGTAGAGAGCAAAGATGGCACAAACATTTTTGGGTAGACTACATTTTGATTGGATTTTTCTTCAGTCTACCACATCCCAATTGAAAACTGATAGTCTTACTCAGAAATACCTCCACTGAGTCCAATAGGATTTAATCTCAAGTAAATCTGTATAGGATTAAAGACCAACAGCATAATCCTTATACATGTCTATTGAGAAGTAAATTCCATTGAGTTCAATGGGTCATACCCTTAAGTAAAAGGGTATGGGATTCCAGCCTAAGAGAACTGATGTAGTATAATGGTTAAGAAACTCAGCTACAAGTCACAAAGTCCCTGGCCCAAATTTGGCTTCTACCACAAATTTACTAGGTGGCCTTATGTAAGCTACCTCATCTTGGCCGCCACACCTGATATGCAATATGGGGATAATGATGACCTACATTGCAGGGTTGTTGTAAAGATTACATCAAGAAAATATATGTTAAGCACCTTAGAATATTCAAAGTTCTATATAAAAGCTAAGTGTTTTTTTTTAAGTCAACCCAAATAAAGATCTGACCATGCTTCTAAACTGGAGCATAGGTCAGCAAACAGGATGGAAATAAGTAGGTTTGTTTGTTTGTTTTCTATACTACCCAATAGCCAAAAGTCTCTGGGTGGTTCACAAAACTAAAACCTAAAAGCGCAGCATAAAACAATATAAAATATGAAAGCTTAAAACCACAAAACAACAGTACAACTGTTGGTTGGTTCTCTCCCACTCAAAACAGTTCCCCTCACCCCCCAAACCCCACCTTACTAAGATCATCCAGAGGGAAAGAGACCTTTGATCATCTTTGGCAGGTTGGGGAAGGATGATTAATTGGGAAACCCTATACTGGAACATCTGAAAAGCCCTGTCTGAGACTGGGCTAGTCTGGGGAAAGTCTGCCTCCTGACTGACATTCATTTCAGGACCTCTCTGCTGTCAGGAAGGGAACATTCCCGGAAGTCAGATTGTCCCACTGTTTCTAGGGAAACAAACAAAAAAAACCCTTAGGCCCAAATGGGACATGACATTAAACACTTCAATGGAAGCTTTTTTCCTGGGTTAAATGGCAGGGGCAAAGGGTTAAAGCCCCCCTCCCTCCATGACACAGTTGTGATCCAGTGTCCTCCTCCACCACAGCTAATACTTATTATTGCTTTAAATCATGCAAAAGCTAATGGTATCATTTATGTGCTGTCTAATTTGGCCCTTAGAAGGGCTGTGAAGGACTTCAGCATGAGACAATGGAGAGCTGCTACCAGAAGAGAGACTAGGAATGCAGTCCTAGGCACATTCATTTCGAAGCCAGTCAATTTCAGTGGGGTTTTACTTCCAAGCAGCATGCATACCCCTTCATGGATCACTGCCTTGTTGTGGTGAAGGGGCTTGTGTAACTCAGTGAAGCCATAAGCTATGCCGTGCAGGGCCACCCAAGACGGACAGGTCATGGCAGAGAGTTCTGACAAAATGTGGTCCACTGGAGAAGGAAATGGCAACCCACTCCAGTATTCTTGCCAAGAAAACCCCATGGAACATATCACAAGGCTAAAAGATATGACGCCGCAAGATGAGCCCTTCAGGTCGGAAGGTGTCCAATATACTACTGGGAAAGAGCAGAGGGAATTTCCAAGTAGCGCCAGAAAGAGTGAAGCGGCTGGGCCAAAGCCAAAAGGACACTCAGCTGTGGATGTGTCTGGTGGTGAAAAGAAAGTCTGATGCTGTAAAGAACAATATTGTTTAGGAACCTAGAATGTAAGATCAATGAATCAAGGTAAGCTGGAGGTGGTCAAACAGGTGATGGCAAGACTGAACATCGACATCTTGGGAATCAGCGAACTAACATGGACAGGCATGGGCAAATTTAATTCAGGTGACCATTATATCTACTACTGTGGGCAAGAATACCTTAGAAGAAATGGAGTAGCACTCATAGTCAACAAAAGGGTGGGAAAAGCAGTACTGGGGTACAATCTTAAAAATGATAGAATGATCTCAGTACGAATCCAAGGCAAACCATTCAACATCACAATAATTCAAGTCTATGCCCCAACCACTGAGGCCGAAGAAGCTGAGGTTGATCGGTTCTATGAAGACCTACAACACCTTGTAGAACTAACACCAAAAAAAGATGTCCTCTTCATCATAGGGGATTGGAATGCTAAAGTAGGAAGTGAAGAAATCACCGGGATAACAGGCAAGCATGGCCTTGGTGTACAAAATGAAGCAGGACAAAGGCTAATAGAGTTTTGCCAAGAGAATACGCTGGTCATAGCAAACACTCTTTTCCAACAGCACAAGAGGTGACTCTACACATGGACATCACCAGATGGTCAATATCGAAATCAGATTGATTATGTCCTTTGCAGCCAAAGATGGAGAAGCTCTATACAGTCAGTAAAAACAAGACCTGGAGTTGACTGTGGCTCAGATCATGAGCTTCTTCTTGCAAAATTTCGGCTTAAATTGAAGAACGTAGGGAAAACCACTAAACCAATCAGGTATGACCTAAATGAATATACAGTGCCCTTATGAATAGACAGTGGAGGTGAGGAATAGATTTAAGAGATTAGACCTGATAGACAGAGCGCCTGAGGAACGATGGACGGAGGTCCGTAACATTGTTCAGGAGGCAGCAACTCAATCCATCCCAAAGAAAAAGAAATGCAAGAAAGCCAAGTGGCTGTCTGATGAGGCTTTACAAGTAGCTGAGGAAAGAAGGGAAGCGAAAAGCAAGGGAGAAAGGGGAAGATATATCCAACTGAATGCAGAGTCCCAGAGAATAGCAAGGAGAGACAAGAAGGCCTTCTTAAATGAACAATGCAAAGAAATCGAGGAAAACAACAGAATGGGAAAGACTAGACATCGCTTCAAGAACATCGGAGATCTCAAGGGAACGTTTTGTGCAAAGACGGGCATGATAAAGGACAAAGAAGGCAGGGACCTAACAGAAGCAGATGAGATTAAGAAGAGGTGGCAAGAATACACAGAAGAACTATACAGGAAAGATCTTAATGTCCCTGATAGCCATGATAGTGCGGCCACTGAACTTGAGCCGGACATCCTAGAGAGTGAAGTCAAGTGGGCCTTAGGAAGCGTTACTAACAACAAAGCTAGCGGAGATGACAGTATTCCAGCTGAGCTATTTAAAATCCTAAAAGATGATGCTGTTAAAGTGCTGCACTCAATATGCCAACAAATTTGGAACGCTCAACAGTGGCCACAAGACTGGAAAAGATCAGTTTACATTCCAATTCCAAAGAAGGGCAACGCCAAAGAGTGTTCAAACTACCGCACAATTGCGCTCATTTCACATGCCAGCAAGGTGATGCTCAAAATCCTACAAGCTAGGCTTCAGCAGTATGCTAACCGAGAATTACCGGAAGTACAAGCGGGGTTTCGAAGAGGCCGAGGAACTAGAGTTCAAATGGCCAACTTTCGCTGGATCATGGAGAAAGCAAGAGAATTCCAGAAAAATGTCTATTTCTGCTTCATTGACTATGCTAAAGCCTTTGATTGTGTGGATCACAACAAACTCTGGCAAATTCTTAAACAGATGGGGGTACCAGACCACCTTACCTGTCTCCTGAGAAACCTGTACGAGGGTCAAGAAGCAACAGTAAGAACAACCGATTGGTTCAAAATTGGGAAAGGAGTACGACAAGGCTGCATATTGTCGCCCTGCTTATTTAACTTATATGCAGAGTTCATCATGAGAAACGCCGGGTTGGATGAATCACAGGTTGGAATTAACATTGCCGGGAGAATTATCAACAACCTCAGATACGCAGATGATACCACCCTAATGGCAGAAAGCGAAGAGGATCTAAAGAGCCTCTTGCTGAGGGTGAAAGAGGAGAGTGCAAAAGCTGGTTTGAAACTCAACATTAAAAAAACTAAGATCATGGCATCTGGCCCCATCACTTCCTGGCATATGGAAGGGGAAGAAATGGAAGCATTGACAGATTTTATTTTCTTGGGCTCCAAGATCACCGCAGACAGTGACTGTAGCCATGAAATTAAAAGACGCTTGCTCCTTGGGAGGAAAGCTATGGCAAACCTAGACAGCATGGTAAGAAGCAGAGAAATCACCTTGCTGACAAAGGTCCACATAATCAAAGCTATGGTTTTCCCAGTAGTAACGTATGGCTGTGAGAGCTGGACTATAAGGAAGGCTGAGTGCCGAAGAATCGATGCTTTCGAACTGTGGTGCTGGAGAAGACTCTTACGAGTCCCCCGGACTGCAAGGAGGACAAATCAGTCCATCCTAAAGGAAATCAACCCTGAGTGCTCATTGGAAGGACAGATACTGAAGCTGAAGCTCAAATATTTTGGCCGACTAATGTGAAGAGAAAACTCTCTGGAAAAGACCCTGATGCTGGGAAAGACTGAAGGCAAAAGGAGAAGGGGACGGCAGAGGATGAGATGGCTAGATAGCATCACTGATGCAATGAATATGGACTTGAGCATGCTCCGGGAGAGAGCGCAGGACAGGAAGGCCTGGCGTGCTATGGTCCATGGGATCACGAAGAGTCGGACATGACTGAACGACTGAACAACAACAAGCATGCATAGGATCAGCTGTATGTATGTTACACTAAATCTAAAACTATACTCTGCTATCTGGTTACCTAAATGTTCGTATCTTTCTCCCCAGGATAGGATAGTAAACTGAAGGTGATCAAGGACACCCTCACATCTTTATGCAATGTCTCAGATAGGCCCCAGTCTGGAAGTACTGTCCTTGCATACAAGTAAAATGAGCATTTGTAATTGAAGGCAAAAGGAGAAGGGGACGGCAAAGGATGAGATGGCTAGATAGCATCACCAATGCAATGAATATGAACTTGAGCATACTGCAGGAGAGGGCGGAGGACAGGAAGGCCTGGCGTGCTATGGTCCAGGAAGTCATGAAGAGTCGGACACGACTGAACGACTGAACAACAACAAAACAGTATACATGATGCATACTACAAAATTCACACTGCATAAATAATTCTGAGAACTGAATTTGAGATTTCTTGAAATAGTTATCACTATTTCTTCAATTAAACTTATTTTGCTTGGTAAAACAGTTACAGTTATAATTGGTAACTGAGAAAAACTAACTGAAGACTGTGACACCAAAATGTTTTTTACGTCTATCAGGGTGCATCAGAAGGTATAATTTTCCCCTTTCTCTTGCAAAAAATATACCCACATTCACTTCTTAAAAAAAAAAGAGAGAGCAAGATTCATATCCCATAACACATAAAACAGACCCATATTAACTTTGTTGTATTAATTTGGAACCTCAGAACTAAAAAAACTAAAAATATTCCCAGTACAATGTATTTTGCTTTCATATTGTTTTTGGACACCACAAAGGCCTCCAAGTGTTTGAAGGAAGCAGCCACATTTAATGTATGGGTTAGCCATAAATCAGATGATAGAAATCAAGTAGTCTTAACATACAAAGGTCAATACTGCTTTTACATTGTTACCAAGGTAAAATGCAGCCATTAGTATTGCTGTATTGTTCCTTACTTATAGTTGCAAATCCCCTGCAATGTTACAGATCTAGTTTCCACTCCCTCAGCACAGGTCAAGTATTGGCAGCCTAGAAATAATTTACATTAGATTAACCTGGTTCACACCAGAAAGCGAAGAGGATCTAAAGAGCCTCTTGTTGAAGGTGAAAGAGGAGAGTGCAAAAGCTGGTTTGAAACTCAACATTAAAAAAACGAAGATCATGGCATCTGGCCCCATCTCTTCCTGGCATATATAGAAGGGGACGAAATGGAAGCAGTGACAGATTTTACTTTCTTGGGCTCCAAGATCACCGCAGACGGTGAGTGTAGCCATGAAATTAAAAGACGCTTGCTCCTTGGGAGGAAAGCTATGGCAAACCTAGACAGCATAGTAAGAAACAGAGACATCACCTTGCCAACAAAGGTCCGTCTAATCAAAGCTATGGTTTTCCCATTAGTAATGTATGGCTGTGAGAGCTGGACTATAAGGAAGGCTGAGCGCCAAAGAATTGATGCTTTCGAACTGTGGTGCTGGAGAAGACTCTTACGAGTCCCCTGGATTGCAAGGAGGACAAATCAGTCCATCCTAAAGGAAATCAACCCTGAGTGCTCATTGGAAGGACAGATACTGAAGCTGAAGCTCAAATATTTTGGCCACCTAATGCGAAGAGAAAACTCTCTGGAAAAGACCCTGATGCTGGGAAAGACTGAAGGCAAAAGGAGAAGGGGATGGCAGAGGATGAGATGGCTAGATAGCATCACTGATGCAATGAATATGAACTTGAGCACACTCCGGGAGAGAGCGGAGGACAGGAAGGCCTGGCATGCTATGGTCCATGGGGTCACGAAGAGTCGGACACGACTGAACAACAACAAAAAACCTGGTTCACACATAAGAATAACCTATCTGTTAAAAAACTGATAGGTTGTCATGCACAAGGGGGGATGAGTGGGCACTCTGCCTGCAATGCACCTGCCTCTTCTGCTTTTACCGCACAGCCCCCAAAGAGCTCCTTCATAGGTTGTGAAGCATGATGTGAGAACCTGGACTGTTGGGTTATTTAGGGGCTAAACAACCCAGTGATTAACCCATGGTTTGTTGTTGTAGCCCCTAAACAACCCAGCGATCAGGTTTGCAAAGGAACCAGTGGTGGGTTGTGGAGTAAAAGCAGAAGAGTTGGGCACATTGCAGGCAGCATGCCCACTCATTCCTGGTCATGCATACCAACCCATTTGTTTTTTAACTGATGGGTTGTCCTTATGTGCAAACAGGGCCATAGGTAGCTAATATCAATGGTCTGTAATTTTAAAAACATCACACAGGTTGTGCACCCCAGTTTTTGTGTTTGCTTTATGAGCAACATCAAGTCAAATGTTGTTAAAATAAGACAAATATGTTTGCTGTCACTAACAGCAGACAGCAACATTACTTGACCATCATATGCATAGATTTATTGTTTTAAAATATGTATATACCCTTCCAATTTTTTAAATCCCAAAGCAGTTTACAACAAATTATAAAACAATACATCATTATAAAAGTACAACAACATTTAGACAAATTAATGGTTGGGAAAAGCCAAGGTACACACGTTTTTAATAATCGTCAAAAGCACATGATCGTCGGTGCCTGTCATATGACAGAAGAGACAGGTAATTCCAGAAGGGGGGCACCACCACAGAGAAGTACCACTGCCACCACAAGGGCACTTTTACAGGATTTGGCACAAACAACAAAGCCTCCCCTGAAGAGCATAGTGGTGTAATGGTAACCCGGTTCTAGATTAGCATGACTGCAAAAAAAAAGCAAACTCCATGTTAGGCATAATTAGAAAAGGAATTGAGAATAAAACTGCCAATATCATACTGCCCCTATACAAATCTATGGCACAGCCACACATAGAATACTGTGTCCAGTTCTGGTTGTTGGAGGGACTCGGGCCATGAGTCACTTAACCTGGACTTAAAGGGATAATATGTACCTGAGTCAGGTGGGAAGGGTCTCTAGGAGATCGTACTGCCTCTTTCCTTGTCTCCTCCCCCTACTCTCTATTCTTCTTCCTACTTCCTCCTGCAAGGGATGCTGACCATGAGGCTGACCTCAGCCAACTTACCTCGCGATCTAAGCCTGTTATATCTCAAGTCTGTTCCTAGCCCACCACTCGAGTGTGTTTTGTCTACATCCGTGGCTACTGACGGGGGGCTGATTCAGACTTCACTGGTCACCACACCTAAAAAAAGATATTGTAGAGTTAGAAAAAATGCAGAAAGGGGCAACTAAAATGATCAAAGGGCTGGAGCTTCTCCCCTATGAGAGGTTACAACAGCTGGGTTTGTTTAGCTTGGAAAAAAGGAGGGTAAGGGGAGACATGATAGAGGTCTACAAAATCATGCATGGTGTTGAGAATGTGGAGAGGAAGACATTTTTCTCTCTCTCTCAAAATACTAGAACCTGGGGTCATCCTATGAAACTGATTGGTGGGAGATTCAGGACAGATAAAAGGATGTAGTGATGGCCACCAATTTGGATGGCTTTAAAAGGGGGTTGGACAAATTCCTGGAGGAAAAGTCTATCAATGGCTACTAGTCCTGATGGCTATGTGCTACCTCCAGAACCAGAGGCAGTGAGCCGATGTATACCAGTTGCTGGGGAACATGGGTGGGAGGGTGCTGTTGCGCCCATGCTCTGCTTGTGGGTTCCCAGTTGACAGCTGGTTGGCCACTGTGTGAACAGAATGCTGGACTAGATGGACCTTTGGTCTGAATCAGCATAGCTCTTCTTGTGTTCTTAAGATCTGTTCCTGGGACTGAAACTCCTTGAAGGCAGCTGTTGAGGCTCGGTGAGTTGGTTTGATCAAGGTTCAGGTCTATGTACAGCTTTGAAAGTCTCCTAAATTCTACTGAAAAATATTCTACTCTATTGCGGGAGAGGAAAAATAAGTTCTGCCCCAAGCTAAATTGATACTTTACAGTTAGGATGATTTTTTTCTTATCAGTGTTTCCTAATGTGCACCACTCAAACCATGATTTCTATTGCTCAGTGTTAGCAATATGTAGATGGCATACATATGCAGAATACTTCTACAGTCCCTCATATGATGCTGGATGGGATGGGAGAGCATTTAAAAGATCATGTGCTTCCACACTGAGATATTCTGGGCAGATCTGAAGTAAGGCTGGTGGGCACATGGGATGTGGACCTCTCAGAATATGTTGTGGTGTTGTATGAGTGGAACACACTCACATGTTCGTTGTCTAGCCGGACAATGGATCACAGTAGACACGGGTAAGACTCTTGGATCTAAAAGCACTTTATTGCATGGCCAGCAAGGTACTCTGTCAGCAAAGGGGCAGAGAGCCCCGAGTGTTCAGTGGGGCGGGCATTTATACAGCGAAATATGTCGCATATAGGGAAGAACTCTAGCCAAGCTCTAGTAGCCGCATTACTTGGAGGCAGTCTCACACAGTCTGTTATCTGAAAAGGGACTGAATGTTCTTTCCTTGGACCGGGGTGGATGCTTGCCAGCTACTGACCCCGGACAAAATACAATGTTATCAGCCTGCAGTCTGGGGAGGAATTCATCCTCCCAATTCTCAGGAAAACTGCTTACAGGCTCTAATTTGCTTCTTACAGACTATGATGCCAACAACATGGAGTTCATACGAAACACAAGCCAATCTGGGGTACACATAACACATCAGGGGCGAGGTTAAAGGATTCTTTCCACAGCGGCACCGAATCTGGAACTCCTTCCCCTTGCCTCTTCCTTGTTAACATTTCAAGTTGTAAAGACTGTTGTTTAGAAGGAATTTTAATGTTGGTTCATTTCCCTCCTGATTTGCTGATTTTTGTCTGGCTCTGCAACTATTCATATTTCTAGCTGCATTTTTGTGTTGCTCATCCTTTAGTCATGCTAATTGTTGTGTTTATTGTATAGTTGTATGCTTCTTTGGGTGTCCAATAACATTTTATATAATTAAATAACTTTCCACATTAAATTTAAGTTGGCAGGTGATTTAACTTTTGACAGGTACCTCTGTTGAAGGTGCCCTTCTTCCAGGTACTTTGCTCCTCTCTAGTCACTTTTAATTGATGACTAAGGGCACAATCCTATTCATGTTTAGACAGAAAAAAGTCCTACAACTCCCAGCATGGCTGGCTGAGGAATGCTGGGCAATGTAGGCCATATTTCTGTCTAAACACACGTAGGATTATACCCGAAATAACTTCTTTAAAAAATTTCTACTTATCTTCCCTTTTGTCTTGCCTTTACAAATGCAATTGAAATAGATCTAATTGTATTTTACATAGAAGTATCAAATATTATGCTTTGCCTAGAGTGTCTGTCATATAGCGTGTATAGGAATAAAAATGTTTATTTTTTTCATTCATTCTATGAATAGCCCAATTCTTTCATCAAGCCTCCAGAAAATAAAAGTGAGTTTAAAAACTAAAAAAAAAAGTGTAATTTTTCACATGAAATAAAATCTGAGATAGAAAGTGCATGAACTCCTGCTAATGTTACCTTCTGTGTGCAGTTGGGGGAACACAGCTGTCCAATCACAGCTACGCTAAAATCGTGGGATTTCCCCATTGTTTTCTACTGTCAGCTATCACTTCTTGCCGGAGGGAGGCCAAAAAAAAGTTCCCAACGTGAACCCGAAATCTGAACTCGGTGTATGTATCTATTTGTCTACAAGTTACTGGCTATGTGTTTCTCCACCGCTGAAATAGTAGTTTCACTTTACATAGCTTGAAAGGAAGACGAGCTTGCAAACGGATTCTTATTTTTTACACGAGTAAGACCCGATTTAGGAGGGGGAACCTTCTGCGTTTGACACCACCCAAGGAGGGCGCGGTGGGCAAACGTGGCGCCTCACCACTGGCGCGAGCAGACCTCGGATTTCTCCCGTTTCCAATGGGCGCCTGCCCCTTGGACGTCCAGGAGAGAGCGGGGAAATGGCGTCGAAAGTAACCCGGAAGTTCCGTTTCCAGACAAGGCCGAACCCGAATCCTAGACGTCCCCTTTCGGGCATGCGCGTTTGTGCTCTCTGAGTTGCGGGCTCTTCTCCGGTCTGGCGACGCCGCTTCGCTTCGCTCTGGTTAGCGGAGTCCCGGTGAGGGGGATGCTCTTCCCGGGAGAAGGAAAGGGAGGAGGGCTGCCGGCGCTGCTACGGCCCCGAGCCCGGTCATGGAGGTGGAAGAGGCCTTCCCTCTGGTGGGCCAGATGGGACTCTTCCAGGTCTGGCTCTGCGTCTTGCTCGCCGCTCTGCTCCAGGTGAGGAAGGGCCGCTGGGAGGGACAGGGGCTGGCATTTTTCTCTGGGTTGGGACACGGGGCCTTTGGTGGCAAGCCGGCGAGGAAGCCCAGCTGCGCAGTGCGCACCCACCCACCTGCCCGGGAGATAGTTGTCTCCGAGGGCAGCACGCGCTTGGGTAGCACATGACATCTCAGCTTCAGGGAAAGTATTTTTCTTCCTGAACTGTCTCTAGTGGTGGGAAGCCCCGCCTGCCTTTCCGGCTTAAAAGCAGAATGGCCACTTATGCACTGCAAAAAGGAGGACTCGCCTCACCCAAAAGGAGGATGAAAGAGGGCAGAAATTTGCATAGGCTAACATAGGTGCGAACTTAGATATAGTTAGAGAATTTAAATAGAAATAAAATACAGCTCATCATAGCGGTGGGAGAGTGTCACCCAGTGGCCTACGTGTGCAGTCTTCTGCCAAGGTGTTAACTGTTGATATTCTTCTCCCTTGTGGTTCGTTATATTAAATTCACACCAAATTCAACTTCCTCTTGTTCCTGGTTAGCTTTACCAGATGTTCTTCCAACTGCAGATAGCGGGATACTTTGGGGCCAGGGGCATTGCTAGGTTCTTAAAGATCCGGGGCACAGGCCCATAACACACACACATATATGTGCACATACATGAGTTTAAGTGCACATCTGATTTGTGTGTGTGCATGCGTGCAGTGTGTGTATAGATTACATACATACATAAGAAATGTGCACTAACCCCCCCCCCACCACCACCACCACCACTTCAACTCAGACACTGATTCAGCATTTTGGAAAACATCCCACTTCTGCTCTGGCCAATTTGTAGCCAGACCACTTCAGCTCAGCACCAAACCTGAGTCAATGTTTGGAAAAATGAATCTTTATGCTTCTTGTTGATTACTATGGGAAATTAGAAAAAAAAGTTCTCTTGGTCAGAACTGGATGATAATTTCAGGTAGCCCCTTAGAAGGGGATTACACCTGCCCAGTGTCAAAAAATAAGTGCAGGGTTTATATTATGATTTTCTTTTAAAGGGAACTGCCAATAACATTTTAATTCCTTGGATAAAATTTTCAGGGTTCATTGCTCTATCAGAGAAGGTCATGTCTGTCAAATTTCAGAATGATAGCCACACGGGCTTTTGTGCAAGGGTGGCCTTAACATTTTGAGGCCTCCAAAAGAGGACATACTTATCTCCCTATGTTCATTGTGGACCATTTTGCTGAAAATTACTGACAGCCTAGAGGTGTCCCTAAGTAAGAAACCAGCAACGTTTCAGAAGGACAGGTGCAGCAGTTCATGTGGAAGTGGAGTTCTCCAATTTGGGGGAGGGAGTGATTTGCTTTCCCTTCCCTTCACCCCTTCCCCAATAGCTTTTGGGTCAATTTGTATGAAAATGCACAGGTCATTAGAGGTGTCCCCCAGGCAAGAAACCTGCAAAGTTTCTGAAGGCTATACATGCATGCAAATATAGAATTACTAGAATTTATTTACATTTCACCAAAGTTAGCAACAGGGGAACATGGGTGAGAAGGTGATACAGCAGTCATGTCCTGCTTGTGAGTTTTCCCGTGGGCATCTGGTTGGCCACCGTGTGAACAGAATGCTGGACTAGATGGACCTTGGTCTGATGCAGCATGGCTCTTCTTATGTTCTTAAATATAGAGTGCCTCTGAGCATGTGCAGAATGTTTTTCTTTCACCACTGGGCACTTAGATTCTCCCCCTACCAATTCTATTCCCCTGCATGTAACCATCCCTCCTAATCCTACCACCTTCCAGCAACTCTTCATAAAAACATATGTCTTGTTTTGTGCAACTCTCCTCTACTTCCTCCTTGTTATGCACAAGCTCCCATTGTACCTTTCTCCCCATAACTTCATTTGTGCCAAGACTTCACCAGGATTCAGCCAATGAGCCTGTTTTCAAAACTAGGGCTAAGTTATGGAGAAACTCTGAGCATGTACTGAGTGCATATCCCTCACCAATGAAGCTAGAGTAAATGCAAAAAAAACCCAAAGCCACAAATGACTAAACATGCACAGGACTGAGCTGAAAGGGTAGTCAGTTCATTAGATGGAATTGGGTAGGCACCTGCAGTACCATGCTCACAACTCAGGACTTATTTCTGAGTAAACCTGCAGAACATCAAGGTGCAAACCTCCCCGCAAAAGTAACTTGTGCTGGAATCCTATGCACACTTTCTTGAGGGTAAGCCTCATTAAACATAATGGGACTTCTCAGTAGGCATACATAGGATTGCATAAATTAGCAATATTTATCTCCCCTCCACTTAAAAAACAAACCAAAAACTCCTGTTTTTTTAATTAAAGCTGCAGGACAATGATGTCGTGTAAAACGTGTGGGGGAAAAAACATGACTGAAGAATGACAATTGCACTAAAAAACTCAGTGTGAAGGAGCCACCAGTCAACTGCCTTCACTGGTAAGAAATACATGCCACAGCTAGCTGTGGCCACAGCAGCTTAATAGAGAGGGAGAGAGCACACCCTCCTACCCAAAACTTCATAGATGTGCAGCATACACCAGCCAGGAAACTGGATTTTTAACAGGCGCTTAAGACACCAGATGTTAGAGTGGACAGAAAGTTAAAAAGGAGGACTGTCCATTTTAAATGATGCCTGGCCAAGTTCTCTAAGAACATAAAAACCATGCTAGATCAGACCAAGGGTCCATCTAGTCCAGCATTCTGTTCACATAGTGCCCAACCAGCTGCCTGTGGAAAGCCCAGAAGCAGGATATGAGTGCAATAGCACTCTTCTGCTTGTGTACCCCAGCAACTGGTATACAGAGACATACTGGAGGAAATACATAGCCATCGATAGCCATGAATTTGTCTAATCCCCTTTTAAAGCCGTTCAAGTTGGCAACTACCACTACATCATGTGGCAGTGAATTCCCTACTTTAACTATGCGATGTGTGAAGAAGTGCTTCTTCTGTCTGTCCTGAATCTCTCCCCATTCTGCTTCATGGGATGACCCTGGGATCTAGTATTATGGGAGAGGGAGAAAAATAACTTTCTATCTACTTTCTCCACACCATGCATAATTTTCTGCATCCCTGTCATTTCTTTCAATACTCACTTTTTATCTAAGCTAAACAGTCCCAGATGTTGTGATCTTCCCTCATAGGGGCGTTTCTCCAGTCTCTTTATCATTTTGGTTGCCGTTTCTGCACCTTTTCCAACTCTACAATATCCTTTCTGAGTTCCAGTGACCAGAACTGTACATAGCATTTCAAGTGTAGTCACACCATAGATTTGTATAAAGGCAGTATGATCCTGGCAGTTTTATTTTCAGTTCCTTTTCAAATTTTGGCCTGCGTGGAATTTACCTTTCTCATAGCAACGTTGACAACTTCCACAACCCCAAGAACTCCTTCTTGGTCAGTCACCTTCAGCTTCGATCCAATCAGTGTATACATTAAGTTGTAGGGTTTTGCCCTAACATGCATACCCTAAATAATTTGGTGTCGTCAGCAAACTTGGCCACCTCACTTGTTACTCCTAATTCGAGATCATGTATGAACAACTTAAAAAGCACAATAATAAAAGCTCAGCTAGAATGTATAGAATCATAGAATAGTAGGGTTGGAAGGGGCCTATAAGACCATTGAGTCCAACCCCCTGCTCAATGCAGGAATCCAGGTCAGATCATCCCTGAAAGATGGCTGTCCAGCCTCATCTTGAATGCCTCCAGTGTGGGAAAGCCCAGTACCTCCCTAGGTAATTGATTCCATCGTCGTATTGCTCTAACAGACAGGAATTTTTTCCTGATGTTCAGCCGGAATCTGGCTTCCTGTAACTTGAGCCCATGATTCTGTGTCCCGCACTCTGGGATGATCGAGAAGAGATGCTGGCCTTCCTCTCTGTGACAACCTTTCAAGTACTTGAAAAGCACTATCATATCTCCCCTCAATCTTCTCTTCCCCAGGCTAAACATGCCCAGTTCTTTCAGTCTCTCCTCATAGGGCTTTGTTTCCAGTCCCCTGATCACCTTTGCTGCCCTCCTCTGAACCCTCTCCAGCTTGTCTGCATCCTTCTTAAAGTGCGGTGCCCAAAACTGGACAGAGTACCCCAGATGAGGCCTAACCAGCGCTGCGTAGAGGGGAACTAGTACTTCCCAGGATTTGGCAGCTATGCTTCTATTAATGGAGCCCCAAAGTAGCATTTGCCTTTTTTGCAGCCTCATCACATTGTTGGCTCATATCCAGCTTGTGATCTACAACAATTCCAAGATCCTCGCACTACTCGCCTGTTGTTGAGCCAAGTATTGGCCATCTTGTAACTGTGCATTTGGTTTCTTTTTCCTAGGTGCAGAACTTGGCATTTATTCCTATAAAATGTCATTCTGTTTTCTGCCCAGCGCTCCAGTCTATCAAGATCACTTTGAATTTTGTTTCTGTCTTCCCAGGGCTATCCCACCCTATTTGGTGTCATCTGCAAATTTGATCAGCATTCCCTGCACCTCCTTGTCCAAGTCATTAATAACAGTGTTGAAGAGCACTGGTCCCCAGACTGAGCCCTGCGGTACCCTGCTCGTTACCTCTCCCCAGGGATTGATGTCAGACTGACTGGTCTGTAGTTCCCAGGTTCCTCCTTTTTACCCTTGTTGAACATAGGGACAACATTAGCCCTCCTCCAGTCATCTGGAACTTCACCCGTCCTCCATGATTTCTCAAAGAGAATAGACAGTGGTTCTGAGAGTTCTTCTGCCAGTTCCTTTATTACTCTAGGATGCAGTTCATCTGGCCCTGGAGATTTGAATTCATTCAAAGTAATTAGGCATTCCTTGACCATATGCCTATCAATCTCAAGCCGCAATCCTGCCCCTTCACTTTGCCAGGGGGACCATACACCCTCTTTGGGGAGAAGATTGAGCCCAAGTAGGAATTGAGCACTTCTGCCTTTTCATTGTCATCTGTGATCATTTTGCCATCCTTATTTAATAGCGGAACCACCACTTCTTTCCTCTGTCTTTTACTATGCATGTATCTGAAGAAAGCCTTTTTGTTGCTTCTAGCATCCCTCGCTAACCTCAACTCATTCTCAGCTTTAGCCTTCCTGAAGCCATCCCTGCAATTCTGCCAGTACTCTTCCTTTGTAGCTTGTCCTTCCTTCCACTTCCTATATGTGTGCTTTTTTGTTTTCAGGTCATGTCTTAGCTTTTTGTGAAGCCACATTGGCTTCTTCTGTTGTCTTCCACCCTTTTTTTCTTGTTGGAATTGTTTGTAATTGTGCCTTTAGATTTTCCTTTTTTTAAAAGCTCCCGCTTTTCTCGTTAGAGTGGCTTGCCATGGGACCGTACTTATAATTGTTCTGAGTTTATTAAAATCGGCTTTCCTAAAATCCAGGGTACGGGTTTGGCTGCACTTGGCTTTTGCTTCCTTTAGAACCAAGAACTCAAGTTCTTGGTCACTTTCCCCCAGAGTTCCTGTAGCTGCTACTTTATCCACTAAGTCATCTCTGTTGGTTAGGATCAAGTCAAGGGTAGCCGATCATCTAGTTCCTTCCTCTACTTTCTGCAGGAGGAAGTTATCCGCCACACAAGTCAAGAATCTCTTGGAGGGGCCATGTTTTGCAGAATTTGTCTCCCAAAAAATATCGGGGAAACTGAAGTCCCCTATTACTACTACAACATGCTTCCGTGAAACATGGGCTATTTGTTTTTCAAAAGTTTCATCCTCGTCTTCTCCTTGATTGGGTGGCCAGTAGTAGACTCTGACCACCAGGTTCCTTTTATTCTTTGCTGCATTTATTTTAACCCAGATGCTCTTGATGGGGCTTCCAAGCTCATCCTCCTGTATTTCTGTGCAGAGATAAGTATTTTTAACATATAGTTCTGTTCCTCCTGTTCTTTTTGAACAAGTTATATCCTTCAATTGCTGTATTCCAGTCATGAGAGTCATCCCACCAAGTCTCAGCTACACCTATCAAGTCATAATTTCCCTCCCATATTAAGAGTTCAAGTTCGTTCTGTTTGTTTCCCATACTCTGGGCATTAGTGTATAGACATTGAAGACCATGTGCTTTATAGTCTGGCTTTCTTCCTACATGTCTCTGAAGACCATTATTGGGCGCTATTAGAGCTGTTCTCCTGATGTTTATCGTCCCTCCATTGCAAAACTTACTATTTATTCATACTCTCTGCCTTCTGTTCTTTTACCAATCCATAAGAGGACCTCTTCTCTTATTCCATGACTTCTAAGCCTGCTCAAGGGTCTTTAATGAGGGATTTTGTCAAAAGCCTTTTAGAAGCCAGGGAGAGCAATCCTATGGCCGCTAGACAGTGTCTAGATGGCCATAGGATTTTTCTGTTTCTGGGAACCGAGCTCGTAGCCAGGGTTCGATTCCCAGAAACTGTGCTCACTGCCGCCTCATAGGCAGCATTGTTCTTCCTTGTATCTGCGCTCGTAACTGCAGCATGGAGTGGGTGAAAAGGGGGTGCTCCCAGGAGCAGGGAGGGGAGGAGACCACGGAAGCATCGTTACAGTGCTTCCAGTGCACCGTCTGGCCTCCCCACCTCCTGCTCTGACATCCAAAATTGGCTGTCTAGCCACAAATGCAGGGTGGCCAGAGCACAGAGGAGAGGATCCCCTCCATGCTCTGGCCACCCTGCATTGGATAGTCAGCCGCCTCCGATTTCTACCAGATTGTCTAGCAGATTACCCCTGTCCAAATGTTTACTGACACTCTCAGAGACCTCTAAAAGTTTAGTGAGACTTTGTGGAAGCCAGGTTGATTCTTTTTTAGCTGGACTTGTCCTTCTATATGCTTAGTGTTTTTATCTTTAATAATGCTTTCCACCATTTTACTTGGAACAGAGATTAAGCAAACAGGTCTGTAATTACCCAGATCTCCTGTGGATCCACTTTTAAGAATTTGTTTTACATTTGCTACTCTCCTGTCCTCTGGTACCGAGGCTGACCTTAGGGACATGTTACATATTTTTGTTAGAAGTTCAGCAATTTCACATTTGAGTTCTTTAAGAACTCTGGGATGGATACCATTGTGGATAGTTGGCTCCAGAAGGTAGCGCTAAGGGGGATATTGCTCATCTTCATGGATTCTCCAGCATGGGGTTCCGCAGGGGCTTTGGAGTGCATTATCAGTATGCTGATGAGACACAGCTCTATTTCTCCTTTTCATCTTCTTCAGGTGAGGTGGTAGACGTGCTACATTGGTGCTTGGCTACTAAAATGGACTGGATGAGGGCTAATAAACTGAGGCTCAGTCCAGATGTAACCCTGTACGGTATAGCCCACTGTTAGAATGCAAGCAACTCAACCCTTTTTGATCCTGATGAGCCACTGTAGTGATATTCTGAGGGGACTATGAGGAGAGATTCAGAGAAGGGAAGAGAGAGAAAGAGACAGATTTTTAAAGGAAGAAACTGTAAAGAGAGAGAGACAGAAAAGAGGGGCCCTGAGGAGGCTGAGGGGAAAAAACACAGGAAAGAGAGCAGCAGCATTTTGCCTTTCAGGCAATTACTAGTCAGCAGAGGCCCCACCTTCAACTGCTAGTAACTGAAGCCTAGTACAGCTACCCCAGGTCCTGGACTGCACAACTTGAGACAGATTTTGAGAAATCACCTACCTTTGTCAACTGTATAATTACTGGACTCCCTTCCTTCCATTTTATTGATTTAGAGACTTAACTTTAAATTATTAATTTATTAATTTATTAATTTTATTTCATTTCTATACCGCCCAATAGCCGAAGCTCTCTGGGCGGTTCACAAAAACTAAAACCAAACGACACACAATAAAACAATTTAAAATATATAGAACATTAAAACCACAATATAACAATACAACCACAATAAAACCTAGCAGCAGTACAGGAGTTTAAAATACAGATTTAAAACAGCAAAGATAAAAATTTAAAAAGCTAAAATGCCTGGGAAAATAAAAAGGTCTTCACCTGGCGCCGAAAGGAATACAATGTAGGCGCCAGGCGAACCTCACTAGGGAGCTCATTCCAGAGCCGGGGTGCCACAACAGAAAAAGCCCTCCTCCTAGTAGCCACCCACCTCACTTCCTTTGGCAGGGGCTCACGGAGAAGGGCCGCTGATGATGATCTTAAGGTCCGGGCAGGCACATATGGGAGGAGGCGATCCTTCAGGTAACCTGGCCCCAAGCCGTTAAGGGCTTTGAATGTTAACACCAGCACTTTGAATCGGGCCCGGAAATGGACTGGCAGCCAGTGCAGCTGGAAAAGTACTGGCGTAATATGAGCTCGCAGGCCAGTCCCTGTTAACAATCTTGCTGCCCTATTTTGGACCAGCTGAAGTTTCCGGACCGTTTTCAAAGGCAGCCCCACGTATAACGCATTGCAGTAATCCAGACGAGAAGTTATCAGAGCATGGATAACTGTAGCTAGGCTATCTCTGTCCAGATAAGGGCGTAGTTGGTATACCAGCCTAAGCTGATAAAAAGTGCTCCGTGCCACTGAGTTCACCTGTGCCTCAAGTGACAGTTCTGGATCCAAGAGCACCCCCAAACTACGAACCTGATCCTTTAGGGGGAGTGCAACCCCCTCCAGAACAGGTTGAATATCACCTAGCCGGGCAGACGAACCCCCACTAACAGTACCTCCGTCTTGTCTGGATTGAGTTTCAGTTTATTAACCCTCATCCAGTCCATTACCGTGCCCAGGCACTGGTTCAGAACAGCCACTGCCTCACCTGGTTTTGATGAGAAAGAGAGGTAGAGCTGGGTGTCATCCGCATATTGATGGCACCTCAGCCCACACCTCCGGATAACCTCCCCCAGCGGTTTCATGTAGATGTTAAACAGCATGGGGGATAGAATAGAGCCCTGTGGAACCCCATGGCACAATTGCCATGGCACAGAGCAATAATCCCCCAGCACCACCTTCTGGAATCGGCCCTCCAAGTAGGAGCGGAACCACTGTAGTGCAGTGCCTCCAACTCCCAACCCAGACAACCTATCCAGAAGGATACCATGGTCGATGGTATCGAAAGCCGCTGAGAGGTCCAGGAGAATCAACAGGGTCGCACTCCCCCTGTCCCTCTCCCGGCAGAGGTCATCCCACAGGGCGACCAAGGCAGTTTCCGTTCCAAAACCAGGCCTGAAGCCCGATTGAAATGGATCTAGATAATCCGTTTCATTCAAGAGTGCCTGGAGCTGTCCAATAACCACCCCCTCAAGCACCTTGCCCAGGAAGGGGATGTTGGCCACTGGCCTATAATTGTTAACATCCTCTAGGTCCAGGTTAGGCTTTTTCAGGAGTGGTCTAATTACTGCCTCTTTTAAAGCAGCAGGCACCACTCCCTCTCTCAAGGAGGAATTTACAACCTCCTGGACCCAGCCGGACAACTCCTCCTTGTTTGATTTAATAAGCCATGAAGGGCAAGGGTCAAGCACACAAGTGGTCGATCGGACTTGGCCAAGCACCTTGTCCGCATCCTCAGGCCTCAGTAACTGAAACTCATCCAATAAAACTGGACCAGACGGTGCTCTAAACGCCTCTACCAATGGAACTGCATTAATGGTGGTGTCCAATTCATGACGAATCTGAGCGAATTTATCCTCAAAGTGCCGCGCAAACTCGTCACAGCGTGCCACCGAGGGTTCCACCGTCTCTCTCCCTGGCCCAGAATGTAACAGGCTGCGAACCACTCGGAAAAGCTCCGCCGGACGACACTGAGAAGATGCAATGCTGGTGGAAAAGAACTGCCTCTTTGCCACCCTCACCGCCACAGAGTAGGCTCGATAGTGGGCTCTTACCTGTGTTCGGTCAGACTCAGCACGAGTTTTCCTCCACCTGCGTTCTAGCCGTCTCCCCTCTTGCTTCATTGCCCTCAGCTCAGGTGTATACCAAGGAGCTGGCCGGTGCGATCGCTTGGGTGCGATCGTGTCAACCGCCCGAGTCATCTCTGCATTCCACAGAGCGACCTGGACTTCGACAGGAGCACCAGCCATACCAGCAGGAAAATCCCCCCGAGCCCTCTGGAATCCATCGGAATCCATTAATCTCCGGGGGCGGACCATTTTAATAGGTCCCCCACCCTTGCAGAGGGGAAAGGCCGCCAGAAGGCCGCCATTCATTAATTTGAATGTTCGGTTTGCGTCATTTCCCCCTCCCCTTCTCTGTTAAATAAATTCTAGTTCTTATTTTATAAGTTCTTACTTGTTTACCCCCAGCCCTTATCAGGGAACTGGGTTGGTACTTTTCTTCCTCACCCATCCCGCTACTATGTGAACCCAGGTGTCATGGGCTTGATCTTTCAAGGACACACTCTGGCATTCTGACACAGGACAATTCAAATCAGTGGGACTTTCTTATTGTAGCAAATCTCACAATAAAAGCTTAATGGTTACATTCTTCAGAAATCATATACGGTCAGGGCCAGAAATATTGGAACAAGGATAACTGTTTTGGCAGTTGGCCTCTGTACACCACCACATTGAAGGTGAAAGGAACACACCCAGATGGGAGCGAAGTCAGGACTTTCAGCTGTAATTCAAGGGGTTTGACAAAAGTGGGGAACTCACCATTCAGGAAGGACAGCCAGTGGCATACACACACACCCATCGTTGGTGGCTCATAAGTAATGGAACGAATGGCTGATAAGCAGCTGCATGGCCAAGTGTGGCCTGTTTCCTGGGTACCCCATGACCAATCAAGCAGAGAAAAGGCCTGGAGGTGGTTCTGAGTGTTACATTTGCATTTGGTAGCTCTTCACTGGAACTCCCAACATGAGGTCCAAAGAGGTGTCCATGCGAGTGAAGGAGGCCATCATTAGGCTGAGGAAACAAAATAAACCCGACAGAGAGAGCAAAAACAGTGGGAGTGGCCAATACAACAGTTTGGAACATCCTGAAAAAGAAGGAATGAACAGGCAAGCTCAGCAACAGCAAAAGGCCTAGAAGACCACGGAAGACAACTAAAGTGGATGACCGCAGAATTCTGCTCATGGTGAAGAGGAACCCTTTCACAACATCTAGCCAGATCAAGAACGCTCTTGCGGAGGTAGGCATGTCATTGTCAACATCTACGGTCAAGAGACGGCTTTATGAATGTAAATACAGAGGCCTCACAACAAGGTGCAAACCACTGGTAATGCTCAAGAACAGACAGGCCAGATTAGCCTTTGCCAGCAAACACCTAAAAAAGCCTGCCCAGTTCTAGAATAAGGTTCTTTGGGCTGATGAAACCAAGATTAACTTGTACCAGAATGATGGGAAGAGAAAAGTATGGAGAAGGAAAGGAACAGCTCATGACCTAAAGCATACAACATTGTCAAACATGGTGGAGGCAGTGTTATGGCATGGGCATGTATGGCTGCCAATGGAAACAGGTCACTGGTGTTGATTGATGACCTGACTGCTGATAAAAGCAGCAGGATGAATTCTGAAGTGTATATGGCTATTCTTTCTGTTCAGATTCAGCCAAATGCTGCCCAAAACATACAGCAAAAGCTACCCAAGAGTTTCTCAAGGCAGAGAAGTGGGATGTTCTTCAATGGCCAAGACAGTCACCTCATCGCAACCCAATAGAGCATGCTTTTCCCTTACTGAAGACAAGACTGAAAGCAGAAAGACCCACAAACAAGCAGCAGCTGAAGGCAGCTGCAGTGAAGGCCTGGCAAAACATCTCAAGGGAGGAAACACAGCATTTGGTCATGTCCATGGGTTCCAGACTTCAGGCAGTCATTGACTGCAAAGGATTGTCATCCAGGTATTAAAGGCGATCCTTAAGTTTGAAATGATGTTGGTTTATTCCATTACTTATAAGCCACCAACAATGGGTGTGTGTGTATGCCACTGGCTGTACTTCCTGAATGGTTAGTGCCCTACTTTTGTTAAACCCCTTGAATTACAGCTGAAAGTCCTGACTTCGCTCCCATCTGGGTGTGTTTCCTTTCATCTTCAATATGGTGGTGTACAGAGGCCAACTGCCAAAACAGTTATCCTTGTTCCAATATTTTTGGCCCTGACTGTAGCTGGTGACAATTAGCTATAGGCTCTAAAGGGAATTTTAAAACAATCCAAAGCTAATACTTATAATCATGTCAGATCTAGACAACTTGGTTTTCTCGTTGCAATCTTCATGACTCAGAATACAGGGCAAGGGGCTCAGAAGATTCCTCGCGTAATTCATCTCAGGCAATCCAAGACCATGGTTTCCAAATACAGAGCAAGGGGCTTGAATGATTCTTGGTGTAAATGATTTTAGACATCAAGGACAAGTGTTCTAGAAAAAGACTTAAACAAATCTATGCTTGCAGAGGTTTAGTCTAACTTTGAAATGTTTGTTGGAATTTCCATGCTACATGAGTCAAGGCTTTTCAAATCGAAGCATCAAGGCACGTTCAAGAGTAAGTCCAGAGTAATCTTATACACAGAGAGATTTCGACAATCATAGCTTTTACTTAAGTATCTCCACGGTACATGGGTCTAAATCCATAGCAAACAAGAATTCAAGGTCTGTGAAAAGTATAGCAGTACTTTTCATGGCCAGTCCTTAACAATACAAAGTTCAAAGAGACAAGAGCCCAAATTGGATGGAGAGTCCAAATGAAGAATGCCTCAAGAGTCTCAGACAGTAGTAAGTCTAAACATAGAGGATTTGGGGTAGTAAAGGTAAGAATATTCTTAGCAAAGGCTCAACAGCCTTGGCATCTGCTTAAAAAAGAAGCTGTGGCTGTGATAGCCCTCCTCCTGAATAACTACCTGACAAGGGATTTTAGCCCACCGACGAGGCCTCTGCCCAAACAGGGTGTTTTTATTCTGCTCTTCAAGGGTGACACTTCAATCCATGTGACACCTCTGAACCCCCTGCCCCCCCCCCCCCGGTTAGGTTCTCACAGAGAGACAGCCAGCATCCTTCCCTGTCAAGGACAAAGCTAGCAGCTGGACAGGAGTAACTTAACTGCTGCCTAGTTTGCTCTGAGAACACTGACAGTAGGGATGGATGCCCCCCCTTCTCTGGGCGCCTGCCAAGCCTCTGTCCCCACTCATGTGCCCCTGGACCCGAGCGCGCCCCCCCCCCCACTCGCCTAGCTTCCTGCACTCACCCCGGGCCCGTCTGGTGAGATCTGCGACCATACTTTTGCGGGGGGGGGGGGGGAATGGTGATCGCAAAAATGCACACATTTGATCTTACGTAAAATAGCGCCATGAATGGCTGATATAGGCAAGGTTTCAGGTGTAAATGGGCCATTGAGACTTGAGTCTCAGGTGGCCTCAGTGTCCTGGAGTGCCTTCTATGAGCTTCAGCAGGTAGCTCAGCTATGCCGCTATCTGGACAGACATAACCTGACTTCAGTACCCTGTGCTCTGGTAACTTCCAGGTTGCCAGAGCACAACATGCTGTACATGGGGCTGTCTTTGAAAACTGTCCAGAAACTGCAGTTAGTGCAAAATGAGATGGCCAGACTGATAACAGGGACCAGGAGGTCTGAGCATATAACACTGATTCTGGGCCACTTGCACTGGTTGCCTATATGTTTCTAAGCCCAATTCAGGGTCCTGGTTTTGATCTATAAAGCCTTATATGTGTCAGGACCACAAGACCTGATGGAGCGTCTCTTACCCATACAGTGTGATCAACATCTGTTGCCCTTCTCAGAGCGCCTCCTTGAAAGGGAGTTTAGACGATGGCAACAGGGGAGAGGGCCTTTTCTGTGGTGGTGCCCCAACTGTGGAATGTTCTTCCCAGTGAGCCTACCTGGCAGCAACATTGTCATGTTTTTGGTGCCAGGTCAAGACTTTCCTCTGCTCCCAGGCATTTGAAGGCATACTATGTATGAGCTTTTTATTCTGTACTGATGATTTAATTGTATTATGTTTTAGTATTTTAATGGAAATTGTTTTTAGCTATTTTATGATGTGTATGTTTTAATATTTTTTTGTAAGCTGCCTTGGTTCTTTTTAGAGAGAAAGCCACCTAAGAAATTCAATAAATCATCATCAGTCTGTGCCAGGATAATTGAAGTCAGCTATTACTAAAACACTTCTTTGTTTGGATGCCTCCTTTCCTCTCTATAGTTAGCAGGGCTGGTGGTGTCTTCCTTAGCTGCTGTATCCCAGGTGTCCAACTTGGGTTTCCCATCTTTGAAGCTAGAAAGATTAGCCCTGCTGTTTAGCCAATGCACCCAAAGAACTTCACCCAACAGCCAAAGCAATTAGCCACACCAACTATGTTACTTCTGAATCTGGCAAGGTTGGTGGTGGCATCCTCAGCTACTTAGTCATTTGGAGCAACTCAGCCATGCAGGACCACACTGCTAAGCCCCTAATACATTTTTATGTTCAAAATAGGAAAGGGAGGACAACATTGTCCCTGAGCGCCATCATTCTGATAATTGCAATTTTGCCTTGGTTACTAAGGCCAGCTGAACATTCTGGACCTCTGGAAACCATTCTACTAATTGATCTTGAATATCAGCAAGCTGACTTTATACTGGTGACTGAGAAGGCCTAGTTCTCACTGAAATGGTAAATCTATGTTTGGCTTGTATCACTTTAGACTGCAGGTGGGGATTTATGTGATGGAATATTCTTGCATGCTCATAAATTATCTTGCATGTAAGGAACTAACTGGCATGTGAAGGAGAATTCTAGGTTAGAACTCTTCTCGTTGACATGCTTATTTTCTATGAGGGAGCTGTTTTGTGTGTGGAAGAACACTGCATCATGTGGACCCTAATCTGAAGTAGCACAGCTCAGACATAGGTTTGCCACTTTAGTGAGAACTAGGCCTCTTAAGTGTAGATTGTGGGATTAGAGAGGGTCTTGAAAACAAACAGAGGTATTACTGTCCCAGGTGGCATGGTCTAACATTCATAAACATACATACTGTACCATCAGAGCTAAGATATATGATTCAGGAAAATTTAATAGAAACACAGGACTCCCTACTGTCTGCTCACAGGCTCTAGCAGTTAATGGTATTAGGAATACCGAAAGGACACCGTAGCTCCATATTCAAGAGCACCATGAACTTCTTTTCCTTTCTGAGCTCAGCTAGCGTAAAGGGTTATTACTAGTCCTGTCATATACTGAGATTTTGCCCTAAATCTACAATACATCTGGATGTAACAAGGAACTCTAGTTAATTTAAATGTGGATGTGAAAACAGACAAGGGAGAACAGTATACGAGTCTAAGACTTGTTCCCATTGCGCTAAACTATGGTTTAGCATTATGCATGAGATGGGCTATTTCATCTTCTTCCTTTGTTTTGCAAGATTAGGAGGGTGGGTGGCTGTGTGTGATCCTGCAGCAGGGTCATACCTGATGGCCTTTGTGTTTCTTCCAGTTCCACTCTCAGATGTAAGTTCCTACAACCTGCTATGAACCACAGGGATTTGATATTCATAGTGTTCAAGTGTGTGTTGTAACTATTGAGTAAAAGTGAATTCTAGTGTATTTCGCTAAAACTGGCCAGAAAACATGTTTGGCTCTTATGTAGTGCAGTGTTTCTGCTGAGGTGCAGACCACCACCCCAATTAAAATTGGAGGTACACGTAACTCTTTCACCTATACAGATCTGCTTTTAGAGTGTATGAAAGAATTCCTCACTTTGAGAGGAGCCCTTTGTGACATTACATGTACATATATTACAGGTGTGTGGTTATAGATGTGTATTTCTGTTATGACTCTATACTCTATGGTGAATATATCTAGGGTGAGAGTGGGATGAGTGACAGGAGGAATGGTGTATTTGCATATGTGAGATGATTGGCTGAGTGAGTGAGGGCGTGGTGAAGTGTATGATATATAAGCAGGGAGCTGTGCTTGTGTAGGTCATATAGGGTTTGTAAAAATACGGTTTAGAATGGGATAGGGATTTGATGAGACAATGTTTAGAACAGCAGAGGAACAGAGAGAAGGTCTGTGAAGAGATTGATTGTGAAGAGATAAATTGAGGAGAGTGTGCTGAGTGAGAGTGACTAGAATGTATGTGTGTGAGAGAAGATATACATAGATAGAAGCTTTAAAAGTTACTTCTTTACTGTTTAACATCTTAATGTTGTAATTAATAAAGACTTCTTTGTTTTATAAAATCCTACACCTTCTGCTCTTGGCTACAAAAGGGTAAAGTAATAAAGGGAATAATATGGGTTATAATAAAGCCAGTGTGCTCACAGCTTGAGGACAGAGTAAAGGGTTGGACCTGAGCCTAAAGGTGTTGGTGGCAGCGATACTGGGGTGTGGGAGAGAGGTGTTTCCTGCTGTGGGAAAGACCTTATTGAAGAGGTGCTCTCACTGGTAAGAGGCATGAACGCCACACCCTTCTCCTGTATTTCTGCATGAGGCCTTGGTCTGGGCATGCCTTCTGATTGGAAGGAAGCAAGCCCACAATAGCAACTAGTGCAGAAATACAATGCACAGCTTGCTCTGAGGGCAAGTCATGCCTGATGCTGAGTGTTCCAATCATGCCTGATGCAGAGATGCAGGATGATTACCACAGGAGGCATTTTAGGAGGCCAGGCCAGAGTAATGAATCATGAAGAGACAATGGGCAGTTTCAGTGCAGTTGGCTATTTTGGGCTCACTAGGGGCCTTTATTAATTATTCATCTGTTTCTTGCAGCTTGCAGTTTTGAAATTATTAATGTAGTTAAATATCAGGAATGGCACTAACCATTTTGGGAAGGTGATGAATGTAAGAATGGGCATGATGATCCAAGTGTGTTCTTTACTGAGAAAGGGGAAAAATAAAATTATAAGGATATAAAATTAGGTTGGGATATTTATTTCCATGATTGTTATACTGCTTTTCATCATTGATTCAACAGTGGTTTACAACAAATAAAACAATGAAATACAATAAACAATATTAAAAATTCAAACAGTAGTTAAAATAGCAGATGCATTAAAAAAAATTAAAATAATTAACAAGGCCTGGGCAAATAAAAAAAGTATTTTCCTGGTGTCATGGCCCAGGACGGAGAGCCCTCTGAAAACTGAGGGTTCCAGTGGAAGCAACTCCGAGGAGGAATCGGAACCAGTTCCTGGACCTTCACAAGCAGGGTGTTCCACTTTGGAAACTGTACCCCATCCAATCGATCCCCAGGAGGCGCTGCTGGCTTCTGACTTGGAGAAGTGGACCTCAGACTCCCCCAGTGAGCAGAGAGGCCCTGGGAAGGATGCCCCAACCAGCTCCTCACACCCCAGACCCTCGCCACCTAGACGAAGCCAGCGACTACAGGAAAGGGCACTGGCCCTTTAAAACCAGATCCAGCACTTGAGGAGGAGGAGCTGCCAGAAGGACTCTCCTGCCCTGACTGTAAAATGCTGTCAGTTGTTCTAAGCCTGTGCTGGGGTAAGGTTTTTTTTTTTTTTTTACCTAGCTGCAATATCGCTGTCAATGGTGCTGAATTTGAGAACACAGTCCCTGAGTTAATACCAATAGTTCTGTCCAGGATTCTGAACCTGTGCTACTCCAAACTACTTCACCTGCCACTCAACCCTGTGTCCACTTACTTGAGCCTAGTAGGGATGACAGAATTCACAATGGAGCAGGACACCTGATGCCTCAAAGATAGCAAAGCATGCACCCAGGCGACTTTGTACGGTGACAGTTCCAGAGGCAGTGCACCACAACCAAAAATGCCTTCTCTCTAGCTGCCACTTGCCTCACCATTGATGGTGAGGCACCTGGAGAAGAGCATTGGTAGATGCTACTGTGCATGGACAGGTCAGTTGAAGTAAGGTGGAGAAGAGGAAAACACATTGCTTTAAAAGGAATGTGCCAATTTTCTTGTTAGTGTTGTCTTGGTATTATTGTTGATAATCTTATCAATCATATTTCAGCCTTTTGGCCATGCACACAACCCTTTTACTCCTCCATTTGCAGTGTGAGCAAACCTAGGTATTCTGTAATTAACTATAGTTTCCCTTTTCATCCGAACTGGGAAACTATGCTTAATTAAAAGCTTCTTGGTTTGATTGCTCAAACCATAAAGGAGCTCATGCACAGGCAACATGCTTGTTCATATATTTACAAGCTGCGATATTGTCTGAACCAGGCCACTGTGAATTGACAATATGGGAGTAATGTTCCTGAAGCTGAAGTGTATGAAAAATTTGATTTGATAAACCAGAAATACTGAAAATCTAATCTGAAAGGCAAAGAACTTTTGAGCTGCTGTTTAGGTGTGATCATAGAAATCGGTTGTTTGAGTGCCCGAATGTTGTTGGTTGTTCTGAGCTTGATCTTCATTCTGCTTCTTATTGTTTCAGCTCTACGTAGCCAGTGAAGCAATCCTCATTGCCCTGGTGGGGGCAACACCACCTTATTATTGGGATCTCGAAGGGATCTCAGCTAATCAGAGCCATAATAATGAGTCAACAAATAAAGAAAGAGCTTTCGGAAAGTGGCTCCTGACAGCCAATGGGAGTGAAGTTCATAAACATGTACACTTTAGCAGCAACTTTACATCAATAGCCTCTGAGGTAATGAAACAATAGGATGTTTTATGGAAAGCCTTGATACTCTTAACCTTCTAAAGTAGTGTTACAAAAGTTGTAGGTAGCTGTGCTGGCCCTTAAAAAATCTAAAATTTACAGTAAAATAATACCTTTATTGGGACCAGCTAAAATGCGACAAAATAGTGAGCAAGCTTTTGAGTTCTACAGATCTCTTCTTCAGACTGGATATTAAGCAGAATCATAGGGGTGGGGGGAACTGGGTGCAGCTTGAATTGGTTGTGTATCTAGCCAAGACTAAGTCTGCCTAACACTCTCTAAAGTGGGGCTGGAATAATGAAGTAATAAACTGGCTACTTCCTTTATTCCAGCCCCATTTTAAGCACATGCACACATTTTGTAAATGCTATTATGTTTCAGTAATAACATGAATGTGGCACAGCCTCCTTCCTATCAAGCTGTGCCATACAGCATATTAGGATGTGAACTGCATTCATTCATGCCTTACTTCAAAGGATGTGGCCCATATCATTTTGTGTAATTATGTACTATTTATTCCAATAAGAAGCTTAGGTCTGAAACATACCATTGTTTCTGAGAAGATAAGAACTGAGGCTAAATTATGAAGCATTTATTGATTGATTTGACCTTGCCTTTCCACCAAAAATGGCACTCAGGCATAGATGTATCTGTGGGTTTTAGCAGTGACCAAAGCGACTGTACTTGCCACACTTGCCACATTTGTTTAATTTGCTCAAATAACAGTGGTATAATTTTATGCTGTTTTTCATAATCATGTGACAATGACCTTGCAGAATATGATCTCTTGAGTTATTGTGCCAGTTATTGACCTGCAATATGTGACAGTCAATGCTTGAAAGGTGTTTGTTGTTCTAATGGCCCTGTCTGGGTTCTCTGCCTGCATGTGGTGCATGGGAAATAGAGATGCAAGTGTGTCTACAGAGAGAAATCAGTAAACTGAGATGCAATACTTTCAGTTTTGCATCAGGAAAATCGAATCCTCCGTCTGGTATTAGTCCTTGGGTGCATAATATACTAGAGTGCACTGAAGTATGAGCAAGAAGGTTGCTTCTGAATAATATTTAGTTTTTATCCTGTTAAGAAGATAATTCTGTATTTTCAGAAGAAGCTCTTAGTCTTTTGTTGGATTCTGCCTAACACTGCTTTTTCTCCCCCTAGTGGTTTTTAATTGGCAACACATCATACAAGATCAGTGCTGCCAGTTCATTTTTCTTCAGTGGTGTATTTGTTGGAGTGATAACTTTCGGACAGCTCTCGGATCGTTTTGGACGGAAAAAAGTATACCTTGTAGGTAAGCAATGTTAGAAAAAGATGGAACGAAAACCTCAGGCTTCCTCAGCTTGGGCTCATCTTTAGATTGTACAAGAAAAAGGCCGAAGAAAGCCCCGTGCAGCAGGCGGTCTTCTGACTGCTGCCTGATGTTTTAAAGGGGAGCCTTGTACTGAAGTAGCCCATTGTTTGTACTTCAAATACTTCAGTCTTCTTCTCCACATTTTATGGGGTCTGCTACCTTTCTCTGGGGCGTTGGAGGCTGTTGCAGATAGAGAGGGGATGGGGATTGATAATAGAGTTTTCTAATGAGATTTCATGTGAGAAAAAAATCTATGGGTGGCTTTTAATTGGGGACTAACTGCCACTTTTGGGATTGGGGGAATTTTGTCCTTTGTGTCAAATTGACTAGTGATTGGATGCTGTTATGTGCTGGGGGGTTCACTCTTCTATTAGCATGTGTTCCTTGACTTGTCATGGTCATCCAAAACATTTGCTATGCAGGATCTTGCTGCAGTTTCTTTTGTGATATATTCTGATCTGTATTGTGTAGAGAGACTGAGTTGTGCTGAGTTTGGTAGGCCATGCCTTGTCTAGATGGTCCTGTTCTTACAACACTATAGCTCTAACCTACTTGTCTGAAGCAAATAAAACATCTAGATACCTGTTGTTCAAGTATTTTGTATATTTATTTCTTATTGTTTGAAACATTTGTAGCTTTCTTTCTCACCCATGCAGGTATCCAAGGCAGCTCAGAATAAGTCACTCAAGTAATAACACAAATCTTGCTGAAGGCTCATGCAAACATGACTACTAGCTCTTATTTCTGACCCCCAGGGAAACATGGCAACAGATGACAGTTATAGGAGGCATGAGCTATCCTCCTCTGGGCTGCAGATCTAAGCATGGTTCCTGTATGCTTCCTCTTTCTCTCCCCAGAAAAGGCTATGCGGGCAAGATGGCAACAGTCCTCATCTCAGGTGTTTTGGTGGCAGTGGCTGTTGTTTCTTAAAGCTGTGGCAGATCCAGTATAAATAATACCACTGGAAATGACCACCAAGCAGCACATGGCTGTTACGCATTAAAAGGTTTTACTGTGTCAGCAACTGGCTTATTTTGTAAAAACAAACAAAACTATTCCCTCTTGGGAATAGTTCTAAAGTAGGGGTGGGTAACTCCAGATGTTTTGGCCTACAACTCCTATCAGCCCTAGCCAGCATAGCAGTGGTGAGAGATGATGGGACTTGTAGGCCAAATCATCTGGAGGGCCACAAGTTGCCAACTCCTGTTCTAAAGGAAAACTTTCTGTTTGCCTTCCAGGTTTTGCCCTTGACATCATGTTTGCTCTTGCTAATGGATTTTCCCCTTCATATGAATTCTTCGCAGTATCTCGCTTCTTGGTGGGAGTAATGAATGGTGGAATGTCATTGGTGGCTTTTGTCCTGCTGAATGAATGTGTGGGCACTGCTTATTGGGCCCTGGCAGGTATAGCTTTTAATTACTGCATTTTTATATTAAGGTGGCTTAAACTATACTAGCACATACAAACTTGGATAAAGTAGATACTTCAGGGCTGCTTTACAGATTATGAAATTAGTAGATATGGCCCTGAATACAGCATGTACCTATGAAGTTAGTCCCATAATGTTTCAGAAGCAAGTCCACCCTTTTTTTACCACATGCACACATGCTGCAGGGAGCTGTGATTGGCTCTGGCTTCCCACAGTTCATACACAGACCAACAAATATGAGCCTGCATATTAAAGGATGCATGTGGTGTATCTCCTGACTATAATGTGTGAAATAGTTCTATGCTTGTATTCATTGCATGCCTATTCAGTCATGAAGCTCTGCAGGTCCTGATGCAAGCAGCTGAGCATTCTTATTCTTACACATTTAAAATATCACATACTTCAGTCTGCAGGATAGGGACAGTGTACCTAATCTACCATGTATTGTACTGTTTCAAACTACCAGTCTAGCTCTGCTGATGTCAAGCAAAGCGGCTATCTAAGACATGTATATTAGAACTTCACTTATTGGGCAGTTTAAAAATGTAATAAATGATTCTGTTGATGGGAAATGTGCCAACTATGCTATTTTGGAGTGCCAAAAACTAAATATAGTAATAGTGGGGCAATTTTTTTATTTCGAGTGAAGGCCTTAACTAGTTGTTGAGAGGTTCAACTTTCCTTTGTTACTTGGACTTGCAATTAGTTCACTGAGACTTTCAAGTAGCCTCAATGACTAGAAGCACTTTCCCATGAATGCTGTCTGCAGACTTCTTTTTCAAATTTAATTGTACAACAATCTTTCTGCCTTTTGTAACTTTGAGACTTGACTGTTGCATCATGTTCTGTTTGTATCTGTCATTTAAACAGTAGTGAAACCGGTTACTGTGGGACCTTCAGCAAAATGTTGTGTGGATTAATGACTTTACTGTCCCACATAGCCCTAGACTACTGTCTCTCACTTGTCTTCCACGACATGTCCTATTACTTCCCTTCCTGCTATGTCTCCCACTTTGCGCCACTCCCCTTTTCTTCTTCCTCTGCTCTGTCAGTTGTCCTCCCATTTCCCCTCTCCGTCTCTGTTCCTACCCCATCCTCACTGATTTGCGTGTTCGCTTCTTGTCTCTTGCTCTTGTTTCAGCCTCCACCTTCTCCTACATCCTGCTCCCAGTTGCATCTACTTGTGCCCCCTTGCTCATTTGCTTTTTTGCGCCTACCCTCATTCTAGTTTTTGCTTTCATTGTCCCTCCTCCAGTTCCTTCTTTAAATTTTAAGCTACTTCAGCCCCCCTACATCTTGCCTCTCTTCTTTCCTTCCTTCCCCTCATTCCTCCTTATGTCTCCTTCCCCTGGCACACAAACCAGGAGCCTAGAGCGGCCTTTGGAAACATGCCCTGTGGATCCTTGCCCTACTGGATTTTTAGCACAATGTACCTTGGAGAATCAGGCATTTACTGCACGCGTGTGGGGCTGTGGAGCCTTTCTCTAGGGAATTTGCCTCGGGTTTTTTCCCAATTTTTCTTTGTACTTCTGCATACCTTGGGATTCACCCAAGCGTTCAGAGGTCTCCCTGGTGTGCATGGGTGGGGTGCTTTGCTGTCCATAGTGATTGGCACACTCCTCCCGAGTTGGCTGTTGGAGGCAATGGTAAGTGCACTGAGGTCTAGAAATACCATACATTTAATCTTGTGCAAATTTTTAAAAATGGTTCTGGACTTGGAAGGTCAATATCTGTTCAGAGTAAAAGATGAACAATAATGGATGAAACTGTTAGAAATTATCAGCTTTAAGGTTTCTGCTAGGATGTACTTTTTTCCAAGTCCTTTAGTGTACATTTTTGTCTAAGACATGGCTATGTATCTAGTAATTTTATATGTCTAGTAATTTTTTTTATAAGAATAGGATCTGTTATACTAGTGGGTTTAGTATGTTCTTGTTAGGTTTCCTCTCCTAATTCTTAGTTTCTCTCCAAAGGAAAAACGTCTATGATCAAAACATGTTGAATCAGTTCAACATAAAATCATATTTGCACCTAGTGGTTTCTGCCTTACGAATATTTTATGACAAATGGTTATTTAGTCTTTAAATATAAGCAGCTTCCCATAATCATTTATGATATTGGCAGTTAAACATAATGCAGAAAAGGCCAGGTGGTAGTCTAGTTTATCTTGTCTTTCCCTGTTTAATTAAACCTACCTGCTTCCATCATAAAGTTCTTTGTTTCTACATCTTTGTTTAGATAGCCTTCTCTGCTTGATAATTTTGTTAAAAGTGCCTGTGTTAGCAAACATCATTACATGGTCAGTAACACATTTTTCTCTATCTGCCTTATGTTAGGATCAATTGGTGGCCTGTTCTTTGCTGTGGGAATTGCCCAATATGCTTTGTTAGGATATCTCATTCGCTCCTGGAGAATGCTAACAGTTGTGGTTAACCTGGAGGGAACAGTAGTCTTTCTCCTCTCTGTGTAAGTTACACACCTTAAAATTGTTCTGCTTGTATTCATGAAAAGGTGTTGGAATCAGTTGTCGCTTAATAGGGGTAATTATCCCTCTTTTTTGAACCCCCTATTTAAAAACTGTTTGATTTCTCTCTCCCCACCCCCCGTACCTAGTTTTTCTAGGCTTGGATGTAGCTTTAGCATGTTCTCGTAGGATTTATCGTCTACACTCTTTCATCTTAATAGGCCTCCTTTGAATCCTTTCCAGCGTCATTCTTGAAGGGTACTCCCCAGGACTGAACACAAGATTCAAGTTGTGGTTTTATGAGTACTGAGTAGAAAATGAGTATAATTTCCAGAATTGTGCAGGCTCTGCTCCTTTTGACACAGTCTAGGGGTGACCTTGACCTTGTGTCACAGCATCATTTTGACTTGTTAGTTTTATCCACTACTCTTCCATAAACTCTCCTGGAAGTGCTGCTGCTTTGCTAATTTTCCACCATTTCTAACACTTGTGCATTGTGTTTTTTCCTGCCTTGTCCTTGCTTGCTTTTGTTCAGCCAAGCTCTGAACATCCAGGTTAGTTGCTCCCTGCCTCCTGTTTTCATAAGATGTAAGCTACAGATGCTCTGACAATATTCTTTCCTCTAATGAGTCATCTTAAACCACTGTTTAGAAGTAGGCTTGTAGCCAGCTGGCTTACTGGATCAAGTTTCAATCTTGTCCCTTCCCTTGTGCATCAAGTGACTTGCCTGCTTGTGTTCTTTAAAAAATGATACATATGCATATATTTGTGTGAACATTCTTCATCTTACCAAACAAGAGAAAAATTGCAAATGTTTGCAAAACTGACTTAGATTGTGGTGGGGAAATGTGTGTGAGCTAATAGGTGTCTGTTACAGCTGGCTTTCCCCCATTGAGGCTGAACTACTCTGAAAAGCTGTAGAACTGTTTTTCCACAGGTCAACCCGGGGGACGGGGAGTGCGTGCGTGTGTGTGTGTGTGTGTAAGAGAGCACCAGAGACCCTTAACAAACTGCCTCCATCACACTTAAAATGTTACATCTTTCTTCACCATTACAGTAACAAAGGATAAAATGTAACCTGTATTGGTCCTGTGTATTAAAACAGAGGTGTCAAACCTCAGGTTCACAAGTCATATCTGGCCCACCTGGGGTTCCAGTCCAGCCCTCTAAGATTCACCAGTTGGCCACACCCCCTTTCCCCTGACAACCGATGGCCTGATGGTTTGCTGGCTTTAATTTGTGTCTCCCCCCTCCCCCACTTCTAAAAGGTTAGAATGTCTCTTCTAAGGCATAGTTAACTGGCAGTAAGAGGTTTAAGCTAAAATATGCTGGTATCTTTAGCTCTGCCCTCTTTGCCCTGGGCCACGCCCACCACTGGAGTGCAGCCTCCAAGAGCTTATCTGAAATTGAATTCAGCCCTTGGGCTGCAAGAGGGTTGACACCCCTGTATTAAAATTAGTGGGTTAGTTGACATAACTTACAGTGTAGATTTGGGGTGAGAAGGGAGGGTTCACCCTCTTCTTGCTCCGGGCTTAGGATTTAAAAGCCCTGAAATTGGAATGGAAACATTATGGAGGGCAAAGATTGACGAAAGAAAATTGCATTCCAAATCCTCCAGCTGTTGAACAATGTTTAGAAATCCTTTAACAATGGGTGTAGTAGAAAAAGGTGCAGTATATTTTCCCAGTTCCTTGAATGAAGTGTTTAACTTGTACAAATTAAAACTTGGAAGAGCTCCAAGCAACAGTGGAAAAATGGAAGACAAGAGATTTGGTGATGGGCTGTGGTGGTTTTATCCCGAGAAGCCAGGCTGTGTTGAGAAAGAACACTGAAGCAAATTAACCCTTCAGTTGTGTGCTGATAGCAGGAGGGGTGCTGCGGCATTGGTGTACTGTTTCTGTACTTGATTGATTGATTTGTACCCTGACTTTCTACCAAGAAAAATGGTACAGAAGGTGGCTTACGATCATAAATAAAATGTCATTAAAACAATAATAAAACAATGCATTAGAACACAATAAGCCGCCTTGGGTTCCTTGCAAGAAGGAAAAAAGGCGGGGTATAAATGCAATAAATAAATAAATAAAATAAAAACACAGCAATAACATAATAAAAACAGCATTCAACCCAACAGACCCACTTATATTCCAAAGCCTGCTTGAATAAAGGGGTCTTTGCCCGCTGGCAGAAGGGCAGCTGAGTGAGAGAACCTTACTAGTGCAAGTCCCAGGTTTTGTATGCAGCATATTTTTTATTGTCCATCATTTGGCTGAATGTAATAGGTGTTAGGCCTATCGTGAACAGAAGAAGTTGGTCATGCTGTTCTATAATACCACTATGGAACTGAATCCAATGATGGTTTTTCCTGTGGAACCAGGAGGGGTGATTTCCCCTCCCCCACAGCCCCCTGCAATTCCTCAAAATCGGCTTCAGAGGGGTGGGGGATCTTCTGTAGCAGATTTTTGCAGGGAGGAGAAAGGGAGAAAGTCCCACCATGCGAGTGGACTCCTGCTTGTGTTGGATTCTGCCCTACGGATAGAAGACCAGAGGCACCGAACAGACTCCTAAAACAAATAACAACTGGATTGGCAAATGTAAATAATATAGAAGCCCTTATCATGGTACTGGTCTGTTTCTGGGCAGAATTCAAAGTTCTGGTTATGACCCATAAAGCCCTATACGTTTTGGGACCAGGCTACCTGAAAGACCACATTCTTCTGTATGAGCCTGCCCAGTTCTTAAGATTTTCTGGAGAGGCCCTTCTTTCGAGAGTGCCACCTTCAGAGGCACATTTGATGGTAACCCGAGAGAGGGCCTTTTCAGTGGCTGCTCCCAGGCTGTGGAATTCCCTCCCAAGGGAGGCTAGGTTTGCTTCCTCTTTGCTGTCTTTCTGCTGGCAAGACCACTTTTAATTTTTAAAGTGCTGTTTTTAATTTCTTTTTCTGCAATGGTTATGTTTTTATTGTATTTTAATGTATTGTTTCATTGTTTTAATCAATGTTCATTTTGCCTGTAATCTGCCTCGAGTGCTTTTTTTGGTAGAAAGGCACGGTACAAATCAAATAAATAAATACTGCTGTACAGTCCAGACTCATGTTGGAATGACAGAGGCTGTAACTTCATTTTAAATTTACAAATGATAGTTTGTAAATTTACAAATACTTTAGGTATTTTAGAGTATTTGGAAAAGGTTATGAAATAAAGGAACTAGAGACAAAAGGAAGAGAGGTAACCTACCACCTGATTAAAAATTTTGATATTTGTGATAAACAACTTCTGAGTATATTGTAGAAATACAAGTTCACCAACCGATTTAGCACATGCTATGTTCATTATACTGTATGCATGCTTTAATTATACGTCAGTAAACTGTGTCAATGTCCATTGCTACTCTATTCTTGCTTTCACACTACTTTTTCAAGTTTTGTTTTAAGTTTGTGTTTACATACTCAAAAATTTTCTAACATTTTGTGAAATGATTGCATGCAGTTCAGAGTGTTTGTGTGCCATGTACATACACAAATATTTTTGTTTTATCCTGTGTGAAGCAGCAAAGATTGAAGTCTATTTGTAATATAAAACATTTTACCTTGTCTTATACTTTACCAGTAAGACCAGTGTTAAGTAGCAAAATGGCCCTAATGAACTGTCCTTTTCTTCTAGCTTCATTCCTGAATCACCACGTTGGTTGTACTCACAAGGTCGGCTGAGTGAAGCTGAAGATTCCCTCTATCTCATTGCAAAGAGGAACCACAACCCAAAGTGCACTTTTTCGCTTAAGCTCCCAGCTGAACGGACTCATAAGGAGGCTGGAAGCATCCTGGACCTGTTCCGATACAAAATCCTTTTGGGGCGTACTCTGATCATGATGTTCATCTGGTACTTTCACTAATTTTTGAATCTTGATTTTGGAAGTGCTGCTACTGTATTGTTACTGAAATACAATGAATTCGGCATGTTGTGTGTTGAGGATTTTTTGTTTGTTTTTCATTTATCATTAGGGACACCTTATAAAGTAAGCTTGGTTTTGATCACTTAGGTTATGCTGTTTCTTCTCAGCTTGAAGGCACTTCATTAAAAAGGCTTGGTAATTCTCATCCTTTTAATCTGTGTTTAAAATAAGTCAATGCTAAACATTACAATTTATTTGGGAAGTGCTTTTGTTACACCAGTGTTTTCCACAACAACACTAAAGTGTGGAAGTAATACATTTGTAAACACACAGCTGGAAAACCTGAGAACATTGCCACACAGTACGACCGATGTAGAAATAACGCCAGTATAACACTGGTATTTCCTGCAGCAGTTGTAACGTTTGAGGTGCCCTTAGGTTTAGGTTGCTTCTTCCACAGTATGCTTGAACTTGTGTTCAAGATAACAGCAACAGGAAAGCCGAACTTTTTTCTTATATTAACTTATAGAGGCCAGTCTTGATGTAATATTAATATACTAGATGCGTACATAATTGTTCAGGGTTTGTTCCGTTGTCTGGGGATGGTGTTTTCTCTGTGTAGCCAAGAACCCCACAGACTTGGATCTATAAGTTATTTTCAAGATTTCCTGTGTTTTCTTGTGTTTATTAGGACACTTCTAAACTCACCAAATCAATTTTTCATTCTGCCAGTTGAGAAAGTTGAGGTTATAACTTTTGCAATGATTTGGGTCAATGATTTGGTTAAACAATGATTTGTTTACAGGGGTGCACAATCCATGTGGAGCATGCAGCCCTCAGCTGCTTTGTGTGCAGCCCATGGAGCCACTGGGACCCTGCCTAGAGTTTCCCTTCTTTGCCTTTGCTTGAACAACCCTGGGATTTCCCTTGCAATTCCCTTATGTCCAGTCTCCTAAGAGAGAGAGAGAGAGAGCAAGGGAAACATGTGCAGCCGTTGGCACTCTGGCAGACACCCAATGTGGCCTTGGTTTAAAATGACTGGGATAGATCCACAAGATGTCCAAATGATAAATAGATACGTTGTACATTAAATGGTAGAAAATATTTGTAATGTACAAAATCTGTGTTTTTTAGATGTTTGCATGTGGGCAGATTTGTTTGTTGGGCCAAGCCTTTATGCAGATCTATAATGCAATAACCAAACTTTAGCATACCATCAGGTTCTCATTTAGCTTACCATTGGGCACTGCAATAATAAGCCATTTTTCTGTTCTAACAAATTTTTGGGGCAGAATATGTGGCAGTTATAACCACAAACTCTTCAAAAAGTAGGCTTCACCTTTTCAATGCTTCTGTAACAGTAGCAAAAAACTGCTGCAGATCTTGAAGATCTGGGTCTATGGCTGTTATTAACACAGAGATCACGTAGTCCTGGATGGCAGAATAAAAGTCTGGGCACATTTTCCATTTCACTTAACAGCCTAACTTAAACCTTAGAGCTTATTGTTTAGATGATTTTTCTAATGTGTTAAACGTTTTCAGAATCTTTGGGTTGAAAAGTCACCACTGACCAAAAATGTACAGATGTAGTTTATGGGATCTAGATCAAAGCAGAACAGTTTTTTGTTTTATCATCCATTAAACTTCAATGGAACAAATAAGACTCTGAGGCTCACTGATCTCGATGGGAAGGTTGGATTAGGTGCTTGTCTGAAGAGCACCTTCTCCTCAAGAAACATAAGGTTTCTTTGGCGAATGTGAAAGGAAACAGGTGCCATTAAGGGGGTATTTTGTGCACTTTCATGTGTTGATCTGCTAGTCTTCAGTCTGCCAGTTCGACTAGCAGGGATCATCCAATGGTCCCTATGTCACTGGTGTGCTGAGTCAGTGCATCTGATACCCAAAAAGGACTCTGCTTGGAAATAGTTTGAGGGAATGGTTGAAATACCAGATGCCAGAATTTAAATGCCCTGTTTGCATCACCTTCAAATCATGCATTGATTATGCTAATATAGTGGTGGAGAAGCTGTGGTCAATGAGTTATGTCCTTTGGCATGCATAAAATGTAACACTGTTGTCTGCTTTCTATAGGCAGGAAATTAGAAAAGCCACCTTGGCATTTTCCATCTCTTTTTGCCCCCTACAGGTTTGTATGCAGCTTGGTTTATTATGGTCTTACTCTCAATGTGGGTGACCTCGGTGGCAGCATCTATGCCAACCTTGCTCTTTCTGGACTAATAGAGATACCTGCATACCCTCTCTGTATCTACTTGATTAGCCAGAAATGGTGAGTGTTAAAAACTAGGGAGACTTGATTCATACCTGGGTAACTTTTCTCACAAGATTACTGGTTTACTGTAACTGCCGTAGATGCTATTGACTCCAACTCTTTTCTTTTGGAGTAGACAGTGTTATGTATTTCATTTTTATATTTCTTATTTTAATGATATTAAAGTATTATATTAATGATTTTGATCTTCATGAAATGGTAAATAAGATATTCTTCTACAATTAGGGTATTAAAACACTCCATTTTGGGCACACAGATTAAATCAGTACACATGGGAATGCAATTTATTACAAAATGACCAACTTTTTTGTTTGTCAAACTCCAGAGGGGTCATTGTGTTAGTCCATTGCAGCAAATACAACAAAGAGTCCTATGGAAATTTAAAGGCTAAACGATGGTTTATGTGTTATACATATAATGTGACATGTCATGATATTACATTACATCGTGATGTGTTGTATTGCTTGACATCAAGTAACTCACAGGACATGATATTGTGTGATGCACCTCATGATGATATGGCATTTCATTGTGTATCATATGGCATGGTATGATGTGGTGTATCGTGGCACCACATATGATGTGACACTATGTTGTGTTGAAACATGATGTAGAATCATAGAATAGTAGGGTTGGAAGGGGCCTACAAGGCCATCCAGTCCAACCCCCTGCTCAATGCAGGATGAGATGTATCTCATGACATTGCAGACATATGCTGGTGTAGATAAATAATTGTAAACAGGCCCCAAAACAATGAAATATAAGAGATCTATTAAGTTTATAATCATAGTGTAGTAACTGGTGGTAACACAATCTTTCTAACTTTGCTCTGCTAATTTAACATGTGTAATGACTTGTGCTGACTAAGACCTGAAGTCTCCTTTTGAAGTTTTGTTGTTGATAAACAATGTTAACTTATAGTCACCAGTGGAGTTTGGACCTCCCTTGGCTTTGTTTCTTTCCAAGATGGATAATAAAATACATCAACATACTGAGGCTGCAAGCTAGCTCTAACCTCAGCGTATTGCCAAATTTACCAATACTCCCACTTTCAGATATTATCAGCCTAGAAATCTGGATTAGTAAAAGGTTGCTGTGTGTCACAGATGTTTTTGGCATTTTAACAGTTTGGTCTCTCCTTCTGTTCAAAAAGCAGGAGGAAGATGGCATGCGACTAAAGAGTAATAGGCTTGCTACAATGAAGCCCTAGATGCAAAGAACACCTTTTCGTTTTCTCCCTGTGTTGTATTTTCATCGTTCTCTTTCTTTCTGTTCATCAGGTTTGGCCGTAAACGGACACTTGCTGCGTTTTTGTCCCTGGGAGGACTGACCTCTCTTATTGTCATGTTTCTTCCAGAAAAGAAAGGTAAAATTCTTTTTCTTTTAATCGTGGAGAAATCTGCGACAAGCTAACTTTTTCTAACGAAGGCTTTATGAAAACAATATAAGAGGAGCAGTCTTTAACCGCATATATATATAAGATTGTCTCTGGCAATTGACCAGAAGTGTGGGAAATATCTCTACAAGATCTTTCTTATGACTTTGAAATGCAGTTAAAAACTAATTCCCAAGTTTTGCCTCTCTAAGAGCCCTCCATAGTTACATCCTTTGAATTCATAGCAGAAGCTTTCATCTTTGGGGCATAGATCTGCAATTTTAAACCTGTCATTCAGTAGAAGCATTGCACCAATTTTTCTTTTTGGACTGCAGTCCAGTGAGCAGTTAATTTTGTTTAATATGCATGGATGTCTTTGGGACTTGGTTGTCCTTAATTGTCTTCTATATTAAGCTCCAGGACTAGATAACAAAAAGTGTGTGGTACATTCAAGTTGCAGATAGGAACTGAAAATTGTCAGTTTGTATTTTGGCTAAACTTTCCTTTTTCTTCCGTTTTGTAGAATATGCCTAGCAACATTCCTTGAATTCAGAGGCTGGTGTTAGGGCATCAGTTAAACCAAGCACTTAAAAAATGGTTCTGCATTTGTAGATAATGACCTGGTTCACACATTAATTACCCCAGGATTTAACACCATGAAATGAGAACTTGTCCAGTGTAAATGTCTACAGTAGAGGTGCACGACCTTTTTGGCCCTGAGGACTGCATCGTGTCTGCTATGGTGGCTGCATATATGTGTGTGAGCACATATGCGCATGCATGCACACACTTTCACATACAGATCAAATCACAATCAAAACTTCCCCTGGCAGGAGGATCGGGATCAGTAGTGAATACAAGTTTGGGCTAGTACCAAGGCCAACAAAAATTTGTGAGGCCATGCTAGTAATAGCCAATAAATGGCATCTAATTTTCCCCCAGGAAATTATAACAAAGGCTAAGAGTTTTGAATGGACTCCCAAAGCTTATCTACACATTCAGAATAATCATGTGGTGCAGCCCTGTTGGAAATATATCCCTTTCGACAGGAGGTGGGGTATACATATTTGAATGTATTTGAATTGAATTGAAATATCAATTCATATTTGAATTGCCCTCCTCTGAATGTATCAGAGGAGGGCAACAAAGATGATCAGAGGACTGGAAACAAAGTCCTATGAAGAGAGACTGGAAGAACTGGGCATGTTTAGCCTTGAGAAGAGAAGACTGAGGGGAGATATGATAGCGCTCTTCAAGTACTTGAAAGGTTGTCACAGAGAGGAAGGCCAAGATCTCTTCTTGATCATCCCAGAGTGCAGGACACGGAATAATGGGCTCAAGTTACAGGAAGCCAGATTCTGGCTGAACATAAGGAAAAACTTCCTGACTGTTAGAGCAATAGGACAATGGAACCAATTCCCTAGGGAGGTGGTGGGCTCCCCCACACTGGAGGCATTCAAGACGAGGCTGGACAGCTATCTGTCAGGGATGCTCTGACTTGGATTCCTGCATTGAACAGGGGGTTGGACTCGATGGCCTTGTAGGCCCCTTGCAACCCTGCTATTCTACGATTCTATAAATGCTGCCTCGCCATTTTGTCTGTGTTCTTTTCCTGTGCATTTCGTCATACCCATATGCAACTTTTTAAATAGTAGAAACATCTGAGAATGTGTCAGAAATTGTGGCTGGAGGCAAGAGCACCCTTGCTGCTCTGTATATGCTGCCCAGCCTGCTCACTTTCCCTGGAAGCTTGAGGAAAATGCAAACATTCCACTCTCTGGCTGGTGTTTTTGCCTAACCCTCTCATTTGCAGCCTCTGTCTGCAAGCTGATGCTGCTTCAAACCATAAAGCTTCCGTCTGTGAGTGGGGAGATTAGAAGGTCCACTTTTCATAACTAGTAAAACATAGTTTTGCTACTGTGTTTGTTCAAACCATAGTTTGCTGCTAGGATTGCAAACCAGATCAAATGTGTCATTATACCACTTCAGTCTGCAAGTGGAGGCTTACGTGAAGTGCTCCCTCACAAAGAAAACACATTTGGGAGTAGGCTGGACTTGAACCCTTTTCCCTCACATGCCAATTCTCAGGAATTTGTGTGTAGGAGCATTCAGTCATGTGAGCCTCCACCTGATGTCTGAAGTAGTTAGGGGTGTACGGATTCCCCACCGTCTGTTCCGGTGGGGAATCCATGGGTGGGGGGAGGCAATCTATTCCTCCCCCCCCCCCGGAATCCTCTGGAGCAGTTCCAGAGCGGCTTGGGTCTCCTTACCTTCCCTCCTGCCAGCCAGAGCCATTCGCCTCCTTCCTATCCCTGGTGATTGCCATGTTTTTTCTTTAAAAAAAAAAAAAAAAGGCAATTGGCAGGATGTGCCCACAGACTTAGACGCAAATAGAGTCATGAATCTTGCGTCTAAGTCTATGTGTCCATAGGCTTATACGCAAGATTCACGGCTCTATTTTGCGTATAAGTCTATGGGTACATGCTGCCGATCGCCATTTATTTATTTATTAAAGAAAAGACATGGCAATCGGCAGGGACAGGGAGGAGGTGAATGGCTCTGGCTGGCAAGAAGCAGCCGAGTGCCATTCCGCCTCCAGTCCTCCTGGAGCGGAGGTAAGTGGTCCCGATCCGCTGCGGATGCCTGAGGCCAGATTCCAAAGAATCTAGCTACATTTGAATCCGCAGCGGGTTTCTCTGACATCCCATGTGCAGGTTGACCACCTCTGTGAGATCTAGGCCATAAATTGGCAAGTGGAAACTAGTGAAATGTAAACTTTCCCCTTATCTAGAACATTTTATTTCGGATTGATCCTGTTCCTGAGAAATTCCCAGGACCATTATACATCATACACAACATATATTTTAAGACATAGTGTATATGAAATTTTGGACTATTAAAAATTGAAAACAAAATTAAACCATTCTTCTTGTGTGAGCACATAAGTAAATGTGTACTTCTTGCCATTTCTTCAAGACTACCAACCAACAGCATGTGTCTTTCAGTCTATTGAAGCGATCACTTATTGTGCTATAAAGGTGAACTCTTCAGGAGGCTATATGATTGATTGAAAGACGGTGTAGAACATCTTTAAAATAAATAAATGATCAATCAAATTATGTCCGTGGCAGCTTATACCATATCCTGAATGCAAAAAACAAAATTAAACTCTATCCAGCAGCCCTTGTTCCTCTGGCCAAGGGCAGAGACCAGAGTGTACCTCCCTTCAGCTGTGCAGTCTGAGAGTAACTGGATGCTGGAATCAGTGTTCTTTCTCAGAAGAAATGGGGAAGCAAGCTTCAGAATGAAGCCAAAAGGTTGCCCTTGTTTGTTGCAGAGGCTTTACAAGGATTGCATTTCTTTCAACAGCTACAGGCGTATTTGCAATTTTGAACAGCCGTTCATTGTCTTTACTGGGGAAGCTGACTATTAGTTCAGCATTTAACATTGTTTATATCTACACATCAGAACTTTATCCTACAGTGATCAGGTAAGACAAATTCATTCTGTTGCGGTGGCTTCTGTTGTCTATATGTGACCACCTGTCCCACCTTCTTCTTGGGTGGAGTCCAAAAATTCAGAGGCCTCATTTTGGGGGTGGGTTACAGTAAATCTCCATGGATTTACTCTTCTTGAATAGCTTGCAGATGGGAATTTGACTTCTGCTCCTCCTGAAGTACAACATTTAAACATGAAAATCCCTGCTTAGCCAAAGAATGCAGTTCTCATAAGAAATGTGCAATATTTTAAATTAGGGCTGTGCACTGCTTTGGTCCGAAGCCCAAATAATGAGTCGAAGCGGGCTGTTTCAGAGGTGCCTACGTGTGGTACAAGGTGGAGCAGAATAGCAGCGAAGCACCACAGAGCGAAGCAGCTTGTATACAAAGCCCTTTGTCTGACTCTGTGATTCGTTCTGAGCAACCCAGACAGCCTGGCGCCAAAACCATCAACTTCAGAAAGTTCAGCAAAGGGTTGGGGGGGGGAGGGAGCTTTGGTGAATAGAAACTCTAGTTGCCAAATCAGGGCTGAACGTAACTCAGAAAGCTCCAATCAGAGACAGTGGTAGAGGAGGGGGGAAGACTGAATAATGAGAAAAACAGCTGCGTTTCAGAGACAGAGATCATTCTGATGGGATATGAGTAGTGAGAAAGCCCCCCCAGCCCCTCCTCCACTCGCTGGTTCCTCCGCCTCTGCCGCAATCGCCATGTTCTTAAAAAACATGGCGATTGGAAGTCTATGTGCACATAGACTTATACGCAAAAGCACTGCGAATCGGAGGAGGTGAGGCGCACATCCCTGCTGCTCGCTAGCTGTCTCCTCCTCGTGAACAAGAGATGGCTAGCAGTCCTCGGGGGTGTTTCCACCAGCGATTTACCCCTTCAATTGACAAGGCACAGCGCCCCTTCATTATAGAGATCCTGAGGGTTAAAATGCGGGCTGGTTTCCGTCTTTGTGTTGGAAGAAAGTAAAACAAGGATCCATGAACTCAAAAAGGGATCCTCATGATTTCATATGATTTTTAAAGGGGAGACTCCCCAAACCACCATCCAATCACAGAGCACATCTTCCTCCATAGCCTGAAGCAGAAAAATCACGGATCCGCCACTCGTGGGCACAGCCATGGAGCAAAAACAGGGATCTGAGGCAGGGATCCTCTTGATTTCATATGATTTTTCACATGATTTGAGGTGAAGCAGCAGATCTGGGATTCTCAGTCTGCATACTTGGACAAAAATGAGTTCTCTGAGGGGGTTGGGCGGGGGGGACCCAATGTAAAAATTCGGAGGATCCATATTGAATTGCGTCTCTTGACTCAATCCATGGGCATAGATGTGCTCTGTGATATGACAGTGTTTGGGGGTGTCTTTCTTGTAAAAATCATGAGGATCCCTAAGGATCTCTGCCTCAAATCCAATTTTTTCCACCGTGGCTGCATCCACGAGTGGCAGATCCATGATTTTTCTGCTTCAGTCCGTGGAGGTAGATGTGCTTTGTGATTGGATGGTTGTTTTGTGGGTCTCCCCTTTAAAAATCATATGAAATCAGGAGGATCCCTTTTTTATTTTTTGGATCCTCATTTTACCCAGTCCCCTTTGTGTTTACTGCTCTCTTTCCCAGCACAAGCATATGTCTGTCTACTCGGAAGTAACTGCCATTGTGGTCAATGAGGCTTGCTCCCAAAATGCAGGTGTACCTGGGCTTTCAGGGAAAGGAGAAACAGGGGGAGACTCTCTTATTGGCGGAGCAGCCCCTGCCGGTCAGATGACATTCACTCCAACCCCCACCAGGAAGTCTGTGAAGCGATTTTTATTGGTGCCGAGAACCTGCTTGTGGTTCCCCGCACCACTTTGCAGCAAAGCTGATTCCTTTTAAATTAAAATCCAGTACTCCTCCATTAGCGTCTCCTTCTGTTGTCATGGAAACACGGACATAGACAGCCGAGCAGGCAGGGGGCGGCGTGGCACTGAGAGGTATAGCTTTTTGCTTTGATAGTTTTTGTGGAAAACCTCAAAAGTTCATCTGCACATAGCACAAAGACTCCTGGGACAAACTGTCTGATATTTGGCAGGTGGGATCACCTCCATGTCAGCAGAGAGGCCCCCGAGTTTTATGTATTTATCATGGAATCTGAAAAGGTTATGGCCATTTGTGTTTTCGCACGCAAGTCAATGGGAAAATGCCCAAACCGAATGGTCTGGATATCTGAATCTCACTTCAGGTCCGAAACTAAGTCAAAGTGGAGGGGGTCTGAATCAGCCTGAGTTGAAGCAGCGCTGATTAGGAGGGTCCAAAGTGGCTTCCAAAGTGAAGTGGAGGGCCCGTGCACAGCCCTATTTTAAATTCACTTGAATTTTATTTTCCTGTATTTATACAGTCTTCTCACAGTCCATGCAGAAATGCCACATCAGTTAGTTATTTCATACTCAGTCCAAATCCAGCTACAATAGAAATATTGGTAAGAACATAATAAACAACTTTTGTTATGTATCCATCAACCAAAAATATCAAACCTCTTGCTACCTTAGAGACAACCAGTGTGGTATAATGGATAGTGTGTTGGATTTGGGGAGACCTGGGTTTGAAGCTCACTGGATGATCTTGGGCCAGTCTCAGCATAACTTACCTAAAAGGATAATTGTGAGGATAAAGGTAACCCTATGCAGATAAAAACATTCTTCATTGCTAGGTATTGGTACTTCTGCTAGATAAATATTTTCAGCAGTCCCCAGACACCCTTCTGGACTTAGAAGGAAGCAACCAAATGTGTTTCTTTAGTCCATAGACCTTTCCACATATTAATACATAATGAGTTATCAGAGCGAAACAATAAAACCGGGATAGATTAAGACAGATAGGATAAATGAAACAGAATATATAATATAATTAATCCTAAAAAAATTACTTAAAAACTAAACATAGTTTTTAAACATAAAATTAAAATCAATCTTACATTATAAACAGTGACCATACCATTTATCTCCCAATAAATGTTTCTATTTATTGAATAAACTGTTTCTATCAGTTTCTATCAGCCATGAATATTTGTAAGTTGCTTCAAGGCTGCTTTTTGCAGTGGGAAGCGACACATACATTTAGGGCGCAACCTGTTGAGATAGATAGTCGCCTCCAACTTCCTCTGAAGTCAGAGGCGACCACCTATCCAATGCAGGGCGGCTGAAGCAAGTAGGAGAGAGTTCCCTCCGTGTTCTGGCTGCCCTGCACTTTGCCTTAGACACCCATCTAAGTGCAGCTTCAGGAAGGGGACAGGAACGGTGCTAGAGACCGCATTGAAAGCTGTCTAAAACAGCTTCCACTGTTTCCTCCCCTCCCCTGGGAACACCCCCTTTTTGCCTTACGAGTGTGTTACGAGCATGGACAAGCTCGGAGGGGCAGCCACTGTGGTTCTCTCTGCCCTGGCTATGAGGCGGGGGGGAGCACGGTTTCCTGGCTACGAGCTCATAGCGCTGTCTACAAGTTCGGAGCTGGGAAACTGAAAAATCCTCTCTCCCCAAGACGCTGTCCAGGGATTGCTCTGTTAATTAATAATGATAATAATTGTGATCTTGCCTTAATAGCCGCAGCAAAATATTTGGCCAGTTCTATTTCTTATTTACGCCTGCCAACAAATAACAAGCATAAAATCCAACTGTCCTTCCAGGCAGCGAAATAAGTAACAGTTATAAAATGGACATTAATATCATTATTAAAAGAAACTTTCCAAGAAAACATGTTCTTCTTCGTTGTCTTTGTGCATCGCACATATGGGCTCTGCGCCTCCACTGAGCCTTGTTCAGGAAGACTTCTAAAGCTGAGGAATGTTTTGGCGGGAACCCTCCCCCTGACCCCACTGCGCATGTCCCAGCAGGTTCCTGCCTATTCCCTCAGTTCTTTATCAACCACCTAGCAGTACCCTCTTCGCGAGCTTCCGCTGTGTGTGCAGAACTTTTTTTTCATTGTTTTACACTGGTGCGGAGGTCTTTTCATTCTTTTCTCTGGGTTTTCTCTCCCCCCCCCCTTTTTGTCGTTGTCTTTGTCTAAAAAAATAATTCACTGACTGTTGTTTGTCCTTGGTTGTTTTACCGCGGCTGTGGACCTCATGTGGCCACAAAGACCCCATTCTGCAATTGTGCCAAACGTGGGAGTTAGTTGCCCCCCCCGATCCTTACTCCCTTTGCCTTTTTTGTTTGGTTGAGAGCCATCTACCCGATGTGTGTTCTTTGTGCCAGTCCTTCACGAAACATGTACAAAAGAATAGCTCAGACAGGCTCAAAGCAGAGCTGCGGAGGAGGGCTTTGTTGGTCACAGATCTGAAGAATTATTCCAACTCTCATGTAAAGGAAAAGGGAGCAGCTGTTGTGCCTTTATCAAAGCCATCTCCTCCTTGTCCCTCAGGTTCCGCTGAGCAGCATGACCCTTCGACCCTGGGGCACTCTTTAGCACTCTCAGCCACGAGAAAAATTTCAAAAAAGGCTTAGGTTCCAAAGTTGGGATCTGATAGCCTTAAGAAACAAAAGAAAAGAAGGTTGGTGATAAGGTCCCAACACTCCCTCACCTATTCCTGTCCTTTTGTCGGTACTGGCCATTCCTCTGATCGAGCCAATTTCTATGGCATCGGAAGGTGAGATCTTAGAGTTGTCCCCTCTGTGACCGGTTTCTTGGGAACTCTTCCCATTGAGAGATTGTCATTTGCCATCTGCAGTAGCAAATGAGACTCCTCGGCACCATTGCCTTCTCCTCAGGATTGCGAGCACTGCTCCCTTCCCCCTGAGTCGTTCAGGTCTCTGTATGGTGATCGTTGTCAAGAATACCAGCATACAGAGAGGTCTAGGTCTCCTTGGGATAGAGGTTCAGAGTGGTCTTACCCATCACCATGGCACTATGTTTGTGAGGACTGGCCTTGTTCTCAGGATCGAGAGTATTACTATGATTGTACAAGATACTCAGGCGCGGCCTCACCTCAGTACCATCCACAGCTGTCGGCATCTATCGCTCATCCTCCTGCAACCAATGAGTTTGTTCCCCCTCCACCTGTGCCGCTTCAATCTTCATCCTTGTTATGGAGCCAGTCACTAGCAGCCAAGCCGATGCAGTTGCCTCCTTCCTTGGTGGGGCAACCGGTCCTTCTTCTGGTCCTGGCTCCTTGACCACCTTTGCATCATGATTCAGCTGATGATTACTAGCCCAATTCTTCTTCATACTCCTCCGTTCCACTTTCTGTTCCCTCTCTGGATGATGTAGCGGGACTGCAGGAAGGAGCTTCTCCTTTGGAGGACATGTTTAACTTTGCTGAACAAGTCAGCAGAATGGCCCATTCGTTGGGTATCAAAGTACAGCAACTGGACCAGCAAATTCAGGACCCGATTTTTGATGCAGTTCATACCGAATCGTCGAAACCAGTAGCGGTTCCCTTCCTCCCAACCCTCCTCCAAACGGTGCAGTAATCATGGAAGGCCCTGTCTTCGATGGCACCGATGTCTAAGCAGTTCGAATCGCTCTACCGCATACAGGAAAAGGACGCAGCATTTTTATATCTACAACCATGACCAAATTCCATCATCGTGGAGTTGGCACAGGGTTGGTCACAAAAGGTTCATGCTTTGCCCATTGACAAGGAGGGTAGAAGATTGGATCTTTTGGGGAGAAGAATGTATTCTTTCACTGCTCTTGGACTTTTCTCGATCATCCCAGAGTGCAGGACACGGCCCATGCACTCATGGGCCATTCTGCTGACTTGTTCAGCAAAGTTAAACATGTCCTCCAAAGGAGAACATTGTTCTAGTGGGCGATCCAACAGTTCATTCTTTTGAGTGCTCTTCACATTGCCGGAGAAGACAGTGTTTTGGCAGACACTCTGAGTCAGTCATACAAGTCATCCCATGAATGGCAGATGTCTACCTCCATCCTACATCGTCTCTTTCTGAAATGGGGTTGGCCCACGACGGACTTGTTCATGACCCTATTGAATGCGATATGCAAGAGATTCTGCACAAGACTGGGGATTGGTCAGTCATCATTGGGTGATGCTTTTCAACTACACTGGCATGGGGAACTGTTTTACCTATTCCCCCCCATTTCCCCTTCTTTCGAGGATGCTCCAAAAATTGGCACGTGATGGGACGGACTGCATTTTTATCGCTCCTTGGTGGCCGAAACCCTGCCGCGTCTGTCCAAAAGGCAGTTCCTGCATCTTCCACAGTCTTCAGATCTAATCCCTTGGGACTGTGGTGAGATCCAGCACCTTGATCTTAACACGCTGAAACTAACAGCCTGGAGGATTTGACAGTAAGTACTGTTTTTTTATTCTCATCAGAAAGAAGCTCAGGCAGCTTTGGATGCGGCTAGGAAGCTGGCTGTGTGTTGGTCCTATGCTGCTAAGTGGTCGTCATTTTCAAAGTTTGCAACTCTCCCTGGTTTTGATCCTCTTCAGGGATCTATTGAAAAAGTTCTTTCATTTTTGCATGACTTGTTTAAAACTTTCAAGTTTTTTTCTCTTCACTCACACTCCTGATCAGTTTCTGCGGGGTCTGAAGAACTTGGCACTTCCAGTAAGAACTCTAGCACCTCAGTTGGAGTCTATCTGTTGCTTTGCACGCCCTTCTTTCCAAGCCCTTTGAACCTCTGGCCACTACGAATCTTCAGCTGTTATTGTAGAAAGTGGCCTTTTTGGCTGCCATCTCATTCTCTAGATGGGTTAGCGAAATTTGTGCCTTGTGTGTGGATCATCCCTACATGATCTTTCATAAGGACAAGGTTGACCTGAGACTAGACATTGATTTCTTACCAAAGGTGGTCTCTGATTTCTATGTCAACCAATCCACTTCACTGCTGACATTTTTCCCAGATCCATCTTCTGACCTGGAAAGGAAGTTCCATGCCCTTGATGTAAAGAGGGCACTAGCTTTTTATAAGTTGAGGTTGGCATCTTTCTGTTGTTGTTGTTGTTCAGTCGTTCAGTCGTGTCCAACTCTTCGTGACCCCATGGACCATAGCACGCCAGGCCTTCCTGTCCTGCGCTCTCTCCCGGAGTGTGCTCAAGTTCATATTCATTGCATTGGTGATGCTATCTAGCCATCTCATCCTCTGTCGTCCCCTTCTCCTTTTGCCTTCAATCTTTCCCAGCATCAGGGTCTTTTCCAGAGAGTTTTCTCTTCGCATTAGGTGGCCAAAATATTTGAGCTTCAGCTTCAGTATCTGTCCTTCCAATGAGCACTCAGGGTCGATTTCCTTTAGGATTGACTGATTTGACCTCCTTGCAGTCCAGGGGACTCATAGATTCATAGAATAGATTCATAGATTCATAGAATAGTAGGGTTGGAAGGGGCCTACAAGGCCATCGAGTCCAACCCCCTGCTCAGTTCAGGAATCCAAGTAAGAGCATCCCTGACAAATGGCTGTCCAGCCTCGTCTTGAAGGCCTCCAGTGTGGGAGAGCCCACCACCTCCCCAGGTAATTGGTTCCATTGTCCTATTGCTCTAACATTCAGGAAGTTTTTCCTGATGTTCAGCCGGAATCTGGCTTCCTGTAACTTGAGCCCATTATTCCGTGTCCTGCACTCTGGGATGATCAAGAAGAGATCCTGGCCTTCTTCTCAGTGACAACCTTTCAAGTACTTGAAGAGTGCTATCATATCTCCCCTCAGTCTTCTCTTCTCAAGGCTAAACATGCCCAGTTCTTTCAGTCTCTCTTCACAGGGCTTTGTTTCCAGTCCCCTGATCATCTTTGTTGCCCTCCTCTGAACCCTCTCCAGTTTGTCTGCATCCTTCTTAAAGTGTGGTGCCCAGAACTGGACACAGTACTCCAGATGAGGCCTAACCAGTGCTGAGTAGATGGGAACTAGTACTTCCCAGGATTTGGAAGTGATGCTTCTATTAATGCAGCCCAAAAGAGCATTTGGCTTTTTTGCAGCCACATCACATTGTTGGCTCATATTCAGCTTGTGATCGACAACAATTCCAAGATCTTTCTCGCTTGTAGTGTGGTTGAGCCACGTATCCCCCATCTTGTAACTGTGCATTTGGTTTCTTTTTCCTAGGTGCAGAACTTGGCATTTGTCCCTATTAAATGTCATTCTGTTGTTTTCTGCCCAGCGCTCCAGTCTATCCAGATCACTTTGAATTTTGTTTCTGTCTTCCAAAGTATTAGCTATCCCGCCCAATTTTGTGTCATCTGCAAATTTGATCAGCATTCCCTGCAACTCCTCCTCCAAGTCATTAATAAAAATATTGAAGAGCACTGGGCCCAGGACCGAGCCCTGCGGTACCCCACTCGTGACCTCTCCCCAGTTTGAGAAGGTCCCATTGATAAGCACTCTTTGAGTCCGATTCTGTAGCCAACTGTGGATCCACCGGACCGTTGTTTCATCTAGCCCACTTTGAGCTAGTTTTCTCATCAGGATATAATGGGGCACTTTGTCGAAAGCTTTGCTGAAGTCGAGGTATATGATGTCTACAGCATTCCCACAGTCTACAAGGGAGGTTACTTGATCAAAAAATGAGATCAGATTTGTCTGGCAGGACTTGTTTTTGACAAATCCATGTTGGCTTCGAGTAATCACTGCATTGTTGTCAAGGTGCTTCCAGATGGATTGCTTTATGATCTGCTCCAGAATTTTCCCAGGGATTGATGTCAGACTGACTGGTCTGTAGTTCCCAGGTTCCTCCTTTTTACCCTTTTTGAAGATAGGGACAACGTTAGCCCTCCTCCAGTCATCTGGCACTTCCCCTGTCCTCCATGATTTCTCAAAGAGAATAGACAGCAGTTCTGAGAGTTCTTCTGCCAGTTCTTTTATGACTCTAGGATGCAGTTCATCTGGCCCTGGAGATTTGAACTCATTCAAAGTAATGAGGTGTTCCTTGACCATATGCCTGTCGATCTCAAGCTGCAATCCTGCCCCTTCAGCCTGTACTTCGCCTTTGCCAGGGGGGTCATAGACCCTCTTTTGGGAGAAGACTGAGCCAAAGTAGGAATTGAGCACCTCTGCCTTTTCTTTGTCATCTGTTATCGTTTTGCCATCCTTATTTAATAGCTGAACCACCATTTCTTTCCTCTGCCTTTTACTATGCACGTAGCTGAAGAAAGCCTTTTTGTTGTTTTTAACATCCCTTGCTAACCTCAGCTCATTCTCAGCTTTAGCCTTCCTGGCACCATCCCTGCAATTCTGTGCTATCTGCCTGTACTCTTCCTTTGTTACTTGGCCTTCTTTCCACTTCCTATATGTGTCCTTTTTTGTTTTCAGGTCATCCCTAAGCTTTTTGTGAAGCCACATTGGCTTCTTCTGTTGTCTTCCACCTTTTCTTCTTGTTGGAATTGCTTGTGATTGTGCCTTGAGAATTTCCTTTTTTAAAAGCTCCCACCCATCTTGGACTCCTTTTCTCGCTAGCATCGCTTGCCATGGGACCTTACTGATCATTGTTCTGAGTTTATGAAAATCAGCTTTCCTAAAATCCAGGGTACGCGTTTGACTACACTCGGCTTTTGCTTCCCTTAGAACCAAGAACTCAAGTACAACATGGTCGCTTTCCCCCAGAGTTCCTGTAACTGCTACTTTATCCACTAAGTCATCTCTGTTGGTTAGGATCAAGTCAAGGATAGCCGATCCTCTAGTTCCTTCCTCTACTTTCTGTAGGAGGAAGTTATCCACCACACAAGTCAGGAATTTCCTGGAGGGGCCATGTTTTGCAGAATTTGTCTCCCAACAAATATCGGGGAAATTGAAGTCCCCCATTACTACTACATCATGCTTCCTTAAAACATTGGCTATTTGCTTTTCAAAAGTTTCATCCTTGTCTTCTCCTTGATTGGGTGGCCGTTAGTAGTCTCCGACCACCAGGTTCCGTTTATTCTTTGCTCCATTTATTTCAACCCAGATGCTCTTGATGGGGCTACCAAGCTCCTCCTCCTGTATTTCTGTGCAGAGATATGTATTTTTCACATACAGTGCAACCCCACCTCCCTTTCTGTTCCTCCTGTTCTTTTTGAACAAGTTATCTCCTTCAATTGCTGTATTCCAGTCATGAGAGTCATCCCACCAAGTCTCAGTTATACCTATCAGGTCATAATTTCCCTCTTGAATTAAGAGTTCAAGTTCGTTCTGTTTGTTTCCCATACTCTGGGCATTAGTATATAGACATCGAAGACCATGTGCTTCATAGTCTGGCTTTCTTCCTACATGTGTCTGAAAACTATTATTGGGCGCTATCAGAGCTGTTCTCTCCATTGCAGTGCATGCGCCTACGTCCATTGTTACCCCCAACATTACATCTCTCTTCCCCGTAGGATTCAGTTTAAAGCCCTCCTGATGAAGTTCTTCATGCTGTGGCCAAACACATTCTTCCCATCCTTTGTGAGGTGCAACCCATCCCTAGCCAACAGCCCATCTTCCAGGAAGTATAGCCTGTGGTCTCAGAATCCAAATCTCTGTCGTCGGCACCACCTTCGTAGCCAGTCATTCACCTGGAGTATTTTTCGTTCCCTTTCTATCCCTCTTCTAACTACTGGAAGGATGGATGAGAAAACTATCTGGGCCCCAAAGTTCTTGAGTTTCCTTCCCAAAGCTTCAAAGTCTGACGTGATCTCTTCGTAGCTCCGCTTGGCGGTATCATTTGTTCCCACATGGATGAGAAGAAAGGGATACCTGTCAGTGGGCTTTATGAGTGCAGGCAACCTTTCAGTCACGTCTATCTGTCCTCCCGGGAGACAACATACCTGGCGAGTCCATGGGTCTTTGCGACATACTTGGGTCTCGATCCCACGCAGCAAGGAGTCTCCCACTACTACCACTCTTCTCTTCTTCTTGTTGTAGGCCTGGGTTTCATCGCCTCTGTTTGACTGACCTTCAGCATCTTGTTCACTCTCATGCAGGTTCCCCTGTGATTCTTCCTCTGCAAGCTGGCCTCCAGTCTCATCCGCAAGTACCTGGAATCGGTTCCACAGCTCCACTGCTTCCACTGGTGCAGAGTGGCGTCTAGTTCTTCTTCTCCTAACTGTCACCCTTTTCCAAGGAGTATCCTCTATTCCATTTTTCTTCACCTCAGCATTTCCCACTGCCTCATCTTGCTGTCGCTCTTCAAGCTTCTGGTCTGCCCTTTGCTGCTGTAGTTCCGCCATTCTGTCCAAGAACTCTTCGTGTTCTCTTATTCCTCTGAGGGTCGACAGTCGCCGCTCCAGTCCACTTACTTTTTCCTCCAGCAGCGTGATCAACTGGCACTTGTTGCAGGTGTAGGCCATGTTGTTCTCAGGCAAGAAAACAAACATTGCACACACCTTGCAGGTCACCACCACTGGAGAGTCTTGTCCTTCCATAGCCTCTTTTCCCTTTTTGTGTCTAGCTTTGTGATTGTTCTAGACTAGCCTGTGCCTGCTCCTCTACTCAGTAGAGATTAAAAGCAGAGTCCCACTGGTGTGGAAGTGTGTGTTACAAGACAAATAAATGGAAAAAAGTTAGTTAAAATAAAAAATAAAAATAATTTTTAAAAAAATGTTAGGGGCCTCCCCTTGACCTCCCCTGCCGAACTCCCCTGGCCAACTCCTGTTTGCTCCCCCTGTCCGCTCGCTCTGTTCACTCGCTCTCTGGGAGCTTGCCTGCTTCTGTAGTCCCTGGACCAGCTGGAGCAGCTTGCTCTGCTCTGCTCTGCTCAGCTGGGAGGCGGGAAACAGACTGACTCGTAAGAGTCTTCTCCAGCACCACAGTTCGAAAGCATCAATTCTTCGGCACTCAGCCTTCCTTATAGTCCAGCTCTCACAGCCATACATTACTACTGGGAAAACCATAGCTTTGATTAGACGGACCTTTGTCGGCAAGGTGATGTCTCTGCTTCTTACTATGCTGTCTAGGTTTGCCATAGCTTTCCTCCCAAGGAGCAAGCGTCTTTTAATTTCATGGCTACAGTCACCGTCTGCGGTGATCTTGGAGCCCAAGAAAGTAAAATCTGTCACTGCTTCCATTTCTTCCCCTTCTATATGCCAGGAAGTGATGGGGCCAGATGCCATGATCTTAGTTTTTTAATGTTGAGTTTCAAACCAGCTTTTGCACTCTCCTCTTTCACCCTCAACAAGAGGCTCTTGAGATCCTCTTCGCTTTCTGCCATTAGGGTGGTATCGTCTGCATATCTGAGGTTGTTGATAATTCTCCCGGCAATCTTAATTCTGACCTGTGATTCATCCAACCCGGCGTTTCTCATGATGTACTCTGCATATAAGTTAAATAAGCAGGGTGACAATATGCAGCCTTGTCGTACTCCTTTCCCAATTTTGAACCACTCGGTTGTTCCACGTCTGGTTCTTACTGTTGCTTCTTGACCCTCGTACAGGTTTCTCAGGAGACAGGTAAGGTGGTCTGGTACTCCCATCACTTTCAGAATTTGCCAGAGTTTGTTGTGATCCACACAATCAAAGGCTTTAGCGTAGTCAATGAAGCAGAAATAGACGTTTTTCTGGAATTCTCTTGCTTTCTCCATGATCCAGCAAATGTTGGCGATTTGATCTCTAGTTCCTCTGCCTCTTTGAAACCCAGCTTGTACTTCCGGTAGTTCTCGGTTCGCATACTGCTGAAGCAGTATGATCCTTGTAGGAATTTGAGCATCACCTTGCTGGCATGTGAAATGAGCGCAATTGTACGGTAGTTTGAACACTCTTTGGCGTTGCCCTTCTTTGGAATTGGAATGTAAACTGACCTTTTCCAGTCTTGCGGCCATTGTTGAGTGTTCCAAATTTGTTGGCATATTGAATGCAGCACTTTAACAGCATTATCTTTTAGGATTTTAAATAGCTCAGCTGGAATACTGTCATCTCCGCTAGCTTTGTTGTTAGTAATGCTTCCTAGGGCCCACTTGACTTCACTCTTGAGGATGTCCGGCTCAAGTTCAGTGACCGCACTATCATGGCTATCAGGGACATTAAGATCTTTCCTATAGAGTTCTTCTGTGTATTCTTTCCCCCTCTTCTTAATCTCATCTGCTTCTGTTAGGTCCCTGCCTTCTTTGTCCTTTATCATGCCCGTCTTTGCACAAAACGTTCCCTTGAGATCTCCGATGTTCTTGAAGAGATCTCTAGTCTTTCCCATTCTGTTGTTTTCTTCAATTTCTTTGCATTGTTCATTTAAGAAGGCCTTCTTGTCTCTCCTTGCTATTCTCTGGAACTCTGCATTCAGTTGGATATATCTTCCCCTTTCTCCCTTGCTTTTCGCTGCCCTTCTTTCATGAGCTACTTGTAAAGCCTCATCAGACAGCCACTTGGCTTTCTTGCATTTCTTTTTCTTTGGGATGGATTGAGTTGCTGCCTCCTGAACAATGTTACGGACCTCCATCCATAGTTCCTCAGGCACTATGTCTATCAGGTCTAATCCCTGAAATCTATTCCTCACCTCCATTGTATATTCATAAGGGATATGATTTAGGTCATACCTGAATGGTTTAGTGGTTTTCCCTACATTCTTCACTTTAAGCCGAAATTTTGCAATAAGAAGCTCATGATCTGAGCCACAGTCAGCTCCAGGTCTTGTTTTTACTGACTGTATAGAGCTTCTCCATCTTTGGCTGCAAAGGACATAATCAATCTGATTTCGATACTGATCATCTGGTGATGTCCATGTGTAGAGTCACCTCTTGTGCTGTTGGAAAAGAGTGTTTGCTATGACCAGCGTGTTCTCTTGGCAAAACTCTATTAGCCTTTGTCCTGCTTCATTTTGTACACCAAGGCCATGCTTGCCTGTTATCCCGGTGATTTCTTCACTTCCTACTTTAGCATTCCAATCCCCTATGATGAAGAGGACATCTTTTTTTGGTGTTAGTTCTACAAGGTGTTGTAGGTCTTCATAGAACCGATCAACCTCAGCTTCTTCGGCAGTGGTTGGGGACTTGAATTACTGTGATGTTGAATGGTTTGCCTTGGATTCGTACTGAGATCATTCTATCGTTTTTAAGATTGTACCCCAGTACTGCTTTTCCCACCCTTTTGTTGACTATGAGTGCTACTCCATTTCTTCTAAGGGATTCTTGCCCAAAGTAGTAGATACGATGGTCCCCTGAGTTAAATTCCCCCATGCCTGTCCATTTTATTTCGCTGATTCCCAAGATGTCGATGTTCAGTCTCGCCATCTCATGTTTGACCACCTCCAGCTTACCTTGATTCATTGATCTGACATTCCAGGTTCCTAAACAATATTGTTCTTTACAGCATCGGATTTTCTTTTCACCACCAGACACATCCACAGCTGAGTGTCCTTTCGGCTTTGGCCCAGCCGCTTCACTCTTTCTGGCGCTACTTGGAAATACCCTCTGCTCTTCCCCAGTAGTATATTGGATACCTTCCGACCTGAGGGGCTCATCTTCCGGCGTCATCTCTTTTAGCCTTGTGATATGTTCCATGGGGTTTTCTTGGCAAGAATACTGGAGTGGGTTGCCATTTCCTTCTCCAGTGGACCACATTTTGTCAGAACTCTCTGCCATGACCTGTCCGTCTTGGGTGGCCCTGCACGGCATAGCTTATGGCTTCACTGAGTTACGCAAGCCCCTTCGCCACAACAAGGCAGTGATCCATGAAGGGGATCTTTCTGTAAGACACAACAACTTTTCATTTGCTACGGTGGTCCTAAAAAGGGTCTCCCTGTTTCTTCCCAAAGGCTGGCCTCCTGGATTGTGCAAACTATTGGCTTAGCCTTTGACCTGTCAGGCTTGTGGCATCTATCTGGGTGCATTCCATGAGAGGAGTTGCCACATCTGCTGCCTTTGGCAGAGGTGTGCCATTGTTGGGCTTGTGTAAAGCAGTGACGTGGTCAAAAACTTCAACATTTGTAAAACGTTACAAACTGGAGGTCAAGGCACACTCTGACTGTGCTTTTGGGCAAGCCATGCCATTATCAGTCTTGTCGTGAGTCACCTACCCACCACTGGTAAGTGAGCTTATTAATCGCCCATATGTGTGATGCACAGAAACCATGAAGAAGAAATGCAGGTTTCTACCTGTAACTGTAGTTCGTCTTCGTGGTCATCTGTGAATTCACACAGCCTACCCACCATCCCCACTTTGCTGTCAGTGCCGAATTTAATGTTGGTACCAAGGTGTGATTTTTTCCCTCAGATTCGAGGCCACACTAGGTGGTCTCAAGAAACTGAGGGAATAGGCAGGAACCTGCTGGGACATGCGCAGTGTGTGCGTAGGGGGATTCCTGCCAAAACATTCCTCAGCTTTAGAAGTTTTCCCAAATGAGGCTCAGCGCAGGCGCAGAGCCCATATGCGTGAATGCACAGATGACCACAAAGAAGAACTACAGTTGCAAGTAAGCAACCTGCATTTCCGCTATTTCAACCTGTTCCAACAGACAAGAACACAATCACAGCTGAAATGGGATTTTTTTTAGAACATCCCTTCATGATGGAAGGCAATTAAAATGAGGTGTGCATAAACTTTCCTGTATTTAGGTATACATAGAACCTGGAAGCTCTAAGCCCAAATGAGTTAAGGAAAATTTCTTCAGATAAAATTCAACTGCTGTGTTTTATTTTTTCACAGGAATGTTGGAATGGGAACCTGCTCTATGTTCTCCCGAGTTGGCGGGATCATGGCTCCTTTTGTTCCATCTCTGGTTTGTCTCAATTTTTCTTTTCTACCCCACAATACTTCAAGATAAAGTGAATACTGTACATTGTGTCATGGATTAGCATAATACTGTTACTTTATAAAAGAAAAAGTGCTGCTAATGTCTTTTTTAGCACTTTTCTTAGATACAGTTATTTTTCTTAATGGAGTAAAGAGTGTGGGTTGTGGGTGGGATTGGCCAGGTGTGAGAGCTTGCTCTGAAGTTTGCCACAGCAGACTCTGTATACCTGACTTTGTCCAATATAGGCATGCTTCAGGTAGAAGAGGTGGTATGCATACATTGGACTTTTGCCAGCTGATGCAGCTTGGAAGAGGCCTAGGCTCCTCCAGCCCATGATAAGGCTACAGTGAGTATGTTTGAGAATAGGTGTGTGTGAGAGAGCATAAGGAGAGAGAACATATGAGCTGCCTAAGCATGCAGATAAATTGGTCATTCAGTGGACTGACCATCTGGGGCTGGTATGATCGCTTAAAATAAATGTACATATGAAGCTGCCTTGTAATGATTCAGGCCACTGGTTCATGTAGCCAAGTATTCTCTGCCTGGCAGCAGCTCTCCTCAAAGGTCTTTCCTGGCTCTTCCACCTAAGAACTTTCTAACTGGAGATGCTGGGGATCGAACCTGGAGTCTTCTATACGCAAAGCTTGTGTTATCTGACTGAGCTGTGGACGTTCCATAATATGGCTACTGCTTGGGCTCTTCTACTGCCTTCCTTGGACACCTTCCTGCTCACTTCTGTAGAATTATGCAGTTGGAAGAGACCAAAAGGTCATTGTGGTCAACCCTTTACCCTTGTCTTCCCCTACCCGGTCTCCTTCAGATGTTTTGGACTACAATTCCCATCAGCCTCAGCCAGTGCGGCCTGTGTTCAGGGATTATGGTAGCTGTACTCCCATGATATCTGCAAAGCTGCTCTACCCAAAAGGCAGGGCCATCTTTTTACCTGCCACACACAGTCCAGGCCATGGTTTATTACATGCCCACAGAATATGCATGTCCAACAAACAGCATCAGCTGCTTTGAGCAATTAGCCCCTCCTACTAGGATCTGATCTTACTGTCTGCATTCATCATGAGTAAATCCTTGGTGAGCATTTTATCTCAGCTGAGTGAGTTTAAATGTTGCATGGCACCTAGGAGGGAGACGGGGAAGGAACATGGGGGAGAGAAATTGCAACTGTGCTCACAGCAGAAGACAGTGTTCATTGCATACTTCTGCCCGTAGGAGGCAGGACCAGCCAGATGGAAGTGAAATGTCTGCTCAGTTTAGCTCCTGCCTCCTAGCAAGCAGGATCTCTTGGCAGGTTGGCACCAGTCATAGAGGCTTCCTTCACCAATTGCATCCCTTCCTTTTTACCCTTCAACAATCAGGCAGATAGGTACATCAGGCAGTCCAATGCCTCTGTTGAATAGCTGCCCCAGAGTTCCTGCTGTATATTCACAGGATGGTTACAGAGCAAAGGTGGATCATCCCTGAAAGGAACATGAAGTGGCAGAGCCAGCCCTCCCATGAGGTGGGGTGAATCCCCCACTGTGAAGGCCCAGGAAAAAAATGGAAAAATTAGGGGGAAAATTTCCCTCATTTTTTTCCAAGGTCCGTTTTTGTCTTTTTTCAAAAAAATGGAAAAATTGAACAGGTTTGGATTATGAACTGCTTTCTTTTATAATTTAAGACAAGGTGTTTATATATTGTTACCCAGTCTTTACTCCCCGCCAGATGATTTCTAAAAACTACTGATTAAAAAGTCTTTTATACAAATAAAGAATGTCTGGAAATAATGAATGTCTGGAAATAATGAATGCTGAGAATGTCTGGAAATAATGAAGAAATGAGGAAAAAAAATTTTTAATTCTCTCTGTAAGATTCCCAGCATAGTTATTTCTTCCATTCGTTATTAAAATTATTGACCTAATGTATCTTTTACTGATAGACATTTAGGGATGCTCCAAGCCATGCTCAGTTTCCCAACATGTGGGTAGAGTCACCATATCATAATATGGAAGAAAATGTGCATTCTTGATGGTTTGGGTTTTGTTCTACTGAGTCCTATGTTTCTGGGCTTGTTCTGGTTAGATGCTGTAGCAGTCAATTAATGTAGTTCTAAGCTAAACCCTACATGTGAAAAAACACTGTAGGTTATCTCACCACTGCCACCAGATGTGACGGAACAGCATGTGGGTTATCCCACCTATATTTCTTTTTAAAAAATTAACTTTGAGGCCTGGATATATAGAACAAACCTCCACAGTTTTTAATAAAGTTTTCAATTTGACTTAACCACTAGGGAATGCTGCCTCACCTATAAAACCTTTTAATTGGTACCACTAGAATAAACCCCCTCTACCTAAAAGAAACTCAGTAGCCTGGTTCCCATGGCGTAGGCATGGGATTGATGCCACCGCTAGAGACAGCCTTCCAAAATGAACAAAAAAGATGTTTGTTAAAAGAAATTATTTACAAAACTGAATAAAATTTCATTCTTCAAATAATAGGTTGAGATTGCTTAAACCTCCTTAAATTAAATATGGTTTTTTACTATTTCTAAACTGAGACTTTCCCAGCTAAATAAAATCTCAATAGATTTTCGTTCAGATTTCCCTAAGCTCCACCCCACAAGCAGGAATTTCCCTAAACTTCCTTACAAACAGTAACAGATGCTTTACACCAGTCTTCCTCTGCCTCCAGTTCTTCCTGCTTCTTCAGGCTTCTAGGAAGATTCAGATGTTTCAGGGACGACTTGCTGAAGTTTCCTCTGGTCAGAGATAAAATTGTTGTTGTTTATTCATTCAGTCGCTTCCGATTCTTCATGACTTCATGGACCAGCCCACGCCAGAGCTTCCTGTCAGCTGTTGCCACCCCCAGCTCCCCCAGGGTCGAGTCCGTCACCTCCAGAATATCATCCATCCATATTGCCCTTGGTCAGCCCCTCTTCCTTTTGCCTTCCACTTTCCCTAGCATCAGCATCTTCTCCAGGGTATCCTGTCCATTATGTGGCCAAAGTATTTCAGTGTTGCCTTTAATATCATTCCCTCAAGTGAGCAGTCTGGCTTTATTTAAGACCATTCTATCGTTTTTTGGATTGTATCCAAGCACTGCTTTAGCCGCTTTATTATTAATTATGAAGGCTACTCCATTTCTTCTGTGGTTCTCTTGTCCACAGTAATAGATCTGGTGGTCATCTGATGTGAAGTGGCCCATTCCAGTCCATTTCAGTTCACCGACACCCAAAATGTCTATATTTAATCTTGACATCTCCCCAATAACCACATCCAATTTGCCCTGGCTCATAGATCTTACATTCCAGGTTCCTATGGTGTGTTGATCTTTAGAACATCGGATTCGTCATTCACCACCAGCACCATTGGCCACTAGCTGTCCTTTCAGTTTTGAGCTAGCTGCGTCATCACATCTGGAGCTAGTTGAACTTATCCTCTGTTCCTCCCCAGTAGCATTTTGACCATCTTCTGACCTGGGAGTCCCATCTTCTGATGGTATACCAACATATCTCTGGTTGTACTGATCCATTTAGTTTTCACGGCAAGAATACTGAGGTGGGTTGCCGTTTCCTTCCCCAGGGATCGTATTTAGTCTGACCTCTCTGCCATGACCTTCCCATCTTGGGTTCCCTTCACAGTTTAGCTCATGGCGTCATTGAGGTGTTCAAGCTCCAGCACCATGACAAGGTAACGATCTCCTTTGCTGGAGCAGAGATAAAATAGGAACCTAAAATTTGTTATGAATAACTTGGTTTACTCATAAAATTATCATGTTTAGTGCATTACATTTAGAAGTATAGTTTATTCAGACAATAGTTACAGATTTACTGAGTTTATTTTTAAAAGCTTTTAAAATATAATGATAATTTTATGAGCAAACCAAGTTATACATAATACAACTTTAGGATCATAAAGTCTCTATGTTCCTAAGTTGGCCGTTCCCAACCTGGTGCCTTCCAGTTGTTTTGGACTACATTGCCCAGCATGCCTGACCATTGGCCATGCTGCCTAAGGCTGATAGGAGCTGAATTCCAAAATATCTAGAGGGCACCAGGTTGGGGAAGACTGTCCTAAGGAAACAAAGTGCCTTTAGAGCTGTAAAGCGCACTAAAAAAATAAATACTGATTATTTTTCTATTTTTCCCAGAATTTCTGCCCCCCGAAAAAACACAACAACAACAACAAAACCCCAGAATTTTTTTCCCCCATGGCTTCAAAATTTCTGGTGATTTTACATCTCTACCCCGCCTCAGGAGGTAGAGCGGGAGGAGCGGTGGACTGCACTGCTTCCCCCCACCTCTGCCAGAAGAGAACACTGCCTCCTCCGGTGGTTGCTCCTTGTCTGCTGCTCTCCCACTGTAGCATTTGTTGCAGTGAGGCTTGCGGGGCTGTCTGGAGCAGCCATTCACTATGTGATGCTTGCAGTTGCTCTGAAGAGCCCCACTGGTCCCACTCTCCCACTGTGGCAAAGTGAGAGAGCTGCTGGCAGGGCTCTCTGGAGCAGCTGCCTGCCCTCTTTTTCAAAAAATAAGTGAAACAGAGGACGGGCAGCTGCTCTCAACCACCTGCCTCTGGGTCATGATGAGAATCTTCTCAGCATGAGCCAGAGGGCAGGCAGGCTTTCTGGAGAGGCAAACAGAGAACAGGTGGCTCGCAGCACTAGCCAGAAGGCAGGCAGGCTCTCTGGAGAGCCACATTGGCCGAGGAAGTGGCCAGCTCTTCCTTGGCTGGCTCTTCAGACAGACAGGCTGAAATTCTTACTGGCTCTGAGGGGGTCTTTCCTAAGAGCCAGGAATCATGGGACGGTTGTCCCAGGAGATCGCCTCCCATACCTGGCTCTCAGGAAGGACCACCTCGGAGCAAGACATTTTGGCCTGGCTGGCTCTCTGAAGAGCCCCACTGGCTGCTTCCTCTGGCTGCTGTGGCTTTACAGAAACCTGCTGGCCCTCTGACTCATGCAGCAATAAAGAGGCTGGGGTGGGAGGTGCAGCGGGCACAATGCAGCGGGGTAGGGTGGGTCGATAGCAGCGTGTGTGTTCTGCTTCAGGGGGTGGGAGAGCATGCACCAGGGCTGGGAAGTAGAAAGGAAGCTGGTGTTGTGGGAGCTGTGTGTCCTGTAGATTGTTGTTGCCCTTTTCCATTGTTGGCCTTTCCATGAGCTGGAATGATGCAACAACAGCAGGAAGTAGATTTGGGATGGTTTTAAAAAACAACAACTGGGGGGGGGGGTACCATTTGGATTGTTTGATTCAGGCACCAAAACTACTTGGGTCAACTGTTCCCTTTTCTGCATATTTCACACTTATTGCAAGTGCTGCTACAATGGCGGTTTGCTGAAGCTGCACATCCAGCAGCAGCCTGCACAAATCCTGAAGCCAGGAAGGGGCTTTCTGTGTGTGATCAGACTGCACAGGGAACAAGTCTTGAGATTTGGAGGCAGCTCAGCTGAGTGAGCAGAGGTACACCTGCTGTCTGTGTTGACAGAACATGTCCAGGGCCTGCTAAATACAGCAGCAGACTGACTAAGCTAACAAAGAACTGGACCCAGCAAAGAGGGCTCTCTGTGATAAGTTGTTTCATTGAATCACTTGCAGGTGCAGACCTGTGAAGACACACCTGTTTTTTCCAAATGTAGCTACAAGATTCAGTGATTCATTGAGCATGTTCTGTAAGAAGTAGAAGGAACAGATGCATGGCCCCAGGCCTGCAATCTGTCCTTGTGGTTGGAGCACTCCTACTGTAAGCAGTAGGGCAGAAGTGATCATGATGAGCTTCCTTTGGACTTCAGTCTGATGGAAGAACCATGTACCTCCCAGAGGATCCTGACAGGGGTTTCATTGTCTGGTGTACCATCAGAACCTGGAGTTGTGTCAGCTGAAATTAGTGAGGATCTGAGCAAGTGATTGTTGGTGCACACGCTGTGTGGAGCTGGGATGCCGTCGCTCTGAGTCACCCAGAAGTGCATTTAAGATTGCTTAAGTGGGCAGCCATGTGGGACCTCAGTATAAACATGACCGTCTCTTCAGAGTACTTCTTGAAGCCCATTAGATCTAATCTTGTGATAGCATAATCCATGTTATACTGTGGGGTTCCACATGTACTAGAGTGGCACTGTCTCAGACTTCAGACTGGACTTGTAGCACACTTACCCAAAAGGTAGCACACCTTGAGAGTGGAGCAACTCAAACCAGACTTCTTTACTAGTTCTGAGGAGAATGTTAGTCCATGTTGTTCAGTCGTTCAGTCGTGTCCGACTCTTCGTGACCCCATGGACCATAGCACGCCAGGCCTTCCTGTCCTGCGCTCTCTCCCGGAGCGTGCTCAAGTTCATATTCATTGCATCCGTGATGCTATCTAGCCATCTCATCCTCTGCCCCATAGCAAATGCTAGTTTTGTGATGCTGCTTGGGAAGATGAAAGTCAGAAGGGATGCCATAATGCAGTCATAGCATTTGTAGCTCTGTGAGCTGCTCTGTTCTTCCCCATCTTGGCTCGGACAAAAGATAGATGTCTCAGCCTAGCCTTTCCCAATCTCCTCTCCTCTCCCTTCCATATTGTCCCTCTTTCCTGGCAACTTAATTCTGTTTTTGCAAATGTGTGCTTGCAGTACTCATATTTTTTATCTGCTCATGCGTAAGTTTAGAACAATTCACATGTTGAAGATACAGCTTGAGTGGATCAGTGCAAGCATCACATATATTTTTATACTATTTTGTGTGGCGGTTTCATGACATCCCCAGTCTGTAACTGAGCCAATATGTGTTTTGTCAGTGTAGAACATCTGGAAAAGAGTTGCATGTGCAAAAACATTGCAACCAAGGTTGAAGATTTGTTTGCTACATCTGTTCTTAATTTTTACAGAAATCTTTGCAATGGTATTTACCATATATTGTGTTTGGAGTGGCAAGTTTGTTATCTGGCATTCTGAGTCTATTATTGCCAGAAACCTTGAACAGCCCATTGCTGGAGACAATATCTGACCTGCAGGTTTGCTCGTATCGGAGGTTGGGGGATGAAGCCATGGCACTGCAGACATTAGAAGGCTCACAGGTATGTGCATTTTCTAACCCCCTCTTGTGATAACACCTATGAGTTGAATAGGAAGTCCTGTCTCCAGTAGGGTTGTATGGTGCCAGCATCTGATGATGGCCCCCAAGGAGATTTAAAGATCTTGTCATGGTTTTGCAAGTACTCTGAGGAAGTGTTTGTCAAAATGATGCCTAGGCAAAGTTATCTCCTAAATCTTTAGGTAGTCTGACCTTAACACACACACCTCAGCTTTCCCAGTCAGTGGCAGGAAAACCTCCTTGACATCCAGCAACTCCCTCCCATCAATCCTATTGATAGATAGGATTCATAGGCTATTCATCAAGCCTGTCTGATGAAATTTCAGTGCAGTAGGAGTTATTGGCTCCTAGATCAACATGACTACCTCCCGAGCAGATTGGCAGGGTTTCTCTCAGGCTTTCAGCTTTACACGGGGGCATGCTTCCTTTTTTCTTTAGAAACATGCTCCCTTCACTTTTGTGCCCCCCCCCCCGAAAAATAATCTTGGGTTGAGGGAAAATACCAGGGGACCCTCAGCAACAGAAGATGCAATCTGCTAAAGGCAGCCACCGTCACGTAGAAACACTGTTGCATCAGGCTGGCTGCTCTTTTGTGTCTCAGTGAAGCCTCCCAGTCTGATTCTGGACAGGCCCCCTTCCAATAGCAGACATTGCATACACTGCCCCTCCCCTTCTGCCTTCCCACCAACCAGGAACAAGGAGAGTGAGCCCAGTTTCCCATGTCACTGATGGTGAGCGGCAGCAGGGTTAGCTGCCACCTCATTGGAGATAATAGCCATAGAGATGTTGGTAGGGAGAGGGAAGCCACTGGCACTGAATAGGTTGAGTGCCTACCTTCCTAGGCTGAAGTGTATATAGTGATTACGAAGAGGGCAGAAAAGAGGCTGCGGGTGGGAATGGGGGCAGGAATTGACTAATGTGAAATCCAGACACTTGCCTGCTCTGTTTTATGAACTGTAAAGGGCAGTGGCTTCTTATCCTTGAACTTACAGGGTCGTGTCAGGAGGGTTAACTCCAAACATGCTGCAAATGTATGTCCCAAATACAATCACATCACAAATGTAAGCTTACTGTAGCTTGGCCAGATTGTTTTATTTCTCATAATAGTAGTGACATTTTTGCAGCTCTTTACAGAATTTTAAAAGCAGTCCACATACATTATTTCAGGAATCCTTACTACAGCCTTGTAATCTAGATCTTGTTATTATTGCCATATTGCTGGTGGAGGGCTAAGGCTGGAAGATGCCTGCCAAAGGCCACCTTTGTCTTCTACTTGGTGAAAAGTTCTGTAATGCTGAGATAAATTATTGTAAAAATTGTATCCAAAACTTGCTGAGGGATATCTCTCTCATCAGAATCTCATTTTTCTTTTAGTCTGACCAAGATAGTTCAGCTGAGAGTGGAAGTGATGATGAAGAATTCTATGATGCTGATGAAGAGACTCAAATGATCAAATGATGGATGAAACACTTCAGTTAAATATAACGTCCTCTTTGAATTATCCAGTCAACTTTAAACTGTTCAATTTTTTTTTTAAAGCCAGGAACAACCAATGGACTGTAGAAACACACTAATATGCCTGCTTTTTTAGAAAAGTAGGACATGATTCAGAACTGTTGCAGTGGGATGGCATTTGTGACTGCTCTGGCAGATGAAGACTGTTCCTGATTCTGGGGAAAATAAGGAACTTGCAAGCCACAGTTTTTCCTTCAAATGTGGTTTTTATTGGTAAATTTGGAGTGGCCTATTGGTTCAACTTAGATTTTATTTTATCCTGGCGGAGCTTGTGGATAGGCATTATTAACAATTTGATAGGAACAAATGTTGTGAAATACTGCAAGGTGTGACATTTGTGCTGTGAATGCAGTTCCTGCTGGTTCTGCGTTGTGTGGAATTTTAATCTTGGGGTTGTGCAGAACCAGTGGAGAAAGCATGATTCTATAGGATGCAGTAACACTGCAGAGAGTAGAGACCCATAAGACAGACCGATTGACTTAAAAGACAGCTGAATCATAAGAGTAGTGGATTCATAAGTCCATTTTTAAAAATTCATTTTAATTCTTACCAGAAGTACTACCTTAAAACAAGAGCCATGATTTCTATTAACCTACTCTGTTCCCACTGTTGGATAGTACTACTCTGTATTTTCTGTGTCATATTATCACACATACCTTGGGTAGTAGCTTCATCAAGATGGGATAACCTGTTCTGCTTTGGGTTACCTTTGCCTTACAAAAAAGGTAGATGCAGTAGTGTCTTACTGGTTAATTTGCATGGAAGTATAACAAATGTTGTTAAGTTGGGTTCAAGCTACCTGTGTTCACTTGCTACTTTGCTGTTGAAGGACTGTCAGTCTCATGTTTACACAAAATGTTTTGTTTTTCCAAAACTGTATGGCTGCAAGTAGCATCAGGTATGTCTTCTTCCCCTTTAGAATGGAGGATTTTTAGTAGCACAGTAATCCGTGTGGTACAGTCCCCTGTATGCTACTTAAATGTGCACACTCCAACACACTCACTTTGTATTATAAGTTGGAGAGAGAAGGGAGTTGAGACCAGAGATGGGAGCTCCTGAAAACTTTTTCAGCTCCACAAGCACATCTGTGATGGCAGTGCATGGAACAGTGGTGATGCACAGTCTGTCAATTAATAGGCCTCCTACTGTTCTCAAGGTGGTGATGTTTAACGGGTTCTTTTACCAGGGTCAAGATTACATCTAGTTATATACCATACACACCTGGGTGTAGTTGTTGCCTGTCAAATTATTGAAGTCTTCTGTTATAACTTCTGTTTTTAAATTAAGCTCTACATTTAATGGATACAAAATCTGTGTAACAGCTAGCTATCCTGCTGGGAAATATCATCTGGCTTATTGATGTGCCTCGTATCCTACCTTGAGGCAGGTGGTTGGTAGACATGGTCTAGGAAGTCTCTTCTGACTGCCAATAGCTGGTCCATGACTTGTACAAGACTATTAAAGCTAAAACAGAAGTAGGATCCATGGATGCTATGTGTACTGCCAAGTTTCTACAAGGCTAAATAATGTCTGGGTTAAAGTGGAGCTTTATTGCTAGAGTCTATATACCAATCTTCCCAGAACCTTTTTTTTTTTTTTTTTAATCTAGACTGAGGACTTTTTTTTCTACTATGTTTTGTGTCTGAAGGTGTTCCTAGACAGGGACTTTCCAGATGATAGGTTGTTTCATCTATTAACTTAAGTTGTTGCAGGGGATCCATACATGTTTCCCCCAGCTCCCATTTTGGTTACAGGAAAATGACATTTTCCTGACTGATGCGGAAAAAACCCCAGTATTTACTCTTGCTAAGACATGCAGTTATGAGGGGTGGGCTGAGGTTACACGAATTTCATGGGCAGAAAATTTGCCTGGTTTGCAAATATACTAGGAAGAGAATCCCACTGAAATCAGTGGGACATATCTGAGTAAACATGTATAGGATTGTGCTGTAAGGCTATTTCTTTGAAACTAAAGTGAAGGAAAAATACTAGTCCAGATGCTAATGGGGTTTTCTGCTTGGGGTTCTCACACAAGTAATCTTGTGAACTTCCCACACCTGGTAGAATAAACTGGAAGAAGCCCTTGGGACCCTAAAACATGTTAAAATGCATAAAACCTTTTAAAATTGGTAAATCATGATTACTGGAGTAGCCCTCCTTGCTTCATTTATTACTTGAAGAAACTGTCTGTGTTGCTACAGAATACTTGTTTAAATAATTGCTTCATAGACATCACTGTTTCTGACAGCAGATACACTAAATGTGGGTGGGATCAGTTGTGAGTTGGCATATTAAAAGTGGAATGCCCTGCCTGGAAGACCAGGATGAAATGTCTCAGTAAAAGGGGAGAGGCAAGCCTCTGTGTATAGATTTTGGTTGCACTAAGGGAGAAGCCCAGAAAACTAAGATATTTCTAGTAGGAGCAAATTTCTGCAGAATACAGGTATGTGCTCAACTGCCTTTCTGGGGAAGAGCACTTCCTCTTTGTGAAAGCCATCATTTCAGAGTAATGAAGTAAAAGGACTTCTTAGGAGCTCCTTCTCTTTCATCTCCTTGCCTCTACTCCAGGATAGACTATGCCCTAAGCCTATTTACCTGTGCCTTTTCCTAATCTAACAATTTTTAGATAACTATTCCAACTCGTCAGATGTAATGTAAGAAAATGAACTTTGATTTTACTCTTGATTGTAATAGTTTCTGTTGCTTCAAGAATGAAACTGTAATTAAGGTGTTGAACAGTGTTTAGGATTTCATAAGCTCTAATATAGGTAAAGTGTTGCCAGTGTGTGCATTTTTATATATATGAAAATTGCATTGGTTGGGATGGGCACACAAAACTGATATAGAGACCCACCAAATGGTGTTTGTTGTAAAGAAGTTCTGATGACAGCTGTCCCACTATCTAGTATTGTGCTTATGAAGGTGTCCTCATCAGGGCACCTTTAGGAGAAATGGGATAATTGATTTTTCTCATAATCACTTTATTGTCTCTGAAATTACTTGTTACGTTAGAGACAGTACATAGCCAAAGAGATGAGTGCAAAGATTTAGAAGATGATGTACCATTTTTCATAAATAATGAAAAATTAATGTACATACAGCTTAAATAGTAGTGAAATCTGGAGCCAGATAGCTGGCCTTTGAATTGCAAGTTGCAGGTGAAGATTAAATGGGTTAGAACCAATGCCTGGAATGTGTGCTTTAATCTGATAAATGTGTATTTAGTTGTGTATGTCTGGTACAAGCTAAACGGCAAGTTCATTTAGGAACTTCTGGCTGCTTCAAATGAACATATATATAAATTTGATTTTGGTTTTGGCCCCACGATTGGGGGATCATTACTATGTTCCCCACTTCACAGATTTAAAATCTTTTGCTGGTGTGTGATAGTGTTTGCCTAGCTAAGTGGTCACAGGTACAGATTACTGGCTGTTACTGTACTTTAGCTGAGCTTAAATGGCCGTCATGGTATAAGTTTGAAACCACCCTCAGAAGCTCTTAAAGAGAGTTCCTAATCAGAGTATTCCAAGGGCACAAAATTAAGGGCTTTGAATAGGGAGCTGAAAGAATGAGGGTGCACACCTAGCCACTATAGTCCTTACGTCCTCCTGACTGCACCTTCCACTGCATCCAGTCAGTCTCTCTCTGGGTCTTCCTTCCCTCAGCCTCCTCACATTTGTGTAATATAAAGGGAGTGCAGGCATTTATGTGTCCAGGTTGCAGAATATGGCCTCTAAATCCAGCAGCTTGTGCAGAACCTTGAGTATCCCAGGCTTTATTGTTCTTAAATGTATACCTTTCATTCTTGCGGATAAAATTCTAAAGGTTTGCTGAGTGTTCTTAAAACACTCAGAGTGTGCTTAAAAGCCATACAGCAGAAGTGGGGAACCTTGTCTTTCTGTTAAGGGCTGCATTCCATAGGGGATAGTCTGTTGACCACATGTCAGCAGTTGGTGGGGCTGAAGCCAGTGCTGTGCACAGCAAGAACCAAAACTGAGCAGGGCCAACCCTTTCTCTCTGCCACCCTTCCTTCTCTCTCTCACCATCCCCTTCCTTCCTTTTTTTCCTGAATGGGAATTCATTTTTCTAGGGATGAAACTACATCACTTATTCATCAGTTCTGCCATCTTGCCTTTGCAGAACTATTTCCTTTCAATGCCGCTTTTCATTAGCCCATCTATTCTTCCTTAGCTTGTGGCAAAGTTGGACATAAAACTTGAAATTCTTCTCTGTCTCTGTATGTATAACTATATAATCTTCCAGTTTGGCATTTTGAATCACAGAAGTCCAGTATTTCTGAGTGCAGGATTCCCTCCTCCAAATAATATCAAATGAATAGAGATCAGCAAGTGATGATGTCCCATGGCTTGCATTGAATTGGCTCAGAGCCATTTCACGATCCTCAAATTAAAAAAAAAGAAACCAGTTCTTCTCTGCAGACACCTTAAGCTGAGAGTGCTTTTGTCAATTTATTAATGCAGGATTCAGGGAACATACATGGGAATATACACTTCTAACACACATGTGAAAGGGCCTCTTGCTATCAAATGTACTCATGAGCACCATCCTGTTCTATAATGGGAAGCTTTCACTTCTTTCTATGTGCTGGATTTACATGCTGGTTTTAAGGTGTTTGTGCCAGAGATGATTGTGCTGTTGGGTCAGATATGCTTTGTTCTGTTCCTCTCCCTCATCCCTACATTGGCCTGATTAAATCTGTTGTTAGTTTGGATCTAAGTGTATAATTGTTGACACTAGTAGGCAACTGAAAGTGGTTTGAGAGAGGCTTTGTTTCCTGTGGGCTGTAGACACTCTGTGTTCCACTATTCACTTCTGTTAGACCATTTTTTGACATACCCTGAAAAATTTGTTTCCTAGAGGTGGAAGTGGTGTGAAGGTAGCAGCAATCTTGCTTTCAAACCAGCTTCTGCTCTGTGAAAAATAGTATCTCTCCAACATGAAAAGACTTATACGCATCTTCTGGCTTCACTTCTAGAGAAGAACATTATACAGTAGAATCAAAACAGAAATCTACCTAGGGGAAACACTGACCCTACTGGGAACTTTACTGAACACTGTATGTTGATCATCTTACACATCTAAGTAAACATGTTTAGGATCATTTTACTTGTGTAGGACCTAGCTTCCAAATAAATGTGCTTAGGTTTGCAGCCTGAGCATTTCAGGCATTTGCCTGCATTGGGTAAGATATTGCCAATTTAAGAGCTGTAAACTGCCTTTGATTTGCACACTTCGTGTAATGTGTGTTGGATTTGCTCTGTGCCTTTTCCTATCTTCCCATATCCAAAACCTCTCAATAAAAACAAGGTCATCTGCAACATTGCCTACCCGGTTTTATGCTATCTATCCATCTGCCTGCTGCCATAACAAGGAGTGATTTCTTTGAGAGGAGATATTTATTCCCATCCCTGCAAGGAATGACAAGCTTGAAAGCAGTTCTGTTTGAAGTGGCATCATCCCAGAGGGCTGGGGAAGCTAGAACTGTCCGTGTAAATCAATATCTTTCCCCAGATATGTTGTAAATTGCTGCTAGCAAGATCCTGAATTAGCTAGGCGGGTGGTGGGGGAATGAAGGACTAAAACTGCTTTTGAAAGTAGAGCTAGGAATTGGTTGGTGTGCACCAGTTTTTAAATACTTTAGGGAAATGATGAAGATAACTGTGCACAATTAATAACACCCTAAAATATAATCATAAGTGTTTTCATATGGCTATTTTAATTCATCAAGTAGACACAGCTTCTACCAGAAACTCTTGCAGCATCAGTTCCTACTTTGCTTCCCAGTCTCTTCATTGGTCTGCTTATTGGCATTCTTTCCAGTATGCAAACAAGTATGTTAATACCTACTGTAAAATACCAAATTAGTATGCTACATTAGTTCATTATCCTGACTTTCCTCAAGCAATCCATAGAACTGTCATTTCAAGGTGCTGAACATTCTGTTAGGATATGCCAAGCCTCCCTTTCAGAATCAAAGTTCCTAGGGTTCTGTGACAAGGAAATTATTACCTGTAATGTAGATGTTACAGCCCTGTCAGATGTCTTCGCTTCATTGTGTCCAGTTATTTTTAATGTATTTTGTACAGCAAAGATGTACTGCTTAATACAAAAGCATAACGCATCAGTACACTTTAATGCAGAACATGTATAACTCAAGATTCCACCATTTCCCCTCCGAGATACATACATACGTATGTATGTATGTATGGCCCTGTCTCCAAGATAATGGAAGGAGAAGGGAGAAATGGCTCACTCGCATTTTTGTAGAAGCTGCTTTTGGTCCCGCAGAGCTCTGGAGAGGCGGGGTTGGAATGAATGTCATCTGAGTGGCAGGGGCTGCTCAACCAATAAGAGAGGCTCCCCCACCCCAGCTCCTTAAGGAAGGTGCAAAGTAGTTACTTCCCTTTGTGCGCATTTGTAAGACATGCCTCCCAATGAGCCCCAAGCCTCATTGAACACAATGGGTGTTACTTCTGAGTAGACACACATATGCTTGTGCTGGGAAAGGGGCAGGGGAGAACACAGGGATGGGAAACCAGCCCCCTTTCTAACCAAACTGATACTGCACAGGATATCTATAATGAAGCTGTGAAGAAGTTACTTCCTAAGGCAAACTGAATAACAGAGAATCAGAGCCTCAAAATCGCGCTTCAGAACATTTAGGGAATGTGCTTTAAACTGTGCCATTTCAATTGAGGGGGATCTCTGTAAATTCTGGTGTGGGTAATCAGGGGACAAGCCTCATTGAACACAATGGGAGTTACTTCTGAGTAATTGGTTTGTGCAGGGATGGGGAACACAGGAAACACCCCTTGACTGAGGTCATGGTGAAAGGCACACCCCTGGGCAAGGCTAGCATACCCGAGCTAGATGCGGGGGCTGGGACACACAGCAGCTATACCAGGGAGAACTCGACTTGAGGAAAAGAATCAGACTATAGGCAGTCTCAGGAAATACGGTTTTTCCATGATAACCTCCCTCCAGGGTAGCTGCTGGATGGCCACAATGTCATGTATCCCTAACGACCTCAACACACAGCCAGCTCAGAGTGAATCGCTGGTGGAGACATCCCTGCTGTCATACAGCTATTTTATGTGAAATGCCCCCAGAAATTCATAGGGACACAAGAAAGTTCATAATATACCTTTTGCCTCTCTCCCCCACCTCTTACTGACATCTCTGTTGCAAGGTGGAATATTCTATACTTTCCACTATTTGAGAGTAACGTGAAATTGCTACGTGGGACCGTTTGTAATGTTCTGTCTGCAGAATCTGAATAAGGATATTTGCATAGTAGTGTTACACTATTTAATTTTACTGTAACATGGAAGGGGTGGAAAGTGCTTTTCTTCAGAGTGTTGTATGCCTTTAGCTGAGAAGCTGTAGAAGGGCAATGTTACTACAGCAAATGTATAAAGCAAAACTAAATTAAAAAACTGGTGTGAACAGTGGTCAATTTGTTTTATCAAGCTGGGAATTGATATCTGAGTTACATATAGGAAGTCCCTGGTTCAAATCTCACCTCTGCCATGAGGGTGTAAGAACTGGAGGGTGTTCCACTCTGATTAAAAGGAGAAATTCAGTTTATCTGAAGGACGTAACCATGGCTGTTGAAAGCCATATGAGAATATCTTGAGATGCATCTGTACTTGTATCTCCAGGGCAGCTGCTGTGGTGGGCTTGACACAGGAGAGCAGGACACAAGCAAGGCTCTGATCCCCACGTTATATGCCAAGTAAAGAGCCAATGTAAGACGGCAAAATGGCAGTTTTGCAGATAATTTTTCCAAGAACCGCAACATTGCTGGGCAGGATCGTATGATTATTTCAATTTAAAACTAGAGTAAATGAGTTCAATAATAGAGTGTAAGGGCTGGCTTCAGGCACCTGTGTTACATCCCATATTGTGGTAGAGCAGGGGTGGGCAACCTAGGCCTAACTTCATATGACCTTCAGCCTAATTTTAAAAAGCTGTCTGCATGCATGGGAAGGAACAGTGAGAGACAGGAAAGGGGGTGCAGAAAGAGAGATGGGGTGACCCACCCACTTTTTGTTCTGGCACTGTGCACTGCTGGCTTTGGCCCTGCACACTGCCAACATGAAGCCCTCAGCGGATTACTCCTGTGGTAGAGGGGCAAACCAGCTGCATTTTAAATGCAGTCCTGTAAGAGTGGCTGCCACACACTTATGACAGAACTACTAATTTCAGAGTGAACGTGGAGTTCCCGTGGGTGGGGCATTTGCAGTAGAGAACTGATGCTTGCTCAATTCTCTAAGAGCTAACCAACAGCTCCCTGGCAGTGAAGAGAAATGGCTGGTGAAGGGGCATTTACAAGGGGCAATTTTGTGGGGTGGGAATGGTTAGCACGCATACCTATTCATATTTGGGAAATACATGTTTGCTGGTTAAATGTGTAATTCCACCATTAGTGCAATTGCTATATATGCTCTCAATTATTATTTGTCAGCATTAATGAAAGTCCTGTTGAGACAATAGGTATATTATATATGTCAGGGGCATTGTTAGGAGAGGGCCCATCTGAGCACAGGCCCCAGATCTTTGGAGCTGTCCTAATGCCATTTTTAAAAACATTTTCCCATTGACTTGCATTGGAAAACAAAAATGGCCATAACCTTTTTAGTTTGTAGGATAAATACATGCAATTTAGAGGCTTGGTAGCCTCCATGGAGCTGATTGAATAAGCCAAATTTCAGGCAGTTAGGTCCAGTGGCTTTTGTGCTAGACACAGGTAAAATTTGCTATTTTCAAGAAAATCTGTCAAAGCAAAGAGCTATAATTTGTTTGTGCTCCCATATACCTGCATGGAATTTGGGGACCTGGAAGCCCCCCTAGGGCTCACTGAGCCTGCCAAATTTCAGACAGGTAGGCCTAGTGACTTTTGTGCTAGCCACAGGTAAAATTTGCTTTTTTCAAGAAAATGTGTCAAAGCAAAGAGCTATAATTTCTTTGTTCTTCCACATTAGTGTACGGAATTTGGAAATCTGGCAGCCCCCATGGAGCTGATGGAACCTGCCAAATTTCAGGCAGTTATGCCCAGTGACTTTTGTGCTAGTCACAGGTAAAGTGCTTTTTTCAAGAAAATGTGTCAAAGCAAAGAGCTTTATATATATATATAAATTGTCCTTCCACATAAATGCATGGAATTTGGGGGCCTGGCAGCCCTTATAGAGATGACTGAGCCTGCCAAAGTTCAGACAGGTGTAGTGGCTTTTGTACTAGCCACAGGTAAAATTTGCTTTTTCCAAGAAAATCAGTCAAAGTAAAGATATGTAATTTTTTTGTGCTTCTACATAAATTCATGGAATTTGGGAACCTAGCAGGCGCTATAGAGCTGACTGAACCTACCAAATTTCAGACAGGTCCAGTGGCTTTTGCGCTAGCCATGCATAAAGTTTCCTTTTCTCAAGGTCTAAAACAAAAAGTAAAAACTGTCAAATCACCCAGGGGATTAGAGATCCTAATCAGAAGGTGTTTAGAAGGTGATCATCAGGAGGTTACTATCCCTAATCTCTGGTGTAGGATTTTTTTGAGGTGCAAAAAACCTCTCCCCCCTACTTTTCTGCTCTTACATGCCCACTGTTGGGAGCTTGCCTGCAATGAAATTTGGAAGAGGGAGAAGGAAGGGAAGAAAGAGCTCCATGTGAAATACTGGTATTTCACACAGCATCTGATTTTACAGCCCCGAAGTGCAACCTTTCGCTTCTGCAGAAGTTTAGTAGCTTCAATACAGCAAAGGATCCAATCAGCCTCCACAAACATCTTTCTCCCTCTCCACTTTAATTTCTCCTAAATAGCTGTAGGACTCAAATAATCCCAAAGGGAGGGTTAGGACTATGTGGCGTCATGATTGAGAAACTGCTGGGGCTTTTAAAAAGGAGATCGTTACCTTGTCATGGTGCTGGAGCTTAAGCACCTCAATGACATCATGAGCTAAACCGTGAAGGGACACCCAAGATCGGAAGGTCATGGCAGAGAGGTCAGTCTAAATACAATCCCTGGGGAAGGAAACGGCAACGCACCCCAGTATTCTTGCCGTGAAAACTAAATGGATCAGTACAACCAGAGATATGTCGGTATACCATCGGAAGATGGGACTCCCAGGTCAGAAGATGGTCAAAATGCTACTGGGGAGGAACAGAGGATAAGTTCAACTAGCCCCAGATGTGATGATGCAGCTAGCTCAAAGCCGAAAGGATGGCTAGCAGCCGATGGTGCTGGTGGTGAACGACGACGATTTGTTCTAAAGATCAACACACCATAGGAACCTGGAATGTAAGATCTATGAGCCAGGGCAAATTGGATGTGGTTACTGGGGAGATGTCAAGATTAAATGTAGACATTTTGGGTGTCAGTGAACTGAAATGGACTGGAATGGGCCACTTCGCATCAAATGACCACCAGATCTACTACTGTGGACAAGAGGACCACAGAAGAAATGGAGTAGCCTTCATAATTAATAATAAAGTGGCTAAAGCAGTGCTTGGATACAATTCAAAAAATGACAGAATGATCTCAATTCGAATTCAGGGTAAGCCATTTAACATCACAGTGATCCAAATATACGCCCCAACCATAGATGGTGAAGAAGCAGAAGTAGATCAGTTCTATGAGGATCTGCAGCACCTACTGGATAGTACGCCAAAAAATATGTTATTTTCATTACAGGAGACTGGAATGCTAAGGTGGGTAGTCAAACGACACCTGGAATTACAGGCAAGCATGGTCTGGGAGAACAAAATGAAGCAGGACATAGGCTGATAGAATTTTGCCAAGACAACTCATTGTGCATAACAAACACTCTCTTCCAACAACCTAAGAGACGACTTTATATATGGACTTCACCAGACGGTCGACACCAAAATCAGATTGACTACATCCTTTGTAGCCAAAGGTGGCGGACTTCTATGCAGTTGGTAAAAACAAGACCTGGAGCTGATTGTAGTTCAGATCATGAACTTCTTATTGCACAATTTAGAATCAGACTAAAGAGAATAGGGAAGACCCACAGATCAGTTAGATCAGCTCACTAATATTCCTAATGAATATGCAGTGGAGGTGAAGAATAGATTTAAGGGACTAGATTTAGTAGATAGGGTCCAGGAAGAACTATGGACAGAAGTTCGCAACATTGTTCAGGAGGCGGCAACAAAAAATGTCCCCCCCCAAAAAAAAACCCAAGAAGGTAAGATGGCTGTCTGCTGAGACACTGGAAGCAGCCCAAGAAAGAAGGAAAGCAAAAGGCAACAGTGATAGGGGGAGATATGCCCAATTAAATGCAAAATTCCAGAGGTTAGCCAGAAGAGATAAGGAATTATTTTTAAACAAGCAATGCACGGAAGCGGAAGAAGATAATAGAATAGGAAGGACAAGAGGCCTCTTCCAGAAAATTAGAAACATCGGAGGTAAATTCCAGGCAAAAATGGGTATGATCAAAAACAAAGATTGCAAGGATGTAACAGAAGCAGAAGAGATCAAGAAAAGGTGGTAAGAATATACAGAAGATCTGTATAGGAAGGATAATAATATCGCGGATAGATTTGACGGTGTGGTCAGTGAGCTAGTCCAGACATCCTGAAGAGTGAGGTTGAATGGGCCTTAAGAAGCATTGCTAATAACAAGGCAGCAGGAGATGATGGTATCCCAGCTGAACTGTTTAAAATCTTGCAAGATGATGCTGTCAAGGTGATGCATGCCATATGCCAGCAAATTTGGAAAACACAAGAATGGCCAACAGATTGGAAAAAATCAACCTATATCCCCATACCAAAAAAGGGAAGCACCAAAGAATGTTCAAACTATCCAACAGTGGCACTTATTTCACATGCCAGTAAGGTAATGCTCAAGATCTTGCAAGCTAGACTCCAGCAATTCATGGAACGAGAATTGCCAGATGTACAAGCTGGGTTTAGAAAAGGCAGAGGAACTAGAGACCAAATTGCCAATATCCGCTGGATAATGGAGAAAGCCAGGGAGTTTCAGAAAAACTTCTATTTCTGTTTTATTGACTATTCTAAAGCCTTTGACTGTGTGGATCATAACAAATTGTGGCGAGTTCTTGGTGGTATAGGGATACCAAGTCATCTTGTCTGCCTCCTGAGGAATCTGTATAATGACCAAGTAGCAACGGTAAGAACAGACCACGGAACAACGGACTGGTTTAAGATTGGAAAAGGAGTACGGCAGGGTTGTATACTCTCACCCTACCTATTCAACCTATACGCAGAACACATCATGCGACGTGCTGGGCTTGATGAAGCCAAGGCTGGAGTTAAAATCACTGGAAGAAACATTAACAATCTCAGATATGCAGATGATACCACTTTGATGGCTGAAAGCGAGGAGGAGCTGAGGAACCTCATGACAAAGGTGAAAGAAGAAAGTGCAAAAGCTGGGTTGCAGTTAAACCTCAAAAAAACCAAGATGATGGCAACCAGCTTGATTGATAACTGGCAAATAGAGGGAGAAAACGTGGAGGCAGTGACAGACTTTGTCTTTCTAGGTGCAAAGATTACTGCAGACGCTGACTGCAGCCAGGAAATCAGAAGACGTTTACTTCTTGGGAGGACAGCAATGACAAATCTTGATAAAATAGTGAAGAGCAGAGACATCACACTGACAACAAAGGTCTGCATAGTTAAAGCAATGGTATTCCCCGTAGTAACCTATGGCTGCGAGAGCTGGACCATAAGGAAGGCTGAGCGAAGGAAGATAGATGCTTTTGAACTGTGGTGCTGGAGGAAAATTCTGAGAGTGCCTTGGACTGCTAGAAGATCAAACCAGTCCATACTCCAGGAAATCAAGCCAGACTGCTCACTTGAGGGAATGATATTAAAGGGAAAAATTAAGTACTTTGGCCATATAATGAGAAGACAGGATACCCTGGAGAAGATGCTGATGCTAGGGAAATTGGAGGGCAAAAGGAGGAAGGGCCGACCAAGGGCAAGATGGATGGATGATATTCTGGAGGTGACGGACTCGACTTGGGGGAGATGGGGGTGGCAACGGCCGACAGGAAGCTCTGGTGTGGGCTGGTCCATGAGGTCACGAAGAGTCGGAGGCAACTGACCGAATAAACAACAAACACAGTTTTAAAAAAGCTAGAAAAAGCCCTCAGCCACCTCACCTCTTAAAGTTCATTTAAGTACGTGCAATCCTTGCAAACCCTGCACAGCCTCCTAAATTCCTCTGAAGGAATTCCTCTGAACCTCTCTGAAAGGAGCCACTTGGCTTAGGGAATTCCCCAACCCACCCACCCCCGTGCATGTTTCCAATCACCATTCTTTTCTTCTTCCCTTCCCTCCCCTATCCTGTTCTTTCTTACTTTCTCTTCTTTATTCCACCCAGAGCATATCTTAGGGATTCTTAAAGAGAATTCTCTTTGGCTGGCAAGAGAAGTTCTGAACTGTATTTGACTTTATATGAACAGACAAGCTTTTCTCCTCCTCACTCAAGTCTTTGAGAAGAGTGGGTTCACATGGTCACAGAGAAACAAATCTGGGGCTGTTTTGTTTGTCAGTTGCCATTATCCAGCAATAGGAAGGGCTGTAGCTCAGTGGCAGAAGGTCCCAGGTTCAATCCCCAGCATCTCCAGGTAGGGCTATAATAGAATCCTGCCTGAAACACTGGAGAGCCATTGCTGCCAGTCAGGGTCAACAATTCTGCGCTAGATGGGCCCCGGGTCTGACTCAGTACAAGGCAGCTTCCTGTGTTCCTCTGAACAGAAAGCTTTAATTAAAAAAATAGGAGTTTGGCGGTTGTTTTTTAAGTGGAGGGGAGATAAATATTGCTAATTTATGCAATCCTATGCATGACCACTCAGAAGCCCCATTATGTTTAATGAGAAAGGTGCTTAGTACATGCTCAGAGTTTCTCCATAACTTAGCCCTAGTTTTGAAAACTAGAATCCTGGTGAAGTTTTGGCACAAATGAAGTTATGGAGAGGATGCTACAATGAGAGCTTGTGCATAACAAGGAGGAGGTAGAGAGGAGTTGCACAAAACAAGACATCTGTTTTCATGAAGAGTTGCTGGAGGATGGTAGGCTGAGGAGGGATGGTTGCATGGAGTGGGATAGAACTGGTAGGGGGAGAATCTAAGTGCTCAGTGGTGAAAGAAAAACATTCTGCACATGCTCAGAGGCACTCTATATTTATGCACATAGGAAGAGCTGTGCTTCATCAGACCAAGGTCCATCTAGTCCAGCATTCTGTTCACACAGTGGCCAACCAGATGCCCATAGGAAACCCACAAGCAGGACATGAGTGCAGTAGCACCTTCCTACCTCCTGCTAACCTTGGTGAAATGTAAATAAATACTAGTAATTCTAAATTTGCATGTATGTATATCCTTCAGAACATAGAACTGAACTGAACGTAGAACTGAACTGAGCGTAGAATTGAAGGAAGTAGGGAAAACCACTAAACCATTCAGGTATGACCTAAATCATATCCCTTATGAATATACAGTGGAGGTGGGGAATAGATTTAAGGGATTAGACCTGATAGACAGAGTGCCTGAGGAACGATGGACGGAGGTCCGTAACATTGTTCAGGAGGCAGCAACTCAATAAATCCCAAAGAAATAGAAATGCAAGAAAGCCAAGTGGCTGTCTGATGAGGCTTTACAAGTAGCTGAGGAAAGAAGGGAAGCGAAAAGCAAGGGAGAAAGGGGAAGATATACCCAACTGAATGCAGATTTCCAGAGAATAGCAAGGAGAGACAAGAAGGCCTTCTTAAATGAACAATGCAAAGAAATCGAAGAAAACAATAGAATGGGAAAGACTAGAGATCTCTTCAAGAACATCGGAGATCTCAAGGGAACGTTTTGTGCAAAGACGGGCATGATAAAGGACAAAGAAGGCAGGGACCTAACAGAAGCAGATGAGATTAAGAAGAGGTGGCAAGAATACACAGAAGAACTATACAGGAAAGATCTTAATGTCCCTGATAGCCATGATAGTGCGGTCACTGAACTTGAGCCGGACATCCTAGAGAGTGAAGTCAAGTGGGTGTTAGGAAGCATTACTAACAACAAAGCTAGCGGAGATTATAGTATTCCAGCTGAGCTATTTAAGATCCTAAAAGGTGATGCTGTTACAGTGCTGCACTGCCAACAAATTTGGAACACTCAACAATGGCCACAAGACTGGAAAAGGTCAGTTTACATTCCAATTCCAAAGAAGGGCAATGCCAATGAGTGTTCAAACTACCGTACAATTGCGCTCATTTCACGTGCCAGCAAGGTGATGCTCAAAATCCTACAAGCTAGGCTTCAGCAGTATGCGAACCGAGAACTACCGGAAGTACAAGCTGGGTTTCGAAGAGGCAGAGGAACTAGAGATCAAATCACCAACATTCGCTGGATCATGGAGAAAGCAAGAGAATTCCAGAAAAATGTCTATTTCTGCTTCATTGACTATGCTAAAGCCTTTGATTGTGTGGATCACAACAAACTGTGGCAAATTCTTAAAGAGATGGGGGTACCAGACCACCTTACCTGTCTCCTGAGAAACCTGTATGAGGGTCAAGAAGCAACAGTAAGAACCAGACATGGAACAACCGATTGGTTCAGAATTGGGAAAGGAGTACGACAAGGCTGTATATTGTCGCCCTGCTTATTTAATTTATATGCAGAATACATCATGAGAAACGCCAGGTTGACTGAATCACAGGTCGGAATTAAGATTTCCGGGAGAATTATCAACAACCTCAGATACGCAGACGATACCACCATAATGGCAGAAAGCGAAGCGGCTCTAAAGAGCCTCTTGTTGAGGGTGAAAGTGGAGAGTGCAAAAGCTGGTTTGAAACTCAACATTAAAAAACTAAGATCATGGCATCTGGCCCCATCACTTCCTGGCATATAGAAGGGAAAGAAATGGAAGCAGTGACAGATTTTATTTTCTTGGGCTCCAAGATCACCGCAGACGGTGACTGTAGCCATGAAATTAAAAGACGCTTGCTCCTTGGGAGGAAAGCTATGGCAAACCTAGACAGCATAGTAAGAAGCAGAGACATTACCTTGCTGACAAAGGTTCGTATAATCAAAGCTATGGTTTTCCCAGTAGCAATGTATGGCTGTGAGAGCTGGACTATAAGGAAGGCTGAGCGCTGAAGAATTGATGCTTTCGAACTGTGGTGCTGGAGAAGACTCTTACGAGTCCCCTGGACTGCAAGGAGGTCAAATCAGTCAATCCTAAAGGAAATCAAGTCCGAGTGCTTATTGGAAGGACAGATACTGATGCCGAAGCTCAAATATTTTGGCCACCTAATGCGAAGAGAAAAGTCACTGGAAAAGACTGTGATGCTGGGAAAGATTGAAGGCAAAAGGAGAAGGGGATGGCAGAGGATGAGATGGCTAGATAGCATCACCGATGCAATGAATATGAACTTGAGCACACTCTGGGAGAGAGCGCAGGACAGGAAGGCCTGGCGTGCTATGGTCCATGGGGTCACAAAGTGTCGGACACGACTGAACGACTGAACAGCAACAATATCATTCAGAAACTTTGCAGGTTTCTTGCCTAGGAGACATCTCTAATGACCTTTGCATTTCCATACAAATTTACCCAAAAACTATTGGGGTAGGGGTGAATGGAAGGGAAAGCAAATCACTTCCGCCCCCAAATTGGAGAACTCCCCTTCCACATGAACTGCTGCACCTGTCCTTCTGAAACTTTGCTGGTTTCTTACTTAGGGACAACTGCAGGCTGTCTGTAATTTTCAGAACAATGGTCCTCAAGGAAAATAGGAAGATAAGTATGTCCACTTTTGGAGACCTCACAATGTCAAGGCCACCCTTGCACAAAAACCCTTGTGGCTATCATTCTGAAATTTGGCAGACATGATATCCTCTGATGGGGCAATGAATCCTGAAAATTTTATCCAATTCTTCCAAGGAATAAAAATGCTATTCCCTTTAAAAGAAAATCAAAATATAAACCCTGCACCTATTTTTCTGACAGTGGGCAGGTGTAACCCCCTTCTAGGGGGCTACTATGCCTGAAATGATCATCCAATTCTGACCAAGAGAAAAACGTTAACAGCTTTTTTTCTAATTTCCCATGGTAGTCAAAAGGAAGCTTTTTTTTTTTTAAAGACTTGTTTTTCCAAACCTTGACTCAGGTTTGGTGCTGAGCTGAAATGGTCCGACTACAAATTGGCCAGAGCAGAAGTGGGATGTTTTCCAAAATGCTGAATGGGGGTCTGAGTTGAAGTGGGGTGGGGGGGTCAGTGCACACTTCATATGTATGTATGTAATCTATACACACACCACACACGCACACACACACATATTAAACGCGCGCTTAGATTCGTGTGTGTGTGTGTATGCAAAACTGTGTTATGGGCCTGTGCCCCAGATCTTTTAAGAACCTAGCAACGCCCCTGATATATGTTATTTTGGGGGTTATGCTTTATACTTTTAAGCAGGAGCTTTTTCCTGTAAAGTATTCAGGAATATTTGAACCAGCAAATATTCCTGAATATTTGAACCAGCAAAAGTTAAGGCCTATTTCAGACCTGCACAACTTGTGATTCAACAAGTTTAACACACCCTGCCAGCCATGTACGGTAGCCCACTAGGAGGAACTTGATAAGCATCCTGTTTTTACTGCCTGCCTGGGACTGTAAAAACGGAGGGGTGGGGGGTTTGTTGAATATCAGGCCATAATAGATAGCTGATGGGCTGTGTTTAGGTTGATGGGACTTGTAAACTGTGCAGGCCCTACCTAGTTGCTGAATGTCCTTTAGCAAAGAGGAGTCGGTTGACTACCTCCTAAACCGATCAGTTTGTTTGACAGTTTAAGCCTAAGATTGGGCATTTGATAAATAAAAAGCTGTCCAATCAAATATCTGTCAATAATGATCAAACAGAACAAAACAGATACTTTAACAGTTTTGATTGTTATGCCAGTTACAAAAAGTTAACTTTTTGTTAAACAATATTAACTCATTGAAAATTGCAATACATTATTTTAACTGTTAGTGTTGGGTAAGTTTTCTGTAAATCTGAACAGTTCTTTAGCAGTTATCCTGCAACACCACCAGGTTCAGCCTTCAGTTTATAATAAAAAAAAAAGACATAAGGCAAAATTGTGGTAGCTATTAAGTTCTGGATCACATGGTGGGAACTCCCTGGCTACTAGGAGGATGGTGTCATGGGACTTGCTAGTAACCAGTGGGTCTTTGCTGCTGCTGACTGCTCGTGTTTCTGTTTGGAGATGTCTGCAGTTCTAGCAGGTGGCCAACAGGAGAAGCTTTGGTGTGTGACCTGGCTTGGCCCTGACTGCTGCAGGACTAGGAGGCAAGCGGCCTTCCTGCTTTTACTAACAACTGATGCTGTAATGAAACGAAAAAGAAGTGAACTGTCTCCAGCACAGAGGCATTCTTATTTTTGAGGAATATCTGACCACAATTGAATGACAGATGGTCAGTTGTCTGACCCAAATTAAAACCTAGATAAAGCAAAATATCTACTACAGTGCACCTCAAGTGAACGAGCCGGGAGAAAAGGCTAGAAGCCCCCCCCCCCCCGAATTAAAAGAATAAAACAGCAATATGCAATTGTTAACAGGGGACTTGACGGAAGATATGCCTAAGGCTAAGAAACTTCCTGACATCCATTTTTTAAGAGAGAACATGTTTTTTCTGTCTAGAAAATTCCCATCCATTGTCAACCATAGTCTAAGGAGAATACTGTCTGTGTTTGTCAAGTGTCTTTAATTCCGTTGGCCACTGAATTGACAGAAGTGGATTACTTTCTACGAGAATTATCTTCCACTTATGCAAATGCACATTCTCACTAATGCTCATGAGCACTAGTGTGCATTAACACATTATTGCAAGTACGCATTAGCACAAATGAGCAGTGATGCAAATCTCCCCCCAAAGTAAATAGGGATGTACGAAAGTCACTTACCTTTTAACGAAATTGATTCGAGGTGGCGGGGAGGCGCTCCATCCCTCCCCCCGAAATTCTGGCCGGCCGGCCGGCTCCGCTCCACAGGGATTCTGCGGAGCCGCCGGCCAGCTCCGCCAGCGGCTGGACATCCGGCCGCTGGCTAGCAGGGACGCAAACGGCGGCGGCCATAGCCGCCGCCGTTTGCGTCCCTGCAGTCAGCTGTGATAGGCTACGTAAATGTTTATTTAAAAGAAAAACTGATTTAAAAGAAAAACAAACAAACGTGCATATGCAAATGGCGACGCCCATGGGCGCCGCCATTTGCGTTCCTTATTTTGGCACGTCTTAGTCTACGTAAACATTTACGTAGACTAAGACGGCGAAAATAAGGGGAACGCAAACAGCGTAGACGCTACGCTGTTTACGTTCCCCTTATTTTCGCCATCTTAGTCTACAGAAATGTTTACGTAGACTAAGACGTGTAAAATAAGGAACGCAAATGGCGGCGCCCATGGGTGCTGCCATTTGCATACGCGTGGTTTTTTTTTCTTTTAAATCAGCCGTGATAGGCTATGTAAACATTTACGTAGCCTATCACGGTGTTTTTTAAAAATCTAGCCGTGATAGGCTACGTAAATCTTTACGTAGCCTATCATGTGTTTTTGTTTAACTGGAAATGGTGGCGGCAGCCGGTCAGAAGACCGGCCGCCGCCGCCGCTAGGAAGATCCGCCCAAGGTAAGTCCCGTCCCGGGGGGGGGGCGGGGGGGCAGACCGTTTCACCACCGATTTCAGGGGGCCGAATGTGCTGGCATTTGGCCTCCCCGAGATTCGTGGCAAAATTCTCTGACATCCCTAACAGTAAAAGAATGGTTTGGAAGTCCACAGAATCTGTGCAGAAGAAGCCAGTTCGCAGCAGAATCCGCAGGTCAGATAAATAGAAATCTGAACTCATTTGAGTCCATTGCAAATTTTGCCAACATCCCTAACTAAAAGTATGTTATTTTATTTCTCTGCTCTTTTCCTGCTAAGTGGCTGGTCAGGAACACAACATAAATTAGTAATACAGCATCAACAATTATAAAATACAATAATATACAAAACAGAACCAATTATTGTATAATAATATACAAAATAGCACCAATGTCTGTAAAGAGAGCAAATATATAGATTCAGGAAGATAAAACCTTAGTTTCAGTTATCATTAAAAGCCTGGTGAAGAAGGATGCTCTTTACCATTTCTCAGAAGGTGGAATGAGAGGAAACATTTTCAAAGCTTTGTTGCCAACACAGAGATGGTCCTGTCCGTTCTACCAGTGAAACTAAACTCAGTCAGTGGCAGAATGTGAAGTGGAATCCTCCCTCCAGATTTTAAACAGGCGGGTTTGATCACATGGAGACACATGGTCCTTCACATAATATTGGTTGGGGATGGTAATGCGTCAAAGATCAAGACCAGCGTTTTGAATTTGGCATGGAAATATACCAGGAACCAATGCAACTTAAAAAATACAGAAGCAATTTGCTCCAGAAAATTGGCTCCTGAGAGTAGTCTGGGAGCTGTCCATCAAGATAACTGGATGGCTTCTAGTTCAACCACAATATGAAAGCGAGAAGAAAAAAAATCAATTGTTGGCATACTGCATTTTCAAATTTCTACATGACTGGGGCAGAATCCAACGCAGCCCTTGTGTGTGAGGCCAGCCCCACCAATATTGTTCCACAAGTGGCCACTACTTCTGGGGTCAACCCAAAATGAGAGGAAACACTCATTTCTGGAAGAGGGTAGATCAGTGGATCAGACCCAATGACTGGCACCCTTCCAGAAATGAGCATTTCTGCTTGTTTGGGGACTTACCCCCGGAAGCGCTAAATTGCTGGTCTGCAGTGGTAAGGGCTGCTTGGGCAACGGAATTGGTGGGACTGGCTATATGCAAACCAGAATCAGTAGCCAGCTCCATTAACGGATCGGCAGCATTGGTTTCTGCCCTTAGACACCACCGTTTAGGAAGTTCAGTCCCTGAAGGTATCCAGGGCACTGTCTATTGTCAGAGGATTTTCAGTTTTTATGACCCAAGCACCTAATGACCCAAGCACCTAACTTAAACAAGCACCTTATGACATGGTGCTTGTTTAAGTTAGCCCAAGCACTCTTTGTGGATTATTATATCCAGAAGGGGGGGGATGACTGGCTCATTTTGAGAGGGTGGTGGCAGATCAAATCCCATCCCTTGGATGAAATTGATTTTCTAGATCCACCTTCAATCAGTGTTTAGGCCTTGTTTTGGCACAGAAAATGCAGTGGTCACCCTATGGGATGAGCTTTGCTGGGAGAGAGACAAGGGGGGTGCAACCCAGTTGATTCTCCTGGACCTCGCAGTGGCTTGCAATATCATCAACCATGACATCCTTCAGGAGAGGTGGTTTGAGTTGCATGTGGGTGGTAAAGCTTTGCAATAATGCCATTCATACTTGGATGCCCATTTACAGAAGGTGGTGCTGGGGGGTGTCTGCTAAACTCCTTAGCATGCTTTGGGGCGCAACAAGGATCCATCTTGTCCCAAATGCTACTTAACATCTACATTGGAACCGCTAAGTGAGGTCATTAGGAGATTTAGAGTGCAGTGTCATCAGTATGCAAATGACACATAGCTCTATCTCTCTTTCTCATCTGATCCAGGTGGGGAAGTGGATGTGCTGAATCAGTGCCTGGCCATGATAATGGACATAAGGAGGACAAATAAACTGAAGTTCAATCCAACTTTTATGTTGCTTTTGCTGCAACAGACCAATACAGTGATCCGTCTGGGTTGGATTCTGACTACGGGTGCTTCCAGGTGGAGGGCTCCTAGCACTACCAAAACGTTCTGCATCTGTTACATCTTTTCCTCCCTCTCCGATTGTTGTTGTGGTAAGAAAAAAGACAGAAGAAATGGTGGGATAACATGGGAGGAAGATGTTGCCATCTGGACCCCTCCCCCCAACCCGGCTTATATTATGTATTTGACGGAGGGAGATTGCAGAATAAAAGCACTATGTGGAAGCACCTTTAGTAGTACATAAAGTAGATTAATGGGACATAAATTAGTCATTATTACTAACTTAATTCACATTGATTAGTATCCAATGTTAGTCCTGTGTAGACCAGACCAATTGAAATTATTGGGACTTCAGTCCCCTGAATTTCAATGGATCTAGCCTATATAGGATCTATTCTATATAGGACTGACATTGGATACTACCCATTGACTACAATAGGTCTACTCTCAATAGGACTAGATCTGTATCAAAACCAAAATATTGTGGCAACTTAAAAACACTGGGTGCTTCCTCATGAGTCTTTTATTATGCAATAAACAAGCCTCATTAACAGAGCTTTAGAGAGGATCCTTTGTTGTTGTTGTTCAGTCGTTCAGTCGTGTCCGACTCTTCGTGACACCATGGACCATAGCACGCCAGGCCTTCCTGTCCTGCACTCTCTCCCGGAGCGTGCTCAAGTCCATATTCATTGCATCGGTGATGCTATCTAGCCATCTCATCCTCTGCCATCCCCTTCTCCTTTTGCCTCCAATCTTTCCCAGCATCAGGGTCTTTTCCAGTTACTTTTCTCTTCACATTAGGTGGCCAAAATATTTGAGCTTCAGCTTCAGTATCTGTCCTTCCAATGAGCACTCAGGGTTGATTTCCTTTAGGATTGACTGATTTGACCTCCTTGCAGTCCAGGGGACTCGTAAGAGTCTTCTCCAGCACCACAGTTCGAAAGCATCGATTCTTCGGCGTTCGGCCTTCCTTATAGTCCAGCTCTCACAGCCATACGTTGCTACTGGGAAAACCATAGCTTTGATTATACGAACCTTTGTCGGCAAGGTGATGTCTCTGCTTCTTACTATGCTGTCTATGTTTGCTATAGCTTTCCTCCCAAGGAGCAAGCGTCTTTTACTTTCATGGCCACAATCACTGTCTGTCGTGATCTTGGAGCCCAAGAAAATAAAATCTGTCACGGCTTCCATTTCTTCCCCTTCTCTTTGGCATTGCCCTTCTTTGGAATTGGAATGTAAACTGACCTTTTCCAGTCTTGTGGCCATTGTTGAGTGTTCCAAATTTGTTGGCATATTGAGTGCAGCACTTTAACAGCATCATCTTTTAGGATCTTAAATAGCTCAGCTGGAATACTGTCATCTCTGCTAGCTTTGTTGTTAGTAATGCTTCCTAAGGCCCACTTGACTTCACTCTCTAGGATGTCCGGCTCAAGTTCAGTGATCGCACTATCATGGTTATCAGGGACATTAAGATCTTTCCTGTATAGTTCTTCTGTGTATTCTTGCCACCTCTTCTTAATCTCATCTGCTTCTGTTAGGTCCCTGCCTTCTTTGTCCTTTATCATGCCCGTCTTTGCACAAAACGTTCCCTTGAGATCTCCGATGTTCTTGAAGAGAACTCTAGTCTTTCCCATTCTGTTGTTTTCTTCGATTTCTTTGCATTGTTCATTTAAGAAGGCCTTCTTGTCTCACCTAGCTATTCTCTGGAAATCTGCATTCAGTTGGGTATATCTTCCCCTTTCTCCCTTGCTTTTCGCTGCCCTTCTTTCGTGAGCTACTTGTAAAGCCTCATCAGACAGCCACTTGGCTTTCTTGCATTTCTTTTTCTTTGGGATGGATTGAGTTGCTGCCTCCTGAACAATGTTACGGACCTCCATCCATAGTTCCTCAGGCACTCTGTCTATCAGGTCTAATCCCTGAAATCTATTCCTCACCTCCACTGTGTATTCATAAGGGATATGATTTAGGTCATACCTGAATGGTTTAGTGGTTTTCCCTACATTCTTCACTTTAAGCCGAAATTTTGCAATAAGAAGCTCATGATCTGAGCCACAGTCAGCTCCAGGTCTTGTTTTTACTGACTGTATAGAGCTTCTCCATCTTTGGCTGCAAAGGACATACTCAATCTGATTTCGATACTGATCATCTGGTGATGTCCATGTGTAGAGTCACCTCTTGTGCTGTTGGAAAAGAGTGTTTGCTATGATCAGCGTGTTCTCTTGGCAAAACTCTATTAGCCTTTGTCCTGCTTCATTTTGTACACCAAGGCCATGCTTGCCTGTTATCCCGGTGATTTCTTCACTTCCTACTTTAGCATTCCAATCCCCTATGATGAAGAGGACATCTTTTTTTCGTGTTAGTTCTACAAGGTGTTGTAGGTCTTCATAGAACCGATCAACCTCAGCTTCTTCGGCCTCAGTGGTTGGGGCATAGACTTGAATTACTGTGATGTTGAATGGTTTGCCTTGGATTTGTACTGAGATCATTCTATCATTTTTGAGATTGTACCCCAGTACTGCTTTTCCCACCCTTTTGTTGACTATGAATGCTACTCCATTTCTTCTAAGGGATTCTTGCCCACAGTAGTAGATATAATGGTCACCTGAATTAAATTCGCCCATGCTTGTCCATTTTAGTTCGCTGATTCCCAAGAAGTCCATGTTCAATCTTGCCATCTCATGTCTGACCACCTCCAGCTTACCTTGATTAATTGATCTGACATTCCAGGTTCCTAAACAATATTGTTCTTTACAGCATCGGACTTTCTTTTCACCACCAGACCCAGCCGCTTCACTCTTTCTGGCGCTACTTGGAAATTCCCTCTGCTCTTCCCCAGTAGTATATTGGACACCTTCCGACCTGAGGGGCTCATCTTCCGGCATCATATCTTTTAGCCTTGTGATACGATCCATGGGGTTTTCTTGGCAAGAATACTGGAGTGGGTTGCCATTTCCTTCTCCAGTGTACCACATTTTGTCAGAACTCTCCACCATGACCTGTCCGTCGTGGGTGGCCCTGCATGGCATAGCTTATGGCTTCTTCATGCACAAATGGTTAAAATCAAATATTTTGATAAGTTACTATAACTTTTTACATAAAACTTTCTGCTCCATGCACCAGCCTTGTCTCTTTATTTGTCTTTTTCATGTTAAACCCACTTACTTAAACCTTTCTGCCCTACACTAGTCCCAATGACACACATTTGGGATAGGCTGTTCTTCTCTTTCTAGTTACATTTTTTTCATCTTAAAGAACTATTACATTATTGTGGCTACTTTATCCCAGGTAATAAGCTCCAGGCACAATCAGCTGCTTTTAATTTACCCTGGGGGCAACTATGGCCACGCTTCTTCTCTACAAATGTTTTTTTTCTTTGCCTCTTGCCTTTTCTTTCTTCTTTTTTTTCCCCTTCTCTGTCTGCTACTTTCTCTATTCCCTCTTTTCTACTTGCTTCTGTCTTTCTCGACTTGCCTTTGTCTTTTCTCCTTGTCATCCATTGGGAACCACACACTCAGTATCATTTGGAGTTGCAACTAACACTAATCTGCAAATATCACATATATTTTATGATATTTAAGAAATCATAAAATATACACAACAAACTTTTTCCTGCAATTTAACACAATGAATGGAAAGCACTTCTAGCACAGTAAGGCATGATGGAGCAGATCCAGCAATTATACTGCTCTTCTGGCATGCTCAGGGCCCATTAAAATCAAGGGACGGGCATACCCACACAGGCAAAGAGTTCTATGTCACCATTTTTGCATCGGCAACTCTATGCTGCATGAGTTCTAGCAGAAGGAAATCTAAAAGTCATAGATCAAACTTAGCTTGTTGTACACTGAGCTGACTACAAACACAGACACACGGTCCACAGCGATGAAAGTTCAAGTTTATCAAAAGCTTCACAGCACTGTCCATGGCTAGTCTTCGACAATTTAAAATTTTAGTCCATGTGCAGAGTGTCTCTAAAAAGCCCAGATGATGATGGAGGCAAACAGAGAAGATGAGATGTTTCCAGCAAAGGCTCTCCACTTTTGCATCAGTTTAAAAAGGGGAAGTGTGGCCCTACACCCCTTCTGACAGACAAGGGCCATAACTTTTTAGCAAGGCCTCTGTCTAAACAGAGCGGCACAGCTCAGCTCTCTAGCCGTGACGCTTTAACCTGGGCAACTCCTCTGTAAATTTTATTCTACTTCTGTCAGGTTCTCACAAACATTTTAAAAAGTTACTCTTTTTTCTCTCTTCTAACCTGGTACACGAAAGCAAAGTGCCAAAACTCAGGACGCTGGGGGTTGATGGGCATCGCTTCATACTTGCATTTTTTTCAGGCAGCCATTAATCTTCTTTGGGGAGGCGGTGGGGTGATTTGCAGGACTTCAAAAGCAAGCTTCTCAGTTTGTTTGTATTTGTAAATCCCAAGCTTAAAACAGGACACGATGAGGTACAGGGCAGCTAAATCTTTGCTTTGGCATGGGCAACAAATAACTCAGGTCAGCTTTCTTCGCTGGGGTCTCAAACAGGAAAACAGTCTTAATTTAAAGTTGTAACATCACTGACAGCGTCAGCCAGCCAGCTACACAGATCTCATTGTTTTTTAAGACAGTTGCTCCAATATCTTCTTCTCAATCAGGTTGGGTCTCCCAGCTTACACAGTTTATTGCAGCTTCCAGGAGCATGGTAGTAGCGTGATTTTGGCTTGGCCAGGAACATGCTGTCTGGTTTCTTGGTCACTTTAGCGCACACACTTAGGCAGTCCAACATTGGACACTTAAATCAGTGAGATTTCTTCATTGCAGGGAATCCCACGGCAAAAGCTTAATGGTTACGCTCTTCAGAAATCATATAGCCGATGGCCAGTAGCTACAGGCTCTATGCAATTCTAACACAGTTCAAAGCTAAACACGGTTACCTTGACAGAGATCTTCAACGTGGTCTTTCCGCTTCATTTTGCTTTGGGACAGTCTTATGGCACACTTTTCACTCGAAGAGGGGTCTAGCCTGTGCTCTGGGGGCTGATTCTTCACCTTTATTTTCTATTTTGCCTTCATCTTCTGGGTCTTCATTTTCAGTTTCCATTTCTTAGGGACTTTATCTCAATTAGGCGAGGTGATGATGTTGCACAACTCAGAACGTTGTGGGCAATTTTCCTGCCCCCCCCCCTCTCGGCACGCTAGGCTAACAGCTACTTCTTTGGCCTTACACTTTCACGCTCCCACGTTTTGTTAAAAGCCAGACTGTCCTGCAACATTTTTCTAATTAACAGCCTCAGATCTTGTTCTTTTTTTTCTCTCAGCTTGACCTTGAGCTTTTTACTGTTTTCTCTCTATTCTGAATCTTTTAAAAAAAAAAAACCCTTTTCCTTCTTTGTTTGACATACATCTCAAGGGGGTGCAAGTCTTGAGCAGTAGACGAGCTCGCCTCCCCTTTTTTGTGAGAACACATCTTTTTAAGGGTCACCTCCGATTTTATTAAATCTTCTGCCCCACACTTCAATTCTTCAGTTTCTTTTATTAATGCTGATTGAGCTGTAAGAGGGGAACCTCCCGATCCCGTAGAGATGAAAGTCTCGGCAGACAATATCTGGGAGTTGAGGACCGTAGCTGAAATCGGCGAATTACTGCCGGTGGGGCTTGAAACTGATGGCGACAGTTCTAAGTCAAAGCGATGGGCAATGCCTCTGCAGGGGGGATGGCAGGGGCTCAGGAGCCACAGGATCTGGATCTCGACGGGGCGGTCTTACAGTAACATGGGCCCGTGGTGGAAGCAGGGCATAAGCAGGTGGAAACGCCGTTAGCTCTGCCAGATCTTCACACGGGGCTTCTAACACTGGTTGTAATTTCTTGGCCAATTTTTCTTTTCTGAGCACCAAAACTTTTGCCTGGGATTCTAGGCATTTCTTTAGCCATGGAGGAGAAGCGCGGACTATGGAATCCCATGAGTTTATGTAGGGAAATTGGTCGGGGTGCCCAGGTCTCCCAACCACAATGGCATATACATGGCTGATTTTGCTGGGCTCCAAAGAGCCTTTAGTAGTATCCTACACCAAAAGACGGCCACTTTATTTCATACAAAGTCTGCAACCGTTGAGGATTCATGGGGGGGTCCCCATAATCTCTACTAAAACCTTTCTTAAAATTTGCTAGCATACATCCCAAGGGGGTGCAAGGTTTGCTTCCCCCACCACCCATAGCCTCCCTCTTAAATTGAAGACAGACACAATTAGGGAATGGGGATTGGTCAGTGAGTAAGGGGTCTCACTGGCCGACACAAGAGGATTTTACATACCACGCACTTTGCTACTGGCCTGGGCACCCGGACGGTCAACGGTATGCGTCAGAAACCGCAGTAGCCACTCACACAATCATCAATTTCATCACTTCATTCATATGTCCCTGCCACCCACTTTTCCCACTTTTCACCAGAGCGGAAAGTGGCTTCCCCAGCTTCCTCAGTTTCCTACTGAGTACTGGCGTGCTGGGTACTGGCGCCCACTCGGGGGTGTGATCAGGCCCCCCTTCTACCCGCAAGGAGTAGGTTCTTTTCATATACGTACACTGACCTTCTTTATAAGGCGGGGCCCTCTTTTTTTCTGCCCAGTGGCCTTTCTCCCTAAAGGCGGGGCCCTCTTTTACTCCATATACTTGCCTTTCTCCTGAAGGCTTCCAATGTGGGTTTCAACTCAATTGCAGCTGCGATACAGGCAGGGCTCAAGTTCCTTCCTCCGCTTCTCAAGGTTCTCTTGCCACTCGCTGCCGTTCAGGCGGTCCCAGCGCAGGCTTTCTCCCATTTACCCGACAAAAAGGTCGGTGGCGCCAAGAAAGGGAGGCATGCGCCGAGCTCGTCTTCCCGGTGCGGCGATTAAGAGCAGGCAAATGCCACCTGTCTGGCTCAGAGCCTGCCACATCCGAGTCACGGCACCATTTATGTTGCAGAACTCAGAGTCAGAGAGACCACGGAGTGAAGGAAAAAGAGATTCTTTATTTAACACGCAGGCTTAAGGCTGGAATCATTTCCAAAGAGCCAGAAACCCCGATTTACATTAGCACATTGTTTTTATAGATATTGTGACACATAGGAAACGGCTCCTCCTTCCCCTCCCGTGTGGGGTTGCAGTCCTCAACACTTCTTTTCCTAGCACCATTGTTTATAATACAAGAACTGGGTTATAGGGTAGCCATGATAAGGAGAGAACAGAAGAGAACAGCAGAGAACAAGATATACAATTGTATGACCTTTGACAAGATAAGGAATTCCTGTGTCTCGTCAGCTTACAATAATATATTCAAGGGAGAAAGAGCTCAGCAAGAACATGAAGCATGAGACTGCATGAGGCTACTTAGTCTGACCCCCGATATGGCTGCTACAGTTTCCTGTTGGTCTGTTTGAAACTCCTTTGGTGCAGAATGGCAACTGTCAGGTCAGTTTCAATTGGAGAATAAAGCAATATCTCTTATGTTGAAATCAACGACACAGCACAATCCTATACACACTTCCCTGGGATCAAAGCCATTCATAGAATGCAGTGTCGTTTACTTCAGAGAAAACATTAACAAGAATGCACAGTTAAAGTCTGATTATCCCACAGGATATCTGAGCCCATTTCATAGCCAGAAAATAATTGGTTTGCCGAATGAGTTAGTTGGCTGCAGTTATATATTAATGTTAATCAAATCATTAATTGAAATGTGTCTGTTATAACAACATGGAATAAATGATTTCAGAACATTTTTGTTCCCATAATCAATACAATCTTTCAACTTTTACATGTTAAACTACAAACCCATACTCATTACCATTGACCCTAAAAAAGAAAAGGGCTGCCATCATACTGCTTTTACTGTAGTCTGATTCTATGAATGTTGCCAGAAGTAAGTCTCACCAAGTCCAATATGGCTTATACGATAGAAAAGGTGGGGCCTTTTTTTCTGGTTCAGTCTACAGAGGAAGATGTGCTGTGTGATTGGATGGTGGTTTGGAGGATTTGCTTTATAAAAATCATATGAAATCAAGAGGATCCCTGCCTCAGATCCCGGTTTTTGCACCATGGCTGCACCCATTAGTGGTGGTGCCATGATTTTTCTGGTTCAGTCCATGGCGGCAGATGTGCTCTGTGATTGGATGGTGGTTTGGGGGTATGTTCCTTGTAAAAATCATGAGGATTCCTGGGGATCCCTGCCTCAGACCCTTGTTTTGGCACCGTGGCTGCCCCCATGAGTGGCAGATCTGTGATTTTTCTGGTCCAGTCCGTGAAGGCAGATGTGCTGTGTGATATGATAGTGGTTTGGGGGATTTGTGCTGTAAAAGTCATATGTATAAAGTCAAGAGAATCTCTGCCTTGGATCCCTGTTTTTGTGCTGTCGCTGCGTCCATGAATGGCGAATCCATGATTTTTCTGGTTCAGTCTATGGGGGCAGATGTGCTCTGTGATATGATGGTGTTTGGGGGTATGTTTCTTGTAAAAAAACATGGGGATCCCTGCCTTGGATCCCTGTTTTTTGCCATGGCTGTGCCCACGAGTGCATGAATTTTCTGGTCCAGTCCATGGAGGCAAATGTGCTCTGTGATCTGATGGTGGTTTGGGGGATTTGCTCTACAAAAATCATATGAAATCATGATGATACCTGCCAAAGATCCCTGTTTTTTCACTGTGGCTGCACCCACGAGTGGCAAATCCATGATTTTTCTAGTTCAGTCCTTGGAGGCAGATGTGCTCTGTGATTGCATGGTGGTTTGGGGGATTTGCTCTGTAAAAAGCATATGAAATCAAGGGAATCTGTGCCTCGGATCCCTGTTTTTGCGATATGGGCTGCACCCACGGGTGTTTTCACTTGTTTTATAATATATTCATCCAAATGCCACACATGCTTTTTAGGATGCTTCCCAAACACAACAACCTGTGTCTTAGTATAATTTATGGACAGAGCATTTACCTTACAGTATGAGCCTAACTTTGCAAGAAGCTGTCTTAGTCCCACTTGAGTTCTATCCACCTACATTAATAGTGAAAGTTTTTGATCAATAATTGTAACAGGGACAATTCTTTCCACTGTGACTCATAATATCTTTGTTTCTTTTCTTTAAGGAGAGTTTTATAGTCATACCGGAGTTGAGCTATATGTATTTGAGGGGCAAGGCTTTTCTCATCTCTCCTTAACTTCAATTTCCTGAGTTCCCTGGCTAGTCTTTTCTTGCTCAAACGACAGTCCTCATCAAACCATGTCTGACTCTTAAACCTCCTCCTTTTAATCATACTAGTTGTAGTCATTAAAGCTCGTATTTGTATGATTAAACTCTCATAAGCACCAGTAATGTTCCTTGTTTGTAATAAGATTTTCTCCCTTAGTGTGGCAAAATCAGGGGAGTCCAAAATCTTAGTAATTTTTTCCTGGACCTATCCATTCCATTTTAGCCTCCTATTACTGAGTATCAGGTACTCTATTTCATCTAATGATTTAGGAGAAGTGGGAGGGACAAGTTGTGCTAATGACAGTTTGAGAGGGAAGTGGTCACTGTCAGCTCTTGGAATTATTTTAAACATGTCTCAATTTATTGGAACATTGTTAGACATCAGTAGTACTAGTGTACCCGCTAGGAGAAATAAATGTAAAGTAGCCTTCCTGGTCCCCTAATCCATGTCTGTTGCATAACAAAAGATTGTGCTTTATTATGAGTTCACATACTTCCCTGCACGATTAGAAGTAGTGTCCATTGCTGCTCTCTGGCAAATTTCTGGTTCATCCTCCAGACTTAATCCAGAAAAAAACTGTATTATCTGGAGCGGCAGAACCAAAGCGCACATTAAGGTCACCACGTAAGATGACCCAAGGGTTGGGGGATAAGGAATCTATTTCCTCCAATATTTGGTCGAGCCTTTCCCAGTAAGAAAGTCTTCTACACGAGACTTAACTGGAGGGATATATGCACAGATACAGTAAACAGTTCTCAAGAAGGTGTTGAAAATGGCCAGTACTAAAAAACTGGGGGTGCTTAAAAATGGGCATTGATTAATGATAGTGTTAAGAGATGTTGAAACTAACACTGCCAGTCCTCCACTTTTGTTGTTGTTTATTCGGTCAGTCGCTTCCGACTCTTCGTGACTTCATGGACCAGCCCATGCCGGAGCTTCCTGTTGGCTGTTGCCACCCCCAGTTCTCCCAAGGTCGAGTCCGTCACCTCCAGAATATCATCCATCTACCTTGCCCTTGGTTGGCCCCTCTTCCTTTTGCCTTCCACTTTCCCTAGCATCAGCATCTTCTCCAGGGTATCCTGTCTTCTCATTATGTGGCCAAAGTACTTCAGTTTTGCGTTTAATATCATTCCTTCAAGTGAGCAGTTTGGCTTGATTTCCTGGAGTATGGACTGGTTTGATCTTCTGGCAGTCCAAGGCACTCTCAGAATTTTCCTCCAGCACCACAGTTCAAAAGCATCTATCTTCCTTCGCTCAGCCTTCCTTATGGTCCAGCTCTTGCAGCCATAGGTCACTACAGGGAATACCATTGCTTTAACTATGCGGACCTTTGTTGTCAGTGTGATGTCTCTGCTCTTCACTATTTTATCAAGATTTGTCATTGCTGTCCTCCCAAGAAGTAAACGTCTTCTGATTTCCTGGCTGCAGTCAGCGTCTGCAGTAATCTTTGCGCCTAGAAAGACAAAGTCTGTCACTGCCTCCACGTTTTCTCCCTCTATTTGCCAGTTATCAATCAAGCTGGTTGCCATCATCTTGGTTTTTTTGAGGTTTAACTGCAACCCAGCTTTTGCACTTTCTTCTTTCACCTTCGTCATGAGGTTCCTCAGCTCCTCCTCGCTTTCAGCCATCAAAGTGGTATCATCTGCATATCTGAGATTGTTAATGTTTCTTCCAGTGATTTTAACTCCAGCCTTGGCTTCATCAAGCCCAGCACATCGCATGATGTGTTCTGTGTACAGGTTGAATAGGTAGGGTGAGAGTATACAACCCTGCCGTACTCCTTTCCCAGTCTTAAACCAGTCCTCCACTAGATCTCCCAAATTTACAGCTTTAAGTCCTGGTAAAGAATAAGAAGTAAATCCCTGTAAATTAACTGTACTTCCATCTTTGACCCACATTTCTTGCAAAAAAAACTCATATGACTGTAAATAAGTGAGGAAATCTCTATCCTGAACCTTATTTAGCCACTCTGCTACGTTCCATGAGAGAAGTCTAACTGGTTTATCCACTAGTCAAAATACATTGCCTTTCTTTCTGCTCATTTGGGATATGGGATGATTACCATTGATCATAGAACTTATGTTTCTTTCCATTTTCTTTTTAAAGTAGTTCCGAATATCGCCCATTTTAGATTTATTTATTAATGGACTCATATCAATTGTCTTTATTTAAGTATATCCCTTTCATATTTCCAAGATCTGGTTTGTCATAATACGGATCAAGGCTCTCAGTGTTTGAATACTCTGTCTCACAGAGTTTACTTAATCTAGCCTGAAGGGAATTGAGTCCACCAATTATTGCTAATTTATCAAGCAGGGGGATTCTGCCATATGCGTCTATTAAACCTTCTTAGTCCTTTGTTCAGGGCGAGTACTGATACAGAATTCTGAGTATTACTTCATCTGGTGGGTACTCATTGGTTCAGAATGCCTCCCATCTTTTCTGTCCTCAAAACACAAATTAACTTCCCGCACTATTTCATTGTTTATACTTAAGGCAACAGATGTTGATTCCTTAATTGCTTCCATCTAATACATTTTAGATGTATGGGCACATCTAATACATTTTCCTTTAATTGGTCTCCTTGATTATTGCCTCCTATGCCAATATCATTTCTTTCCTTCCCGTTCCTCCGTTTGGTCCTGTCTGTATTCACCTTTCTCCCACCAAAAGTGGAAACATAAGACCTCATTGAACTGTTTGTTACATCCTTAGTGGGTTTTACTCCTAGTAGTGACCATGTCTATTAGCTAACTCCGCTATTCTGTGCTACCAAGCAATAGCACCAATGACACCAAACACTGTTATTTGATTCTGTCAGTTATTAAAAGCACACAAATCCATAAACCTGACAGAAAACTAGACCCTAAAATATATTTTAAAATAATTTTGAAATAATAAATAAAAGCCTAACCACATTTCAACAATAACCAACAATACTTGGTTATATCTTCAAACTGAACCTGGCAGCTGAGTCCTTTCACTTCTGGGACTCTTGTCAGAGAGTCATATATCAGTAGTACTAAAATGAGTATTCCTCTTGTTCTCTGCACAACTGTGGCTCTGTGTGTTGGTAGCCACTTTCTACTCCAGACTCTCTTCCAATTCTGCTCTTCTCCCAGGATAGCAACTCCTATTTCATGGCTTCTTGCCCACGGCTGAGAGCCTCAGGCTGAGAGCCCTTTGGCTCTCGCCCTTTGGCTCATACTGGAGGCTTTAATACCTGAAGAGAAGGGTGGGGCAGACAAACACTCTCAAAGCCCAGCCAATGACACCACACCTTTTCTGCAGCAGCCTTCCCCCTGGTCTTCCAGCAGGCTGGAGGCTTTAATACCTGAAGAGAAGACTTCCCATTATACAATGATGTTACAATGAGAAACTAGGAGAGACTCAACACTGTCTCAAGTCTACATGGCAACCCGAAATGGCTGGAATGCACAGCAGAAATTGCAGTTCATGGAGTTCTATCAATGCCGTGATGAACTTACACTTGACAGTGGTTGTCTAATGTGGGGGCTGTCCAATCATTCAGTCATCATTCTGTCCAAGGTGAGAGAGCTCGAGTGTTGGAGGAGCTACATGTTGGACATATAGTAGTAGTAAAGATGAAGGCATTAGTTCGTAGTTTTGTTTTGTAGCCAGGAATAGACCCAACAAATTGAACAGCTGGCAATGAGTTGTTCAGGTTGTCAGCATGTCCAAAAGATGATAAAAACAAGCCCTTTGATGAGCTTCCGCCAGGCTTTAAAAACCTGGCTGTTCAGGTGGGCATCTGGGATGGGTTAGGGTTTTTTTTTAGAGCAGTGTTTTTTTGTTATGTTGTTTTGTTCAGTTGATTATGTAAATTCATTCTATTTCATGTTGTTATTAGTATTGTATGCTGCCTAGAGTGGCCAGGTAGCCAGCCAGATGGGCAGCTAATAAATCAAATAAATAAATAAATACTTCACCCATGAGAATGGCCTGCCTTGCCCTGGCAAAAGATTCACATAGACTTTGCAAGTCCATTTCTGGGCACAGCCTTTTTAGGTGTGGTGGATGCATGTTCCAAGTGGCCAGAGGTGTTCCAGTGATTTCAACAATGGCCACACATACCATAGATGTATTGAGGGAACTATTTACAAGAACTGGTGTTCCTGAACAACTAGTGAGTGACAATGGACCACAATTTGTGGCTGAACAGTTTCAGACATTCCTGAAAAAGAACGGAATTAGACATATAACCAGGGGTGCAGTGGTGGTGGGTCTCACCGGGATGAAGACCTGGGACTTTTTTTAGAGCCAGGTCTCAGCCAGGTCCCTCCCACTCCCAGCCTACCGCTGTGGGCCAGGCTCTTCCAGCCGTCTCCTCCCCTTCCCTGCTGCCGAGCACTCAGCACCCTCTCAGGAATGGGACCGGGAGAATAAAATTCCTCTTTGTGTGTACATGTGTGTGTACACACATAAATATATTTTCAGATATGATATTACTTAAAATATACAAATGGTTTGCTTTTGTTTTTTATTTTTATTTTAAAAAAAATTCTTTTTCTTATTAGTATTATTATCAACATTATGGGATTATGATTATTACTATTCTTTGCTGGTTAAGCCTTTAATGTTTATTAATATACATTAATTGAATGGTAATATATGGCCAATGGAAATGGATTGTTTGCTGCATTTCCTTTGCTATAAGCCTGAGGTTATGACACTGAAAGATAAGGTTCACCGTTTATGGTGCAGTGATTTAATAATACCAGCAATGTTTGGAAGAGTGCTGTATAGGTATAATCTGCAGTTGGATTTATATTTGGATATTTGGTTTGCTTTTATTGAAGTTTAGATAGAATTTTCTTTTCTTTCTTTTTTCCTTCTTTTGCTATCCTCCCTTTTTCTTCCTCAGAATACTGTAGTGTTGGAAACTGAAGATTTTATGTTGTTGGTATTGTTTATTTCATTTATAAAAATAAAATAAAAATAATTTAAAAAAAGGGAATGGGACCAGAAGGCGACTTGTGCCACCAGCACTCTCCCTTCTTCCTTCCCTCCCTCCCTTCTTGCTGCCGAACAGCTCTGCCAGGAGGGCCCCGCTCTTCATGCCACGCAGCGCTACCTTTTGCTCTTTGCCTTGCTGGGCTTTCAGGGCCGCCGCTGCAGCTTGGAAGGGAGAAGCAATACCTGTGCATCAGGTAAGGGGTGCTTTTATTTTTTGGTGCCAACAAGCCCTGTCCTGGACCTGAGGTCATTCCTCACCTCAGGGCTTTGCACGTGTTGGGCAGGAAACATTTGGAGGAGGCTTATCACCTGTCATAATTTCTGCCTCTTTTCCCTGAGACCTCCTTCTCTCCCTGCTAGAAGCAATGCTCTGCCTGTGACAGAGACCGCTGGTCCTCCAAAGCCAGGCTCTAAAATTAATCCCAAATTGAAGGGGGGAAACGTTTTATTGGCAGAGGAGCAAGCCCACCCTCCCTTAAAAATGGTTTTGCCTTCTCTGGAGGCATGAGGTGATGTCAGGAAGAAAAACAAGTTTGGGGGAGCAATGTAAGAGGGCAAAGCTTTAACCCCTCCTATATGGAATATAATATAGGTGACTGAATGCTGAGGGAGTGAATAGTGGGAAATATTGTGGGAGGGGGAAGCGCCCACTACCCTTGCTGCTCCTTGTATGAATTACCTTGTCACCTTCCCCCCAAAGATAATTCTTGCAGAGCTGACCTCAGAGGGTAATGAGGGGTAGCTGCTCCCTCAAATATTTCCCACTACCCCATTCACTCCTTCAGCTTCCAATCTCCTACATTAACATTCCGTATAGCAGGGATTAAAGCCTAATAACAGTCTTTGCCACCCCTTTAAACTGTTTATTCACCAAAAATATACATCACGTCCCTTTTCCTCAACTACAGGGAGTGCAAGCGGCATCAATTTTTGCTGCATTATCTAGTAATGAGGCTTAATTAGTACCAGAGCTCAGTTGGCACCTCTTTTTAATACCAGCAGTTGGTTTTGGAACATATGAAAAAAGAAAGATGAAAGTGGCCCTGAGGAGACACAGCTGAATTTCTTGTGTGTTCATGAGGTGCCATTTCCAAAGTAAAAATTTCAAAGCTCATGACTGGATCTCTTAGTGGGATCATGTGGGCACGTGCATGTGGAAATGTTTCACTGGAGATTCATAATCCATACAGCTTTATCCCTGAATAGTACACAACAGAAATCTATGATTCTGTTCACAGATACAGGGAGGAAATGGGAGATTACATTCCATATATAATGTTTCCACATCGATGTGTTTTAAAAAGTTTGTCTATGAGCTTCTATGCTGACTGTGGTTAATGCAACAGAGCAGTCTCAGTCCCATGAGCTCCAAATGTTCAGAAATGAAATTTATTGTGCCACATGAAACATATAACCTGACTCTGCCATATTTTATGGAAACTCATCACAGATTCAGCTCAAAGAGATCCGATGAATCTGTCCCCAAAGAATCTTTTATGAAAAGATCTTTTGTCTGTGGAGCAGCTGAATATACCTTGCTAACAAGGCAGTTAATGTTGTCATTACAAAACTCTTCCACAGTAAATCCAGCTTCCACACATCCAGTGGAAATTATGCAAAATTGACGAAACTGTGGGATTGCTGTTTCAGTTATCGCTATGTGCCTTTCATGGTTCCCTTTAGTATGCTGGCGAGAGATATAATGAAGGGGCTTAGGAAAGGCTAATGGGTAATGTTGGGGCGCTAAGGGAGTGTGCAAGGGGACTTTAAATGAGAAGGGATCTGTCCATGAGGGCTGAGTTGAGAGGGTAAAGCTTCCATAGAGTATATTTTGAAAACCTAAAATGTTTGTGTTGAGTGAGTGAGTGAGTGAGTGAGTGAGTGAAAAAGATTTTAACACCCCTGCATTTTTTCTCAGACATCCAATTGAAATACCACTGCCTTACTGTCAGCTGCACTGTTTTTGGATCCCAGTTGAAGGTTGTATACTTTACAAGGTTGTACAATCTTAGAAGGGGGCATGGCTGTGAGGGGGCGTGGCTGTGACTGTCACAAAGGGACCCTGCACTTCTGGATTTGCTACTACACTACTGCATATAACATCAGCACCGTATCATCCAGCTACAAACAGATTGGCCAAAAGGTTTGTTCAAAGCCTGACGAATGCTCTGTGAGCAATGTCTGGGGGCAACATCACACTGCACCAAAAGTTCGCAAATGTTTTAACTGCGTAGCACAATGCAGGTCACGTAACAATAAACCAAGCACCTACAACGCTGTTCTTTGGTCGTGCCTTATGTTCCAGGTTAGATCTTCTCAAGCCTAATTTGAGAAGATGTGTTCAGGACAAACAGCTGAAACAAGCTGAGCAATCTTCTCACGAAGAAGCATGACACTTCTACACTGGACAATTGGTACTAGCAAGAGACTACAAAGGAAAACAGACGTGGATAGGTGGAACAATCAGAGAAGGACTGGACTTCTCTCTTATACTGTAGAGATTGCTCCCAACAGTAACTGGAGATGACACATTGACCAGCTGAAGAGATCAGAGGTACAGATCAAAGAAGTAGCACCAGATGTGACTGGAGTTCCAACTGCAATTTCTGATTTACCACCATCAACACCTGCCCCCAAAGTGGATGCTCCACCGGTGATTCTTCCACAGTTGTACGTATCACCCACCAGACATACCGAGTGTTTCTTCCTGTGGTGACAGGAAGTGTTTAAAACACGAGCCAGTACAGGATCTCAAGCTGTCAGCCTAGTAATTTGATCAGCCTGAAGAAGTTGGTCAGGAAGGACTTCGAGCATCAAGACTTCCAGTGGAGAAGATACAACAAAATCTGGAATTTGAAGTGGCACCCAACTCACATCTGTTAGCATTAGCTATTGTCTTTCCTGACTTGTAGACAAATATATAATCATAAGCATTGAGCAGAATGCTCCAATGCTGCATGCGGGGTGATAGTATGCAGGGAGTAGGCTTGCCAGGAGAGAAGATTCCTAGAAGGGGCTTGTGGTCCATGCATATTTCAAAAGCATGGCCATAGAGAGAGAGTTGTGGAACTTTTTGACTCCTGCAATAACAGCCAAGGCTTCTCTGTCAATTTGTGCAAACTTCTTTTCAGTAGATCACATAGTCCTTGAATAATAAGCAATTGGTGCCTCTGTACCATCTGGGAATTTGTGGCTTAGCACAGCGCTAACTCCATAAGAAGAAGCATCAGTAGTAAGGATTGGGGGCTGGGCGAGTCATAAGGTACAAGCACAGAATTTGAACTCAACAAGTGTTTGACATTCTGGAAAGCATTTTCATGCTGGCTGGCCCATTTCCATGGAACTCTTTTTCCCAGCTAGCAATGCAGTGGCTCAGCAATGGTAGCCTTTTGTGGAAGAAACACATGGTAGAAATTGAGAAGTCCCAAGAAGTCTTGAAGTTCCTACTTTGTTTTTGGATCAGGTGCATCGTGAATTGCACGTATATTTTTGTCAGTGGGGTGAATGCCAGAAGCATCAATATGATAGCCCAAAAATGTTACACTGGAGGTTCCAAATTCACGTTTCTCCTTTTTTACATGTATGATAGATGCATCAAATTGATGTAGGACTTTTTGAAGTCATTGAGCAAGTTCTTCCTCTGTTGATCCCATGAACAGGACATCATCAAAATATGGTTTCCATGAATTGTTGGGACAGTCCAGAGGCCATAGAAATTCCGAATTGCAGACGCTTTACTTGGAATGCCCCTTGATAAGTTATTATTGTTAGGGCATCTGCTGTAGAGTCATCGACGACCAACTATTGATTGCTTGGGCCAGATCAAGTTTTGCAAAGACTTTCCCTCCACCAAGAACAGTGAGGAGTTGATTGACAACCATGTTGTACTTGAGTTCTTGGTTCTAAAGGAAGCAATCAATCAATCAATCACTCTTTATTACAGTCAAATGACCAGAATAACACAATAACTAAACATTTCAGAAAAGTTCTAAACATTATTTATATATATATATATATATATATATACACACACACACACACACACACACACACACACACATATACAAGTGAGTTCAGTGAATTCTTGGCGGATTTTGCTTGCTGCTGCAAAAAAATTGGCAGCAATAAGAGTAATGGATGCTTTTTTATCAGAGAGAAATAAAAGGACATAAAATGTATCTGAGCATCCTGGCAATTTGGATAAAATGGGATCGATAAAACTTTTATGAATGTCATGATAAAAGAGACAGTACAGAAGAACATGGGTCACTGTTTCAATCTCTCCTGAATTACAGGGACACTTCCATTCGTAGTAGGGAGTTTTGCGGAATCTGCCCTCCAAGACAGCTGAGGGAAGGGAATTGAGATGTGCCAATGTAAAAGCTATGCGGTACTTCTGGACTGAGAGTGAATAGAAGTAATTTGCTGGTTTGTGAAGTCGAAGTGCAGTATCAATTAAACTGGAATTTGAGGTTAGACTCAAGTCAACTTGATATTCAGTATCTGCTAGGCATTGCCTGAGCGTTGCTCTGGCCTTCTCATACCCCAGGGAGATCAAATAACTAGGGAAATGTCCATGAGACAGAAGTTTTTGAGATAAAACTTTAGTCCAGAAAGATTGAGATACATCCTGAAAGATTAATGGAGCTAGGCCTGGTGGGGGGAAAAAATAACTTTAACCAGAAGTTAAAAATAGCAAGCCAGGCCCTAGTTTCAACCTTCTGGAGGCCAACCTCTAGTCTCAAAGCAGCATTGTAAACACAGAGGGGCACCTGGAGAACAGCCCTCAGAAATTTTGATTGTACTGCTTCCACAGGGGTAAAACTGGGATGGGGCCAAGTTGTGCGCCGTACAAGAGTTGGGATAATGATTTGGCCACAAACAGCTTTACTGCTGCCGGTACATAGTGACCTCCTCTTGTACGGAAGAAATTTAAAATAGCAGTGGCACTTCTTTGGGCTGTCTGGGTGGCATATTCTGTGTACGCCTTCTGGTTGCCATTGGCTTGGGAAATCAACACCAGGTATTTAAAGATTTTTGCCTGCTCAATCTTATGGTTGTTAACACTCCAACTGTATGTCCTCGGTCTTTTGGCGAAGACCATGACCTTTGTCTTCTGATAATGTATTTGCAGATGTTCATCATGACAATATTGGGCCAGAGACCGCAAGGCTGTCTTCATGCCTATAGGTGACTGTGACAGGATTACCGCATCATCAGCATAAAGTAGCACTGATAGGTGTCTATCAGCTAGCTTGGGAGGGTGGATGTCAAGACCGTCAAGAGCTTTAACTAATGAGTTTATGTAAAAGTTAAACAACAGAGGAGCAAGTATGCAACCTTGCTTTACACCTTTGGAAGTTGAAACAGGGCTAGACAACAGACCTGCCGGGTTGCATCTAATTTTTAAAGTGGTGCTTTCATGTAACTTACACATAAGTATTAAATGGCGATCCACCGAAGTAGCCTCAAGTTTATGCCAAAGTTCATCTCTGGAGATGGAATCAAAGGCAGATTTAAGATCTACAAAAGCTGCTAACTTTAGTTTTAATTTTAATTTAAATTAAATTTTAATTTAAATTTAAATTTAATTTTAAGTTTATTGATGTGTTTCTCCACAATATGTTGAAGGATTAAAGCTTGGCCCACAGTGGATTGGCCTGGTCTAAAGCCAGCCTGTTCATCAGCTAGAATGTTTTCATGTTCCATCCAAGTTTGAAATTTCCAATAGAGGTGCCTGGCATATAGCTTGCTAATAATGGTAAGCAAGCTGATTGGGCGGTAATTGACTGGGTCATCTTTCCTTCCCTTTTTAAAGATGACGATGATGATAGCCAAGCCCCAGTCTGGAGGAATATGGGCAGTTTGATCTATGTATGAGAAGAGAGTAGCTAGAAATTCTGCAAAACATGGCCTCTCCAAGAGATTCTTGACTTCTGTTGCTGATAATTTCCTCCTACACAAAGTGGAGGAAGGAACTAGAGGAACTAGAGAACTATCCTTGACTTGATACTAACTGACAGAGATGACTTAGTGGATAAAGTAGCAGTTATGGGAATGCCGGGGGAAGGCGACCATGTTATACTTGAGTTTTTGGTTCTAAAGGAAGAAAAAGCCAACTGTAGTCAAACGCGTACCCTGGATTTTAGGAAAGCCGATTTTAATAAACTCAGAACAATGATCAGTAAGGTCCCATGACAAGCCACTCTAACGAGAAAAGGAGCCCAAGATGGGTGGGAGTTTTTTAAAAAGGAAATTCTCAAGGCACAATTACAAACAATTCCAACAAGAAGAAAAGGTGGAAAACAACAGAAGAAGCCAAGGTGGCTTCACAAAAAGCTTAGGGATGACCTGAAAACAAAAAAGTGCACATATAGGAAGTGGAAGGAAGGCCAAGCAACAAAGGAAGAGTACAGGCAGGAGCACAGAATTACAGGGATGGCATGAGGAAGGCTAAAGCTGAGAACGAGCTGAGGTTAGTGAGGGATGCTAAAAGCAACAAAAAGGCTTTCTTCAGATACATGCATAGTAAAAGACAGAGGAAAGAAATGGTGGTTCAGCAGATGACAAAGAAAAGGCAGACGTGCTCAATTCCTACTTTGGCTCAGTCTTCTCCCAGAAGAGGGTCTATGACCTCCCTGGCCAAGGCAAAGTACAGGCTGAAGGGACAGGATTGCAGCTTGAGATTGATAGGCATATGGTCAAGGAACACCTAATTACTTTGAATGAGTGCAAATTTTCAGGGCCAGATGAACTGCATCCTAGAGGAATAAAGGAACTGGCAGAAGAACTCTCAGAACCACTGTCTATTATTATTGAAAATCATGGAGGACGGGTGAAGTGCCAGATGACTGGAGGAGGGCTAATGTTGTGCCTGTCTTCAAAAAGGGTAAAAAGGAGGAACCTGGGAACTACAGACCAGTCAGTCTGACATGGGAAAATTCTGGAGCAGATTATAAAGCAATCAGTCTATAAGCACCTTGAAAACAATGCAGTGATTACTCAAAGTCAACATGGATTTGTCAAGAACAAATCCTGCCAGACTAATCCGATCTCATTTTTTGATCAGGTAACCTCCCTTGTCACCTTCATGGATGACTGCCTTGTTGTGGCAGAGGGGCTTGCGTAACTCAGTGAAGCCATAAACTATGCCATGCAGGGCCACCCAAGATGGATAGGCCATGGTGGAAAGTTCTGACAAAATGTGGTCCACTGGAGAAGGAAATGGCAACCCACTCCAGTATTCTTGCCAAGAAAACTCCATGGAACGTATCACAAGACTAAAAGAGATGACGCCGGAAGATGAGCCCCTCAAGTCGGAAGGTGTCCAATATACTACTGGGGAAGAGCAGAGGGAATTTCCAAGTAGCACCAGAAAGAGTGAAGCGGCTGGGCCAAAGCCGAAAGGACACTCAGCTGTGGATGTGTCTGGTGGTGAAAAGAAAATCCGATGCTGTAAAGAACAATATTGTTTAGGAACCTGGAATGTAAGATCAATGAATCGAGGTAAGCTGGAGGTGGTCAAACATGAGATGGCAAGATATGCCCTCACCCAGCGCCAGCTTGTCTGGCTAAAAGGGGGGGGCCATTGCGGGCAGGTGGGGTGACAAGACGCAGGGGCCTTTGATTGGTGCACCCCAGTGGCACCACCATTCAAGGAGGGGCAGGCTGAGTTGCCTTAAACTTAGCCCCCTTCTCAAACTCAGCTCTCTGGCTCAACGCAGCTAGAGAGAACTACAGCTCCGCCAGAAACGACGAAGGACACCGGCCTGCTAGAGACCGGTGTCGTTGCGCACGCTGAGGGCCCCGGCTCTTGAGGCTGCAATGTGCCCGCTCCCTCCTTTTTCCTCGGTCACAACGAGGGACTCTGGCCTGCTGGAGAATGGCTTCGTCCTCGTTCCAGCCGCCTGGACCCAGCGTGCTTCTGCGCGCCAAAATCTTCCCTTGGTGATATTGTTCGCCTCCCTCCCACCTAACTAAAACTAGGAATGTGGGGGGGAGGAAACTCCATCAGCTGTTGGTCCTGGGAAAGAGGAGCGCGCTCCTCTCCCAGGAGCGACTGCTCTTCCTCAGCATTAGAACTACTCTGGGATTCTATGGGCTCAGTGTCCACCTTGACAGATAGCTTGCTTAATTCACCTCCTGCATCATGCCTCCTAAGAAGGGCCAGGGTGGTAAGAAAGGGAATGGCAGGGCCCCGCCCCCCCCTCCCCAAAGTCCGCTGCCAAGGCCCAATTCTGACTCTGATGTGGACGCAGACCCGGTACTGGCATCAATTTTTTCTCGTTTGGAAGCTGCTGAGCGTTCCTCGGGGATCCCTCCTCCTCCCCTGGCCAGGCACAAAAAATCCTCAGTGGTCCAGCACAAGCGAACACGACAGCAGACCCAACGCTCGTTGCTCCTTTCTATTTCAGATCGCCTGGACGCTATTGAGGCATCCACCTCCTCTTCATCGGCCCTTCCAGAAGGCTCACTGCCTTCAGCGGAGCTCCTCCCTTCTGCTGCCTCATCTTCCCTGGGCGCACAAGCAACAACCTCGGTTTTTTCCAGCTGGGGATCAGAGTGTGCCCACGATTGGTACAGCTCGTCTCTGGGTTCAGGGCACCCGGACGCCATTGAGGCCTCCATCTCGCCTTCGCAGGTTCACCATGGCAGCACCCCACCACTGTAGGCATCCACCTTCCTGCGGCATCTCCATTAGCAGTGATCCAAGCAACATCCTCCTCCTTGGGGTTTCGCCCAGGCGACACAGCACACCTGAGGGCTGTCCGCCCTCATGAGGCATCTCCATCAGGAGCAATGCAAGTGGTATTGCCACCCTTGCTCCCGGGGACCCAGACACGGCTGCCCTGGATATGGGTGAGATGATTGCACCTCACCCCAGTTGTTCAGACGGGTGACCCTTAGGGCTGTGGGGTTGCTGCCTTAGCTTACCTACCTGGGGGTGGCTGTCCCTCCCAATGTCATCTCCCTATATGATGCTCGGGCCGCCTGCAGCTCCGTCAGTCACACCCCAGTAACCCCAGCCACTTAATGCATCATCTTACAGGGTTTTTTCCTGGATTAATTAGGATCCCTCACCTGCCCCCACCCGTTTTGGACATCCATGTAAGGGGCATATCAGATCTCTACGCTAATCTGGCGAGTTGTATTGTCACCAGGGCTACTCCTTCTCGTAATGTCTTTCGCCCGAGAAGGTGTGCGAATGGCTTGTTTAGGCTTCTCGCAGGAGGGCCGCCATTGCCCTTCTCTGCGTAAGGACCTGTTTGACCAGGACCTTTCACTCCAATTTTGACTCCTTCCCAGCTGGGGTTGGCAACAGATCTGGCAGTGGCCACATTCACCAGGTGGTCTCCCGCACTGGCCCTCGGCCTATGGCAGGTCCGCTGCTTCAGCACTGCTATCTGTGCTGGGAGTAAAGCCCCAATGGGCACATGCTCCCAGGACACGTGCAGTTTTCATCGTGAATGCTCCCTTGTAGCAGTCAGCACTTTTGCACCTCTTGTCCAATGCTCGGGGAAGGTAGGGTCCCCTTGGAAAAGCCGAGGCAGTAGGAAGCTCTGGATGGCCAATGCCTAGTAAGGTTGGCGCTGATACTCCTGCTTTAAGACACTACCCAACTGGGGGAACGCGTCTTAACTTGGAACACGGTTTATGCTAGGTTCTAGGGCCCCCTAGCATTTTTTCTTTAGGTCAACATAGACCATCCCTACCTCGTAAGCAACATTTCTCCTCACTAGGCATCGACAGGTTCAGGAGAGGTTAACAATGCAGTATTGGCAGAAGGGCTTTAGCCCCCCCTTTTTTCCACACCCCGTTAGCTATTCTAGGGATCTCCCTTCTCGAAATGGTGCCCAGGAAATCCTCTAGGGAGTTTATCCTGATTCATAACCTCTCTTTCCTGAGGGCCAGTCAATTATCACGAGATCCCTGATCATCTCTGCTCAGTGTGTCACACCTCTTCGATGAGGCAGCTGTCTTTGTCTGGGATCCCAGCCACGGGTCCCTGATGGGCATGTGCTACAAGGAGTCCAAAGATGGTGGTCATTTTTCTGACCTAACGCAAGTATTGCTTCCCCTTTTCTGTTACTTCGGTGCCCCTTAGCTCACAAAGGCTGAGGGCCTGTCTCCCACAGCAACATTCGGTGAAGCCAATCCGATACCCTTAGGTGTTATTCTCACCTCCATCAGGACAATTTTCAGGTCTGTTAGGCACAGCTCCAATTAGTTATACATCAGGCATGGCTTCAACTTAGTAGGGCTTTAATGGCACCTCCTTTCCGAAGCGTGAGCCTCTCCTCAAAGCCAGACTGCGGACTCACATGGTTCCGCCCCTACCCCAAGGGGTTTCACATTCTTAGGGCAGGTCCAATCGTGCAGTGGGTAAAGGCCTGTAGAGTGGAGGCTGCTGCCCCCGCCAAGCACATCGAGGGATAACCTTATAGCCAAGTCAGTAACCCCCCCCTTCGCTATGACAACATGACCACATTATTCATTCTCTGTCCTCCCGAAATTGGAGGGTCATGTCATGTGTCAGTTTGTTCGCGCTCCAGAGTCAGTATTACAACATCTGGTTCTGGGTCCACCATGTGCTGGGTTAGACAAACCCAATTGTTGATGCCTTGTCATGAAATTAGGTCAACATCTTCCGGGCCTTAGCCCCGTGGGTGCTCCATTCCCAGATCCCATCCTTGCAGTACTATGGGAGATCGGGATACTGAAGCCAGGCATGCCAGCCTGCATTCCATGGCTCTCCATACAGGAGCCGCCTGCAACAGAGCAGGGTGTGTGTGCCGCGCATTAGGCAAAACCTCAGCGATAGGATTCATGGCCCTTATCTATAGATCATTGGCCACAATTTCACGCCTCCGTAAGGAACAACAGACTATTTGGGACCATAAGTCGCAAGCTGGCCATTTAGCCTTCCAGCCCACAAAGGTGGGTTTCACTGACTCCATGTCAGAATTTAGGTTTCGGCGTGCAAGATAGTGTTGGGCACAGATGTTTGCCTGCATTAGTAAATTAACCACCCTCTCTCTCCGGATACCCCTTTCGGGCTCCGGGGGTAATGGCCCTCCATTTGAGCTTTCCAATAAGACGTTTCCCTGTTCCACGTAGCAGCCCTAACGGAATGCAGGGTTGGTCTGGGCTCACAAGGCTGACTTGTCCTGGCGGGCCTTGATTTGCTGCAAGGTACAGGTCTGGCCCAAAGTAATCCCTTTACATATTTGGTGATCAAATTGATCGGCATGGCAAGGGCACGGCAGTGGCCCACGGCCAAACGCAAGTCAACGGATTATGCTCTGGCGGCACCTTATGGGTTTTATGGCATGCCACGGGTCTGAGGAGGGGCCTCCGTTTTTATCACCTCAACGGTTTGCTGTTGACTTAAGGGCAATTGTGTTGTTTCCCTTAATGTGCTTCTTCCTGAGACCAGCAGACTCGTTGTACGCCGGTACGGGTGCTCTTACATGGGCACGTTTTGATGTCTGGAGCTGCATGAAGAGCTTGTATGTCTTCTTCAGAATTCAGCTTCTGTCACCCTGTCACATTAAGATCCAGTGGCTCCATAGACGTGGCATACGGTGGGAGTCCCCTCCTCACTCTGTCACACCAAGTTTGTCAGTCTTCCTCCGCAGGTCCAGGTGCTGCACATTGGAGGGAATGACTTCGGCTGTAAGCCAGGCGAGGACCTGATGGAACAGGCCTTGGTTGAGATACAGGTGGTCCGGCATACCTGGCTGGAAGTAGCCTATTGCAGCCCTCACTGCTCCCATGGATCAATGGGAAGGAATGGAATGACGTTGCCAATGGCAGGGCACGTTAGAAAGTGCACAGAGAAATGGCTTATTGCCAGGTGAATGAGGTGATGGATGCACCACCCGCCAGGGAATTCTGTGGACATGGAGGGAGCGTTACAGGTAGGACGGTGTCCGCCTGTCTCATTTAGTGAATAACATATGTCTGTCTGATCTGCAAAGGGGCCTGCAGGAAGTTCTTCTGCGCAGGTGGGGGGAGTTTCACAAGCTCTAGGCTTGTGACTCCTGTGGCGGCTAGGATGGGCAAAACAGGAAAGTAGGGATAGTGTGCATGCAGAGGCACCTTACGGTGACAGGTGACGCCTGAGGGCCCCCTGAATGGGTTGTGCGGCTCGGCAGGGGGATAAGGGTTGCCTGGGAGACCAACCCTACTCACTCACCCAGGTGTTTCGCGGCACCGGGTTGGGGGTGACACCGGAAGGTCTACCTCCCCCAGAAGGGGCAGTCCGGAGGGATGGCGAGATCACCGCCACCCCTCAGGCTGGGTATGTTTTCGCCCAAGGAGTGCCAGCTAGCCGCTGACACAGTTAGATGCCCGTCCTAGTTACCCCTTTGCAGCTATTTCAATAAATGTGGTCCAATTTTCAACCCAAGCTTGTTGTCTGCGTCTTCTTTCACCCATCTCTGCTCGCAATGAACATCGACATCTTGGGAATCAGCGAACTAAAATGGACAAGCATGGGCAAATTTAATTCAGGTGACCATTATATCTACTACTGTGGGCAAGAATCCCTTAGAAGAAATGGAGTAGCATTCATAGTCAACAAAAGGGTGGGAAAAGCAGTACTGGGGTACAATTTCAAAAACGATAGAATGATCTCAGTATGAATCCAAGGCAAACCATTCAACATCACAGTAATTCAAGTCTGTGCCCCAACCGCTGAGGCTGAAGAAGCTGAGGTTGATCGGTTCTATGAAGACCTTGTAGAACTAACACCAAAAAAAGATGTCCTCTTCATCATAGGGGATTGGAATGCTAAAGTAGGAAGTGAAGAAATCACCGGGATAACAGGCAAGCATGGCCTTGGTGTACAAAATGAAGCTGGACAAAGGCTAATAGAGTTTTGCCAAGAGAACATGCTGATCACAGCAAACACTCTTTTCCAACAGCACAAGAGGCGACTCTACACATGGCCATCACCAGATGGTCAATATCGAAATCAGATTGATTATGTCCTTTGCAGCCAAAGATGGAGAAGCTCTATACAGTCAGTAAAAACAAGACCTGGAGCTGACTCCATGACAAGAAGCTCATGACTGTGATCATGAGCTTCTTGTTACAAAATTTCGGCTTAAATTGAAGAACGTAGGGAAAACCACTAAACCATTCAGGTATGACCTAAATCATATCCCTTACGAATATATAGTGGAGGTGAGGAATAGATTTAAGGGATTAGACCTGATAGACAGAGTGCCTGAGGAAGTATGGACGGAGGTCCGTAACATTGTTCAGGAGGCAGCAACTCAATCCATCCCAAAGAAAAAGAAATGCAAGAAAGCCAAGTGGCTGTCTGATGAGGCTTTACCAGCAGCTGAGGAAAGAAGGGAAGCAAAAAGCAAGGGAGAAAGGGGAAGATATATCCAACTGAATGCAGATTTCCAGAGAATAGCTAAGAGAGACAAGAAGGCCTTCTTAAAGGAACAATGCAAAGAAATTGAAGAAAACAACAGAATGGGAAAGACTAGAGATCTCTTCAAGAACATCGGAGATCTCAAGGGAACGTTTTGTGCAAAGACGGGCATGATAAAGGACAAAGAAGGCAGGGACCTAACAGAAGCAGATGAGATTAAGAAGAGGTGGAAAGAATACACAGAAGAACTATATGGGAAAGATCTTAATGTCCCTGATAGCCATGATAGTGCGGTCACTGAACTTGAGCCGGACATCCTAGACAGTGAAGTCAAGTGGGCCTTAGGAAGCATTACTAACAACAAAGCTAGCGGAGATGACAGTTTTCCAGCTGAGCTATTTAAGATCCTAAAAGATGATGCTGTTAAAGTGCTGCACTCAATATGCCAACAAATTTGGAACACTCAACAATGGCCACAAGACTGGAAAAGCTCAGTTTACATTCCAATTCCAAAGAAGGGCAATGCCAAAGAGCGTTCAAACTACCGTACAATTGCGCTCATTTCACATGCCAGCAAGGTAATGCTCAAAATCCTACAAGCTAGGCTTCAGCAGTATGTGAACCGAGAACTACCGGAAGTACAAGCTGGGTTCCGAAGAGGCAGAGGAACTAGAGATCAAATCGCCAACATTCGTTGGATCATGGAGAAAGCAAGAGAATTCCAGAAAAACATCTACTTCTGCTTCATTGACTATAGAGATGTTGGAGAAATCCACAACAGATTTAAAACGTCTATTTCTGCTTCGTTGACTATGCTAAAGCCTTTGATTGTGTGGATCACAACAAACTCTGGCAAATTCTTAAAGAGATGGGAGTACCAGACCACCTTACCTGTCTCCTGAGAAACCTATACAAGGGTCAAGAAGCAACAGTAAGAACCGGTCTTAGAACAACCGATTGGTTCAAAATTGGGAAAGGAGTATGACATTGTTGGCCTGCTTATTTAACTTATATGCAGAATACATCATGAGAAACGCCGAGTTGGATGAATCACAGGTCAGAATTAAGATTGCCAGGAGAATGATCAACAACCTCAGATACGCAGACGATATCACCCTAATGGCAGAAAGCGAAGCGGCTCTAATGAGCCTCTTGTTGAGGGTGAAAGAGGAGAGTGCAAAAGCTGGTTTGAAACTCAACATTAAAAAACGAAGATCATGGCATCTGGCCCCATCCCTTCCTGGCATATAGAAGGGGAAGAAATGGAAGCAGTGACAGATTTTATTTTCTTGGGCTCCAAGGTCACTGCACACGGTGACTGTAGCCATGAAATTAAAAGACGCTTGCTCCTTGGGAGGAAAGCTATGGCAAACCTAGACAGCATAGTAAGAAACAGAGACATCACCTTGCCGACAAAGGTTCGTATAATCAAAGCTATGGTTTTCCCAGTAGTAACGTATAGCTGTGAGAGCTGGACTATAAGGAAGGCTGAGCGCCGAAGAATCGATGCTTTTGAACTGTGGTGCTGGAGAAGACTCTTACGAGTCCCCTGGACTGCAAGGAGGTCAAATCAGTCAATCCTAAAGGAAATCAACCCTGAGTGCTCATTGGAAGGACAGATACTGAAGCTGAAGCTCAAATATTTTGGCCACCTAATGTGAAGAGAAAAGTAACTGGAAAAGACCCTGATGCTGGGAAAGATTGAAGGCAAAAGGAGATGGGGACGGCAGAGGATGAGATGGCTAGATAGCATCACTGATGCAATGAATATGAACTTGAGCACACTCCGGGAGAGAGCGGAGGACAGGAAGGCCTGGGGTGCTATGGTCCATGGGGTCACGAAGGGTCGGACACAACTGAACAACTGAACAACAACAACCTCCCATTGTGGATTGTGGGAATGCTGTGGACATAATATACCTTGACTTCAGCAAAGCTTTCGACAAAGTCCCCCATGATATCCTGATGAGCAAACTAGCTCAAAGTGGGCTAGATGAAACAACGATCCAGTGGATCCACAGTTGGCTACAGAATCGGACTCAAACAGTGCTTATCAATGGGATCTTCTCAAACTGGGGAGAGGTAACAAGAGGGGTACCGCAGGGCTGAGTCCTGGGCCCAGTGCTGTTCAACATTTTTATTAATGACTTGGAGGAGGAGGTGCAAGGAATGCTGATCAGATTTGCAGATGACACAAAACTGGGCGGGATAGCTAATACCTTAGAAGACGGAAACAAAATTCAAAGTGATCTTGATAGAACGGAGCACTTGGCTGAAAACAACAGAATGAAATTAAATAGGGATAAATCCCAAGTTCTGCACCTAGGAAAAAGAAACCAAATGCACAGTTACAAGATGCGGGATACTTGGCTCAACAACACTACAAGCGAGAAGTATCTTGGAATTGTTGTAGATCACAAGCTGAATATGAGCCAACAATGTGATGTGGCTGCAAAAAAGGCAAATGCTACTTTGGGCTGCATTAATAGAAGCATAGCTTCCAAATCCCGCAAAGTACTACTTCTCCTCTACTCAGCACTGGTTAGGCCTCATCTGGAGTACTGTGTCCAGTTCTGGGTGTCACACTTTAAGAAGGATGCAGACAAACTGGAGAGGGTTCAGAGGAGGGCAACGAAGATGACCAGGGGACTTGCACAATTGTAGTCCTCATCGGGTAGATTACGGTTGCCAAGTATTAAGTTATTAGTGCACCAGGTGGAATTCCCAGAGACCCCTCCCACCTGACTCAGTTACATATTAACCCTTTAAGTCCAGGTTAAGCGATTCATGGCCCGAGTCCCTCCAACACCCCTTCTCGAGGGAAAGGGGTCACTGCACTAATCCCATGCCCAGTTCCCCTGGCAGAGGCTTTTTCAGCACATCTGCCACCATTTCTTCAGTCGGGCAATACCTCTTGTTCAATCACCTCTTGCTCTACTAAGTCCCTTATCAGGTGGTGCCTCATGTCAATGTGCTTCATCCATTGCCTCAGTTTCTCACTCGATGCCAGCTTTAGGCACCCCTGATTGTCTTCATATAGCACTGTAGCTTGCGTGTTCTCCAGTCCAACATCAGTGAATCAGTCAAGGGCTGATTGCAATACTGTTTTCTCATTTTTATTCTAAATGTTTGTCACTTCTTTCCCTTTACAACTGCATCTATGTCCTGGTCAGCCAGCATCACTTAGTTGAGACCTCCCTACGTTACCTGCATGTGGCTCTTCCACAATTGCTGCCAGTGTCTCTGTCTTTCTGTCTCTCTGCCCCCCACCCCCCCACCCCCAAGACATTTACATAACTGAGGCAGGCACCTATGGTATTTCATTTTTATTTTATGTTCTTTAATTATTTATTTATTTATTACATTTATATCCTGCCTTTTTTCCTCCAAGGAAACCAAGGTGGCTTATATGATCATTTTCCTCCTCCAACAACCCTGTGAGATAGCTAAGGCTGAGAGTCAGTGACTGGCCCAGAGTCACCTAGCAAGCTTCATGGCCGAGTGTGGACTAGAACCTGGATCTTCCAAGTCCCAATCCAGCACTATACCACATTGGCTCCCAGATGTTTTGGTCTGTCGACTGACCCTGTCTGTCAGGGTGGACAATGAGCCCATAGAATCCCAGAGTAGTTCTGATTCTGAGGAAGAGGAAGAGGAGTCGCTCCTGGGAGAGGAGCACGCTCCTCTTTCCCAGGGCCAACAGCTGACAGAGATTCCTCCCACCAGCATTCCTAGCTTAGATAGCAGTCCTGGGAGTGACAGATGGACGCGCGACGCCGACGCAGAGCGGCGCCAAATGGAGGGCGCAGAAAGGAGGCATAGTGCCCGGTTGGCACGCAAACAACGGCTGCGCCCAGAGGATCCAAGGGAAAAGGGGAGGGACTCTCCCTAGTCCTTAAGTTCAGGGGTCTGCCAGTAATTCCCTTTCAAACGGGGACCAACTGTTCCAACGTAGGGCATAGGTACTCTGCTGCTCATATCTAGTTGCTAACAGTAGAGTTGTTAAGTTGTAAAAGAGGAATAAAGCTTTGAAAAGAATCCCTTTGTCTGTGTCTGGACTTGGCTACTGGATTAGACTGAGAGAGGCCTCCAAGGAGCCCTTGACAGCGTCATTAGCAATACTGATATAATAAATGCTGCCAGTTCTTGCACCACTCACATTTTAAAAGAGTGAAGGAAAGCAAAAAGGAAGGAGAAAGCAATGTAAAAGCACCCCACCCTCTTCTACCTGCCCCTCAGTTGTAAATATCCTAATGCAAGAGGATAATGGATTCTCACGGTACTATGCGGGGTGGGGGGAGGTCAAAGACTGGACAGGAGGGGGAAACTGCAGCTTCGGTATGTTGTGATGATGTCATAACAATGAAAATCTGAGGTGATCCTTCAATGGGCAAGTAAAGTATGCAGGTTTTGATGGGTTATCTTCATCAGTGGAAAAAGACTGCAGATAGACTGGCAATCTCAGAAGAAGGACTTAGCTATATAGGCTCAAAGAAATGAGGAAGTAATTTTCGCCCTAGAGTGGATTCTCCACACATCAGCCCCCTTCAGATGCAGCCATGCAATCCACATAACAGTGTCCCATGAGCAAAAAAGGCTAACTTCAGTCCAGATGACTTGGTGGTAGAAGCAAGAAAAGTGTAGCATGCCCCTATCCTAATGCCTTCAGCCATGCCTTTTTCTGCAGATGTTTCTGCCAGTTTCTTGTGGCACTGTAAGGGCAAGCAGAGAAGAGGCTACTAGTGCCATGTGCTGCAAAGAGAAGCACAGCTGTTTTTAGTGAATCTCTACCCTTGTGTGTTGCATGTCCCTGTCATAATGACACAACCTTTAGCAAAGAGCCACCCGCTCTTGTTCGATTGATAAAAGGCCCAATCAATCGTTTCCCCTTTCTGAACATTTTGTGTTGTGTGTGCATGCTTGTTTGGGCAGCTGGCAGCTAACAAGAGGCAGCTAACAAGTGTTTACAGTCAAGAAAGCAAAGCAAACGGCAGGCAAGGCCCAAGTGGCGTGGCATTTACTGTCAATATAGCAGGGGAGAGAAAGGAGAGATAAGGAAGAGAGGCCGTAGATTGCAACTCCAAAGTGTGTAAAAAAAAAAAATAGGCACATAGTTGCAGAAAGGAAGGGGTGGGTGGAAATTGAATATTTTACAAACTATCTGGGGCAGAGCTTGGCTGGACAAGGGAGTGTTGATGGCAATCAGAAAACTCTGAAGCTTCAGCATGGCTCGGAAAATCCTCTGATTTTTAATCAAAGATTAGAGCTTCCTAAATCAGCATCAACATATTGCCATTTGAAAAATATAAACAATGGAATAAAATGGATGGTGGTGGTTGAAAATGGCCTTAAGTGCTGAGTGGGGGGTGAAAATTGCAATGTGGAACCAAAAGAAGAACTGCTTCCCTTCTTTTGCATTTGCAGGGCAAAACAAGTAATTTTGATGTACCAGACAAGAAAAGCCACAGATAAAAAACCTTGGGATTGTTGCCCCTGCATCAGCAAGCCTTTCCTTGGAGATACATAGAAGACAAGTCCTTACCATGAAGCCACTCACAGAAGAAATCATAGAGCAATACATTCAGAATAAGGTAAGGGCAGTTCTCTGAGTCTGTACTGTTGTCTAAAGGTTCAGCATCCAGGACTGGATTCTGTTCCCAAACTCCTGAGGTGGAAATCTCTAGATGGTGGCCTCTCTAGATGGGGACTCATTACTTACATTATGGGATAAAATTTAGCGCTTCCTAAGCGTTTCCATTTTGGACCCAGTTGTGAAATGGTTCATATTCTATATGAGATATCAAATAGCTGAAGTTTTGGGAAAGATGAAACATGCAAACTGGCATATTAAAGCTCTTGAGTATCCAGTCTCAAATCTGTGCTAAAACCATTATGAACAACTGCAAGGAGATCTGTAGTAATTCTGAGCCTATCTATTGGATCCAAATTACAGTGCAGATGCTCTTGTGGCCCTTCTGTTACTTTGGACAGATATAAATAGCTAGAACAATGTTGCTCAAACGTCTCTGTTTTTAGGAAGCCCTTTCAACATTGACACACTCTCTGCTGAGGACCCCCTGAATAATGAAGAAGATTCTTGTGATTCTTGTAGAGTGCATGCTCCATTCACATGGGGTTCCATTGTCCTCACTATTCAATCCTATGCCATGACTGTACATTGCAGGGAACATCGGTAGTGGTGGGCAACCTGTATTTCAGTTAGGCTTTTTTGCCAGATTACTGAGGGCCAAACTAGTGACATCAGCAGACCTGCAACTAGGTCTCTGTTGGAGCTTTTAAAAGGTTAATAAAGCTGTGATAGGAGGAGGAGATTTGGATTGTGGCTGAAGCTGCTATTTGCTTCACAGGGGAGACATACAGATACCATTAATTTTTCCTTGTAGAACAAATGTCTTCCATGAGGGATTGTAATTGGAAAAGATGTGGGGTGAAAGGATTCAATCCCCCCTCCACCATCACTGCAGATCCAATCCAGATCTCATCCTCCCCCACAGCTACGTTTACCTTTTAAAAAAATGTGGGAGATCTCCTGATGTTGCTTCTAGTTTGGCTCTGATTTTTCTCAGTAATTGTTCAGTCTGGAGCACAGCTTGAATGGCACTAGGTCAGATCTTTTAGATAATCTACTGGAGTACATTAAAAAGAAGGTTTAAAAGCACAGATTATTATATAGTTTATAGACGCCAGAAAAAAATAACAGTTCTGTGGCAATAACGAAAGTTTTATTCTGGCAGTAGTTTTCATGGGCCAGAGCCTACTTTGTCAGATGAATGAAATGATCACCTAAGTGGGTAGATATATGTGTGAGGGCAAGAGAAGAACAAAAAAGAAGAGTTTGTTTGTTTTGTTTTTACAAATGATCAGGCAATGCAAATGGTAGCTGTAGTGTGTCATGATAAGATGCAGAATACAAATGAATTCAATCCGAGTGCAAGATCCAACCAGTGTGAGTGTAACCCACTCTTGACTAGTGACACTGGTGATGAATAGGCATAACAAGATCAACATTTGCTTTCTGTAATGAGCTTGCTATTTCCAAGATGTTGACAGGAACCATTTTTCATCTGTTTCACCTACCTGAAAATTGACTTTTTTGTTTCAACTGTATTTCAGGGGTGAGGCAAAATTCTTTTCGAGGGAAGAGAATCAAAGTGGCTGTCATTTCGTTTCCCCCAGAAAGCCTTGTTCTGAGGTGTTTTTTGAATTTTTTGAATTTCAAAATGGCTGCAATAAAAATGGCTTCTTCATTTGCCTCTCACCGGAGACCACCAATTGAGTATCTGCAGAAAAACATACACTTCTACAGAATGGTGGATTGTTCCTCCAGCTGTTCATTTTATTCAGATGATGCACTGTTAAATACTCTTCCAGAGAAAGGAAACTTTATTCAAGTGCTTTCTTTGAAAGCAGACCCAGTGGTTTAAAAGGCATCCCATTACTTTCGGGGTTGGGGAGGGGGTGTAGAATCAGAGGTTACCAGTGCAATCCTATGCATTTCTAACCAGAGGTAAACCCCACTGGGTTCAGTGAGACTTTCTCCCAAGTAAACATGCTGAAGAATCAGCAATATGAGAGGCCATTTCACAAAACCTCTCCTTGAATTACTGGGTGAGTTTCACAAATGTTTGGTTGAATCAGTTTCTCCCCTGCTCTAGTTAAGACCAAGTTCCACAGTACCAAATCTGCTATTGAATTCCAGTTCAGAAATCTGAAGTGTAGTTCCTCACTTGATTGTGAAGAATATGTTGACAGTTATGTAGTGTTTATTTTCCCATGAGTTTTAAGCATTAGTATTTAGTAGAAGATATAGATGAGGTCACAGTAGGAAGAGTGGATGAATCAGGTGGAAAAGGAAGTGTGTCTTGGGTAGACTTAGCCACAGCATGTGAAATTGCATGAAGTACATAATTCTCTACCGTGTATAATCAAAGCCAAATTCATACTGGTTAGGTGAATGACATTCTATTGCACACTGCTGAGCTTTCAATAAGTGGAGGAGAAGTGTCTGTCACCTATGTCTTAACCTCTCCAAGTAAGCTGTCAGGTTTACATGTTTATTTTTATGATTATTACATTTATAACCCACCCTTTTTCATCTTGGAAGGAACCCAAGGAAACTCACAGAATCCTCCTCCTCTCCATTTTGTCCTCACAGCAACCCTGTGGGGTAGGTTAGGCTGAGAGTCAGTGACTGGCCCAAAGTCACCCCATGATCTTCATGCCTGAATAGGGACTAGAACTCGGATCTCCCAAGTCCCAGCCCAATACTCTAACCACTATACCACACTGGCTCTCCAGTGTTGTGGATAGCTTGTGATTTTAACTAGTTATGGCTTTGCTCACGATTTTCCTTATAAGATAGAAAACTAAACATGTGGATGATTGTGGATCACCAATGTTTGGGAAAGCCCTGAAGCAAAAGCAAAATAAGATGGTTAATTTGGGGAAATAAAATGTTTTGGGCTTTGGTGAGAGTGCTGGACTGGGAGCCAGGAGATCTGGGTTCTAGTCCCCACTTGGCCATGGAAGCTCACTGGGTGACTTTGGGCCAGTCACAGAGTCTCAGCTCAACCCACCGTGCAGGGTTTGTTGCGAGGATAAAATGGAGAGGAGGAGGAGGAGGAGGAGAATGTAAGCAGCCTTGGGTTCCTTGCAAGAGGAAAAAAGTCGGGATAGAAATACAATAAATAAATAAATAAAAATACATTCCTGCAGCATTGATAAAACATGCCATTAACGTCTTCACATATTCTAGAGATAATTCTCAAGCTTTGGATTTTACCAAATGAAGAATAGCTAGCAGCAGATTTGTTCTCTTTCAGCCTTTTTGTGCCCTCTGGTCAAGACAAAAAATGTAATAGAAAAAAACCCAACAAAAGGGTACACTTCAGAGTACACTTCTGTACTCTGCTTGACATTGCATCATGATCTCCCAAAGTATTTTCAAGGATTGCAAGGGGGAATTCACTGTGCTCACTGGTAAGCTACAGTACAGAGCACCTGCTGCTGGCAGATCAAAGATCACTTGTATATCTTCCGTAGCTTGCCAATGAGCACAGTGAATTATTTCCTCTAATGAAGAACTTTTATACTTAAAAGATACTGGGACAAGTTTGTTCATTCTTTCTTACATGGACTGGGGTCCCCAAGGTAGTGCCCACTGTGCCCGCAAATGCCTCCCTTGGTGCCCCCAGACTCCCTGCCAGTCCTGATATATAGTTAACTGCAAGGCTGGCATGCTGCAAAGCAAAGTGCTGGCCTCCTCTGCCATCTTTATTTCCAAGAATTTCTCTGGGGCCCCACAGTGTACGTCTGCACGTGTGCGTGATTTGCAGGAAGTTTATGTTTGTAAGGGTGTGTAGTGTGGGTGGATGTTTTCCTTGTGTTTATGTTTGTTTTTTGGAGCATTACTAACTTGCTTTTTGCAAACTGAGTATTTTGTTGTGTTTTTGTAAGGGCAAGATTTGGCATTTGGGGCTCAGAACCCACCTCTTCTTGCTTGTGCTCAGTTACTTGGCCAAGTTACCTGTCTCTGAGTCTCATCTCTGAGCCTTCTGTGAAATGGGTGATAGATTAGAAAACTGTGGAATGTGTGCAGATGTGTAAGGATGGATGTAAATGGCAACAGGAATCTTCTGGCTGGATGCTGAAAATATAACTGAGAATGAATTGAAAACCAAGCTGTACCAGCTCACAAACCCATGAAACCCACGAAAGGTACAACATGTTTTAGGGGCCCTCAAAGTTTTTGAGCCAGTGAACAGATCTGTAATTTTGAGAAAGTATCATAGACACTTCCACAAAATGACTGCCATGGGGGCTTGCCTATTGTCCAAATGGTTGCCATGGTGGATTTGGCTAGTCACAAAAGACAAACTAGCAAGGCTAAAAGAGAAGGAACCTGACCAAGTCAGAGGTGAGGTCTTTTGAATCCCCTTTTTTAAATCCAGTTTTCAGATCAAATAGCCCTTGGCCCCCACATTCCCAGCCCACAATTCATGTACATACACACATTCCAGGACACTTCTGGCTCAATGTCTCCATTTGGCTAAACTGCGGCATATGGTTTCGGATTTTTTGCAATAATGTGATAGAAGTGTTGGGATATCCTTGCAGGTGAATTGGAGGCACCAAGTGGTGTCCAAAATTGTGGATGAGGTGCAAAAGATCATACAGCAGCTAACCACAGAAATTAGCAACAAGGACTCTCGTTTTCAGGCAATCTCCAACTCTGGCATTCATAATGAGAACATGAAGGTAAGTGCATATGGTCCTTGGCTTGGCTTGGGCATAGTGAGTGGGTGAGTTCCGGGTCCCACTCCTAATGAGAACAGCACCTCTTCATTAGAGTCTTCAGAACTGAAGGAAACTGCACCTGTTGTTTCTGCTTCTTCCTCTGCAGCAGCCTTTATGGGACCTCATTAGGGCTGGGCTGTGGGCAGCAGTCTGTGAAGAGCCAGGAACTGTGCGCAAGCCAAGAGCCAGGAGCAAAGAGCAAGACCATCTTCACACACTGGTTTTTTAGCAGGATTGTTCTTCTTTAATAACGGGAGCTTTCACTGGAGCTTTAAACGATGCCGCTGCTCTCCTACTGCTGTCTCACAACTTCCCCTCCCACTTCCCATGTTATCTGAGAACAGGAAAACCCGGCATTTTCTGTGCTTGTGATAGACGCCATTCCCCCCCTATATATTTCCCCTTTAGTGCTTTGTCCCACTTTGTGTGGGTGTGTGCTAGGGGGTGTTGCTGGGTGGTGTTGAATAACATTGTCATGACAACAAATCAGGGGGGCAGGTCACTGACCATGGGCAATACTTCCTAGAAGATGGACTGTTGGCAAGGGATGGGTTGCACCTCACAAAGGCTAGGAAGAATGCGTTTGGCCACAGCATGAAGAACTTCATCAGGAGGGCTTTAAACTGAATCCTACGGGGGAGGGAGACGTAAAGTTGGGGGTAACAATGGATGAAGGCTCACGCACCACAACAGAGAAAACAGCTCTAATAGCGCCCAATAATAGTCTTCAGAAACATGTAGGAAGAAAGCCAGACTATGAAGCACATGGTCTTCGATGTCTATATACTAATGCCCAGAGTATGGGAAACAAACAGAACGAACTTGACCTCTTAATACAGGAGGGAAATTATGACTTGATAGGTATACCTGAGACTTGGTGGGATGACTCCCACGACTGGAATACAGCAATTGAAGGATATAACTCGTTATAACAAGGATATAACAAGAGGAACAGAAAGGGAGGTGGAGTTGCACTATGTTAAAAATACATATCTCTGCACAGAAATACAGGAGGATGGGCTTGGTAGCCCCATCGAGAGCATCTGGGTTAAAATAAATGGAGCAAAGAATAAAAGGAACCTGGTGGTCAGAGTGTACTACTGGCCACCAAATCAAGAAGACAAGGATGAAACTTTTGAAAAGCAAATTGCCAGTGTTTCAAAGAAATGTGATGTAGTAGTAATGGGAGACTTCAATTTCCCTGATATTTGTTGGGAAACAAATTCTGCAAAACATGGCCCCTCCAAGAGATTCCTGACTTGTGTTGTTGATAATTTCCTCCTCCACAAAGTGGAGGAAGGAATGAGAGGATCGGTTATTCCTGACTTGATCCTAACCAACAGAGATGACACAGTGAATAAAGTAGCAGTTATGGGAACTCTGGGGGAAAGAGGCCATGTTATACTTGAGTTCTTGGTTCTAAAGGAAGCAAAAGCTGAGTGTAGCTAAATGCGTACCCGGGATTTTAGGAAAGCAAATTGTAATAAACTCAGAACAATGACCAATAAGGTCCCATGGCAAGCCACTCTAATGAGAAAAGGAGCCCAAGATGGGTGGGAGTTTTTTAAAAAGGAAATTATCAAGGCACAATTACAAATAATTCCAACAAGAAGAAAAGGTGGAAGACAACACAAGAAGCCAATGTGGCTTCACAAAAAGCTTAGAGATGACCTGAAAACAAAAAAGCACACATATAGGAAGTGGAAGGAAGGCCAAGCTACAAAGGAAGAGTACAGGCAGGTAGCACAGAATTGCATGGATGGTGTCAGGAAGGCTAAAGCTGAGAACGAGCTGAGGTTAGCGAGGGATGCTAAAAGCAACAAAAAGGCTTTCTTCAGATACATGCATAGTAAAATACAGAGGAAAGAAATGGTGGTTCAGCTATTAAATAAGGATGGCAAAATGATAACAGATGACAAGGAAAAGGCAGAAGTGCTCAATTCCTACTTTGGCTCAGTCTTCTCCCCAAAGAGGGTCTGTGAGCCCCCTGGCAAAGGCGAAGTACAGGCTGAAGGGGCAGGATTGCAGCTGAGATCGAATACCTAATTACTTTGAATGAGTTCAAATCTCCAGGGCCAGATGAACTGCATCCTAGAGTAATCAAGGAACTGGCAGAAGAACTCTCAGAACCACTGTCTATTCTCTTTGAGAAATCATGGCGGTCAGGTGAAGTGCCAGAAGATTGGAGGAGGGCTAATGTTGTCCCTATCTTCAAAAAGGGAAAAGGAGAAACCTGGAAACTACAGACGAGTCAGTCTGACATCAATCCCTTTGAAAATTCTGGAGCAGATGATAAAGCAATCCATCTGTAAGCACCTTGAACACAATGCAGTGATTACTTGAAGCCAACGTGGATTTGTCAAGAACAAATCCTGCCAGACTAATCTGATCTCATTTTTTGATCAGGTAACCTCCCTTGTGGACTGTGGGAATGCTGTGGACATCATATACCTCGACTTCAGCAAAGCTTTCGACAAAGTGCCCCATGATATCCTGATGAGCAAACTAGCTAAAAATGGGCTATATGAAACAACAATCAGGCGGATTCACAGTTGGCTACAGAATTGGACTCAAAGAGTGCTTGTCAATGGGATCTTCTCAAACTGGGGAGAGGTAACAAGCGGGGTGCCACAAGGCTCAGTCCTGGGCCCAGTGCTCTTCAACACTTTTATTAATGACTTGGAGGAGGAGGTGTAGGGAATACTTATCAAATTTGCAAATGACACAAAATTGGGTGGGATAGCTAATAACCTGGAAGACAGAAACAAAATTCAAAGTGATCTTGATAAGCTGGAGCGCTGGGCAAAAAACAACAGAATTATTCGATAGGGATAAATGCCAAGTTCTGCATCTAGGAAAAAGAAACCAAATGCACAGTTACAAGATGGGGGATACGTGGCTCAAAAATACTACAAGCGAGAAGGATCTTGGAATTGTTGTAGATCACAAGCTGAATATGAGCCAACAATGTGATGTGGCTGCAAAAAAGCCAAATGCTGTTTTGGGCTGCATTAATAGAAGCATAGCTTCCAAATCAAGGGAAGTACTAGTTCCCCTCTACTCAGCACTGGTTAGGCCTCATCTGGAGTACTGTGTCCAGTTCTGGGCACCGCACTTTAAAAGGATGCAGACAAGCTGGACAGGGTTCAGAGGAGGGCAACGAAGATGATCGGGGACTGGAAACAAAGCCCTATGAAGAGAGACTGAAAGAACTGGACATGTTTAGCCTTGAGAAGAGAAGACTGAGGGGAGATATGATAGCGCTCTTCAAGTACTTGAAAGGTTGTCACAGAGAAGAAGGCCAGGATCTCTTCTCGATCATCCCAGAGTGCAGGACATGGAATAATGGGCTCAAGTTACAGGAAGCCAGATTCTGGCTGAACATCAGGAAAAACATCCTGCCTGTTCAATATGACAATGGAACCAATGACCTAGGAACATAGTGGGCTCTCCCACACTGGAGGCATTCAAGACGAGGCTGGACAGCCATCTGTCAGGATGCTTTGACTTAGATTCCTGCATTGAGCAGAGGGTTGGACTCGATGGCCTTGCAGGCCCCTTCCAACCCTACTATTCTATGATTCTATGACCATGCTTCCGGTGACTGTTTCTGCCTCTCTCCCATTCCACTACGGGTGCTTGAACTGTAAAGTGGTTAACTATCCCAAATGCTTCTCCGAGCTCCCCCTGAACACAGCAATGCTTACTTCTGAGTAAACTCATTGGCTGTAAGGCTTTCTTTTCCTGGGAGTAAGTGCCACTGAAATCTGTGTGGCTCGCTTCTGAATAGGCATGCATAGACGTGCATTGTAAGTCCACTTAGAGTAGCAGCCTTAAGGTCTCCCATCCCCTTCAATGCATTTACTTTGAACCTCCCCGTCCCACTGACTTTACTGACTGCTTCTTCTCTCTTTTGCTCACCAGTTTGATGGGCCTCTTTCATACAGCCATTGAATGGACCTGCACTCATGCCTGTGAAAACATCTGTACAATTGGGAAGCAAGCCAGCCACTATCTCTTCTCCTAGCCAACCTTACAGGCTCATTGTGAAGCCAGAATAAGGGGAAGAGCAACAACAGTGCAGAGGGGTGGAAGCAAGCTGGGTCTAATGAAGAAGGTGTCCCTGTGAAGCTGTTGCCTGGAGGGGGGGGCTGCTAGGGATGGCTTGATGCCTTGACTGTATACAAGACTGTGGATTTCTTACTTCTGTAGCTGGGAACCCAGAAATTGATATACCCTCCAAACTCAGTAGTACAAGCAATGTACTGCATTTAATTCCATCACACATTGACATATTTAGCAGGGAAGGACTAGCAGCGCCAGCAACCTTGGGGTAAGCCACCGAGAAGACTCTCTCTCCCTCGCCACAAAGTCGGAAGAAGGAGTGGGGCAGGGGACCAGCTCCTATAGCCCACTATCCAGGCCACTAGAAGGGCTTCCGACTTCTGCTGTGTAGGAGTGGAGGGACAGGCGGAGCCATCAACTGTGTTACAGGAACCAATGATTGGGGGAGGGGAGGGGAGGGGGCATGGGGCCAGCAGCCACCTTCTGTCCTGTTTGTTCAGTGCAGCTTGGCCCAGCCGTGAAAAGGTATAGAGCGGAGGGACGCGCTATGAGAGATGCCTGTATACAGGGCCAGTCTAAATCTCAGAAAGGATCCCGAATCAAAAGGGCCGGTTTGTAGTGGGATAAAATGCCAGGTGTTAAGACAGCCACAGTCTTGACCAAAGAACAAGCCATGAGGCAGGATTGAGATGCAAACCAGAAGTCAGCATTGAAGGGCAACCAAATAATACAGGAACACACCAGAGCTCAGGAAGACCTTGTTGCTCAAGCAGTGCTTAACTACAATAGGAAGCCCTTTTATACTCCTTCCTGTCCCTGAAGATCTAATAACCAGGGCCTTAGAATACTAAACTGCACAGGCAGATGCTATAACCTGTAGTTCAGTGACTCGCCATGTGGGGCAGCCTCACACAGATCCAAAGGCTCCCAATTCCAATTCAAGCCCTGGCAGCCTCTGATGGACATAAACCTCAGTACCCTTTGAATGGGCATTAGAATATCTTTGGTGTTCTACTGGTGCAACTCTTGTTTATGTCAGAGTTGTACACTCACCACCAGTATTAGGCCAACAGTGATAATCAGAGGCATCTGCATTACAGGAATTAAAACCCAGTGTATTATAACAGCAGTGATAATGCTCATGCTGTACCATATATTAAAGTAGTTATAACTAATGCTGATTACTACAGTGATGATTGGCTGTGGATAAATGCCTGACAGAGCTTAAAAGAATGGGAGAGGGTATACTACAGGTGAAAACTGAGATCTTAGTCACCAACTACAGGAGTTATTGGGCAGCCCCTTTACCCTGTCTTCTTGGCCATTTCTCCATCTACAAAGGTCCAGGTGCTCTAGAGAGCACAAAAAGATCAGTACTGCTTTAGAAAGTGTCTGCCAGTGCATTACATAATTCTAGATTGATCATTTTCTTCTAAGAGATGTTTTGGGGTTATGGAAAATGTTTATGCAGGGCAGGAAGATTTGGACTGGATGGCTTTCAAGATTCCTTCTAACTTTGCAGTTCTATGCTTTTATGAAAGTCCTTCTCCTGTTTGCAAAGGGCAGGTAAATATCCCACAATATCAGTCCTTTCAGCAAGACTGAAAACTTCAGTTAAAAAGTAGTTCCTCTTGCAAGCATCAGGTGGGTATGATTTCATACTTAAGGGTCAGAAGTCACATGGTAGTTAGCAAAAGTTTCATATCTGCAAATCAGTAGTGGCTCTTGGAGGCTGAATAAATATCTGTAGCTGAGCAGCTAAGCTTTCTAGAGAGGCTTGCCATTTATTCATTTGTTTATTTATACAATACATTTATATTCAAGATGGCATATACTGTCTTTACCATTAAGTACTTATTGCTAAGTAACTGTGAATGACTGCTTTGAGCAGGATGCAGCAAGTGGGAGGCTGTTCCATGGATATGTAGGTATCACTTTAATCGCATTCAGCAGTAGGAGGGAATGGCTAGTAGACTTATTGGGGCTGGGAATGTGGGGGCAGGGCATCAGGTACTTTGATTCCACACACCTGATTCCCGTAAGCCACATGAGAATAGTGCTGATCACAGCACTAGCCCAGGTGTCAATATGGGTAAGCAGAAGGACCATAGCTCTGTTCTGAAATAACTTCCTGCATTACTGGTTTGAAGCCAAATAGCCTTCTCACTGAAGAGCTGCATTGGAGGCCATTGGCTGAATGTCCCTTGAGATGCCTTGTAGAAAGTGGAGAACTCGTCAGGTTGTGGCAGGGTGACTGTGGGAATGGAAGAGGGTGAATGAAGCCCCTTAGGGTCCACGTCAACACAAGCAAACAACTAACTGTTACGAATTATTTAGGAAGAGCTGTCTTCTGTACTGTACATTTTTAGACTAGTGGGAACCAATATATTTTTTAAAACAGTACTGAACACTAACCACTCTCTCCCCACAGCCATGTGCCACATGTGTTCTTTGGAGTCTCTCCACTCTCCCCTAGTCCAGCACTGGAGCACACATCTCCAATGAATGTTTTTAAAAAGTCACAAACAGGTTGTCTCTTCGTAGCAAAGCTGCACCTTCCTTCCTTTGGTGCTGAACAGGGAGTAGTGGAAATGTAGGATAGTGTGTAAGGTCCAATTTATTTTAGTATCTGAAAACTCCCTGAGTCTCCTCTGACCAGCTTCAGACTAGAGTTCATCCCAGAGCATGGAATCCTCAGTCTTGCAAGCAAAGAATTATAGTGTCCCCCTCTTCACTTAAATGCCCCAAAGATGGGGATTAATGCATGGTTAAGCCTGTTGGTGTAGTCAAATGTCTTCAGAGTTTGGGCTGGAAGTAGTTATCAATTATTTTTTAAATAAGTATTGACTATATACCTTGTGTACTTATGCAGCAACTTCCCATATTGAAACTTCAGCCATAGATCATTCTGCAAAACGGTAACAAATTGAAGGAGGGGTAGCCATCTTATTTTATTTCATCAAAGAGGCTTGTAGCACCTTAAAGTAACAGATTTATTCTGGAATAAGCTTTTGTGAGCTTGAGTCTACATCAGGTACATGAAGTGTTATCCTCAGTTGGGGTGTGTGAATACACACACATGCACACAGGGAGAGAGAGGAGTCAATGCGATAATATGAATGGGTGGTGCTGCCATTTTGTGGAAGGATGAGTACAGCTCTTTTGTACAGGCACTAGAGAAGACCACCCAATTTCCTTCCTTTTTGATTATCTGTTTTTAAGGTGTGTTATGGAAAGCCAAGATGCAATTATTTCATTTCATTTATTACATTTCTATACCATCCAGTAGCCAAAGCTCTTTGGATGGTCTACAAAAATTATATGAATTAGTTCATGGTTATGAAAGAAATACAGGCTGTGTGTGTTAGGGAGATTGTAGGGATTCTTGAAGTTGCAGCAGAAAGTATTAGTTTTAATGTATTTCTGCCCTGCCTTTTATGGTAAGCCCTCTCAAGGGAGTTTACAATAAAGGACATTAAAAACAAAACAATAATAAAAAAATCAGATTAAAAACCTATATCGGGGGCCAGCAAAAACCAGTTTGCCACAGGCCACCTCTCACTCGCTAACTGTATCCACAGCACATGGAATAACACTCCTGATCTGATCAATTTTATCTGCAATTTTATCACAGGAGGCCTTAGAATACTCCAGCGGTTCCGGAGCAACTGGACTGACCAGGCTCGAAATGGACTGGACCAAAATGGCCCTGTTCCTAGTACCCACCAACCTCTTCAACTTTAGCTGTGAGCCAGAAAGCAGGGTCTACACTGACAGCATTACATTAGTCTAGTGTGAGGCTGCCTTTGAAGGGTGTTTAGAATCTGTACCTCCCATAGATAACCTCCTGCTTTGAGTTCCTCCCATAGATCCTGTGCTTCAAGCACTATTCATGCCCAGGTCACTGTAAAAATAAATAAATGTTGCTGTTCTTTTCCCACTGTATCTCCAAGTGGGCTACTTTGTAGAATTCCATTTCTATCTTCTCCTGCTCCAACCTTTCTGAATTTGTCTAGGTTTTAGCATCCAGCCAGATCCTCGTCACCATCCCATTGCTTGGCCTGTCTGGGTACAAAGAGGGTCAGGTACGACACTGGCGTTACTACACAGCACATGGAGCAAAGCTCCTGTCTCCTGTCAGAGACCCAGAAGAGCTGCAGCAGTGGCTGGAAGTGGAACAGTTCTCCAAGAGCCTCCAGCAGTGGCACGAAGCAGATGTGAACATTGAGGGTGACCTTGTGCCTGCCAAAGTCCTTGTTGTCTTCCGAAAACTCGTGGAGAAATCAATTGTATCTTGCAATCTCAAGGGTGAGTTCACTGTGGATGGAGTGAAAGGAACTGTCTATTTTGGCAGTGCTTTCCTTCCCACAATCAATTGCAGGCACTCCTCATGGCCTCCCCACACCTCTACAGACCTTTTAGCCAGTTCTCCACATCCACAACAGCATTCTCCTGACCCTCTCTCAGATCTCCATACAACTGTCCTTCTGACTACAGACCCTAGCTAGCTGAAAGCTTCCTTAGCAAACATTCAAATGATCTATCACACATTTATCTACATAAGTGGCATATCCCTAAGAGAGAATACAAAGAGACATTTCATTCTCATGTAATTTATGTATCTGAAGCACCAAAGCACCAAACAGCTGTCAGATGAGAAGAAATAGAGAGAAGAGCGGGAGATTCTCACACTGAAAGTAAAGAATGCTGCTGAGCTCACACTGTGGAAAAAACTCTTCCTGGTTAGCACATTTTCTTCTTTGCCAGTTAGTAGCCAATATGAGGGCCTAAGTCATGCAAGCCACAGAGATGTGGAGTGTTTTTCAGGATAACAGGGACTGGTAAAATGGCTGCTGCGGGCCTGCGGTCTGCAAACGAGAGTACCAAACCAAATGGCTCAGAACCAAACTAGATGAGCATGGATGTGCAGAATATCCAGCTGAACCGCCATGGCCAAGCAATTTCCTCACCTTCCTTCTTCTTTCTGTGTCTTGTATCCTCCTGTTCAGATTTCCTCCATTTGGGAGAGATTCATGGTAACACAAAGGAGTTTCTGGAAAACCTGGCTGTCTTTAGCAGCTGCTAAATACAGTGATGGGGGCAACCCTTGTCATCTCATAAATAGAAGAACAGTCTGGGCCAGACTTGCATAACATAAGGCTAGTGGTCCAACTGTGCCCTTGCCCTGGATATTTGCAGCACTATTAGGGAATTCCAAGTAACAATCTGTAGCTCTTTTCTTCCTCTTTGGGGGAACATCTGAGGAAAATGCCTGTTGTTTTCTGTGTTGTTCCCCTTTCCCTGGAGAAGAAGCATGGTAATGTTGGGACTATGTATTTCAGCTTGTGAGCATGGCCAGAGAGAGACCCTCTCATGGGCAAACTAGATTTGATGCAGGAAATTGGTGGTCATGATCTCTCAGATTTTAGAAAATGAAGCAGCATCCTATGCAGCTGCTTTGAAGATTAGGGGGGGTGGCACTGAGGAGGTTGGTTTTATGGAGTTATTTATATTTATCGCATTTCTATACTGCCCAATAGCCCAGCTCCCTGAAGGCTATCTTCTGTATGTTTTTCTATCTGTATGTTTTTCTCTCATTGAGCTAATTGCAGGTTGGGGGGGAAGGGAGGCCTAAACCCCTTCTCCACGGAGACACTTCCCTAGTCTTCAAAGCAGCTGTGTGGAGTTCCTAATTATTAACGAAGAACATGATAACTCTAGTCATGGATGGCCTCTGTCATGTGTAGTTTGTTCCTTAGGTCGTAATCCTTGAATTCAATGGGACTTACTTCTGAGTAGCCTTATTTTGTAAACCACCCAGACAGCTTTGGCTATTGGGCAGTATAGAAAGGCAATAAATAAATAAATATTCATGTTGCACTATCAGTGTGAGAATTGCTGGGAGAGTGAAAACCTTGTGCTTGGTTCCTAGTAAACTGAACTAGGAGGAGAAGAAATATAGCAAAGAGAGAGGCTGAAAGAAGAAAAATATTGGATTGGAACAGATATTGGAATGGAGAGAGATCTACGCTGGGGAAAAATAGAAAACAAAGGGGTGTGATGCAGAGAGCTAGAGAAGAAACCATATGCTGTTGGGTGCAGAGGGAGTGAACACTTTGAAGATGGAAAAGGGGAAAAGGTTTAGAGAGGGTTCAGGGAGATATGTGCTGTTATGGGTGCTGAAAGAAATAAGGTTTAATAGAGAATGGGTTAAAAAGAAAACACTGGAATATACTTCAAGACAAGATGACAGCCATGCCACCGTTTTCAGTCTTGAAGCTTTCCCTTGTGAGTGTGACACTGATGTAAGCATATTCCATATAGCAATCACTGTATAAATGAATATGCTACCTCACATTTCCAAACTTGAAATATTGTGCTGAGTGTTAAAAAAAAGCAGCCCTGCAGAAAAGGTGCCAAATGTGCATCTCTCTCACACGCACATGCACATGCACATGCACACACACCCCTCTACATCTACACCTGGATCATACAAAGAGATGCACAGATTCCATCCACTCACATCCTTATCCAGCACACCCACCCTCCAGCTGGCCGTCCCATGTATGCTTCTTCTTCTATCCCTGTACTGTTCTGATCCAGCACTGAGTGGAGGCAAGTTGCTTCACGACAGGGGGTGGGAGAAGCCACTCATAAGAACTTACACATTTGATCTGTGCCCCAGCACTGCAGTATGTACAAACAAAAAATAGCTGCAGCTGTCTGCTGGCCACTGAGTACCATGGACAGAGTGCCTGTCTTCCCCTTTGGCAAAGCCATATCTTAATATGGTAGGGGTTACTCAATACCCCATTCTACTTCTATCTCTAGCAATGGCTCCAAAAGGACAATCACTGCTTTGCATCATGACTTGTAGCAACTAGATCTGAGCAGCAGAGTACCTATGCCCTAAGTTGAAACAGTTCGTCCCCATTTGAAAGGGAATTACTGGCAGACCCCTGAACTTAAGGACTAGGGAGAGTCCCTCCCCTTTTCCCTTGGAGCCTCTGGGCACAGCCGTTGTTTGCGCACCAACCTGGCACTTCGCCTCCTTTCCGTGCCCTCCATCTGGCGCCGCTCTCTGCGTCTGCGTCGCGCATCCACCAAGTCTGCTATCTGTGCTTGGTCACTCCCTGGACTGCTAACTAAACTAGGAATGCTGGTGGGAGGAATCTCCGTCAGCTGTTGGTCCTGGGAAAGAGGAGCGCGCTCCTCTCCCAGGAGCGATGCTCTTCCTCAGAATCAGAACTACTCTGGGATTCTATGGGCTCAGTGTCCACCCTGACAGTTTGGGGCCTTGGACTGAAGAGCACATACTGGACACTATGACTTCGTGATCTCCCCACCAATTAACTGTCAAGTAATTAATTAACTGATCTCCCCAGTGATGGGCTCCTAGTTCACAGGGTGGCCCTTCTAAGCAGTCTTGTTACCTTTTATGTTGCTGTATATTTCTAGGGTATATAGCTCCTTAGATTATTATCCAGGATTGTCTTATGGGTTGTGGTGCCTTAATTGACCCCAAAGTGGTTTTGATATGGAGCAATGCTCCCCCCTTTGATGTCATTGCTAGAGGCAACAGAAAAGCAGGGTACTAAGTTACTCCAACTGCATTAAAAAATAGCTTGCTTTGCTTCTGCTGTAGGCCACCTTCTGCTGACGATATTCTCTTGATGTCCCTTCCCCAGACAAAGTCAGCATTTTAGAAGGCTTCAGCTCAGTGGTTCGTGTTGCTGTTGAGACACCCAGTTTCCAGGTGGAGGTTGAGCTGGCTCCAGCGATTGAGATCCCAACTTGTTGGCCTCGGAAAAGCAAGTGGCCCCGATGCTTCAAGCACTGGCCTTGCCAGGAAAAAGTGCAGTGTATTAAGGTACCAGGCGAGGTAGTACTCAGGGACTGTGAGCTTAGTCCAAAGAGGATCTTGCAAAAAGTAGCATGTGGAGGGACATGACAGCAGGATTTGGCCATGAGGATTTAGGGATTGTCTTCCCACTGATTTTCTCCCACCATGGAAAAAAAAGAGATGGGTGGGTGGGGCCAAGCAGCACATCTTCTATAAACTAGGATGCAAAATGCAGTCATGTATGAGTTTCAAACCCTCCACATTTAGGGAAAGTTAGCAAATGTACACAGCCCATGAAAGTATGGGGAAGGGCACCATCCCAACAGCTGCTAACTAGGTCTGGGAAGATGGTCATTCCCAGATTCCATTTAATTTATTGTTTTTAAGGCTCTGCAGTGTAGTGACAATGTCTTCTCCTATATTTCCCATTGCAGCCACTAATACTTGCCCAATGTTCTACTGTCTCTACCAGTGGACCAGTTAATAACCTATGGGGGCACATAGAAAGCCCTTTGTGGATGCTTCTCCAGATATGTATGGAGCTCCTTCCACTGGAGACTTAGCAAAGCCCAGGCTTGAGCATATCTTCTAGATATTTTCTAAGGACAATGAGCAAACTGTGTATGGGTTCCTTTTAGCATATTTTCATGGTACATTTTGTGCTTTTAAATCTGTTTCACGGTATTAATACCCTCCCTTGGGATGGGGTTGACTAAATTAATTGATTACATTTGTGATTACAAATGCAGTCTTACAGAGATGCTCGACTTGTCTCTCATGCCACACTCTGCCTGGGATATCCTCGGTCATCTTTCTCTATCCTTCCCTGCATGACTTTTGCTACTTCTTTCTGCAGTCTTTTGGCTTTGATCTCTTGGCATCTTCCAATTACCACTGGCACCTGAGCTTCTCACGAGCTGAGCGCATATTGATGGAGGGACTTGATGAGGACGGCGGTTGTCGCATGAAGTGCTTCCAGGTTATGCAGCAAATGAAGGAGGATATCTGGTGTGTGGGAAATAAGCCAATCCTCACATCCTTCCACCTGCAGGTGTGTACAGCCAGCAAGAGCAGGGTTGGAAAGGGGAGAGAAAGATCTGTAGCTTAGGAGTCCCTGCTTTGGAGGACTTGCTACTTGCCAGTGATTTGCAAGTTGCTGTACTAAAACCAACGTGTGTTCAGTACCATGTGAGCATATGAAGCTGTCTTATACTTTGTCAGACCATTGGTCCATCTAGGTACTGTCTAGCCTGACTCCCTCAGCTGTTGTCCACGGTCTTGGGCAAACACCTTTCCCAGACCTGCTAATTCAAGATTCTTTTGCTTGAGACTGAGCCTGGGATCTTCTGCCTGTAAAGCTTGTGCTGGGAGCTATGGCCCCTGCAAATAAAATAGGCTCTAGAATCCCCTAGGTTCTGCCAAATTAGGCTTTTTTATTCACAATCTATGCACAGTAACTAATCTATTGTCACATATTTTATAGCATTGATGCTAGCACAGTAAAAACAAGGACACTTTTAAAAATATGGATTTATTTTTTTAAAACATTAACCTCCTTCCTCCAAGAAGGTTGAGGTATTATACCCGCACTTTATACTCACAATAAGCCTGGGAGGTAGGTTAGACTGAGTGACTTGTCCACGTAAGCTCCATGGCTAAGCAAGGAACTGAACCTGGGTCTCTGCCATCTAAATCCAGCACTCCACCTGCTACAACACATTGCATCTCGTGGATAATTTAACAGCCCATATACTTAAACATTCTATCTATTCAACTATTTTAAGATAAGTTTCATTTTTTAAAAACATTAAATTAACATTAAAAATTAATAACGGCGCCCTTTTAGTCAAACTGTATTTGTATTTGAATGAGTTCAGTGGTGTTCAGTTACCAAACTGCAGTTATTAACAAAACTAGACGGTGGTTCTCTCCAGTTCGCTTATGCTAGCAAAGCCCTAGGTCACCTCTTCTGCACTGAGTACTTTGTGCAGATCTACATTGGGCCCAACTGCATGTTATGGGTGGGATCTCCCACACAACATGAAGTTTGGCTCACAGCCAAAATAACAGGAAGTTCCAAATCTCAGCAGCAGAACTTGTCAAGAGCAGGAACATGACATGATGCCCTCTGTCATGAAGAACAGAGAAGTGTGGTATAAGGCCCACAGACACTGTGGGGACTTCCTTTGTTTTTAGTTATGGAAACAGCTCCATATCTACCAAAGATATAATGCATAGGCCAAGCATACCTTCCATTTTAGGAGCTAGTGAACTTTAGGGAAACCATTTTTTGTGTCCAGACCTGGGTGGTGGTGGTCATACTTTGGGCCTAGTTGGCCTCCAGCTGAATTGCCCAGGCAGCCAAAATAGCCCCTGAATGTCTTGGGTCTTCGGAGAATTCTCTGAGTCCCTTGATTTTCTGATTATGTTACTGAGCAAGTATCAGGGGCTAGAGGTCTGCCGCTACCACACCCCTTCTGAGTGGTTCAGATTCTACCCCTCCCATGCCACCCCAATGGAGTTAAAAAAATTAAGAAGTAGGGTTGATACGTGCTGGGAAGGGCACAGCAGATGCCTCCAGGCGGTGTCACATTCCTGATGACATCATAGCTCATACAAAGGAACACAGAGAGAGAAAGAGAGAACAGGGATAATTTCAAACTGATAATAGGGAAAAAAGGATTTATTTTCAGACATCCTGTGGACAGCCTATTAATTAATATGGACAGGGTAAAGCTTGCCTATCTCTGTCTTCCTGCAGTATAGTTAAGAACTTGCTAACTTATTAACCTTTCAAATGCACAAACCCCCCAAATGGTGCTTAAAACAATATGAAAGTTAAAGTGAAGTTAAATTTCAGTGGTACATCCCATAAAACAGAAACATCTAATCCTTTCTGTCACTTTAGTACGCTTATAGAGGTAAATAGTTGGGTAGTGTAATTAGAGGCTGCCCCAAGGAGAGTAATTTGAGGAAGGAGAGTAATTTGAGGCTTCCCAAGGGGGGAGGGGTTTACACTGCTGAAGCCTCACCTTTGATCCCATCATTGATTCTACCATTGTAACCCCTAGTACCTGGGTGGGGCTTGGGGTGGAGCCCAGAGCATCTCAGGGTGGTATCAGGGGTGCAGCACAGCAGTTTTAAGTGGGTCCAGAGCAGAACCTTGCAGTTCTGAGCTGGGCCAAGGACAGAGCCCAGCACAAAAATTGTCTATTCACAAGCGTTATTCTGTTTTTAAAATGTGGTTGAGGAAAAAAATGGGCTTTGCACCTTGTTTTTCCAGCAACTAGTTCCACCCCCCAGCCCCAACCGCTGTGGACTCTGTTTCTCTGGTGAGCTGACAACCCTAACTTCTTTGGGGTATACCTGGTTTAAAGGCTCCAGCTGGAGCAGGAGGAAGCAGCAGGTTGTAGCATGCTTTCCTTGCCAGAGCTTACAAGCAACAGTGAGTGCCATGAAAAACTGCTTCTGTGTCCGGGGAAAGCTATACTGTTTCAATGCAGCATTTCCTGTGGCGTTGTTGTTGTGCTCAGTAGCAACTTGTGTCTGTGTTTTTTGCCAGATGGTGCTTTTTTGGACCTGTGAGAAGTACCCTCACTCCAAAGACTGGCGCTGTGTCTGCACAGGCTTCCTACGGATAGTCCAGAAGTTGCATAAATGTGTCAGCCAGCACTTCCTGAAGCACTACTTCATCAAGGGCACCAACCTGCTGAAGTATGCAAACATCAATGACCTGGACATGGTGGCAAGCAAGCTGGCTGTCTTCTTGGAGAACCCGATGCTCCCACTAGACTGAGGGGTGGGAAAGAAGGGTTTCTGAGCCAGCCTTTGTCCTCTGTGTGGTTATCCCTTCAGGTGATGAGTAGGAGCACAGAGGCAAATAGAGGCATGTGGAAGCAAGCCCTTCTGTGCTCTACCTCCCCATGATTAGTTCACCTCTTTACAGCCAGTCTCTTTCAAATGTCCAAGAATGGAAAGAGGGTGTGTTGGGCAATGGAGAGTGGGTGGAGTGCTGACTCCTCTTATTTTTTGCAAGTTTCATGGGTCATGAGCTCAAAAGCTGTTTTGCCATATTTGGAGCTGGGGTAAGCAAGCAAGAGTAACTCCACTGATGTTGCTTAAATTGCTTATACTCATCAGCAAAATGGGTTTGACAAGGAGAATTGGTGCACATTTGTTAATGTGCTTAAAGATAGTTGGAAGCATCTTGAGAACATCTGATTTGGGGATGCATGTGGATGCATTTCAAAAGTCTGTAATCTGTTCGTAAACTAATCTTCATCTTTAGCTTCTAAATATTCTAGTTGCTAAGACTTTCGTCTTTCTCTCAGTTTTGCCTCTTCCTTGCTCTCCTCACAGTGTAATTTGCCCCATAGTCTTTCCCCTCAGGGTTACTTCTCACACTGGTTTTTCAGACACAAACTTACAACCTATGCCTGAATGCACAATAAATAATACATGCAAGTAGTACCATAAGAAATGCATCTGGGCCATACATGCAGCTGGCTTCATGACAGACCCGATCACTTTCAGAATCCTGCAATGTATGAGCCTGACAGAGTCAGCTCATTCAGAGGAATGAGCAAGAGTGTTGCCTAACCCATGTCTGAAAAACCTAACAGGAGAAAAAGCCCTCAGGATTTTTGTCTGGAGTGGAAGGGGTGTGCTTCCCATGCTTGCTACCTCTGCTTGTGCCATGTTACTGGCCCCCACTACAGTGACACTCAGAATTGATCCTTGCTGGCAAGGGAACAGGACAATATGTTTATTTTTCTGTGCAGCATTTAGTCTTCGGTCCTTAATATCCAGATGTTATTTGCCTTCTGGAGCATCCTTTAATGGTTCACAATACCAACAGGCACACCATTTATTCTCATTTTCAAAATGTGAGCAGTAGAAGTGAATAAACACACTGCTATTTTCATGTTTAACACAGCTCATATTAGCATAAAGTGTTTCTGTTCCAACTAGCCATAGCTCTTTCACATAGCTATCCCACCACTATTCATCACCAACACCGACCTACAAATTCAGTCACATGATATACTGAAAAACTCCAGGGCCCCCTTGTGTAAAGGTGCAGTTAGTCACAGAACTGCTTCCTATAATAAAGATGTGAAGTTGTAAGAGTGTGCCTGAAAACAATCTTATGGGAAGAGTTTTGTGCATTTGCAAGCTTATTCTGGGTGCTCAGCATACCTGTGTCTTTCAGAGGATTTGGCACAGATCTAACTCTCTCCCACATGCATGAGAAAGAGGAATGCCATTTCAGTATTTTGCTCAGGGTGCTAAAATACCTAAAGGTGGGTCTGAAATTAGAGTATGAGGCACTTACTCATAAAGCCATCCACAAAAAGGGGGCAGGCCAAATAGTTGCCACCAGTGCTACTGCAGCTGGGGTTTTACCAAGTGGCACCAGCATACTCATCTAGGATTGCCAAATGGCTTTCTTTTTAAAGGAATTCCCCATCCTTCAGAGCATCATGGATGTCTCAAGGTCCTATACTTTGTTCCTATATAGAATGTTGTTGTTATAGCATCATTGACATGCATAGCTTTAGCAAGAGTGGGCAACTTGTGGCCCTCCATATGTTTTTATCAAAACTCCCATCAGCCCTAGCCAGCATAGCCAATGGAGAGGGCTGATGGGAGTTGTAGGCCAAAATATCTGGACACCCACAAGTTGCAGACCTTTGCTTTACAGAGAAGTAACTAAAAGTTCCTATCCTGAGGAATTTACAATTTAACATTCAACACCGGTTTTTTTTTTGGGGGGGATTGCAAGAGGGAAGTAAAGATAATAGGGGAAGAATATGCATTTAATTCAGTTACATGTACTCGAACTTAGTTTCAACAAGGGGTGAGGACTAAGGGGTTATGCCAAAAGCTTCATGGAAAAGGGGAGTTTTGAGAAGGGATTTGAAATGAGAGGCAGCATCACACAGAAGGGAGTTCCATTAATAAAAGTAAAATGTATAGATATCCCTTATTTTAGATCAGCCATTGTAAAGTAACGTGTATTTATGAACGCTTGATCTGGGAGGTGTCTCCATGAGTGATTTACTCTGAGCCGGCTGCATTTGGAGGTCATTCGGGATACATGATGTGGCCATCCAGCAGCCACCCTGGAGCTTATCAGGGAAAACCGGATTTCCTGAGTCTGCTTGAAGTCCGATTATTTTCCTTAAGTTGGGTTTTGGGTTTCAATGAATCTCACACTCCCGAGATTCCTATGAATCGAAACAATACATTTAGAGAGCCTTAATGTCGAAGCTTTGATTGATCGCAGCAGGGCAGCTAGAACATGGAGTTCCTTTCATGATTGTCAGGGCGGGGGGTAGGGGAGAAAGAGAGTGATTTCTGTGGATACAGGGAGGAAAACTCCCGGGATTGTATCAAAGGAGAAAGGGGGGAGAGCCTGAGGGGGAGAACATCGTATTGGTTGAGCAGCCCCTGCCAGTCAGATGATGTTCACTCCGACGCGCACACACACACACACACACCCGCCCAGAAGTATGTTCTGAGGAGGGACTGTGATACCCTTGCTCATGGAGCCCTGTGCAGACCAAAGCCGGCTCCTTGAAAAATCCAGGTAAGCCACAATTGGCTTCTCCTTTTCTCTCCTTCCATTCTCATGGAGAAACCCCCCTGGGAATCCTGAATACATTTTACCAAGAGGAGAGTTCTAAATGTGTCACCTGGCACCCTGCTGACTTGTAGAGCATTGTCATGTCTTTATCCCACCAGATGATGGCAACCTCGCTGCATTATTGGTGATGAGACAATTTAGAGCCCCCAAAACATTCTCAGTGCTCCTGTTACTGACATTAAGCAGTAAACGCTCATACAGAAACACACAGTTTAAAGGGGAAGTGCTCCCCTGAACCACTTGGAAAGCAAAAGGGCACTTCTGATTATAACCAGGGCATGGCAAAGTCAGCCATGGCCAAATAAGGGCCGGCCTACATTGCACAGCAGAAAAATACAGGCTCAAAACCAAAACTGATATCTGAGAGCTCATGGAAAGGGCATGGTTGAGCATGGTGCTCAAGTTCTTTATCTGAGCCACTCCTTCAGACTGGACACATGCATACTCAGTGTTCAGGGGCTTGGAGCCAAGGGCAGCTTAATAACAGCTGCCTTTTCCTGCCATCATCACTCAACTCTTTCCTGCACTGAGAAAAGGATAGCTCTTGTGCATTCCTTGCTATATTGTTCAGGCATACCCTGCATAGTGGAGGCAGAACTGCCAAGACTCATCAGGGGAAAATGTGTGGTTGATATTATCTGCTTACTGATGATATCAAGCCTGCTAATGATATTTCTAAGATCAGCGAGAGGATGTTATATGCACAAACTGAATGACTGAATGGGACCTAGACCAGTATCACATTTTAAATCTCTTACAGGCCATTCAGCACTTCAAATGGGAGCCCTTTCCTCCCACTGGCTGGAGCCTTTTCCTTCCCCTGGCAGATCTAATTCTTGGTTCTTGCTCAAGAGTAGATCTCTTAGCAAGGAGCCTTCCCAGCCAACAGATTCTAACGTTCACACTTCCTGTAGAATATGCTAAGAAAGTGAGTCCCTCTTTAAAAAGGAATTCGGTGGATCTACAGTCGGTAGAGATGTTGGAGAAATCCACAACAGATTCAAAACGTCTATTTCTGCTTCATTGACTACGCTAAAGCCTTTCATTGTGTGGATCACAACAAACTCTGGCAAATTCTTAAAGAGATGGGAGTACCAGACCACCTTACCTGTCTCCTGAGAAACCTGTACAAGGGTCAAGAAGCAACAGTAAGAACCGGACTTGGAACAACCAATTGGTTCAAAATTGGGAAAGGAGTACAACAAGGCTGTATATTGTCGCCCTGCTTATTTAACTTATATGATCATCATGAGAAACGCCGGGTTGGATGAATCACAGGTCGGAATTAAGATTGCCGGGAGAATGATCAACAACCTCAGATACGCAGACGATACCACCCTAATGGCAGAAAGCGAAGCGGCTCTAAAGAGCCTCTTGTTGAGGGTGAAAGTGGAGAGTGCAAAAGCTGGTTTGAAACTCAACATTAAAAAAACTAAGATCATGGCATCTGGCCCCATCACTTCCTGGCATATAGAAGGGGAAGAAATGGAAGCAGTGACAGATTTTACTTTCTTGGGCTCCAAGATCACGGTGCAGACAGTGACTGTAGCCATGAAATTAAAAGACGCTTGCTCCTTGGGAGGAAAGCTACGGCAAACCTAGACAGCATAGTAAGAAGCAGAGACATCACCTTGCCGACAAAGGTCCGTCTAATCAAAGCTATGGTTTTCCCAGTAGTACCGTATGGCTGTGAGAGCTGGACTATAAGGAAGGCTGAGCGCCGAAGAATCGATGCTTTTGAACTGTGGTGCTGGAGAAGACTCTTACGAGTCCCCTGGACTGCAAGGAGGTCACATCAGTCAATCCTAAAGGAAATCAACCCTGAGTGCTCATTGGAAGGACAGATACTGAAGCTGAAACTCAAATATTTTGGCCACCTAATGCGAAGAGAAAAGTCACTGGAAAAGACCCTGACGCTGGGAAAGATTGAAGGCAAAAGGAGACGGGGACGGCAGAGGATGAGATGGCTAGATAACATCACCGATGCAATGAATATGAACTTGAGCACACTCCGGGAGAGAGCAGAGGACAGGAACGCCTGGCGTGCTATGGTCCATGGGGTCACAAAGAGTCAGACACGACTTAACGACTGAACAACAACAACAGATTCAAATGAGTTTGGATTTCTATGAATCCAACCTGCAGATTTTGTAGTGGACAGGCTTTTTCCAAATCTGCAGACTTGCGGGCTGGTTTTTTACTTTTGGGGGAAATTTGGGCAAATTTGCACTTGTGCTAATGCATGTTAGCACAAGTGCACATTGGTGCTAAAGTGCATTAGTGCAATTGCACACTTGTGCTACTGTGCATTAGTGCAAGTGGAACAAAATTCTCATACATCCCTAAAATAAATCTGATTCCGTCAATGAGCAGATGACAGAACAAAAGATCTCTGACAATTCATGAAACACAGATGGAACGGATTTAATAATATCCATACATCCCTAACAGCCGGTTGCACAACCATACCCAGTTAGTGCTCATTAATGGTTCTCTGTCAGTCTGACAGAAGGAATTGAGCAGACTGCCACAAGGCTCTGTCCTAGGCCCTATGCTCTTAAAATGCTTTTATAAATGACGTGGATGAGAGTGTAGAGTGATGTTTATCAAATTTGCAGGTGACATGAAGCTGGGAGAGATAGCTAACAAGGCAGAAATATCTTGATAGGCTGGATCACTAGGTTAAAATCAACAAGATAAAACTCAACAGAGATGTTAAGTCCTGCATTTAGGTACAAAAAAATTGAATGCAGAAGTATAAGATGGGGGAGACTTGGCTTGAAACCTGTATGTGCGCAAAGGATTTAAGTGTCTTAGTTGATCACAATCTGAACAGGAGGCAGCAGTGTGATGCAGTTTTTAAACAGCTACTGCAAAGGCTGTATTATCAGAAGCATAGTGTCCAGATCACAAAATGTAACAGTTCACTCTGTTCTGTGCTGGTCAGGCCACATCTGGAATATTGTGTCCAGTTTTGGGCATCACATTTTAAGAAGGACAATGACAAACTGATGCCTGTGCAGAAGAGGGCCATCGGGATGGTGAGAAGTCTGGAAACCTGAGCCCTGTTCAGGTGTTAAGCATGAACAGGATAGATAAAAGTGTGAGATAGGGCACGGGTCTATGCACACTGTCCCTGCCCCCTATGTCCCCAGTGCACACCAGCTCCTCAGTTCTGACCTTGCTGCTCAGAAAAGGAGTTCTGCTTCTGTTTGCTTGAAGATCACACAGAGCAGAATTCCTGTTCTGACAAGGGGATGACAGACATGTACAGTGAAATGGGGGCACGGCTAACATACACAGCCCTGTGTCTCTACGCATGGTTTTAGCTGCCCTGTTCACATTTAATGCCTGAACGGGGCCCACACCCTATGAGAAATGATTGAACACGCGGGGTATGTTTAGCCTGGAGAGCAGAAGATTAAGGGGAGACATGAAAGCTTCAAATATCTGAAGGGCTGTTATGCAGAAGATGAAGCAGGGCTGATCTCTATTGCTCGAGAGGACAGGACTAGAACCAATGGGTGGAAACCGCAGGGAAGTAAATTTCAGCTAAATGTCAGGAGAAACATCCTAATAGTAAAAAGAAGTCTTGTGGCGCTTTAAAGACTAACAAATGTATTTGGCAACTATCAAATTATCATTGGTAATTATCACTGTACTTTCTACATTTTTATTCCCTCTCAGTCACTGTTTACAGTTCACCATCCACACAATTTGCAAATACATTGGCCAATTGAGGATAACACTGCATGCATCTGATTAAGTGCACTGTAGTTCACAAAAGTTTATGCCATAATAAATGTGTTAGTCTTTCAGGTGCCACAGAACTTCTTGTTTTTGCTGCAACGGACTAACACGGCTACCCCTCTAATGGTAAAAGCTGCTGGACAGTGGAACAGATGGGGAGGTGGTGAGCTCTCCTTCATTGGAAGCATTCATGCAGAAGCTGTACAGCAGTCTGTCAGGTGCTGTATTTATAGTCACTAGATGTCCAAGATCCCTGTCAAGTCTACGATTCAAGAAGAGGAGTAGGGAGCCCTCACACTGTAGGTCTGGTGAATGTGGTAAAGGCACGGCTTCAGCTCACGCTCACCCCAGCTCAAAAATGCACATGGTGCTCAAGTGTATGTTGCCCTGGCAGTGGCTGCTTCTCCTCCTGCTCCTGCTCTTAACACAGGCGGCCATGTTAAGTTGTATTAGGGAGACTTTTAGGCTGGGGGGGGGCTTCTTAACTCTTTCCCCTCTGGCTGTTTTCCCATTCAAAATCCACACCCTATTTCTCATTCTGCTGGGAAGCCCATATCCTTCCCCTGCAGGTGCAAAGGCAGTTGGAGGAGTGGGGAGTGATGTTAACTGGGAAAATGGTTGACTCACACGACTGTATGAAAATCCAGGTTCAAACCTGCTCTTCAGCTGGTTTTGGAACCTTTGTGACCTTATTTGTCTTAAGGCTCTCATGTTTCGTGTAAGTGGCAGTCTTCTTGGGAGAGAGGGTCCCACTCTCACCTCTAACAGTGAGCATGCATAGTGTAAAAAGAAAAAAATAATAAATCTGTAGTCTGTGTTGAGGAAACCTCTCTAGTCAAAATGCATTGTGCATATTCGAAAACACGTTGTTTGTCAATATTATTACTATATTTGTGTATTTACAGAATTTGCCATTTTTCCAGCATGTTCTGAAAGTAAGGGACTGTGGTTGCAGTGGAATGGAGGGAAGGGTTTAGAAGCCATGGGGAGTTAAGCAGGTCATTCTGTCTACTGAAGTCCAAGCAAGTACCACCAGGCACTGCTGGCACATTTTCAGTTTACTTTGGAACCATAAAGGACCAGACACATGCTTTTTACAAATTTCCTCAAGAATCCAGATTCTGCACTGTGCAGAATAGGGCACTTCCAAAGAGCAGAACATATTCCTTGAATATTCTTCAATATTTTGCCAATTATGTAGTACTAAGAATGATGAGAACATAGGGTGAGCTTGAGCTGCAGCTAGCACAGGATGGGGTTAAGTGTTCTGGCTGAGAAGTCACTGGAGGGGCCAGGTCATTCAGGCTACCACAGATAACTCCACTGGTATCCAGATATGCCATGTAATAGTCTCTGGAATTCCAGTTCACCCCATCTCCATCCCTTACCTTGCCACTGCTAATACTTTTTAATTCCATTTCAAGGTGAGAGGTGTGTCTCTTCCCATCTGCATTTACATGCAAAGCAGTTTGATGCTTGACCTACTCAAGCTGCTTCCACAGGACAGCCCTTAAGTGCAGCTGAGGCATCAATTACCCAGGAAATGGAATTAAAACAGGGAGGACAAGAGAGCTAATATTCTCCTGAACTGGAGGGAGAGGGGAGCTGAAGGGTGCACTGGGAGTTTAGGAAATTATTAAAGAGCCCACCCACTTTTGCCTTTGCTGTGGGAACAGAGTATAGCAAGTTGACGATGAGAATAAAGCGCTTTATGAGCTGCAATGTGAAATCACAGTTCGCATTCTGCTTCTAGCTTATCATACAAGAACAGTGCCTCAGCTGTGGTGAGGAGTGCTAATCTGGAAGCACCTTAAGGAAGAAATGACAAGGCCTGAACCTATAAAGAGGCAGATAATGTGTTGTCTGTCCACACTGGATAGGCTGGTCTTGCAAATGGCTATTATTACAAAAAATGGCCACAAACCAGGTCTGAAAAAAAGTGAGAGGACAACACAGAAAACACTGAAATACAATTATTTGCAATGTGATGTGGACGCTCTATAAAAAGGATTGCCGTTCCAGATAAAAAAATTCATATAGAAGCAACTTGTCCATAAACCCTGAGGGGTGGCCATGTATTATTAATACCTCCTCCCATGTAGAAACTCAACAATGCTTCTATTATGGGGTTCCCTTCAGGTGTGCCTTAAAAGTAGTACAGGGACCCCAGCTTCCTTGTACATTCCAAACAGACTCTCATGCCATGGCTTTGCCATAGGGCTCTTCTACACTAGGCTTTTATCCTGTGATGGAGATTGGTTTCTCACGGAAGTCTTTGGAACTTCTCACAGCTTGGGGAAGCCACTATTTGTGTTATTCACCACACAGCCCTGGGCTGGCGCTGCCTGGCCACATGGCTATAGGAAGCATGTTGAGAATGTGGACTGAGTACATTGCAGGTCATGTTTGGCTTGTGGAGAAGAAATTTTGTGACTGTTTTGCCAGGTAGTCAACTCCAAATTTCCATCTCAATCTGTGCTGCTCTTCAGCTGCCAAAAAGCAGGCACAACGAATGTGGGTTGCCAATGACTTGAGTCTTTTGCCACAAGCAGAATTCAGCCTGTATTCTAACCACAATGTTTTGGTTGTGTAAACTGGGCCTGAAAATAACAGAGGTGCAGAAAAAGGTTCACTGATCATTTAGTGGTGGTTCGTCCTTGCTTTTTTCATCCAAAAACTCTAAAAAGAAAAAAAAAGCCTCACATTGACTTGGTTCATATGATTTCAGGGTGGTTAATAACCATGGCAACAAGCCACCCTGGCCAGGTTTTGCATGACACAACAAGCCATGCTGCTGAGGGTAATTATGCAAATCCCCCTGGCATGCGACTGGCATGCGTGGCATGGGAAATAGACCACCGTGGCTTATTTCCCCAGCTGCGATCATGCAAACTGGGCCATAGTCTAGCAAAAAGGAGACTCTTATTCAATTGTTTTTGTGAACAATTTGTGAGCAGTTCACAGCTTTCTGCCTATTCCTTGGCTGGGATTCATTCTTTGGCAACTGAAGCACAGCAGCCAAAATGTGAGTGACATTTGTATATAGCAGCCAGCCTTCCCCAAGCAAGGGCACTTCCAATGGAGGATTTCTAGCTCTAGCAATCAGAAGGCACTGCGCAGCTATTCTGAGTTTTTCTCCTTGACAGATTTTCTGCAGTAAGAGAAGCTGTGGAAAAACACCGGAGGGTTACAGGTGGCAGCTGACAATGTCTGGACCCCCCATAAAATTCCCTAAATGAGGCAGGCCATGGTGGGATATAAGCCTCATCTGGAAGCACCCTTAGTGTGTTCCAGATGTGTTGGAGTATAACTCTCCATCCTTGGCCTTGACTCTCCATTTACGCTTATCCATAGTCACCTTCTCGGCAAGAGAGAGCAGGTCTTCCATTAGTACATCTCACACCCAGCTGTTTGAGTTTGCATATAAGTCACGTCTTTGTCTGGTACATTCTTCATTCTGGCAGTCTCTTCTTAAGCAAACATCTCAGAGGGTTTATTGTTCCAGATAAGCTAGGTAAACAATTTCCATAATAAATAACCAGATCTAACAAAGAGACTGATATATATTCCTGGGCATGATTCCCCCCTTTTTGCTACTGTTCTTTATGTTCATACACATGACCCAATGATGCTGTCCGTTATTAAAAAGTCACCTTTTATTATTAATTTAAAATATTTCTACCATGCCTTTCAATATAAAATTTCCAAGGTAACCTTTACTCTATTTCAGCTTAACTTCTTAAATCATTTAAAGTCTTTTTCAAAGTATCTCTGTCTAAATAAGATACCTTATTTGATGAGGCTCGGAGGCCTAGTTGCTAGGCCTTGAGGCATAAAAGTGAAGGTCATCAGCCACACCAAAGAACTACCTCTGATTTTGAGGTTAGCCTCAAAATCTGAGCAATGTCCAGTTCCCAGCCCTCTTTAAAAATAAGATACCTAGCAAGGCAAACTGTCCCTTCTCTCTCCCTTGTGCTGTCAGATATTATTTATATTACTTACTTTATTTATGAACTGCCCTTCTGTCTGTTGGGTGCCCAAGGTGATATGCAATTAAATAAAAACAAAAATAACACAACATGAAAACAAACACATCCAGAGCCAGTGCAAGACCTCCCGCCACTGGGTGGGCAGCGGGGCAGCGCATGCGTTGCTGCACAGGGGAGAGGGAAGAGGAGACAAGCCACCATTGCCGCACCTCCCCCTTCCCCCCTTACGGATCTACTGCCTGAGACGAGGCATTTGCCCTGCCTCATGGAAAGGCCGGTTCTGAATACATCAGACAAGTAAAAACAGGACCAGAAAACCTCATTATGATAAAATCAGAGAGTGACACTAAGAACTGTTGCAAGCTTGATGAAATAATACAGTCTTCCTGGCTTGTCTGAAAACATACTAAAGAGGGCGTTAATCTGGCCTCCCTGGGGAGGGAGTTCCATAATTGGGGTATTGCTACAGAAAAGCAATACTGTCTTAAGTACCCACCAACATAAACTCTCTAGGCCGGCTGTGGGTCTCCCCGCCCTCCCCCCCATGCTGCTGCTGCCACCACCACCATCACACAGGACACACAAAGAAGGTCAGCCCCACATGCACTGGTTTGAGCAAAACTGGGCTCCTGACCGCCCCCCGCCCCACAGCAATCTGGGTCAGGATTGGTGTGTGTGTGTGATTTTGCTTTGCAGCCCCCAAACCCTCGCTCCTGTTTGTCAAGTCTTAATTCTAGGGAATGCTGCAATTTGCGGGCAGTAAAAAGCCTGCCTCGGGAGCCAGTTCAGCCCTGTCAGGAGTGACTGCCGCTGCCTTTCTGGATATGGTTTTCTCTCCACAGGGGAGATAGACCTGCCCCTTTTGTTTTTAAAGCCAGCAGCACTGTATTATGTCAAGGCACCAGCCTGACATGTGAGCTGCTGCTGCACGTTCTGGCCTGCAGGCAGAACAAAGCTCCATCAGTGGCACGTTCTGTTCCAGGTCAGTCTCTCAGCATGAAGGTTGCAGGATGGGCTGGACAGGCCAGTTATGCAAGTACCCTCCTGAATGGCTCACATTCCACTGCCTTCTTGCGAAATAAAAAAGGAAAAGAGCAGCATGATATGCCGGGGGGGGGGGGGGAGCTGCAACCAGGTGTTGCTGTATCACAGCATACACCAGCACATCCATCCAGCCCTGAAATGTGATTCCCTGCTACACCAAGGAACCCAGTGTAGCTCCAGTTGATGCGCTTCTGACCTTTGCATAATACCTGCCTAGGCCCAGATCCAGCAAAGGCAGTATTCTACGTCCCTTGTAGATTATCATGGGGTCTGGTGGCCATGCTACAGAGTGAAGTGAGTAGTTATGCAGCTGGTCTTCCCCTTTTAAAGAAAGGGTAGAGAGGAAATCTGCAGTTTCCCAAAGCACATTTAATTAGAATAAAACTTTCGAGTTCACAAAATGGGAGCAGGGGGCGGGGGGGCCTCTTTGATCCCTTTTATAAAATATTGGTGGATGAGCATTCCTGTACTAGCGTCACAAAACAGGACAGTGCACAAATAACTGTTTCAAGCATACAAAGAAAAACTAAAGACAGTAGTTAAGATGGGGGTTGGAGAAGGGGAGTGCATCACTCAGTTGCATTGCAGGCATGTCTGAGAGGCACTTGCACACCTACAAGTCATACAGCAATTAAAGTCATGGGTGCACTGTTTTTCTGAGATGTATTTTGTTAGGTGGAAAAAGCTGTCTTTTCATAAGAATATAAGAAGAGCCATCCTGGATCAGACCAAGGGTCCATCTAGTCCAGCATTCTGTTCAAACAGTGGCCAACCAGCTGTTGACCGGGAACCCACAGGGCACGAGTGCAACAGCACCCTTCCTCCCACGTTCCCCAGCAACTGGTGCACATAGGTTTATTGCCTCTGATACTGGAACTAGCACATAGCCATCAGGAGTAGTAGCCATCAATAGCCTTCTCCTCCATGAATTTGTCTAACTCTTTTTTAAAGCCATCCAAACTGGTGGCCATCACTACATCTTGTGGTAGCGAATTCCATAGTTTAACTATGCGCTGTGTGAAGAAGTACTTCCTTTTATCTGTCCTGAATCTTCCAGTAGTCAGCTGCATGGGATGACCCTGGGTTCTAGGATTATGAGAGAGGGAGAAAAATGTCTCCTGATCCACATTCTCCACACCAGGCATAATTTTGTACACCTGTATCATGGCTCCCCTTACCCTCCTTTTTTCCAAGCTAAACAATCCCAGCCGTTGTAACCTTCCCTCCCAGTTGGGAGAGATCTAGGGATGTCAGAGAATTCCGCGACGAATCTCGGTGAGGCCGAATGCCACTGCATTCGGCCCCCCGAAATCCATTGCGGAATGGCCTGCCACCCCCCGCCCCCCACGGATCCCCCCCGGGACGAGACTTACCTGGGGCAGATGTTCCAGATGGCGGCGGCTCCGGCGGCGGCTGGTCTTCCGACCGGCCGCCGCCATTTGCAGTCCGGTCTTTTTCTCCCCCCCCCCCAGATGTGATAGGCTACGTAAAGACTTACGTAGCCTATCACATCTGGGTTAAAAAAAAAACAAAAAACCCATACGCAAATGGCAGCAGCTACGGCCACCGCCATTTGCGTTCCTTATTTTTCGCTGTCTTAGTCTATGTCAATATTTACGTAGACTAAGACGAAGAAAGGGGAACACAAATAGTGCCGTAGCCGCCACCATTTGCGTATGCTTTGTTTGTTTTTGTTTACCCAGAGCCCTCCGCGGCCGGAAATCTGGCTGCAGACGGCCCTGGCCTGGGCCTGGCCGGCTGCTCCGTGGAGCCACCACTGAGCACAGCCGGCCGTCGAGGATTCCAGGGGGGAGGGACGGAATGCCTCCCCCCCACACCATGAACAGAATCCGCGAAAAGGTAAGTGACTTTCGTACATCCCTCACTATCCTTTTTGTTTTAACCACCCTAAATAATTAGGTGTCATTGACAAGCTTGGCCACTTCACTACTCTCTCCTAATTCCAGGTCATTTATGGACAAGTTGAAAAGCATTGGTCCCAATACAGATCCCTGTGGGACCCCACTATTTACCTCCCTCCTTTGGGAGAATTTACCATTTATTCCTACTCTCTGCTTTCTGTTCTTCACCAGTTGCTGATCCATAAGAGGAGCTCTCCTCTTATGCCATGACTACTGGGAACATGCTCAATCCTGCTAACAGAAGTGTAGCATTAAGGGAAGACTGTGTAATGTGTGGATCATAAAGGGCTAGGAGTGGGGAAGCTTTTTCAGCCTATGGGCCGGATTCCATTTTGGAGAAGTGCTGAGCCGCATTCCAGTGGTGGGAGGGACCAAAAGTGGGTTGGTTTGAGAAAATCCAAGTGCTTTGGTGTGCTTGTGTCTATGCAGGGCTCCACAAGCTAGTGTACCACACCAATATAAGTTGCTTCACAGAACATACTTCTGGGTGGGGGGTTGGAGTGAACACCATCTGACTGGCAGGGGCTGCTCAACCAATAAGAGAGGCTTCCCCCCCCCCAATCCAGGCTCTCCCCATCCCTTTCTCCTTCGATAAAATCCTGAGGTTTCCACCTGTGTCTTGACAAAAATCACTTTCCTTCTTCTCCTCCTACCCGGAATTTCTTGCTTCCTTAAAGCAACAATCATTATAAGAACATAGTGTTCTCGCTGCCTTGCTACAATCCATCGAAGCTTCGAAGCTTTGACATTAAGGCTCTCAGAATGCGTTATTTCAATTCATGGGAATCTCAGTAACTTCAGGAGTGTGCATTTTGGGAACAAACCTCATTGACACAATGGGAGTTACTTCTGAGCAGACACATACATTTGTGCTGGGAAAATCAGAGAGGGGAAACAAAGGGATGGGGAACCAGCCTCCTTTCTAACCCGATGCTGTGCAGGAACGAAGGTGTGAATTAGTTACTTCCAAAAGCAATAAACCAAACAATGGAGAATCCCAGCTTCAGGAAAGCGCTTTACAGGCTTTAGGGAATTAGTTTCACTATTAGTGAAATAGTGTGCTATTTCAATTGAGGGGATCTTTGTAAATGCTGGTGTGTGCATTCAGGGGACAAGCCTCATTGACCACAATGGGAGTTACTTCTGAGTAGACACTAATTGGTTTGTGCTAGAACAAACACAGGAACAGGGAACACCCTTTGACCGGGGTCATGGTGAAAGGCACACCCCTTCACAGGGCTAAGCATAACCAAGGTAAATGTAGGGGTTGGGGCACACAGCAGCTATACTGCCAAGATCCTGACTTAAGGAAAAGAATCAGACTTTAAGCAGTCTCAGAAAATCCGGTTTTTCCCTGATAAGCTCCAGGGTGGCTGCTGGATGGCCACGACATCATGTATCCCTAACAACCTCCAAATGTAGCCAGCTCAGAGTAAATCACTCATGGAGACAACCCCCTGGCTCCAAGTCCTTTAGGGCTTTGTAAGTTAATACCAGCACTTTGAATTTGGCACAGAAATAAACTGGCAGCCAGTGCAGATCATAAAGCACTGGAGTAATATGATCACATTGGCCAGTCCCCGTTAACAATCTTGCTGCCCTATTTTGGACCAGCTGAAGTTTCCAGACTGTTTTCAAAGGCAGCCCCACACATAACACATTGCAGCAATCCAAACAAGAAGTTACCAGAGTGTGGATAACTGGTAAGCTCTTCCATCATGTGCAATTGTGCAATTCCTCCCATTAAAAAAAGGTGTGTGCACAGGTGAATTAACTCACCTGAGTGCATGCCCACAGAGGGAGACAGAAGTGGGAGAAGAAAAATGGTAGGGGTGGGGAAGAGGTGGCAGGGGGAGGGACGAAAGATAGGTGTGCAGATGGCGGGGCAGGAGGAAAACTTTGGCAGTGTGATAGAAATTCCAGGACTTTTAAAGAAAAAATGGAACTCAACAAGAGAACGTAACTGTGCTTTCATCCAACTGGTCATGGACATGTGCTATTGCAAACCTTTCTATTTGTGTGCTATTGCAAACCTTTCTAAAATGGGCTCTGCATTGGTGAAATGCTGAACTTCAATCTCTGCTGTGATTATCCATTTGCTTCGAGCACAGTGCAATCCTAGATCCAGGCAGAAAGGCACTGGATTCTTTACCCTTCCTTGCCATAAGTCAACCGCTATGGATACAAGGTTGGGGCCCCTCCTACCCTTATCTGACTTGGAAATTGATTAGCATCAGGCAAGCTTTGCATCTCAGGAGCAATTGAAACCAGTCTGTGAAAAGCAAAACTACATCTGATCTTTCATAACCATAATGGGATGATTTCTTAACCCTAAAGAAATGAGGGAGAATCATACAGATTTGCCTGTGATGTCTCACCCTCTCTCACACTCTTGCAAACCCAACAGCGATGTTCCCTGGGGAAATTCTCAAGGGGTGTCTTGTACCTACTATGCACAGGGCAAGTAGCAGCTCAGTAATAAATAATGGAAATGAAAAGAGTAGGAAATAAAAGCCCTCATTCTAGTTTTACAGCATCCAACATTGCTGGACCCAAGTTAAGCTGAAATACTGGGATTTAAGCTGATATTTGTTCCACGCAAACCAAACCCAAACCACTTAAAAATAAATATTACACCTTGATCAAGTTGATCATCATGGTGGATGTCAATATGGTTCAGAGCTCTGTACATTACAAAAGCAATGTGTGATTGTTTTGCAGTGGCTACTATGTCCCCTTGGTAATGTGATAATCAGGCCTCCATATCATTATTTTCAATTTATTGGGCTTCAAATGGACACCTGGGGTGCTTCCAGATTGAGGGCTCCTAGCACTAGCAACCAGAAGTCATTGTGCAGCTGTTCCATCATTTCTTCCTTAATAGATGGTTTATGTTAAGTAAAAAGGCAGAAGAAGTAGTGGGAAAACACAGGAGGGTTATGACACACCTGGAAAAGTCCATGAATGAGACAGGGCGATAGTGTTGGTGTTGTAGAAGCCTTGTCTGGAAGCACCCTAGTTAATTTGAAGCAGATTTAGGGCTCCATCACATGGGCAGAGAATTCCGCATCAATACTGGTGTTTTCCCCATCCGGTATCCTTGCGAGACTGGCTGGTTCTCCTTAGATGGCTGTCCTTGTCACGTTATTTTTCGTTTCCTTCCTTTTCATGGTGGTGGTGATGCTGCTTGGAGACATCGCCACCTTTCCACAAAGAACCATTACACTCGTTGGCCACATCGCAATAATTCTTCCCTGGTTCCTGCCCCTTTCCCTCCCCTCACACGTTACTGGTGGCTGGGCTATGCTTGACATGCAGACAGCCTCCCCCCCCCCCCGATCCCCTCATTCTGTGTTTTGCCTCTGCCTTTTACACTGCCATTTACTTGACTGCTGGGAATGCACAGCAAGGGGGGGTCCTGGCAAGCAGAATGCCGCCACACTGGTCCGATTTCCCCCTCTACGGAGGAACGTGTGTCTGGGCATCAGGGCGTGCTAGTGAAATGCTGCTCTGCCACCTTGTTCTGAGGGCCACAGACCGAAAATAGCGAGGACCAAAATGGCACAAGCGCAGCAAGGTGACACACCCCACAGCCTGTCATCACCACCTTCACCATCGTGACCACACCCCTAATGCCCCAAAGCAACTGCCCACAGCCGCCAACACACAGTGGTTTATTCACGCTATGGGCGAAATACACAGGCAGGCCACGGTGCTCCTATTATGCAGACTGGAAAAATACCACATTTTTTCAGTTTGAGGATAACACATGATAGGCAGGGGGAAGTGGCGGGATAATGACTGGAGGATGACGCTGCCGTGCAATGGACCCGCAAACTTCCACGAGTGGCCAATCATGAATGTGCAATAAACTGCAGGTGTAGAGACATCCTTACTGTATCTCTTTCCTACCTTAATCACCCAGCAACTCGTATTGGTGCAGAACAATGGGCTTTTTGCTATTTACTATTTGTCCATACATTCAAATAAGTAATGGCTGTTTAAAGCGTCATGCAGCCCAATTTGCCACCTCATAGGTAAAGTTGTCGCTCCTTTGATTTTGCTATTGTATATTAATTCTCCTCTTTTATTAGGTAATCTTCTGTAAATTATAGAATCTCTGGAGCTGCAAGTGATTGAGGAACCTTTCAACTGCATAAAAAGGCCCTGCCAATTCCACACCTAAAATCTCCATTCTAGCAAGTGTATCATATAATTTAAGAAGTACAAATTATGGCTTCATAAGTAGCACTACTTTGTTTGGTGATCTATGAGTATTTGGCAAGGAATGAGGACCAATCAGTGTGAGAAAGAGAAGGGAAAGGGTGTCTAAAGTAGTTGTGGGTTAAATAGAATATCCCAAGACAGGAGGCAGGGTTACTACCTTCTATGCTGATGGAAGTGCCACTGTTCAGAGCTCCATAACAGGGAGAAATTCAACAGGTATGTCTTTCTGCACCTTCAATGCTGGAGAAAACTGCTCCTGTTGAAACTCTGCTTACCTTGCAGCTAGTAGTGAAAGGCAAAGAGCCTCTGTCAGCATTTTTTTAAAGTGCTTCCATAGTTTGCCTTCCACTTAGTCCTTCCCATTTACATTCAGTGGAATCACCTTACCTGAGAATGGAACTACCCATCAGGGCTGGCTCTCAGTGTCCTATAGTAGGCACTCCTGCCTGGGGCAATGGAGTTTCCTCAGGGGGATCTACATGGCAACGGAATCAGATGCACTTCCTGGCTATATCCAGATCTTCCTGAAATTGCTTTGGTCTGTCAGGAGCACACAAAGCAAGAAAAGTGTCTCTCTCAGCGAATGAGAGAGCCTTGCTTCCTGCCCCATCCAGGCTCCCCCCTGCTACTGCACTCTTATGAACTGGAAAGCAACTAAAACACAATTTTGAAGCGAGAAACAGCACTGTACTGCTTTTATGAATGAGAAAGGCAGGCTAGATACTCTCACTGGCAAAAGCAATAAATGTGCACTTCCTAAGTGTAGAAACAGTGATCAAGTGCTTTTATGAATGAGAAAAGCAGGGTAGATACTCTAACTGGAGAAAGCAAGTACTGTGTGAGGGGAGAAACTTTGTTGCAACCAAGAAAGGAGCTTAAAAAGATGGAGCGAGCATGTATTTTGGTGTGTTTGTTGTTGCTTTGAAGGGAGTGGGGGGAAGAAGATAGCTGTGCATTGGTGTGACGGGAGCAGGAACAATGCAGGGCAGCAACAGCTGAGGGGAGAAGAGTCTGGAGTAGTTGGTTCTCCTCAGGCACCCCAGGGGTTACCCAAGTTCATTCTGAGAAGGTGGATATACATGGGGAGTTACTTAATGCTTGATCGCCAGTTTTTTTCGGGGGGGGGACCTTCCTATGTCTATTAAAGGATGCGCCAATGTCTCTCTCTCCTGCCCGCCCCATCTCTTGTGTTGCCTCTCTCTCTCTCTTCCCCACCTCTCTTCCCAGCTGGAAGGTTTCTTTGTCCTAGCGCTGTAGTGCTTTTATTAATTGGAAAGGTAGGCTAGTTACTCTGACTGGCAACAGTAGGGCCAGTGGGTAAAAAGAGTGAATGGGAAGTGGGAAGGGGTGGCCCCACCCCTTGACCACATCACTGACAAGTCATAGCGACATCACAGAGGTATGCCCAGGATTTAATGAGGATGGACGGGGCGCACTGCAGCAGAAACACCTGGGAGTCACTTTAAGTAAAAAATACAGAGTAAAATAACTTTCTGAAAGTTTTCAGGAGGAAGGCTGCTGGTTGGCTGCAGACAATGTTATGTGACACGAATGACCTCAAAGTGTTCTCCCTCATGCAGATTGGCTCCTCCTCTCTCTCTGTTTCACTGGAGAGAGGAGGTGGTGATGGCTGCTGCCTGCCAGTGCTGTCGCCAACTGCTCACCTGCCTGCTCATGCCCATGGTAAGGAAGCAAACAAGTGGTAATGGTGGTGCTCTCCCCCCCCACCCCTCGCTTCCTCCATGCCCAGTGGGGTTCTGGTAAAGGGACAGATTGCTCCTGCAAGAGGGCTGATCTGATCACTAGCAGAGGACTTTTGAAATTAGGCTGAGGGCCACATGCAGCCCAAGGGTTGAAGGTTGCCCACTCTTCCCATAGGCTGTATTAATTAACTCTGCAGCAGCCTATTCTGTACTGATTTCTGAAGCTAGGTTTTTTGGTAAACTGGCCATAATAAGAATGTGTGATCAAATGTTTATTCTCCCAGTGGATCTGATTGTACTTATTAAGCTGCAACCCAAACGCATTCCGTAGCATTTATTCTCTGGATGAGCACTTATGGTGGATGGAAGGGAAACATGTGCATTCCAAGACACATTGTGTGCACACCAGCACTTTTGGTAAAGAAATACAAACACAGGCACAGGCCTTGTTTTTAGTGATGTGGCTCTTTGTTTTGACAGATATTTTCATCTGCTTTATCTACTTGCATTTACTTGCCCACACTTATGGAGAAAGCATGTTTGAGTTTGTTTAGTGAGTCAGCAACAATCAAGATCTAACTAGATTGGTATCTGCCCCCCCCCCCCCCCGTCACTTGTTTATGTTAATGACAGTGCCTTTGGCCATTACTTCATATTGGGCAGAACCCAATATGAAAGGGTTACAAGTTGCAAAGGAGGAAAAAGACGGATGATGTTGTCTTACTTTTACAAAACTCCTTGAAATCTACTACAGTTGTATTGGTGATTATCCATGATTTCTCTAATATATCTGAGTATAGGCCAAATTTGGATGTCAGAAATATTGGGAATTAAAATGCAGAAATCTAGAGAACAGGCAATAGTCTATAAATATTGATTGAAATGTAATGATAAATCACTTTAATATCTGGGGGGAAAGGATTACTTCAAACTTGAGTGAATTGTTTAACAATTAATCTTTAATGCAGATTAATACACTACCTAAAAACCCATTTCACAGGTCACACAGCACTTGAAACTCCCATACTTCGGGATTGGGTGGGCAGAGTAGAACTGAACGTCATCAATCCCATAGGTGCTGCTCCGCAAATGAGAGAGGCTTGTTCCCTGCCCATGTTCATGCTCCCCTGCTCAGGGACATTTACTGGAAGCACTGAATTAAGCCCCTGTAGCTTACCCCACTCCTCTCCCCTCTCATCCATCATTGGGATATTGTGAAAGATTAAAAGATACTGCGCTATTGTGAATGGGAAAAACAGGCTACATAATCTGAATGGGTGAAGCGGCTACTGCACTATTGTGAATGCTTGAAATAGTGCTACTATGCTATTGTGAATGGGAAATACAGACTACATACTGTGAATGGGGAAAGCAGCTACTTCGCTATTGTTAATGTTTGAAACTGTGCTACTGCGATATTCTGAATGGAAGAAACAGAGCAACAAGGGTAAGATCATGCAAATATGAAAGATTTGCTTTATCTGCCACATTAGGAAAGTAAGTTGTGAACAGGGTGACAGGGCCATGCATTTGATCCCAGGGGAATTCTTGGAGAGGAAAAGGTTGGGTGGAATGATCATTACGAGCTGAACATAGACTCAGTTGAGAGGTATGTGTAAAATGAATATGCAAAGGTTGTGGTTCCAGGGTAGTATTGTGGAACTGAAAGTCATTGGAGGACCTTTGCTTGGAACAGGGCCTGTTTCAGCAATAACTCAAGTGCCTTTCTTTTATTACAAACAAAACATCTCAGAGTTAGGCACTTTAAGCCTAAATTGGCAATCCAGACCTGCAAATGTCATTTATGGTTAAATTAAAAAAGGAAGGAAGTGGGATCCAGTTTGCCCCTTTTTATGAATACGGAACAGTTGAAAAGGTTGTTTAAAAGTTGTTTAAAGGGTTGCATGGAAACAATCACATATTGTCAAAGCATTTATGGCTAAGGAAAATGACATCAGACAGAAATACGGCTACTTTGTGACAAATGTCTTCCATAGTATAACTTGCATGTTTGAAACAGTCACCAGAGATCAAAAACTATAGACAGACCTTTCATTTTGTCTTGGACACAGTGCTTTTCTAGTGCATACAGATCACAAATTTTGCTGCAACACACAGAGGGTGAATACAGATGATCTCCAGTATCAGAAGGAGTAATTGGCTTACATTTATCAGTTGTTGGGGAATTAGGGCAGGAGGGTGCTGTTGCATTTCCTGCTTGCAGGCTTCCCATAGGCATCTGGCTGGCCACTGTGTGAACAGAATTCTGCACTAGAATAGGCCTTTGGTCTACACAAACGAGATGCAAGCAGATAATAAGAGATAAAAAACAGCATTTTTAGGAGCATATTTCTAACAACATCAAGGCCAACAATAAATAATTATTTAAATATATCAGAAGCAGGAAACCAGCTAGGGAGGCAACTGGACCACTGGATACAAGAGAACTGTATTATTAGTAAAATTAGTACTAAAGGAGAATAAGGAGATTGTGGAGAAGTTGAATGAAATATTTTCATCTGTCTTCACTGCAGAAGATATTGGACAGATACCTGTGACTTAACTGATGTTTTCAAGAAGGGAGTCTGAGGAACTGAGGCAAATACTGGAGACAAAATATGAAGTTCTCAACCTGACTGACAAACTGAAAGTTAATAAATCACCAAGGCCAGATGGTATCCATCCTAGAGTTCTTAAGGAACTCAAATGTGAAATTGCTGAACTTCTAATAAAAATATATAACATGTCCCTAAGATCAGCCTCTATGCCAGAAGCCTGGAAAATGGCTAATGTAACACTAGTTTCTTAAAAGGGATCCAGGGAGGCAGGGGCGGATTCAGGAAATTACAGGTCGGTTAGCTTAATGTCTGTTCTGGGTAAATTGATAGAAAGCATTATTAAAGATAAAATTCATAAGCATGTAGAAGGATAAGCCCTGCTGTAAAAGAATCAACCTGGCTTCTGCAAAAATAAATCATGTTTCACTAACCTTTTAGAGTTGTTTGAGAATGCCAATTAACATGTGGACAGGGGTGATCTGGTAGATGTTGTTTACTTGGACCTCCAAAAGGTTTTTGACAAAGTCCCTCACCAAAGACTCCTGAGCAAACTTAGCAGTCATGGAATGGGGAGAGGTCCTCTTATGGGCCAGTAATGGTTAAAGAAGAGAAAGCAGAGAGTAGGAATAACTGGTAAATGATCCCAAAGGAGGGAGGTAAATAGTGGGATCCCACAGGGATCTGTATTGGGACCAATGCTTTTCAACTTGTTCATAAATGACCTGGAATTAGGAGTAAGTAGTGAAGTGGCCAAGTTTGCTGATGACATCAAATTATTTAAGGTGGTTTACACAAAAAGGGATTGCAAAGAACTCCAAAAGGATCTCTCCAAACTAGGAGAATGGGCATTAAAATGGCAAATGCAGTTCAATGTAAAAATCACATCTGCAGCTGCTTCTCACCCACAGGAGTGTCCCTATCCCACTTACTCCTGTTGAAAACTTGTGTGTGCGTGTGTGCGAGGTGGGGGGAGGACTTTGATAGCAAAAACCAGCTTGCCGTCCTCAGGTGTGGTGATGATGCTGTTCCATCACCAATGTTGAAATAAGATTCAATTGCCAATCTACCTGGGTTCTGTATGTGGGGTGGGGGTGCCATCTTGTCCTTCACCATAGGCAGCAAATTGTCTTGTGTCAGCACTGGCAAAAACAGTCCTCAGGAAAAGAGTGAATTACCCCTTCCACCCTTAAAAAAAAAAAAGCTCTTTGAGCCTCAGGGTTGTTAAATTGTGCTTTGATATGCTGAAGTTATTACTTCGCCTTTCTCCACTAGCCGAGCTTTCCAGACAAACAGCTTCTAGCACCACAAATGAAAAGGTATATTGTGTGCCTATTCCTTCTTTTCTTCCTTAATGGATTTTTTTCTGGTAAGAGAGAAGATGGAAGATTAAAAAAAAATGGGAGGGTTACAAATGGAAGACAATGATGTATGGACTGCCTGTAAATTTATGTGTTTCAGGCAGGGCAATTGCAGGATAAAAGCATCATTTGGAAGCACCCCAGTCACTTTGACAGTAGCTGCTTTGGTTTTTCCTGCAAAAATAACAAGAATCCCCCCCCCCCGCAAAACATACCTCTTCTGCTTGCATCTAGACAACAATGGCAATGGTGTGTGTGCACGTGTGCATGTATGTGCCTGCCTTTGTAACTTGCCTGGAGATACTTTGGGCATTTCTCAGCTCCCCCTACATGCAATTGGCCTATGGGAGGCAAAACTGCTACTTGGGCAGCCCAGAACATGCCTCCCCTTTTCCAGCTCACTGCCTTAACAAGCACTTCAGCTGGAATACTCAGCACAGTGGCTTATGGTTACATAAATATACTGATCATTATCTTAACAAGCACATTTTAGTGCCAGACTCTTTTCCGTGAATGATGCATTGTGGAGCCATTTGAGCTTTCTCCAGAGGACCTATTTGAGCAGACTGATTTGATTGTGAATGCCCCTTTCCATGCCTTCTTGTGCCTCAATTTGTTCCTTAGATCTGCATGTTTACTGAATAGCCCTTTTGCTTGTTTTAACATGAGGGGAGAAGACAGACCTCTGATGTGGCCAAATAGAAGGAGGTTGTGCACACAGGCAAGATCCCGGCTGCAGACAACATCAACATGTTTGTGTAACTGGAAAGAAGTGCAGCAGGTAGTGCAAGTTCAGCTCCATATGCTCACTTGCAGAGCTCAGCTGTGTTTTCTCCCCTACCTTGCTGTTCAGTTCAAAAGTGTCAGGTACTGAAGAGGTGCTTCTCTACTATCAGAAACTAGAACTCGCATGCCTTGACATTACTGTACCCTAGAGAAGAAAGGGCTTGGTTCCATCCTTCTGCTTTCCCCAGATCTGGGTCTATTTTACACACACACACCCCGCAGCCCTTGTCCAAATCTTCTCCTTTCAATTAAGTCAGCACTCCCTACCTCCTCACTCTCTTATCTCCCAAATCCACCTTCTTTAATTGGATGTTGCATCCTTTTCAGAAATAATCTTTGCTTCTTCTTTACAGGGAAGAAACAAGGGCCATCTTTACTCTATTCTGGAATAATTGTTGTAACTGTACTCAACTAAACAAACACATGTTTTTTCTATGTGGTAGTATATGCAACATGGTGACTCAGGGGGTGGAGCCAATTGCCTATGGTGCCTCAGGAACTGGTAACCTGGAGCAGCTTCCTTATCTGAGTACAATTCTGCATCTGAGTCACTACAGATCAGGGATTTTTATGCAGAACTATTAAACTGGCCAGCAGAGCTGCACAAAGATTGGGTCAAAGGCAACAAGTTAATATTCATATTTTACAGGAGAGGAACACTGAGGCCGGTAAGTGATTAGCACAAGGCCAGGCATTGCAGCAGTGGAGGGATTGCAATCTTACTGCAAATCAAACCAGTTTGTTACAGTCTGTGACCAGATTGAGAATACAAAATATACGAAACATATATACAGAGACATACAGAGCAGTATACCATCAATGCTAGACAAATCAAGAACATGTTAACTGGGCTCTCAACTTAACTGCAACAGAAAAAAACTACAGGGATGATGTCAACTAAACAATAAGATACATAAAACAAATTATCCTGGTTCACACAGAACACTAACCCATGGTTTATTTAATTCGTGGTTTGTTGCCAGCCAGGGTTTTTCTGGCAGACAATCAAACAAACTGTGGTTTGTTTTCTCAATCCCTGGGTTTTTTGCTTCCCTCTTCCTTTGCTCCCCCACCCCACCCCATAACCCAAATGCCTTTGCAGCACTGTAGTACCAGCATGTAAAACAAATGGTGGTGGTTTTACCACTCTTGGTCACCGCCTCTGTAGCCTGAAGGAACGGCTCATGAATAACCCATGATTCTGGGTTCACATATAACAAAAACCCATGATTTAAATAACCCAGAGTTCATAACCCAACAACAAAACATGGGTCCTCTTTCAGGGTTGTTCATGGCCAACAAACCATGGTTTGTTAGCATGGTCACGTTCACACATCATGACAACCCAGAATTCAACAATCCATACCACGGGTTATGTGCGAACCAGACCATTGTCTCTGCAAGACCAGTTAGATAATAGGGTGTAATCAGTTCCCTCCTCATATTCCAATAGAAACTTACAATAGAGCAACCCAGAGTTTTGGGTTTGAACATCATGATAAGCAACTCAGGGATGGATTGTCTCTGAGTTGTTTATCGCAATGGTACTGGATGGGTGCATGGGAACCAGCACGCATGCTTGCTTCTGCTGCATTTTCAGTTTGTTAACCATGAGTTGTTGAGGATGTCCAAACCGGTTCAGTCTCTACAGGCACAATCCTATGCATGTTTTGACAGAAAAAGTCCTACAGTTCCCAGCACCCCTCAGCCAGCATGGCTGGCTGGAGGGATGCTGGGAGTTGTAGGACTTTTTCCCCTGAACCACAAGGACAATAAGGTTGTAATGAAAAACGCTTCTTAAATCTCCTCTCTGACATGGCAGATAGTAGAACATTTATAAAGGCCAGTGTAAATGCAACCCAACGTTTAGAAACATATACAGTTCTTAAATAATTAGCTCTTTACTCACTGCTCAGAACTGAATGCCAATAAAAGAACAAAATTTAGCTGCCACAGATATAAAATGGTGCTGTTCAGTATCATATAGTCTTAACAACAGAACTTCTTTTGCCTTTTCCTAGCACAGAGAAGAACATTCAAATGAAGGAATACCCATTTCCATTAGTTTACAGTGTACAGTCTTCTCCTGGTAATACTGGCTGTTCTTTAAACCATTAGGGGTCAGAAAACCTTGCTGATCTACTGCAAAACCAGTAGATTCCAATCTGCTTTCTGCCCACCCCTCAATAAAGAAAGCCTTAGCTCTTGGCTGACTTTAGAGGTTACAATGACTGGGTTCAGATCACACGCTGGGGCTCACCATGGGTAATTTAACCCATGATGAGCTGCAGCATCTGTGGGTGCCAAGTTGAATATGCAACCCCTGCTCAGGGGTTGCCGTGTGAGTTATGTGAGGGTTAGCCCATGCATAACCCTAAAACAGACCCTCACATAAACCATACTCACTCGGTTCGCACAACATGACCACCCCAAGCGGGTATTACATATTCAAAATGGCAGTTGCACGTGCTACAGCCTCCCCATGGGTTAAATAAACAGCCCCAATAGGGCAGAGGAGAGAAGAACAATGGGACAGTTCACACAATCATGGAGGGGAAAATAAGCCACAGTGCCTTATTTCCTTCATGGTGCATGCCAGGGGGATTTGCATAATTACCCTTGTTGGCATGGCTTACCACATTGTGCAAATCTAGCGAGGGTGGCTTGTTGCTGTGTTTAATAAGGCACTCCAGAATCCTACAACAGCCCATGGGTTCTGGGTGGCTTGTTAACTACAGCAACAAGCCACCCTTGCCGGGTTCACATGACAAGGCAAACCGTACTGGCAAGAGTAATTATGCAAATCCCCCTGGCACACGTGGCAGGGAAAACAAGCCACCATGGCTTATTTCCCTCTCCGTGATTGTACAAATTCAGTCAATCTGTCTTTGCACTTTAAATAAAAATAACATGACTTGGGGGTGGGGGGTAATAATTATATAACAATTATTAGGACACAGCAGGTATAGAGAAGGAATTTCCTCCCCTGCTCAGTCCTGAGAAAAATTCATCCTCTGAAGGTTCTCTTTGCTTTGGGAGGAAATCCCCCACTGGCACCAATGACTTCAGTTATCTATAGATGCAGTGAATGTGAATGACACAAAAGGGGAAAATCAAATCAGCTGAAACTTCAAGAAAAATGATCATGATAAATCAAGCAAGCAATCTGGATCACACCTTTTTTCAGTTGGTATAAACTTTTACTAATTATTTGCTTATTTAACTGCTGTTAAATTTTTGTATCAGCTGTATAGTCTCCTTGTTTGTGCTATGAACCCTCCCACCCCAACAAAATATATTTTAACGAATAAATAGAAAAAATGTTTCTTAGTAACTGGCAAAGCAGCAGCCAAAATTAATGTGAGTCAATGGCTCTGTGAGGGAACATTTGGCTGACTGCTCAGTTTGTTTGAGTAGGGGTTTATAATTTTGCGGTTCTCCCATCATGCCTCTTTGGCTAAGAAGTCTTTGTTTATTGATGTGATGTCTGGAAAGTTCCCATAGATGGTAGGTCATTAGAGAAGGTTGAATGTGTTATTTGCTAGGAAGGGTTTGTCACAGAAATTGTACGCATTGTTGTAATATGTTGTTCTCTTCTGAAGCACAGCCAGAGTTTCAGCTATGTTGGGGTTGCTTATGCAAATGTCTGGTTATGTGTGTCCTCCTGCGACCTTTAGCATCACAGTAATGAAAGGCAAATCACTATCATTATTATCTGCTGCAGCCCAGGAATGGTCACTGGGCACTCCCTGAAACAATAGTTCTTTATTAAATTAGTGGAAGGTTTTCTTGGCAGGAGAACCGGAGAGACCAGTGCTAACAACACCCTCATTGCAAACGACAGTGGCATCCGCCTATTGTTGACAAGAGCCGGCTGAATTGTTCAGTGCCAGTTAGCAGCTCCAGTCCTCTGTTAGGGAATTAGAGTCCCCACTATTGCTCCTGTCCTGTGCCCATGTCAAACAGTATCTTTCATGTTCCTGATGATTAGAAGCAACAGCATCTTGTAAGAAATTAAGAATGTAAACGTAGCCTGTAGCAGATACAGTTTGAGGCTGATCATCACCCAAACCGCAATATTTTTGAAAAATACTAAATTTCCACCAGATCATGCATTCATTGTGTTGGGATTACTGTGTGGAATGAGCATCTGTGTGTGGGTGGAGGGGGCATGAGTTGGAGATTTTCTGTAAAAGAACTGGTGACAAGTGACATAACTCTTCCTTTCCTACAAACACACACACAAATACACATAGTACTTGGCACCAAATAATTCTTAAGTTAAAAAATACCAGTTTAGAGACTTTCCTCCAAATTTGGAATCCCCATTATCATCCTTGCATGCTTATGAAAACCTTTCATTTTCATTTTTACAAATTCTTTAGAGGTTTGGCTACACACACACACACACACACACACACATGCTTTGCTGGAGACAATTTACAACTTAACTTTATTGTTAAATATGTTTGTTTTAATGGTGTTCCTCACCTTGCCCCCACACACAAAACACTTTGCCTCCTACCGTCATTTTGGAGTGTGTGTTAACAACAGCAAGGCTACCTCCCTGCCCCCAATTCAGTGTGTTGCCCAGTGCTACCCAATGTTGTACTATTGCAACTAAGGGGGGGGGGGAATTAAGATGTCATTTATGCATGCTCTGGATTGCGGAAAACTCCCAGCTTCAGCCTCCTCTACTTCACAGCGTTAATATCTAGACATGCCAGTTTCCAACATTCTGTCACCATCTAAGACCTATTCAGACATTCAAAATGGGGTTAAAATCAACATGTGAGGGAAGGGGGCACTTCAGGCCTGCCCCTCTCCCACATTGGCTTCATTGCCCTATACTTGTGCAGGGCAACTCTCTGAAGAGGAGAGCTTCCTCTATCCATGGGGGTTCTCCATGCGATTGAGAATGCGGGAAAATCGGCATTCTCAAGCATGTGAAGAGCCATCATGGATAGAGGAGGCTCTCCCTTTAGACAGTTGCCCTGCACGAGTAGAGGGCAATGAAGCCAACGTGAGAGAGGGGCAGGCCTGAAGTGCTCCCTTTCCTCACATGTTGATTTTAACCCCTTTTGAATGCCGGAATAGTGCTCTAGTGTGACTAAGAAACACAACACCACCTCAGTGCCAATGGCCTTGTTCAGTTTGAGAGGGCAGCAGGGGGCCAGGGCCATTTTTCAGGAATGCAAGTACCTCCCACTCCTTGGTGCTATTGAATGCCTGAGGCCTCAGTGGTGGATGGGAAAGTGGGATTGGGGAGGAGGAGTGGCGGTGGTGGGGTGTAATAGGAACACTGCAAAGCCTTTCTACCTTTCAGGCCTGGGCTCCTCCAGGCTTCACTGATCTCGAATCCTCCCTGTCTCTTCCAGTTGTGCCTTAGTAATCCAATCCTCAGACAGGGCTCCACAGTATGTGTTTATACTTGACTCTTATCAGAGAGGAGAAGCAATCTGTCCCTTTGTACTTTACAGCCATTGTATATTAGCTTAGAAGTTGAAAGCATGTTTTACAAGGGATGCTACAAACTTTTAATCTGACTGTGTCACTTGTGAATACAAGATAAGAAATAGAAGATAAGCATAAGATATTTAAAGCAGTTTTAATGGAAAGCCTTCAATTTACAGACCACTTTAACCACCTCCTTGGTTAAAACAGCCTTCACAATATCAGTGGCTCCAGGTCACTTTTTCTATTTTGTCTCCTGACAAAGGTAGTCATTGTAACAGCTGGCAGCCTGCATTGCCACTGAGAGGAGTCTCGTGACTCCAAAAATAGAAAGCTAAATGTTTATGAATTCAGTTCTCAGTATTTATATGAGTGTGGACAAAACAGCAACTAATGGCAACCATGGGAGTACTTCTCCCAGGATGGGTTCTCTTTATGCAAGTAATTTTTCCCACACAAAAGTAAACAGTAAATGAACGAAGCATTGCCTTTGATGAATCCAGAAAGACAGTCTTAGAAGCTGGAAATGCAAGCATTGCTGACTAGCACGTAACATGGAGGCAGGCATGAACAATCAGCATTGCTTGATATCGAAAATGTGTTTAATCTAATTTTGCAAATGTTAGATTGTAAACTTGGCACAGGGTGGAACTTGTCTTTTTGGTTTTGTTATTCTGTAAAGTGCCGGGCACATCAGACAATGTAAGAAATGTTATGTTAGAAAAATATTAAGGATCCTCAAAAAAAGGGTAGGGGAGCATTTCTGCAACATCAGAAATTAAAATCCCCCCCCCCCCCCCGATAGTCATTTTACAGAAAAAAATCATACTGTATTGAATGTGAGGTTCTGGGCAGTTGAAAAATTAAACAAAGAAAATAAGTCCCTATATAGAAAGGAAATGGAGTGGTTTCTAAGACCAAAAGCTTTGGCTCTGTGAGGCCTTAAGGTGGAATTAGGTTTCTTTCCTCTACTGTAATTGAGGCTTTTTTCTTTGGCAACACTCCCTTGGTTCTTCTATAGAATTAGATAACTACACAGAAAAAAGGTGTAACCTAGAACATCCCTTTTTATCTCTCCAAAATTGCTTGTACCTGAACAAGGGACTGCCATCCCCCATGCAAAGGATATTTATAGTGACGCCCTTAGTAATAATTTTACCTGGCAGTTACTGAGTTGGAAGAGAGATACAATTCTGAGTGCCCAGAAGGCAATTTTAAAGCTAGTAAGCGCAAAGGCGCATGCAATTTGTGTTTATTTGGAGATGTCTACTGTTCGTTTTAAGAATTAATTTTGTGTATTGTATTTTTTATAGCCCCTGAGGAAGGACCCAAAAACAATATGACCGAAACATGTTGTGCTTTTTTATTAGTTATATTTTCCAGCATCTTGAGACATGTTCTCTCTGTGTACATCTGTAGTGGATGCTTTCCAGTTTGTCTATACTCATCATAATATAGTCAGTCATGAACATGCTCCCCATTTCCCTACACAGCGAGAAGTTCCAGTGACAGTGTAAAAAGGCTTATGTTGTATTTGTAACATTTGCTTTATTTAGAGCATAGAGCAAGGGTAGGCACTTTGTGGCCCTCCAAATGTTTTGGCCTACAGTCTCCATCAGCCCTAGCCAGTGAGGGATGATGGAAGTTGTAGGCCAAAACATTTGGAGGGCCACAAGTTGCCCACCCCTGGCATAGAACATAGCAGAAATAAATCAGCATTCTGACAGAAGGTACCAGTTCCCAAAACCTTGTCTAATTCACAGTCAGAGGCCTTGCACCCCAAAGTGCTTCACCTTCAGGGCAACGAATTGCTCTGAACACTCCCTTTGAGTCTCTCCGATTCCCCCTTTCAATTAAAACAGCAAAACTGTTTCCAACCATTTTATTCACTTCCTCCCAAACTCTAATGGATGTTAAATTCCAAAGGCTGGACAGAGATTCCCAACATTCCTGTTCATTGAGGACCATTCAGATTCTTTTGTTAAAAGTTCCTGGATGCTCATCAGTAGGCCATTCATAGTGATCAACACGGTCAAATGCACAACTGTATTCATTCAACATTGATGACATGGCAGTGGCAAGATCATATTTGATGTTACACAAAGGCATCCAATGGAAATTCACTGCTATGCCCTCAAAGTGCCAGATGGTATACCAGGAAATGGAGAATATTGACAGCTCCTTCCTTCCTTCCTGCCTTCCTTTTAGAACACGTTGCCATTTGCCTTGTGAAACTGGAGCTTCCAATCTATATTGTCTTACATATCTGGCTCCTTTTCAGAATGGTGCTACTTCATGAATATTGTGCAATATGATGAGAGATCCAGCCTGGATTCATCTGCTCAGATTACTTTGCAAGTGATTAATTTACCTCGCCCAAATTACATTGAAAGCACCCAAATTACATTGAAAGCTTAAAGAAATTAATATACATATAGTAGTGGGTTGCTGTGAGCCATCTGAAAGAAAATCATGTCTGAACCTGCCTGTGTTTTTCAGTGCTTTCAAAGTTGCAACTCAGGTTGAGCCAAGTCTTGTTGTTACAGAGCACAGACCATTGCTGAGGTGTGTGTGTGTGGGGGGGGGAGGCAGTAGGGGAGAGGTGAAAATGGCAGGCCCCAGTGTGAATAGAGCCCAGCTAACCTGGGCTCTGTTCACACAGTAAGGGTTATTACTGTGTCAGCCAGCGGGACCCCTATTTGGTCAGAAAGTTATAGCCCCCCTACAGGCCTTTCCCCTCAAGCAACAGTCAGTTGTGTAAGGGAGAATGCCTGAAGGGGACTATAGATGAAAGGAAAAGGTGTGAAGCCAGGCAAGAGGATGGGCCCCTGGGGAAGAAAAGACTTGTCGTGAACGGCAGCACACAGGCAGTGGCATGTACAGCAGTGAGTGGAAGTGGAAGGGATTCTGTCTTTGGCCCAATCACAACAGAGCCAGTAGTGCCTACATCAGCCCAGGTGAATGTTCTCACTTCCAGCACACTTACCATGGTGGTGAATCAGTTGTCTGTAGAATACACATTCAGAGCTATACAAACCTTTTCGGAGACAAGTTTTCACATAACTAACATGGGATTCTCTGCCATAAGATGTGGTAATGGCCACTAAGATGACTTTTTAAAAAGATGGAGCAAATTCAATGCCTAATAGCTATGATAGCTGAATGACTACCAGAAGCTGAGGACCAGAACTGAGTACCAGGTGCTGGGAACCAATAGCATGGGAGAACAGTTGCCTCCACAACCTTTTGGTGAACTTCCCAGAGGTATGTGGTTAGCAGCAGTTGACAAAGAGAATTCTGGACTAAATGGAACTTGGTTTGATCCAGCAGACCTGTTCTTAACATTTGTGTACATGTATAAATCTGTGTGAATTCTTGCATACTTGTGTTTTTTAATAAGAGGATATGGACATTCTTTTTTGGCAACAGAATGAGAATAGAGAAGGGGAAGAAGAGGCTGAATTCATGGGTCTGTAGAAGCTGGCACCAGGGTCCACTACAGGGACAGTGAACATGCGTAGTGAAGAGGTTCCAGCCCAGGACATTGAAAGTATGACTTAGTTTTCCTCAGGTATCCATCTGCCTTTCAGATCAATAGAAACATGCCTACTAAGCATAATTTCTTTTAGACTGAACACAGAAGTTTTAGCAAAACTCTTCTCTATCACACACGATTAAAGTGTGTGCTTTCAAAACTATGAAACCTGTGATCTCAGAACTTGATGTAACAGCATGTTGGGCTGGTTCGTACATCATAAGCCATGATGAAAACAAGCCATGGTGGGTTGGTTAATTGCTCGCTATGCCATGCTGCTGCCGACAGATGATCAGGCACTTGCCTGCTTGCCACGATTTGTTTCCTCCTGCCCGCTCCCAGCACGTATCCCAGAGGCCTTTGCAACACAACTCGTGTATACTCCTGCTGTGATGAGATTACCCCCACCACCACGCTTGCGACGCACCTACATTGGCATATATATATGCCATATATATCTGTTGTACAACCCAAAAAATCTGTGGTATTTATATTTGGAGGAGAGAGGAAGGGTTTATCTTACTTTTTAGGATGAGGGGGCTGAAGGGTTTATTTATTTTCTTTAACACTTAAAAAAGCCTCCTTGGCTGTTCCTCACAGCTGGGGACAAGGGATGGTCCTCTTCCTAGCACAGCTATGTGTGTAGGCGTGATTGACTTATCTCTGGGATAAGAGATAGCACAGCCCCAATTTGGGTCCATGGTGATCTGGGAGGGGGCATTTCTTCCCCCGTCCTGTTTTTATGGTAAAATTCACCCCCACCCCACCCCTGCAGATAGGGGTTAAAAGAAGAAAATTGAAACTTTATTTCCTTTTTAACCACCTCCCATGCAAGGGGGAATTTTGGCATGAAAACAGGACGGGGGGAAGCTTAAATGCCCCCTCATCAATCTCCATGGTCCCAAATTGGGGCTACTTGCACTTACCCAGAGGTATGACATAGCTGTGCTAACTTGGCTCACAAGGAGATCAAGCTGGTTGCTGTCAAATGAAGCACTGAGCTGGAGGAGGAGGGGCGTAAGGCACTGCAAAAAGACATTTTTGCTGATCTTGCCAGGCATCTCTGTAGTCCTGTAACAAACCATACAGAACCCACGCTGCAGGTTCACGCATCATGACAGGCCACCCTGAACAACCCAACAAGCCATATATATTATGGTCCCATCTGCACAACTGTTGGGGCCCAAAAACATAATTTAAAATAGGGCTTGGCGAATCAGTGACAGCCCCTCCAAAGTGCCGTTTGCTGAGTGGCTCGCTGCCCAATTGCTGCAACGTATGATGGGTTCGCTCTGCTATGTTTAGATGACACGCCAACCCATCATGGGTAAAACAACCCCTAAAACAAGCCATGGGTTGTAAGGGTAGTTTATCCATCTGCAGTATGAAGTGGCATCCTATCAGTTTGGCAGCATTCGGCTGGATCTGAGCAGAAAGTATAACCCTATACACTTCAGAATTCAATCATCCTGCTGTTTTTATCAGCAGTCAGGTCATCAATAAACACCAGTGACCCGGTTCCATTGGTAGCCATACATGCCCATGCCATAACACTGCCTCCACCATGTTTGACAGATGATGTGGTATGCTTTGGATCATGAGCTGTTCCTTTCCTTCTCCATACTTTTCTCTTCCCATCATTCTGGTACAAGTTAATCTTGGTTTCATCAGTCCAAAGAATCTTATTCCAGAACTGGGCAGGCTTTTTTAGGTGTTTGCTGGCAAAGGCTAATCTGGCCTTTCGGTTCTTGAGCATTACCAGTGGTTTGCACCTTGTTGTGAAGCCTCTGTATTTACATTCATAAAGCTGTCTCTTGACTGTGGATGTTGACAATGACATGCCTACCTCCGCAAGAGCGTTCTTGACCTGGCTAGATGTTGTGAAAGGGTTCCTCTTCACCATGAGCAGAATTCTGCGGTCATCCACTTTAGTTGTCTTCCGTGGTCTTCCAGGCCTTTTGCTGTTGCTGAGCTTGCCAGTTATTTCCTTCTTGTTCAGGATGTTCCAGACTGTTGTATTGGCCACTCCCACTGTTTCTGTGATCTCTCTGATGGGTTTATTTTGTTTCCTCCGCCAAATGATGGCCTCCTTCACTCGCATGGACACTTCTTTGGACCTCATGTTGGGAGTTCCAGTGAGCAGCCACCAAATGCAAATATGACACTCAGAACCACCTCCAGGCCTTTTCTCTGCTTGATTGGTCATGGGGTACCCAGGAAACAGGCCACACCTGGCCATGCAGCTGCTTGTCAGCCATTCGTTCCATTACTTATGAGCCACCAATGATCGGGATGTGTGTGTGCCACTGGCTGTACTTCCTGAATGGTTAGTGCCCCACTTTTGTCAAACCCCTTGAATTACAGCTGAAAGTCCTGACTTCGCTCCCATCTGGGTGTGTTTCCTTTCAACTTCAATGTGGTGGTGTACAGAGGCCAACTGCCAAAACAGTTATCTTTGTTCCAATATTTCTGGCCCTGACTGTATATACAATATATATATATGGCTATTCTGGTGAATACTGGGTTGAGCCATAGGCCGCTGCCCAAGATAAGCCAGGAGTCTAGGGTCAAAGCCAGAACTGGGGAACAAGTCAGGACCGAGGGACCGAGAACAAGCCAGATGGGAAAGCAAGTCAGAAGGCAGGGCCAAAAGATACAAGAACACACCAAAGCTCAGGAAGACTATTTTGCTTAGGGGAGGCTCAGTTGAAACAGAAAGCCCTCTCCTTCTTAAAGCCCTCTCCTTCTTAAAGCCCTCTCCTTCTTAAAGCCCTCTTATTCTTAGCCCCCTCTTATTCTCCTTCCTTTCCAGGTAAGGTAGCCATATAGTCCTCTATTTAAGATGTCCTCTATTGAAGGGCTGCCTGGTCCAAGTCCAGTTTAAAGATTAAAAAACCCTACAAAAGGAGAGAACGGAGGGGCCTTGAAGCTGCCCATCAACAGTTAGCCCCTGCACATGAGACTGAGCAGGCACACAGGTCATACCGTCTTTCCCACTATTCTGTTCCAATTTAAATGATAGTAATTATTCTGTTCCTGTTTGAATTATAGTAATTATTTCTACATGTATCTAGACATATACATCAGCATTTGAAAATTTTATTCAAATGTGTGTCATCTTTCTAGGAGAATGTGTTAGTGGCCACTCTATTTCCAGGAGGATCCAGTGATCAGTCTGAATGGGTGGAGTCAGTCCAGTGCCTCAGGGTACTACACACAAATCTCAAGACTATCAGTTGGAAGCCCAACAGTTCCTGACAGAGAGGCACAAGTGAAAATAACACAATACCCCCAATAGTGTAGAAAGTCAATTGCAATTCCACTCATAGTTTACAGCAGAAGAGCAATTATTGGGGACCACTATGACCCACCTGTCTGGAAGCACCCCGGTTATGCTACTGAATATTCAGAGTGTGTTTTGTGTATTTATATTACTTTGCTGGGATTTGAGGCACCATTTTCTTGCCCCTTCACTTTTGGCTGGGTCTTCTGTCATCCTAGAATTCTGCTATAATGGACAGTTGCTGGTCTCAGCAGCATGACATCACTTTCCTCCTCCTAGCACATTAATCTCAAGTCCAGCTCCTGTTGCTCGCTGGAGCAGGTGGCATGCATGATTGATAATTTATGCACTGAGTTGCTCTTGCTGCACAAAGATAAAAACTGGCAGATGGTGTGTAAGACATAGGCCCCAGGCGCCATATCAGAGGGGCTTCATGTAAGAGAAAGCTGCATGTTTATATTAAGAAAAATATCATGTTTCACTGAGAGCTGGTTGGCTTCACAGTGCAGGAGGTGGCTATTTATTCCATGAATGTATCATGTTATGCTGGAGGTAGGGCTCGGGGTTGCCAATATTGCCTGATGTGTAACTAGAGAGTAAGCAATGAAGGCACTGATTGGGTTAAGAGAAGGCTGTCTCCTAATTATCTAGTTTAATGAGCACAATAGTATATATTAAAACCTTCACTTGTAACAGAGAAGCAGCATTCAATGGAGCAGTTATGGAAAACCTGCAGCCTGAGGGGTTACTCATCCATCCACCAAGCTTCTTCCCTGGCTCCTCTCCCAGGCCCCACCCCTTCACCTGCCTAATGCTGAAAGAGGGGAAAGGGGCTGTCTCAAATCCGCAGCCTTTTCCCCTGCCCTAGCACTGACAGGAGCTCCTCTCTCATCACTGGAACAGGGGAAAGGGCCTGTCTCTAATCAGCGGTAGATCAGAGACAAGCCCTTTCCCCTGCTCATTGCTGAGGAGAGCCTCTCTCAGTGCTGGATAAGGAAAATACCCCCACAGCTGATCTGCATGGAAGGGTGTGTATGCATGTACATATGTGTATACATGTAGTATGTTAATGGGCGAGTGTGTGAGTGAAAATGTAAGGCGGGCACATGCCAGCAGTGGTCCCTCCTACGCTAGTTCACCACTATCATGCAGCCCACTGCTGGCATGCGGCCCCCAACATTCCAAGCCAATTCAGACCTCAGGCCGAAAATGGATCCCCACTCTGCCATAAAGCTACATTGACAGGAGAAGCCACACCTGCCAAAAACTTCTCTCCTAGGAGCCTAGTTTGAATCAGTAATGTCAGTCACAACATCAGTGATTTGTTCATCTCTTCATCCTCCAATGTGATGTACTGATTTGCCAGCAATGTGATAACAACCGGTCTCTATGCAAAAGAATAAAAGGGCACAAGCATGACATCAAAAAGTACAGTCTTCAGAAACATTTCAGTCTCCTAGGACTCTCTGTTACTGACCATAATAAGAACATTTCAGTCTCCTAGGACTCTGTTATTGACCATAAAGTAGACATCCTTGAACAAGGGAACTTAAAAAGGAAACTCCAGCATGAAACTGCTGAATTGACACTTATCAAGAAGTTCAATTCTTTCATCTGTGACCTGAATCAAGATGTTTTTTGTTTGCTTCTTTAAATCCCACTATAGGTGTTTAATTAGTACCAGGATGTTTGTGTCATCAACACGCTTTGTGTGTGGTTGCTGTAATTATTTTATATACATCTAAGCTTAATGCAATCAGTATTTCTTGAATTTCATTTCTCTCTGACCTCACTGTTAACACCCATATGTATAACATGGACTCTAGTCCACAAAAGTTTATGCTATAATAAACGTATTAGTCTTTAAGAGAGCCAGAAGGTATTGTTGTTTTATATTTGAAATGGTCCATTGCTAAAGGCAACCTCATGTGTGAGCCAGAGTGCTCAGAAACAATGCAGGGATTGGCTGTGATCTGAGATCTCTGTCCTTCATGCATATCCATTTTGGTCCTTTCCTAATTTCCGAGTCCACTATTCCATATTTCCAAGTTATGAACAGGTACAGGAACAAGTACTTGTACTATGGTTGTACTTGTACTATGGTTGTACTTGTATTACAAGTACTTGTAATATGGTTGGCTCCACACCTACCTGCAGAGTTCGTTTCAGAAAGTGGCATTAGGGAGTCTTTGTTTGACCTCATGGCATTTGACCTCTGGGGGCCCTGCAAAGACCCATCTTATCCCCTATATCAGGGGTTCACAAGCTGCAGGTGGCCCTCTGTCACTCTCTGTGCAGCTGGGCAAGCTTGCAGGTGCCCCACTCAGTTTTCTCCTCAGCCCTGGGCCACAGGGAAAAGACTGCTATTCTAGCACTGCAACAGTGCCAGAACAGCCATCCTAATGCCTCTCCCTGTGGACCTGAGGTAGGATTGCAGCTTTTCCACTGCTAAGGGCAGCAGGAAAGCAGCAATCTTAATCTGACACGGGGTTTGGGCTTTAGCAACCTTCCTTGGCCAGTGACCACAAAGCTGCCAGAATTGCTGCTTTCCTGCAGCTAATGGCAGCAGGAAAGACCACTGAGGAATGAAGAAGCTTTAGCCTGTACCCTCCCCCACTGACACCAAAGCAGCCCATACTGTTTGCTCATGCACACGTGTGTGTTTTCACTTGCAGCTCAGGGGGTTTAAGTGACTAGGAGTGCCTTTTACCAGCCTTGACTGGTTCTCCAGGTACAGCCATTTCTGGATGGGGGTAGTCTGGTCTCAGTAGTTCATGTTCTGGTAACCTCCTGATTGTAATGCCTTGGATGTGGGGCTGCCCTTGAAGACAACCCAGAAGCTTCAGCTAGTGCAGAATCAGCACGCAGCCAGAACATTAACTGGTGCAGCCAGGTGGAATTACATTACACTGATTCTGAAGCAGGTGCACTGGCTACCTATTCATTTCTGAGCCCAATTCAAGGTGCTGACACTTATCTTAAAAGCACTTAATGGCTTGGGAGGCAAATATCTTCAGGAGTGCCTCTCTCTAAACCAGCCTGTCCATGACAAGCTCACCAGGGGAGGCTCTTTTCCAAGTACTTTGGGAACATTTTGTGTCAACAACATAGGGATCCTTTGCAGTTGTGGCACTCTGAGTATGGAATACCCTCCCACAGAGAGGCAACTGGTTCCAACACTGCAATTGTTTCAGCACCAGCTCAAAATTGTTTAAAAGGGGTTTAGCTAACTGAGCTTTTTGTTCATGGAAAGAACTAGAGACAGCAGTAACCAAATGAGATCAAATTACTATTTCATGAGCCTGGAATGCATGGATCTAAGACACTGTATTTCCTGTAACAGAAATTCTAATTGGTAACAAACAGCAACTTTAACAGCTCATACATGTTTGAATTCTTGCTCCCCTGTTGTTCACATGTAATTACAACCCATCATTTTTAAGCAGATGGGTTGTTAGGGATTCTTCTGCTATTATTCAGCAACCCATGGTTGGCTCCTGTTGAGTGCAAAGTCTGAACCCAGACCGCTGGGTAGTTCTAACCAATCTAGCAGTTAACCCAACAACAAATCATAGGTTAACTGCTGGGTTGTTTCAGCCCTTAAAAAACCAGTGGTGTAGGTTTGGACACCTCACTCAGCAAGAGCCAATTGGGGTTTCAAGGAAGGGACAGGTGGATTATAATTCACCTTATAATTGTTATACTGATTTGTTTTTACATGATTGTAAGCTGTCTTGGGGACATATTGGGGCTGAAAGGCAGAGTAAAAATGTCTTCATAAAATTAAAATAGTACTAAAGTTTAAATATAGATGAAGTGAATAAACATATAATTATATTGGTTAATAATCAATAACCTAGCCATAAGTTGACAGAGGACTTGAGTGCTCGTCTAATGCACCTTCACTTCTAATGGTTACTTCTAGCACTTTTATGTTCTGCTGTTGTCTTCTTTCACTTTTGACAAATCTTGAAATTCCTCTGTTTCAAACTACTTGACAAACTTCCTCCAGATGTTTTGGCCTACAACTCCCACAATCCCTAACTATTCATCATACTGGCTAGGGCTGATGGGAGTTGTAGGCCAAAACATGTGGAGGACTCCCAAGTTGCCCACCACTGCTCCAAAGCTTTATGAGGCCACCAGTGGGAAAAATAAAGATACCTGTATTTTTTTCCACCAAGGAGCTCATAGAAACTTGGGGTGGACACTTTTAGATTGGGGAAAAGAGACAGGAAAAGGTTAATCCTCCTCCCACAGCAGTGCTGCTCTGATTAAAATTGTGCTCCCCTGCAGCTGCTTTTAAGTGGAAAGAAACTGGGAGACCTGATAATGCATCTCCCATGTCACATCTGCCTCTGAAATCATGCCCTCATGTCATAGGAAAAGGTGCAGTCACTTCAAATTTTGCAAATTCATCAACATGAGATTCGCAAAACTGCCTGCCTCCAAGGCAAGTCATCACCCAGATTCTGCAGCAACTATAGAAACCTTTACTCTAGAAGTGAATGTTTGCATAACCAAGTGGGAAAAATACTAAATTGGGCCTACATGATGCCTAATGTATGTGTAGCCATATTGTATGCTTACTCAAAAGATGCAGATTTGTGTGTGAGAGCAGCAGCTGGATTCACCACAAGATTAGTCTGAATATTGAAGAGAAACAGGTTGCTGGCAAATTACTTGAAAAGCTGTTTTATCTGGTGAACTAGATTGACCAGTCTTGTGAGAACTGCTTGTAAGAAAGACTGTCATGAGCTTTCCCCATTTCACAATGAATAGCTAGCCTGGAGTCACACTGGGTCAGAAAATGGGAAGAGGTCACTAGAGCCCTGTGGCTGCCTGAATGGCTGGCAGGGCAGGGCCCTTTATAAAGGTTTACCAATGTAATCATAGCAAAATTATCCACACACTGAATATAAACTCTGGAGCCATGGGTGTGTGTACAGAAATCTCACCAGGAAGAGGCTGCGCCTTTGTTTAAACACACGCTTCAGCTGTGTGAAGATCCAGTGTTCAGCAAACTCCACCAGTCAACTGTTCCCTGAGGGCCTTCCTAGGTTATTGTTAGCAGCTCAAAAACTGAGCTGCCTTTAATCAGTCACGGGGCATGGGGGGAGGGGATTTTTCATCCCTGAAGAATTACAGTTGCACATTTCCTACAGGTGATCCAGAAGTCTTTACTTAAGGAGGCGTTTCTGCTGCAGCAAGTGATACTAGGCTTCCCCAGCACTCAGATCCCAGGCTTTCACTGCTGGCAAAGTGCCCACCGCTAGAGCTTCCATTGCCACTGTGTTGCCCTGCTTCCAGGCAGAGGGCCCCTGCTACTACCAGTCAAAAAGGGCTGAGCTATTCTCTCCTTATCAGATTTTGTTTGGTAAGAAAAAAGACAGAAGTAGTAGTGGAAAAACACAGGAGGGTTACAAATGGAAGAGAAGACATTGTTTGGACCTCCTCCGGTAAAATTCCCTGAATAAGGCAGGGTGCTTGTATAATAAATGCCTGTGTCTGGAAGCACAATTGTTGCCAGCACCATTGATACTGATAACTGACACAACCTTTCCCCTACCAGACTGTGAAGTTTTAATGTGACTTACTACTGGGTAGTGGTATGCTCTTCAGTGGCTCTTTTCTAGCAGATGGTGTAAAAGCTAAACTGGAACAGGCTGGAAAGGCCCCCTTATTTAAGAAAAATCATACTGAAAACAATGGCATGTGTTAGAGACACTTCAGAACAATATTTTGCGGCTGAAACCCCTGCAATTTTATATTATTAACCCTGTAATGCCCAGAACTCATTTGGAACAGAACAGAATGGACCGGAACACCAACTTCCATGTGAGCCCAGTCAACCAAATTCACCAGGCCCACATAACTGGGTGGGAGTGATGTAATAAGCCCCCAAACCTCCACAGAAACCATGTTCTGATACCTGTTCTGGGTAAAAGCCCATATTCTGGACACCAGCCTGGGCCATTTTCCAGAATACAGATTATTTATTGCCTGGAACAGGTGCCAAAACATGGTTTCTGTGGAAGTTTTGTGGCTTATTGCATTAGTCCCATCTGTGACCGGTGAATTTGCTTGGTTTAGTTCACTTGGAAGTTGGCCTTCTGGGCAGTTTTTCCAGAATATGTACTATTGCCCAGAACAGGTATGTGGTTGCTGTGAAGGTTTTGTGGCTTACTGCATCAGTGCCATGCAGTCATGTGCGAGTGGTGAATTTAGTTGGCTTGGCTCACTTGGAAGTTAGCATTCCTTGCAATTCCAAATGGGTTCTAGGCATTATGGGAATAATAATACTTGCAAGGGTTTCAGTCCTAAAATATTGTCCTCAAATGACTGTAATTCATGCCATCGTTTTTGACTTCTTTTTTTTAATAAAGGGACTGTTCTGACCTGTTTGTTCTGTTGCAGCTTTTACACTGTCCCTTCTGGGAAAAAATCAGCAGAGAACACCCATAAAGTTATCTTTCTCTCTTCCCTGGAAATGATATCAAGGATGCAATCCTATACACACTTACCTGGAAGTAAATCCCATTGAATTAAGTGGGTCTTACTTCTGAGTAGACATATCTAGGATTGCACTGCAAAACAGATTTCCCCTCAGAAAAGCATTTATTATCAGCAATACTGAACAGTAAGCTCAGAAAAGCCCTTATTAGCTAAACAGGGTTGGTAGAAGGTTGATCAGGTTCTTCCAGTAGATCAACAAGATTTCATATCCCAACTGTTTAACAGTAGGAACAGTTAACCCCCCTCCTTCCCCCAACACAAAGTTAGGCTGCTGAAACAAAAAAGAAAGCTTTCAGGTGAAACAAGAGGAGCGGATTTATATGTGAAGAAACTAAAAATGCAGTTTTGGTATGGAAAACAACTTCCTAGGTGAGCATGTGCAATTCACTTATTGTTTATAACCTAGGTCATTACAAAGTAAACAGAAAAAATAGCCAGTGTTGTTACAGAACATAAACAAAATTAAACTAGTAAAAAAAAAAAAAAGATTAGTAAATCCAAGACTGCCAGGTTCAACCAAACTATACAATTTTGTAATACCCTTTTCCAATCACAATTTTTATAAATGGCTGCTGCTAACTAAACCAATGATAAAACACCCAAAGATAAAATCTGAATTATTGACAAGCTTCTCCAGTACAGTCTTTTACATTTGCCTTATATAGGCTCTCTTCACACCTTGGATTTTTAGCAGGATCGTTCTTCTTTAATCACTGGTTTTCACAGGCGCTTTAAATGACGCCCCTGCTTGACTGCTGCTGTCTCACAACTGCCCCTCCCTCTTCCCGTGTTATCTGAGAACGGGGAAAAACCTGGAATTTTCTGTGCTTGCGATTGAAATCACCATTTCCCCCCTGTGTATGGGTATCTCTGCACCAGCCTAAAATCCTGCATTTAAAACAGGGCTTTCTGCTTCCATTTTAAATGCAGGATCATGACGACTCCCTTTTTCACGGACTCCCCCCCCCCTTCTCCCTATATCTGAGTCTTCCATATCTTTCATTGATCTTGCTCCTCTTCTTGCAGCTCTTCCTCTTTTCATGGAGGGAACTGTGGAACACAACAGGCTAATTTGATAGCTCATTATCTGCAATCTATTTAAAATCAGAACAAAGGGCATTTAGTCCAGGAGATGCCCTGGAGGCTCACGGTGTCATGTAAAGAGCCCACAAACTTCCATGACAGAGCCATCTCAGTAGCAGGATAAGAGCTCTGTGTGAAGAAGCCCTATTTCCCCTTTAGCGCTTTGTCCCACTTTGGGTGGGCTTGTGCTAGGGGGTGTTGCTGGGCGGTGTTGATAACACTGTCATGACAACAGAGCAGGAGAGGGGCAGGTCACTCACCACGCTTCCAGTGATCGTTTCTGCATCTCTCCCATCCCACTAGGGTGCTTGAACTAACCATCCCAAATGCTTCTCTGAAATCCCCCTTGAATGCAGCAATGCTTACTTCTGAGTAAACTCATTGGCTGTAAGGCTTTTCTTTCCTGGGAGTAAGTGCCATTGAAAACTGTGTGGCTTGCTTCTAAGTAGGCATGCACAGAAGTGCATTGTAAGTCTACTTAGAGTAGCAGTCGTAAGGTCTCCCATCCCCTTCAATGCATTTACTTTGAACCTCCCCCTCCCATTGACTTAGAATCATAGAATCATAGAAGAGTAGGGTTGGAAGGTGCCTACAAGTCCATCAAGTCCAACCCCCTGCTCAATGCACGAATCCAAGTCAGAGCATCCATGACAGATGGCTGTCCAGCCTCATCTTGAATGCCTCCAGTGTGGGAGAGCCCACCACCTCCCTAGGTCATTGGTTCCATTGTCATATTGCTCTAACAGTCAAGACGTTTTTCCTGATGTGTTATCAGTGCTATCATATCTCCCCTCAGTCTTATCTTCTCAAGGCTAAACATCCCCAGTTGCTTCAGTCTCTCCTCATAGGGCTTTGTTTCCACTCCCCTGATCATCTTTGTTGCCCTCCTCTGAACTCTCCAGTTTGTCTGCATCCTTCTTAAAATGTGGTGCCCAGAACTGGACACAGTACTCCAGATGTGTACTGGATGAGACCACTCCTGAAAAAGCCTAACCTGGACCCAGAGGATGTTAACAATTATAGGCCAGTGGCCAACATCCCCTTCCTGGGCAAGGTGCTTGAGCGGGCGGTTGTAGGACAGCTCCAGGCACTGTTGAATGAAACAGATTATCTAGATCCATTTCAATCGGTCTTCAGGCCTGGTTTTGGAACAGAAACTGCCTTGGTCGCCCTGTGGGATGACCTCTGCCAGGAGAGGGCCAGGGGGAGTGCGACCCTGTTGATTCCCCTGGACCTCTCAGCGGCTTTCGATACCATCGACCATGGTATCCTTCTGGATAGGTTGTCTGGGTTAGGAGTTGGAGGCACTGCACTACAGTGGTTCCGCTCCTACTTGGAGGGCCAATTCCAGAAGGTGGTACTGGGGGATTACTGCTCTGTGCCATGGCAATTGTGCCATGGGGTTCCACAGGGCTCTCTTTTATCTCCCATGCTGTTTAACATCTACATGAAACCGCTGGGGGAGGTTATCCGGAGGTGTGGGCTGAGGTGCCATCAATATGCGGATGACACCCAGCTCTACCTCTCTTTCTCATCAAAACCAGGTGAGGCAGTGGCTGTTCTGAATCAGGGCCTGGGCACGGTAATGGACTGGATGAGGGCCAATAAACTGAAACTCAATCCAGACAAGACGGAGGTACTGTTAGTGGGTGGTTTGTCTGCCCGGCTAGGTTATATTCAACCTGTTCTGGAGGGGTTGCACTCCCCCTAAAGGATCAGGTTCGTAGTTTGGGGATGCTCTTGGATCCAGAACTGTCACTTGAGGCACAGGTGAACTCAGTGGCACAGAGTACTTTTTATCAGCTTCGGCTGGTATACCAACTACGCCCTTATCTGGACAGAGATAGCCTAGCTACAGTTATCCATGCTCTGATAACTTCTCGTCTGGATTACTGCAATGCGTTATACGTGGGGCTGCATTTGAAAACGGTCCGGAAACTTCAGCTGGTCCAAAATAGGGCAGCAAGATTGTTAACAGGGACTGGCCTGCGAGCTCATATTATGCCAGTACTTTTCCAGCTACACTGGCTGCCAGTCCATTTCCGGGCCCGATTCAAAGTGCTAGTGTTAACATTCAAAGCCCTTAACGGCTTGGGGCCAGGTTACCTGAAGGATCGCCTCCTCCCATATGTGCCTGCCCGGACCTTAAGATCATCGTCAGCAGCCCTTCTCCGTGAGCCCCTGCCAAAGGAAGTGAGGCAGGTGGCTACTAGGAGGAGGGCTTTTTCTGCTGTGGCACCCCGGCTCTGGAATGAGCTCCCTAGTGAGGTTCGCCTGGCACCTACATTGTATTCCTTTCGGCGCCAGGTGAAGACCTTTTTATTTTCCCAGGCATTTTAGCATTTTAGCTTTCTAAATTTTTAGCTTTGCTGTTTTAAATCTGTATTTTAAACTCCTGCACTGCTGCTAGATTTTATTGTGGTTGTATTGTTATATTGTGGTTTTAATGTTCTATATATTTTAAATTGTTTTATTGTGTATTGTTTGGTTTTAATTTTTGTGAACCGCCCAGAGAGCTTCGGCTATTGGGCGGTATAGAAATTAAATGAAATAAATAAAATAAGATGAGGCCTAACCAGTGCTGAGTAGAGGGGAACTAGTACTTCCCAGGATTTGGAAGCAATGCTTCTAATCATTTAGCTCCATTTTTTAACAAGTCTACAAGAAGCTTTCCCCTAAAACTATTTATTTTTCTCTAACTGTCTGAAGACAACTGAACAGATACCGGGGGAAGGTCCTCAACCTCCTTTGATCCACAAGATCATACGTCTTAGCTTATCAAGAACTATCAAGGACGGCATTAACTGAAACCTGGCAAGAATGAGTTCCTTCCTCTGACTAAAACTTATCTATTTTAAATATATTTAAATATATTTAAGTAGATTATGCCAAAGGGATGTCTTTGCAGACTTGAGAGATGCAAAAATGTCCTCCAAAAATACGTAAATGGTGCATATTTTAAACTCCTCCTTAGCTGGAACATAGGCAAGCAGGTGCTCAGAGGCAGCCTTGTTCCTCATTTCCAAGGCTGCTGTCTGAAACTTGCTTACTGGGGGCTTACTTCCAAATAAACATGCATAGGACTGTGCTACAAGTGTATGCCATGCCCCTCCTATCCACTAGTTTGGCTGTGGTAATTGGACCATGGGGCCTAGTGAAAAACAAATTAGATCCCTCAAGCCTGAAGTTTGCTTGCCCCTGTGCTAAGACATTACATATGCCAGTGTGGTACAGTGGTTAGCGTGCTGGACTGGAGTTTATGAGACCCGGGTTCTAGTCACCACTCGGCCACGAAGCTCATGGGGTGACTTTGGGCCAGTCACTGACTCTCAGCCTAACCTACCTCACATGGTTGTTGTGAGGATAAAATGGAGAGAAGACCATGTATGCCATCTTGGGTTCCTTGGAGGAAAAGTAGAACATAAATGTAACAAATAAATCAAATAAATATGCGGGGGTAAAAATTGTTAAGCATCTCCTCCAGTTCAGGGTACTCTTTAAGAACCTGTAAGAACGAAGTGCTTAGTCTAGATCAGAAATACAGATAGTTCTTGGCTTTACGATGGAAACAGAATATTTCCTGGCTGGTGTTAATGAAGTGTAATGCTTAACATATCTCTAATTTTGTGGCTGCTTATTCAGCTAAATTGCAAGCAATATTTTTTAAAATGCTAATGTGATAGATTTATCTTGATTGAGAAGCACTGTTATATTAAATTTACTGTTTTTATACTAACATTCCTCAATTTTAAAAGTAAATGTTCTGAATTGATTGAAAAACAGGTTTTGCAATGACCTATGGTTTCTACAATTTGATTCTATTAAAATGTTTGTTTCCGTACCTAGACCACACTAGGGACTACCCGGGCACTGCTTCCAAGGGCAACCAGGGCAGGACTGTCAAGGCATGGGGATGGGCCAGCAGAAGCATCTGAAGTGGAATCTGGTTATCTATTTATCCATTTAGTTTTGCAGACTGCCTCATCCTAAAGGCTCAGGATGTGTAATAAAAAAAGAGACTAAGTTTGAAGTAGGGGCTGGGTTTTGCTTTAGGCATGTGAAAAGATGTGTTTGGTTTTTAAATTTTTTGTTTTTACAATATTTTTGAGATACTGCGGTTTTACATTGTATTGTATTGGGTTGTATCCAATTCTGTCCATCTCCCAGCAGAAGAGAAACTATTGGTAAAATGGTCTTTCTCTCCCTCCTCCAGCACCTCAGCTCCCCACCCCTGCTCCTTAGGGCAATACGACAATGGAACCAATTACCCAGGGAGGTGGTGGGCTCTCCCACACTGGAGGCGTTCCAGAGGAGGCTGGACAGCCAATCTGTCAGGGATGCTCTGATGTGGATTCCTGCATTGAGCAGGGGGTTGGACTCGATGGCCTTGTAGGCCCCTTCCAACCCTACTATTCTATGATTCTATGTGGGGAGCTGCAGTGGGGAGGAGAGCAAGGGACAGTCCTGTTGAGCAAACAGAAGTCTGTTTGTGTGACATTGGATTTAACCCAAATCAATTGCATATTTTAAAAATAACGGGTCGAATGTACATTTAACTGAATAAATGTACTGTCACATAGAGTTATAAATATGTTGCGTTTTCTTATTAGATATAATCCTCTGTTAGCTTTGTGTCTCAAGTGGCCAAACTACCTCCATTAATATGTGGGAAGGTGACAAATAGCTACTGTCTGCTCCTCAGTGGAAGATGAGTGGTCTCGTTTTGACCTTTGCTTCTGATAACCCAAGGCACTAACAAAACATCCACATAAATATTGCCTACTAGGAGAAACGTGAACTTGTACTTTCTTGGATCATATCATACCTTTGGGATGAATGGGTCAGCTACGTTTCCTGTAAGAATAAAGACAAGACTAATGCTTTGGAGTTAGGGAAAGCTATGTGCTTACCATGAGGCACCACCCTGCTCCATAAAACACAGGGGCTTTGGAATTTCTGAGGTGACACTCTTCTGCTGCTTCTTATAAACCTTCAGGAACCAAATAAGATTTAAACACCAGCCTATATCATGGCAAGTAATTAACTTAGAAATGTCATTTTGCTTTTTATGTATTCATACATTTGTTACATTTATATCCCGCCTTTTCTTACAAGGAGCCCAAGGCATCATACACGATCTTCCTCCTCTCCATTTTATCCTCAGAACAACCTTTTGAGGTTGGTTAGGCTGAGAGTTGGTGACTGGCCCCAAACCACCCAGTGAGCTTCATGGCTAAGTAGGGACTTGAATCCTGGTCTTCCCAGTTCCAGTGCAATACTACAAGATACTGGCTCTCAATTTTAATTACTTTTGACTGTTGTAGTGTTAGATAATAAACCTAATTTCTTGGTTACTAATATATCTGTTTCAAATCTGAGGAGATTCCAAAAGATTTATCTCACATTCATACCTTTATCTTTTTGGCCAAGTTACTAAGAAAAAGAACAATAACCATTTGGAGAGTTGAGTTTGGAAGATGGCAGTGTTCTAATTCAATAATCCTAGGTAGTCCTCTAAACTGAAGCAAGTATTCCCCATTGGTATCACCAGAGGCGTTGTTAAGATGGCCCACCTGGGCATGGGCCCTGGATCTTTTTTGAGCTGTGCCCTGGATCTTTTGAGCTGTCCCAATTGCCATTTTTTACATGTTCCCATTGACTTGCATTGGAAAACAAAAACAGCCATAACTTTTTTAGTTTGTATGATAAATTCATGAAATTTGGAGGCTTGGTAGCCCCCATCGAGCTTTGTTCTTCCACATAAGTGTATGGAACTGGGAAACCTGGCAGCCCCCATGGAGCTGATGGAACCTGCCACATTTCAGGCAGTTATGTCCAGTGACTTTTGTGCTAGTCACAGGTACAGTTTGCTATTTTCTTTTTTTTAAATCTATATTTATTTTATTTTTTATAAGTGAAATAAACAATGCCAACAACATAGTCAAAATCTACAGTTTCCAACATTACAGTATTTGGGGGAAAAAAAAGGAGGAAAGCAAAAGAAGGAGAGAGAGAAAGAAAGAAAGAAAGAAAGAAAGAAAGAAAGAAAGAAAGAAAGAAAGAAAGAAAGATTATATCTAAGCTTCAATGAAAGCAAACCAAATATCCAAATATAAGTCCAATTGCAAATTATACCTATACAGCACTCTTCCAAACATTGCAGGTACTATTAAATCTTCAATCTGCTGAACCTCGGTCTTATATCAAATAAACGGGAGCAAACAATCCATTTCCATTAACCATATATTACCATTCCATTGACACATATTAAAAAAAAAGAAAAAAAGGTAAAGGTGTCCCCAACCAGTCGTGTCCGACTCTAGGTGGTGCTCATCTCCATTTCTACTCCAAAAAGCCAGCGCTGTCCAAAGACGCTTCCGTGGTCATGTGGCCGGCATGACTGAACACCGAGGTGCACGGAACGCTGTTACCTTTCCCGCCGAAGCGGTACCTATTTATCTACTTGCAATTTCTTGCTTTCGAACTGCTAGGTTGGCAGGAGCTGGGACTGAAGACGGGAGCTCACTCTGTCACGTGGCACTCGGGTCTCGAACTGCTGTCCTGCCGAAGTTTAACCAACAAGAAATAATAATAATCATAATCCCATAATAATTATAGTAATACTAATATTAGTAAAGTTTGCTATTTTCAAGAAAATGTGTCAAAGCAAAAAGCTATATTTTATTTGTGCTTCCACACATGTGCATGGAATTTGGGGACTTGGCAGCCCCTATAGAGATGATTGAGCCTGCCAAAGTTCAGACAGTTAGGTGTAGTGGCTTTTGTGCTAGCCACAGGTAAAATTTGCTTTTTCCAAGAAAATCTGTCAAAGTAAAGAGCTATAATTTTTTTGTGCTTCCACGTAAGTTCATGGCATTTAGGGATCTAGCAGGCCCTGTGGAGCTGACTGAACCTACCAAATTTCAGACAGTTAGGTCCAGTGGCTTCTGCGCAAGCCATGTGTAAAGTTTCCTTTTCTCAAAGTCTAAAACAAAAAGTAAAAACTGTCAAGTCACCCAGGAAATTAGAGGTCCTCATCAGAAGGTGTTTAAGGTGACCATTAGGAGGTCACTATCCCTAATCTCTGGTGTAGGGTTTTTTTGAGGTGCAAAAAAGCTCTCTCCCCCTACTTTTCTTTTCTGCTCCTACATGCCCACTGTTGGCAGCTTGCCTGCAATGAAATTTGGAAGAGGGAGAAGGAAGGGAAGAAAAAGTTCCATGTGAAATACCGGTATTTCACACAGCATCTTATTTTACTGCCCCAAACTGGAACCTCTGGATTCTGCAGAAGTTTAGTAGCTTCAGTACAGCAAAGGATCCAATCAGCCTCCACAAACGTCTTTCTCCCTCTCCGCTTTAACTTCTCCTAAATAGCTGTAGGACACAAATAATCCCAAAGGGAGAGTTAGGACTATGTGGCGTCATGATCGAGAAACTGCTGGGGCTTTTAAATAGGTTCTACAGTTTTAAAAAAGCTAGAAAAAGCCCTCAGCCACCTCACCTCTTAAAGTTCATTTAAGTACGTGCAATCCTTGCAAACCCTGCACAGCCTCCTAAATTCCTCTGAAGTACTACCTCTCTGAAAGGAGCCACTTGGCTTAGGGAACTCTCTCTACCCCCCAACCCCACACACATTTCCAATCACCATTCTTCTTTTCTTCTTCCCTTCCCTCCCCTATCCTGTTCTTTCTTCCTTTCTCTTCTTTATTCCACCCAAAGCATATCTTAGGGATTCTTAAAGAGAATACTCTTCGGTGGGCAAGAGAAGTTCTGAACTGTATTTGACTTTATATGAACAGACAAGAGGGTTGGTTTTTCTCCTTATCCTCACTCAAGTCTTTGAGAAGAGTGGGTTCACATGGTCGCAGAGAAACAAATCTGGGGCTGCTTTGTTTGTCAGTTGCCATTATCCAGCAAGAGGAAGGACTGTAGCTCAGTGGCAGAAGGTCCAAGGTTCAATCCCCAGCATCTCCAGATAGGGCTACGAAAGAATCCTGCCTGAAACTTTGGAGAGCTGCTGCTGCCAGTCAGTGTCAACAATTCTGCGCTAGATGGGCCCCGGGTCTGACTCAGTATAAGGCAGCAGCTTCCTATGTTCCTATGAACAGAAAGCTTTAATTAAAAAAATAGGAGTTTGGGGTTTTTTTAAGTGGAGGGGAGATAAATATTGCTAATTTATGCAATGCTATATATGCCTATTGAGAAGTCCCATTATGTTTAATGAGGCTTACCCTCAGGAAAGTGTGCATAGGATTCCAGCACAAGTTACTTCTGCAGTGAGGTTTGCACCTTGATGTTCTGCATGTTTACCCAGAAATAAGTCCTGACTTGTGAGCATGGTACTGCAAGCTTAATACAGGGCCTACCCAATTCTGACTAATGAATTGACTACCCTTTCAGCTCAGTTCTCTGCATGTTTTGTCATTTGTGGGTTTGGGGGGGGGGGTTGCATGAACTCTAGCTTCATTGGTGAGGGAAAGGCACTTAGTACATGCTCAGAGTTTCTCCATAACTTAGCCCTAGTTTTGAAAACAGACTCATTGGCTGAATTCTGGTGAAGTCTTGGCACAAATGAAGTTATGGGGAGGAAGATACAATGAGAGCTTGTGCATAACCAGGAGGAGGTACAGAGGAGTTGCACAAAACAAGACATCTGTTTTATGAAGAGTTGCTGGAGGATGGTAGGATAAGGAGCGATAGCTGCAAGGAGGGGAACAGAATTGGTAGGGGGAGAATGTAAGTGCTCAGTGGTGAAATAAAAATATTCTGCACATGCTCAGAGGCACTCTCTATTTAAGAACATAAGAAAAGCCATGCTGCATCAGACCAAGATCTATCTAGACCAGCATTCTGTTCACACAGTGGCCAACCAGATGCCCATAGGAAACCCACAAGCAGGACATGAGTGCAATAGCACCTTCCCACCCATGTTCCCCTGCTGCTAACATTGGTGAAATGTAAATACATTCTAGTAATTCTAAATTAGAATGCTTGTATATCCTTCAGAAACTTTGCAGGTTTCTTGCCTGCAGGTCACCTCTTATGATCTGTGCATTTTCATACAAATTTACCCAAAAACTATTGCAGAAGGAGTGCATGGAAGGGAAAGCAAATCACTCCCTCCCCTAAATTGGAGAACTCCCCTTCCACATGAACTGCTGCACCTATCCTTCTGTAACTTTGCTGGTTTCTTACTTAGGGACAACTGTAGGCTGTCTGTAATTTTCAGAACAGTGGTCCACAAAGAACATAGGGAGATAAGTATGTCCTCTTTTGGAGACCTCAAAATGTCAAGCCAATCTTACACAAAAACCCTTGTGGCTCCCCCACAAGGTACTGTGAACCCTGCAGATAAGCCCAGAGAGAACAGGGAAGCCTGAGCAGGTGGAAGATGAAAAAGTGCTGGTGCAATGTCCCTGTGAGCTCTAGCTCCATTACACCACTGCTTGTCAGCAGCCATTAAGGCACAGCTGTAAGACTTAATGGCACCTGAGCTTTCCTAACAATTTAGCACCCCTACTACCAGCATGAGGTTCAGTCCACATAATGGAATTTGCAGAACCTTAGAAGCTGGTAGGATGAGCACTGAGTAACATTAACAATGGAAAGTATTTGAACGTTTGAGGCCAAGAACCTGTTTTCAAAGCCAAAACTAATCCCCAGAACTAGGGTGCATCTTTTGATTTATTTATTTTTTACAAAACCTGGAAGCCAGCGTGGAAGGAGAGACACCCAATTGTGCCAGTGAGCAGAGGAATCCTATTCCCTCTGGTGCATTCTGATTTCCTTCCTGTGCAGATGCTCATAAGCGCTCTCACTATCACTACTTCATATCATCCACTTTGCTGAGTCACAGCATTGAAAAGAGCTTCTGTTCCTGCACCCCGGCCCAATCAAATCATGGAAGGAAGTAGGGGGCTAAGGGAATAAGAAGACAAGGTACCCAGCCCTAGGTCCTTACTCTCCAATATCTGATAGATGGAAACAGGAACACTCTTGCAGAGTTGCAACATCTCTTTCGTATCCAAGGACCACAGCCTGAGCCCATCCAGCCTATTATAGTGGAAGGTTCATCACTGCTTCTGTGCATTATATTCCCTTACTGTGCAATAGTCTATCCTGCACTTACTGAAAAGCAAAAGAGAGTGTCCGTTCTTTTGGCTAGAAAAGCATCCTTTCCTATGATACCTTATACACTTGAGCGCAGCTCACCAGCTGTACCATGTGAAAGGCCAGGCTGTGCCCTATACAATGACATGTATGTGCACTGACATGCATGTGAACTAGAGACAAAATGCATCTGCTTCCTACTCAAAGGCAGAACTCTTAGACATTCAGAGAAGGATGCTGAAACCTGAAGAACGACAACTCTAACAACTCATATTAACATGGTGTTGAAAAGGCACCCCCACAGTGTCACTAAATAGCAAGACAGGGACAGGAAATCCTGGTAAATAGGGACAGGAGTATATGCACGTCTTATACATAGTGCTGCCCCCATGGAAAGAGGAGGAACATGCTTCCTGCTGTCTCTGACCAATTTTTAAGTTGCTGAGTACCTAATTTCTGTACCCTTGACTGGAACATATGAAGTAGAAATAAACTGCCCCTGGACACCAGCAATGCTCTTCTCTCGCTCTCATTCCATCTGGCTGCAGCAGAAGGAGAGATGGGAAGTAAGGCTGAAACACCAGCTCCGTCAGGCTCCCCCTCTTCCTCTCCCTGAGCAGTTTCCATTCAAGCTGGTCATTATAAGAATTATGTTATTATAAATATTATAAAGTTTGAAGCTTAGACCTCTAAGTTTAACTTTAAGAACTTGTGCCTGACTTTGCTTGTTTTCCTCTCCCCTCTTCATCCCTTTTTACATTTTGTGTCATTTCTTTTAAGTTGTAAACCTGTGGGCAGGGGCTGTCTTATTTGTTACTGAGCCATTCTGGGAGCCTTTTCAGCTGAAGAGTAGAGTACAAATGCTTTAATTAAATAACAGTAAAAAGAAGCAGCACATTCAATTTCCAGTCTGGCCAGTCCCTGTGCAAAGGAAGAGAGTATCCCAGGGGTTGTCCTCACGGAGTATTTGCAGCAGGTTTGCTACATTTGGAGGTCATTTGGGGCACATGATGTAATGGCCATCCCACAGCCACCCCGAAGTTTATGCCAGAAAAACTGGTTTTTCTGAGACTATTTTTGGTCCGATGCTTTTCCTTAATTTGGCTTCTCTGCGCTTCTGTTGCAGTGTGCACCAACCCTCCATGTTTACTCTGGCATGATAGCCCTGTCCAGAGGTGTGTCTTTCACTTGGCCGTGACCACACTGACCCTGGTTAAGGGGTGTTTCCCCAATGTTTCCTCTCCCTGTATTTTTCCCTGATGTTTCTGCCATTTTGCCCCTGGCTGTTCAGGAGTTCTGAGCTATCTCGTGGTATTTACTTCATCTTGCCTACCACTAAGCTCTGGTGCAAAGTAAAGGTGTGCTCAGCCCGGCAGCCTCTAACTATTTTAAAAGCCTCTAAAATCAATAAGGCATAAAAGCGCAATGTTGAAATTAACGCTACATCGTGAACCCGAAGTAAGCGCTCCTCCACCCCCTGGGGGGAGTGAAGTTCTTTACAAATGGGGTATGGGGTGGGTGGACATAAGAGGGAAAAGTGGGGAGACCAATGAATGAGGCTTGTTTCCACCTACTGTCCAGGCTCCCTGCTGCTACTATATTATGAATGGAAAGCAACTAATTTTCCCTGTGTGTGCAGATTTCCCTGAAGAAACTAAAATCCCCAGTCTTCCAGTGCAGCATCTGAAGGCTCCTGAGAGCTCCCACCCCACCCCAATTTCGCCACATCCCAGCAATCTGCTGCAGAGTTATTGCTCCCGCCCCACTTTTCCCATGTGTGCACTTTTGCCTATTGCTTCCAACCCCGCCCCTTCCCCTGCTTGCAATGAGAACCTCCCATAACATTACTGCGATAAAGCGGAAAAGGGATTTTACATAACAACAGAGAAACTACAGAACATCAAAGAAGCACAACATTCACAATAACAATTTAAGGGAGCATTGGAGAAGTGAAAGAGAGCTTTAGGGAGAGTTACTAAAGTTCGCTTTCACTGCAAGGCAGCGAGATGTATTTCTTACTTCTGAGTAAAGATGCACAGAGGAGGAAATGTTAAAGACTGAAAGCAAGCTACCTAAAGTGACTGAGTGCCCCCACTACTGTGGTAGTGTGATGGGGTCGCTGCTGCACTCCCGGGGATTTTCTCAATGGGAATGGGAAAAACTACTTCCACTGGGGAAACAAGAAGGAATGGGGCATCCCAGGACACTGCCAGGTCAAAGAGGCACACCCACACTTAATGTAGGGGGAGGGACATGGCCAGCCCCTTCATTCTTTATTAGAGATGCATTATAGCTAATATAGGGCATTGCAGTAAGCACATTTGGAGGAGAAATCTTTACTGTGCCACTAAGCAGAGACAGGACAAAGCCCCCCAGGAAAGCACTACTCCACCTGATGGTTCCAGCACCCTAAGTAAAATGAAATCAATGGGTTTGCACATTTAGTCCCATCACTATTGTGCTATTGTGGTTTTAGAGGGAAAATAAGTTTTAAAAATTGGGGGGGGGGTTGGACATAGGATGGGGAGGGAGGGGGCACCAACACACACACTGGCCAGAGAAAGCAGAAGGGGTGGAACAAGGTGAGAGTGGGAGAGAGGGAATAGGCTCTCAAAATGATGATGGGGATGAGACCCCACCCAGTAGCCACCCAAACAATTTGCAGTAATTCACAGTAAATTGTGTGTGACCTGCTGAGAGCCCCAGGCTAGCTTTGGGATAATCTGGGTTTTCAAGCCCCACGTGTTCCCAGACGGAGCAGATTTGACTTCAGTGAAAAGCACAACAAAGTGGAGAGCGAACTAAACCCGTTGCCATGAAGATCCCCCACAGAGTCTCACCTGTGCCACAAAGATGACAGTACTAATAGTGGGCCCCTAAACCAAGCCTGGGCTTTGTCAAGTGCTCACTGTTGTCAAATGGACATGGTGGCTAGAGTGTTGGACCTGAATTCAGCTGATTAGGCTCTCAACCTAATCTACCTCACAGGGTTGTTGTGAGGATAAAACTGTGAGGAGGAGAAGCACATAAACCACTTTGAGCCCCTCAGAAAAAAGATGGTATATGAATAAGCAGTAAATATCTAATGCTAGTCCTGCTGGCTTGGCTTGCACAGGTGCAAGCTACAGTGCAATATACTGACCATCTTGGCAAGACCACAGCATCAGGCTAGGAGTCTTTGAATTCCTTAAAAATAAGCTTTTTCTCACAGGATAGTGTATGTCACTGTTCCAGAAGTGGCTAATGTCAAAATTTAGACAGTATGATCTGTCATAATGTTGACATTGCTACCACTGATGCAGTGTAACTTCTCCTGGGCATCCTGAGATGCCACCCCAAAATGTAACATGGCCATTTAGGAGGAACTGGCTGAACTGCTAACAGTCTTTCTCAATAGAAGCTGCTACAGTAAAACAAATTCCCACCTGGCAGCTTGCTAAGTAATAGATATTTGTGGGGCCAATGGGTTTTTCATTAGCTAAACAGCAAATATCTCTGTTGCAACAATAAAACTCACTTAGCAGTATGCATATAATCAGTGACTACAGGACAACAGAAAAGCAAATATTTTGTGAAATTTCCATAGGATCATAGAGTTGGAAGGGACCTTGGAGATCAATTATTCCAACACCCTGCTCAGCAATGGATCTGGAACGCAAGGTACAACTACGGCATCCCTGACCGATGGCCATCCAGCCTATGCTTAAAAACCTCCAGTGAAGGAGAACCCACTACCTCCTGAGCCACTGTAAAACAGCTCCTACTGTTGGAATCCACATTAGTGTAATACCTTGATTAGACCAACTCAAAGGTCACAAAATACTATGCAAGCTTTCAAGTTCTTTAGAATTCTACATCAGGCAAGACGGTAAACGAAGCAAAAAGTGGGGAGGGAAGCAGGCAAAAGTGGCTGATGTTAAGTAGGGATGGCGGAGAATTTCTCCCCGAAACTTCGGGGGGCCGAGCGCCAATGTGTTCGGCCCCCTGAACAAGTTTCGGGGAGAAATCCTCCGCACCCCGCACCCCCCCCCCAGGACGGGCCTTACCTTCGCCGAATGTCCCTCCCGGCGGCGGGTCCGGCTGGCGGTTCGGCAGCTGTTCGTGCGGGGCGGGAGCGGCAGCCGGTCTTTCGACCGGCTGCCGCCACCGCCATTCCAACAAAAGAAAAAAAAAAAAACGCCCCCGTGATAGGCTACGTGACGATTAACGTAGCCTATCACGGCTAGATTTGCAAAGTCAGCCGTGATAGGCTATGTCAATCGTCACATAGCCTATCACGGGTGACTTTAAAAAACAAACAAAAAAAGCACGTACGGATAATGGCGGCCCCCATAGGGAGCCGCCATTCCCGTTCCTTATTTGGTCGCTGTAGTCTACGTAAAGATTTATGTAGACTACAGCGACCAAATAAGGAACGCGAATGGCGGCTCCCTATGGGGGCCGCCATTAGCGTACGCGGTTTTTTTTTTTTAAAGTCACCTGTGATAGGCTACGTGACGATTAACGTAGCCTATCACGGCTAGATTTGCAAAGTCAGCCGTGATAGGCTACGTCAATAGTCACGTAGCCTATCACGGGTGACTTAAAAAAAAAAAAGCGCGTACAGATAATGGCGGCCCCCATAGGGAGCCGCCATTCCCGTTCCTTATTTGGTCGCTGTAGTCTACGTAAAGATTTACGTAGACTACAGCGACCAAATAAGGAACGCGAATGGCGGCTCCCTATGGGAGCCGCCATTAGCGTACGCGCTTTTTTTTTTTAAGTCACCCGTGATAGGCTACGTGATGATTAACGTAGCCTATCATGGCTGACTTTGCAGATCTAGTGTTTTTTTTTTAAACTTTCGAGTTCGTGGCCGGGCGAGGCGGGAAGCCTCCTCCCCGGCCTGAATTTCGGCCGGGGCGAGGCGGGAAGCCTCCCCCCCCCAGCCTGAACTTCATGGGGGGAGCAGCGAAGCGCCTCCCCCCCACCGCGAACAAGCTTCGGCGAAAGGTAAGGGACTTTCGTCCACCCCTATGTTAAAGCCATGGAGTCTGTATGTGCTTATAGTCTTAAGATGTAACGTAGGAGGCAGCTATGTCCACAGCATCCCTAGAGATGCGAAGGCCTGGAAAAAATGGGCGGGAAACCGTTTTTTTCTGTTTTTCTTCCATGGACCATTTCTGCTTTTTTTTTCCCCTCCAAAAAATTGGAAAAATTGAACAGCTTTGGATTATGAAATATTTTCTCTTAGAATTTAAGACAAGGTGTTTATATATTGTTACCAAGCTTTTACTCCCCTTGCTGAAGTTCCCTCTGATCAGACAATAAACTAGAAACCTAAAATATAACTTGGTTTGCTCATAAAATTAATCATGTTTGGTATATTAAAATTTAAAAGTATAGTTTATTCAGACAGTAATTACACATTTACTAACTGGGTTTACTTTTAAAAGTTTTCAAATATAATATTAATTTTATGAGCAAACCAAGTTATACATAATATAACTTTAGGAACGTAAAGCCTGCTTTACGTTCCTAAAGTAGCCTTCCTCAACATGGTGCGCTAGATGTTTTGGACTACAATGGCCAGTATTCCTGACCATTGGCCATCTTGCCTGAGGCTCAGAGGAGATGAAGTCTAAAATAACTGGAGGGCACCAGGTTAAGGAATGCTGTCCTAAAGGAACAAAGTGACTTTAGATCTGTGAAGAGTGCTAAAAAAAAAAGAAAAAAAAAGTATTGCTTATTTTTCAATGTTTCCCAAAATTTCCATTTTTCCCCAAACACACACAAAGGAATAAAAGCCCAGTTTTTTCCCATAGCTACAAAATTTTCAGAAATTTTACATCTCTAAGCATTCCCATGGCCTACCAAACTAGTAACTCTATTAAAAAAGGAGATAAAGTTGGTCTGGCATGACTTATTCCTAACAAACCCATGTTGACTCCTAGTAATCAATGCATTGTTTTAGATACTCACAGACATTTCTCCATCTCCAGTCTTCCGGCACCTCAACTCTCCAGGAATTATCAAAAGAATACAGACAGCAGCTCTTTCAGCATCTAGGGATGTAATTCATCTGTAATTCAGTCACACAAAATAATAATAATAGTAATAATAATAACCACCACCAGGGGCGTTACTAGGTTCTTAAAAGATCCGGGGCACAGGCCCATAACACAGATTTGCATATATGAGTCTAAGCGCACGTCTAATATGTATACACGTGTGTTTGTGTGTGGTGTGTACATGCAGTGTGCTTTCGTGTGTGTATAGATTACAGACAGACAGACAGACAGACAGACAGACGAAGTGTGCACTGACCCCCCATCCCACTTCAACTCAGACCCCGATTCAGCATTTTGGAAAACATCCTTCTTCTACTCTGGCCAATTTGTAGTCGGACCAATTCAGCTCAGCACCAAACTGGAGCCAATGTTTGGAAAAATGAGTCTTTATGCTTCCTGGTGACTACCATGGGAAATTAGGAAAAAATTTAACTTTTTTTCTCTTGGTCAGAACTGGATGATAATTTCAGGTATAGTAGCCCCCTAGAAGGGGATTACACCTGCCCAATGTCAGAAAAATAGGTGCAGGGTTTATATTTTGACTTTCTTTTAAAGGGAACTGCCAATAACGTTTTAATTCCTTGGAAGAATTGGATAAAAATTTCAGGATTCATTGCCCCATCAGAGGAGATCCTGTCTGCCAAATTTCAGGATCTTTCCTGGAGGCCCTATACCAAGTGCCCCACCAAATGAACTGAAGCCAGTAACTACTAGGGAGAGGGCCTTTTTAGTAGTTACAGAATTGCCTTCCCAAAGAGGTTTGCCTGGCATCATCCCTGTGATCTTTTCAGGACCAGGTAAAGACCTTTCTGTTCATCCGGACCTTTTGTAGTCCGGGCCTCTCAGTTTCAAAACCAAGGTATTCAATTTTGGGGTGCATCTTGTTTTGTTGTTGTATTTTATGTTGCTCTTGATTTTATGGTCTTATGTTCCCTTCTGTATTTAAATTGTTTTATGTTTGTTTATTGTAAGAGAACTTTGGTATCTTGGATGGCATTCAAATGGCATACATAAAAATAAATATTGGGCTACTCTGATGAAGACTCTTTTTTGGGAGCAGGACAGCCATGCAAAATATGTTGAGGAAAATGCAAAGCAAGCTGGAAAATATGTCCAGCTGTCACAAAGATGAGGAGAGGGAGAGTGCCAAATAGAAGCACCTTCAACTTATAGGGGATTGCCTATTCCTAATTGTTTTGACCACTTGCAACAGGGATGGTGTGGTGCGGGCTTCCTAACACCAGTATTCGTAATTCCCTTTTATTTTATTTTTATTACACAACATCAATCCCTATGCTAGAGAAAGTAAAACACTGCCCATAGAAGTGGTGTGTGTGTGTGTGTTTAAAGTCAGCACCTTATTTTCTAATTATACCAAACAAACTGACATCACAAGGTGTGCTGGCTGGGACAGATTTGATTCTGTGTTATTTAAGGAGGTCTTTGTCTTTCCTGCTTTGGGTAATTCAGCAAATGAATTTCTAGACTGCGAACACTTAAAAAACAAGCTGGAATTGCCCCAAACCATGAAAGCAGAAGCAGCCTGAATAAGCTGAGGCCTCTGAACAATTGCCTGGCAAGAGGGAAACTGGGAACATACACTTCAGATTTGTGGCCGTGCCCTATCTGAACAATTGGTCTTAAATATGACAGGCAGAACTTCTCATGGCCTGAGGCAAAGGCTCACCTCACCCACAAGTAGCATTCAGATTTCAGATGACAGAAGAGAGAAGAGAGAAAACAAAGGAGGGAAGAGCAACAAAACAAGTCCAGGAATGCTAAAGCCCCTGTCTCTCTAGCAGAACTAATGTCTACGATAGCCTCTAATGTGTATGGCCAACCTTGTGTATGCTCAGCCTCTAATTATGCAGTACCAAACACTGAGGGTCCATTTTCCTATTGTTTCTGCCTGTCTTATAAAACAGTAGTGAGAGACTACTACTTCACTGATATCCTGTCTTAAGTCTCTGTGATAGTCTGCTTGCTGTTCATAACCCTTAAAAAGCATTGTCAGTACATGTGTGCAAGAAGGAGAGACTGTGTTGGGGGAAGTGTGGACAAAAGGATAACTTTGTACGTATTTGGTGATCCAGCCCCTTCGATGCAAGCATTTTGGAAACAGCAGAAGAGATAAAAGAAATAAGTAGCCCTGACATACCACTGGACCCCAGTTTGATACTTTTAAAGGTGGGTGGAAAGAGAGGGGATATTTTTAGTTATAAAGACTATATTCTTGACTTGTTACCTGCTGCAAAAGTTTGTGTGGTTCAGAAAAGGAAAAAATATCCAGAGACCGCCTTTGGCAGTAGATTAGTAAAGACAGGTTGCTACCTGTAACTGTGGTTCTTCGAGTGGTCATCTATGCATTCACACATATGGGCTCTGTGCCTGCGTGAAGCCTCAATTTGGGAAGCTGAGGAATTTTGGCTGGAACCCCTCCCCCACTGTCCCAGTGCACATGTCCCTAGAGGGTTCCCATTGACTACCTCAGTTCCTTGAGACCAACATTGCGGCCTCAAAACCAAGAGAAAGAAACAAATACCTTTGGTAGCCAACATCAAGCTTGAGTATACCAAAGAGGGGATGGTGGGTGGGTCGTGTGAATCCATAGATGACTACTTGAAGAACCACAGTTACAGGTAAGTAACCTGTCTTTCTTCTTCGTGGTCCCTATGCTTCACACATATGGGCGAGTAGCAAGCTAAATGACAATAATGGCGGGTGAGTGTCCTACTACAACACAGAAAAGAGGACAGTGCTGTTAGAAATGGACTGACCTTTCCCTTTGCAATCAACACCACAATAGTCAAAGCTTCAGGCTAATATGACCAGACTCAAGGAAACTCTCAGACTGACACAGGCTCTCAACAACTAATCAATAATCTCTAAGCAAAGGAGATGAACCAGAGAGTAGAGAAAGTTGCTGGCAATTTGGGTAGGAACCTCACGGCCAAGCTTGCTTCGCAGTGATGCCTCTCCCTTAAGGTGGCTCCCTCCTATGTTGGCCTCCAAGAGTGGCTATCCGGGTGGAGCACCTGAGCACTGCCCCTAACTTTTCCCACTTAGCTTTGCAATGTGCCCTAGCATCCCTCAAGTCACACCCCTCTTCCTCCTCCTCTTTGGAAACTTGAGTTCCTACGGTGGAGGGAGGGGGCAGGGATTGAGCCTGGGCCATCTGTTTGTCAAGGCTTTCTGAGAAATCTCTCCCAGCTTCTAGACGCTCTGGGGAGGGTCCCTCCCCCATGCTTTGATCTCGCAGTTCTAAGTCTGACTTAGAATCAGAGGTGTCAGACATCTGAAAGGGCTGGGACTCATTCCTGACAGGCATGACCAAAAGCACAGTCAGCTCTAGCCCAAACATCTAGTCTGCAGTGCCTAATAAAGGTAAACAGTGTCGACCAAGTTGCAGCGTGGCACAGTTCAGGGATGGCAAACCTGCTGTTAAATGTGACCGACATCACTACTGCATGAGTAGAGTGAGCTTGGACTGGGGCAGACAGTTCGAGTCCAGCCAGCTCATACGATAGTTCAATAGTCTTTATGACCCATGGCTCGAAGGGCTGAGTCAAGAGAGGCTGGGCTTTGCAGTTGCCACCGTAGCAGACAAAAAGGCAGGGTGTCAGTTGAAAATGTTCAGTCCTCTTTTTTCCTAGGTGCAGAACTTGGCATTTATCCCTATTCAATTTCATTCTGTTGTTTTCAGCCCAGTGCTCCAGTCTATCAAGATCACTTTGAATTTTGTTTCTGTCTTCCAAGGTATTAGCTATCCTGCCCAATTTTGTGTCATCTGCAAATCTGATCAGCATTCCCTGCACCTCCTCCTCCAAGTCATTAATAACAATATTGAAGAGCACTGGGCCCAGGTCTAAGCTCTGCGGTAACCCTCTCGTTACCTCTCCCCAGTTTGAGAAGATCCCATTGATAAGCGCGCTTTGAGTCCAATTCTGTAGCCAACTGTGGATCCACCAGATCGTTGTTTCAGCTAGCCCACTTTGAGCTAGTTTGCTCCTCAGGATATCATGGGGCACTCTGTCGAAAGCTTTGCTGAAGTTGAGATATATTATGTCCACAGCATTCCCACAGTCCGCAAGGGAGGCTACCTGATCAAAAAACGCGATCAGATTCGTCTGGCAGGATTTGTTCTTGACAAATCCATGTTGGCTTTGAGTAATCACTGCATTGTTTTCAAGGTGCTTCCAGATGGATTGCTTTATCATCTGCTCCAGAATCTTCCCAGGGACTGATATCAGACTGACTGGTCTGTAGTTCCCAGGTTCCTCCTTTTTACCCTTTTTGAAGATAGAGACATTAGCCCTCCTCCAGTCATCTGGCACTTCAACCGTCCTCCATGATTTCTCAAAGAGAATAGACAGTGGTTCTGAGAGCTCTTCTGCCAGTTCCTTGATTACTCTAGGATGCAGTTCATCTGGCCCTGGAGATTTGAACTCATTCAAAGTAATTAGGTGTTCCTTGACCATATGCCTGTCAATCTCAAGCTGCAATCCTGCCCCTTCAGCCTGTACTTCGTCTTTGCCAGGGGGCTCATAGACCCTCTTTTGGGAGAAGACTGAGCCGAAGTAGGAATTGAGCACTTCTGCCTTTTCTTTGTCATCTGTTATCATTTTGCCATCCTTATTTAATAGTTGAACCACCACTTCTTTCCTCTGTCTTTTACTATGCATGTATCTGAAGAAAGCCTTTTAGTTGCTTTTAGCCTCCCTTGCTAACCTCAGCTCATTCTCAGCTTTAGCCATCCCTGCAATCCTGTGCTACCTGCCTGTACCCTTCCTTTGTAGCTTGGCCTTCCTTCCACTTCCAAGTGTACTTTTTTGTTTTCCGGTCATCTCTGAGCATTTTGTGAAGCCACATTGGCTTCTTCTGTTGTCTTCCACCTTTTTTTTCTTGTTGGAATTGTTTGTAATTGTGCCTTGAGAATTCCCTTTTTTAAAAGCTCCCATCCATCTTGGACTCCTTTTCTCATTAAGAGTCGCTTGCCATGGGACCTTACTTATCATGTGTTCTTTTCTTTCTTTTGTCTTTCCTTTGATATAATATTTTTTTTAAAGAAAAACAAAACACAACAACATAAACACACAATACACGTGCACTAAAATATCTCTTAAGATTGCACGATATCTACCTTTGGCTCCCCTTACATAACAAATGCTCATTATTATTTACTAGTTCTTATCTTAGTTGTATATCATACAGTGAGTTCATTGACATTATCTCATTTCTCCCCTAATTTTAACAACAACAACAACAACAACAAAGAAAATTATCTATCTCAAACTTCAAAATCCACATACACAGATATCATTTTTCTCTATTTCTTGTACAAATTCTATAAAAGGTTTCCAATCTAACATAAATTTAGTTGTTGATCCTTCTCTAATTATAATAATAAGTTTTGCCATCTCTGCCAGCTCCATCATTTTCATGATCCACTCGCTCACAGTTGGTATTGTTTCGTTCTTCCGCTTTTGTGCATACAATAACCTTGCAGCCGTTGTCATGTAGAGAAAGAGGGTTCCCCCCTTCTCTTTTATGTGTTTATCTGTTAGCCTCAATAAAAAAAGTTTCTGGCTTTAATTCTATAGTAGTCTTTAATATTCTTTGAGGTAAACACTGTATTAGTTTCCAAAACAAAATATTTGCATAGCCTATCACGTGAAAAAGCAGGGACACAAATGGCGTCCACTACACCATTTGCAGCCGTAAAGGTCTTAGTTTAAGCTAAATGCAGCCATTTACGGCTGCATTTACCTTAAACTAAGACCTTTACAGCTGCAAATGGCATAATGGATGCCATTTGCGTCGGGAGTCAATCAGCCCAGCCAGCGATACGGCAATGGTGGCTGTATCGCTGGTGCTTCGGAGCCGGCAGGCAGCTCCACAGAATTGCTGCAGAGCGGAGCCGGCCGGCCAGGATTCCAGTGGGAGGAAGGGATCGCCTCCCCACCGCGGGCAGATTCCCCCCAGAGCAGCGGGTAGGGAATCCGCCCATCCCAAGTGTTTACCAGTGTTTCCAAGATGAAGGAAACCATTCTAGGACGAGTAATGTGAAGTTGTTGATGTTATGATAAGGGCACTGATGCCACAAAATATATGATAGGATATTCTTAAGACAGCTGTACCGTGGGGTTGGGGATTTTTTCTCTTGTGCCTAGGTGCTTTTTTTAAATCCCTCACACCAAAAAAGGGTTTTGTTGGAGTTCTTGATGCTTCTTGAATTTCTGCATTAGTGCTGTTCAGTTCCCAGGATCTTCTACTACTCTATGTAGGCTTCCAAATGTCACGGAATGTGATGCTAAGCAACAAAGAGCACACAAAAGGAAAGTGCACAGGTGTGTTGTAGCAATGTGCACTATGCATGAGAATTATAACCACAAACTCCTGTGCAGCTTTGCCCCTCACCCTCCAGGAAAAATTCCTGCAGATGCTCCTGTTGTATACATTAAAAATGGCTTAATTAAAAGAATACAAACAAATACCTGCCACAAGGAGCCAGAACTGAGATCTGCGGGCTGCACACCAGCCAGTTCTTGTACATGGCATGGAAGAAGCTGAAACACAAGCCAGGCTACAAGTCTTCAGGGGGTTGGCTACAATGTTTTGATTCTCCCACAATAGACATTGCCCTGCTCAAAAGTATGCAGCAGCAAGGCCTGCCGACTACAGACTATCAGATAACAGAAGCTGGGAAACAAAGTGGGGAAAAGATCAAAAGGAGCCAGCAGTCATTTCACATTTTGCCCATCCAAACGGTCAACAGAGAAACTATCACTGACTGGTACCTCTCACCAGCAGTCTACTCACTAAATTCATTGCTCACTGGGTTGGGAAAACTTTGGTGGCTGGCTGGCTGCTACTGAGTCACACTAAGCTGTCTATATTAGCAGTCCTGGAAAAAAAATACACCTAAGGATTTGATTCAAGTAATTTCAGTCTCTCTCTCTCTCTCTCTCAGTACAGTACTCTCCATCATACAAAAAAGTGATTTGTGAAGGGCAGTCTGCTTGAAAACTTCAGCAAAACTTCAGAGGCCCTCCTATAAACTCTTTGCAAAATCTATGAATGTAAAGGGTGGAATAATGACTCTGCATACTCAGAACTAGCAAAACCTCTTCAGGTCTTCAGCATCCCACCTTGATATATTAAGACATGTTGGTACGGTAGGATTTGCCCATGCCTGTTGGCCACCACATTCCTAATAATAATATTTATTTATGTAATTTATTTAAAATATTTCTTGGCTGCCTTTCAGGGCAGAAGACCTCCCAAGGTGGCTCACAGCAATAAAATACATAAAAAGTTAAAATATTAAAAATGATAAAACATAAAAACAATAAATAGGACAGTAAAAGTAACATTAAAACCATCAACAATGTTAACAGCAGTAACAGCAACAATAGCAGTCATATCAAGAGAATGCCAAGGTAAAATAGTATGTTTTCAAGGCCTTCTTAAAAGTCTGCAATGATGGAGCATGGTGGACCTCCGATGGCAGCTTATTCCAAAGGTGTGGGGCCACTGCAGAGAAGGCCCTTTCACATGTGATCACTCACCTGACTGCTGTCATGGGTGGGCAAATGAGAAGGGCCTCTCTTTCTGATCTTAAAGTGCAGGCAGGCTGATATGGGTTAAGGTGGTCTTTCAAGTAACTTGGTCCCAAACTGTTTAAGGCTTTACAGGTCAAAACCTTAACATTAAAGTTTATTGTTCTTTGTATTTTACTTTGGAAGCTGCCTTGACTGGGTATTTACCCTTACATATACATATTTTAAATAATGGGGAGAACAATCTTATGGCCCCTAGACATCCCTTTCCTCCTAATGGTTTTGGCTGAAATTGCAAAATTAGCCACATGTCTTGAATATTTGCATTAGAAACCAAAAATTATCTTTAGCACTTTGATTAATAAAGGACAGTGGTCCTTTACCCTTTTAACCTTTCTACTATGTATCAACAACATTCATCCAGAGACAGTGTGGCAGGCTTTTCACAGCTTTTGCTTTGCAGGCAGACAATTGTTCATCATTATAAAATTGTATTATAAAAATCTACCTTTGCACACATTTCTTCAACCTAACTTTCTCTTTCACCCACTTATACTCTCACACACCTCCTGTCCTCCTTCAGCTCTTCAAAGAAAATGAACATTATTTGTCAAATTATTGAGAGAGACAGATGGACCTGCTTTTCTCAGCTCGCCCCATGCCACATTTAGAATCTACTGCTACATACACTAGATCACCACGTGACTTACTGGCTTCTGTGTAGCCTCTAGGGAGCCCACAATGATGCCCATTAGCCATGAGATTTGGATGTGGTCTTCCTCAGCATGGCTCAGACAGCACCTATATGGCCACATTTTAAGTTTCAGCAGATCATTCCCCCAGGTTGACTTTGCAGAAAGTATTTCCGCATGCTCAATTAAGCCATTGTCAGTCTGCTGGAGGAAGAGACAGGCAGAGTTGTGGGAAGCAATAAGTATGCATGGTAGCAGCCAGAACAATGGTAATAAACGAAGAGAGTCTGAGTGTCACTGTGATGTGGAGGTGGTTCATGGGGGTTAGTGGGGCTCTGCCCCTGCCCCCACACATTCAGTAAAACTGGGTGTGTTTGTATTTTAGATGCATCAAGATGAAGATGGTACACACATATTGAATATGAGAGAGAGAGAGAGAGAGAGAACTAAAACCACCATGTGTCATTAACCCCATAAATGATTGTCAATATTACTGTGGAATTAGGATACTCTCACATAAATGTACAGTGCCCATCTATATAAAAGCCAGTTCCCAACTTTCCATCAGAGTCTGGAGCAGGGGTATAGAACCTCTTTCAGCCTGAGAGCTGAATTCCATTGCAGAGAAACTTTCAGGGGCTGCACTGAACGCAAAAGGGGTGGGGCCAAAATACCTTAATATTTTAGCTTAAAGCTCTTGCTGCGAGCAACTATGCCTCACGAGAGGCATTTCAGCCTTTTAGATTGTGGAAAAGAACTACCACAAAAATCCAGGAAATCACTAAACAATCAGTGGTTGAGAGAAAGTGGTGCAGCAAGGGGAAGGAGTGTGGCCATTTGGGGGACAGAAGACACTGGTGTGATCGAGAAACAGAACTGCAGAAGGGGCTATGCAGAGTGTTGGTTCTGTCTCTGGATCTCTTAGACATAATAGACTTTAAGGCTTGAAGCTTTCAAAAGCCAAACATGAGACAATTTTAGTGCCTCCAGTTCCATAAAGGCATACGCCACAGAGTACACCCTGGTTCCTCTGACCCGCTAGCAAGGTAGATGACCTGGCTGAGATGGACTAGCCTGCAATCAGGGTCACTTGGAAACTGGCTAGATCCATCATAAACATTGTACTTCACAGATAAGAGCTGGGTCATTTCTTAATGATTGGGATCATGAGATTAATACCTGTCCCAGGGTCCTTGAAAGATCCATCCCTCCCCAACCCCCGGAATACTCGCCGGCCCTGGCTGGCTCTGCTCCGCGGCAAGTCCGCAGAGCTGCTGGCCGGCTCCAGCCGCTGGCAGACTTCCAGCCGCTGGGACGCAAATGGCATCTGCATAGCAGCCACCATTTGCGTTCCTGTTCTTCAAGTAATAGGCTACGTAAATCTTTATGTAGCTGATTACTGTAAAGAACAGGGATGCAAATGGTGTCCGCTATGCAGACGCCATTTGCATCCCAGTGGCCAGAGCCGTCTGGCAGCTCCGCGGACTCAGACCAGGGCTGGAGAGGATTCCAGGGAGGGAGGGAGGGATCACCTCCCCCCCCCCCGCGGACCCAAGGTAAGGGGAGTTCCCACACCCCTACTGCGGCCCAGTCTCATCCCCCCACCCCCGGTCCATGGAAAAATTGTTTTCCACGAGACCAGTCCCTAGTCCCAAAAAGGTTGGGGACCACTGCTCTAGCCAACATCCAGCCTGTTTCTTTGACTGCAGGTCCCCAGTATACCAGGGAGCAGAATGGGCTCCACAGTGCCAGGTACAATCAAGTTGATGGCTCTCAGCATCTCACTGTTCCAAAGTGAAGCTAGGGTCTCGTCTCATTCACCAGCTTTCTCCACTGGAAAATCCCCAACAGCATTCCATTGGATTCCATCAGTCTCCTGGGGTGGACCATCCGAATAGGTTCCCCACCCCCGCAGGAGGAGAGTAATGCCATAAGTTCAAATCTCACCAGGAAATGGTCTCACCATGACAATGGGGTTACTTGGCCCGAGGGGCGTTGCTAGGTTCTTAAAAGACACAGGACACAGGCCCATAACACAAATGTGCATATATCCGAGTCTAAGTGCATGTCTAATATATGTCTGTCTGTGTGTGCGTGCGCGCGCGCATGCAGTGTACTTGAGTGTGTGTATAGATTACATACATACATAAGAAGTGTGCACTGACCCCCCACCCCACTTCAACTCAGACCCCGATTCAGCATTTTGGAAAAGATCTCGCTTCTGCTCTGGCCAGTTTGTAGTCGGACCACTTCAGCTCAGCACCAGACCTGAGCCAAGGTTTGGAAAAATGAGTCTTTATGCTTCCTGGTGACTACCATGGGAAATTAGAAAAAAAAAACCTGTAACTGTTTTCTCTTGGTCAGAACTGGATGATAATTTCAGGCATAGTAGCCCCCTACTAGAAGGGGATTACACCTGCCCAAATTCAGAAAAATAGGTGCAGGGTTTATATTTTGATTTTCTTTTAAAGGGAATTGCCAATAACATTTGTATTCCTTTGAAGAATTGGATAAAAATTTCAGGATTCATTTCCCCATCAGAGGAGATCATGTCTGCCAAATTTCAGAATGATAGCAGCAAGAGTTTTTGTGCAAAGCTGGCCTTGACATTGTGAGGACATACTTATCTCCCTTTGTTCCTTGTGGGCCATTGTTACAAAATTACAGACAGCCTACAGTTGTCCACTCATCCAACAATCACTCCCAGCTGAACAATCACAACTTGTAGTTTGTGGTTATAACCACCCGCTGGTCAGGACATCAGGCTTGTCAACCAACCAGCCAAAGTAGAGAACAAGTAAAGTGCTTATTTCTTAGCCATTCAACCTACTTCCATTGGTTCATGCTCATTCCATCTCACCTGGGGTGTGGCAAATAGTTCCCCCCACCCCCCAGCTCTCACCAGGGATAAATGAATACCACTAATGGAAAGGATTTTTCCTTGCTGTGTTACAGCTCCAATCAGCCCGGAGTAGTCACTGGTAGAAGCAGAAAATAGATTTTTCCAACCTTGAACACAAAGAGTGCTTTGAATAGACGCTGGTGCTTTGCTGCTTTCAATAGCCTGTGGCAGAGCACACAGGTGTGGCTTTTCCTGAAGTTGTCAACTTGACTCCCTACCATGCAGCTTGTAATGTATGCAAACATCTGAAGATGATGATACATACAAAAATATAAAGAGAAATTATGAAAGCAAAACAAAGCGGCAGGCAGATAAATCAGCAGAACAAAGGAGAGGACTGATGGGGAACATCAGAGGAACAGGGATCTCTGTTGTTTTTGCCAATGTATATTTTAGACTGTAAGCTCTTGTGAGCAGGGAGCACTCTATATTTGCCTATGAAACTCTTTAAGGCATCACAAACACTGATGGTGCTGTATAAATAACAACACTGTATAAGTAAAGGATTGTAATAAAAATAACTCCTTGCCGCTTTCTTTTAAGAATGTAAGTGCACCTTACAGATAACTATTTGAACTGACAAATACCCTATAAGAATGAGTAGTCCTGCTCTCCCTAGAAGGCCAAATTGTGTAGTATTATCTGGTATGATTTTGTTAAATCCGTTCCATATGTGTTTCCCAGATTGTCAGGTGTCTTTTCTTCCATCATCCACTCATTGATGGAATTTATTTTTTTTTTAGCAGAAGTTCATTCTACATGTGCTAATTTATATTACCTGGGGGGAAAAAACTGAGTTGTTGTCATGTGCGAACTGAGTCTCTCTCGGTGTGTACGTGTGTTTAAAGAATCATTCTCTTCCCAAGTTAGAACCTGGGCTATTATTCTGAGAGACCCCTCCCAGGCCAGATCAGGAAAAGATTAGAGGCCCTAAGCCTTCAATCAGCTCAGGATATATTAATTTAATTAATTAAATTTATTAAAAGGCGTGACCCCATCTTCTGGCCTTCGTTTGCTGCTCTGCAGTGCCAGGTCTGTTACCCAGAAAACCTCCCTCATCCATGACATGATTCTGGATGAGGGTGCAGACCTGGCATGTATTACGGAGACCTGGCTGGCCGAGGCTGCTGCTCCAACCCTTGCAGCCATGTGTCCAGCTGGATTTTTGTATGCACAGCAGCCGAGGGCTGGGGATCGGGGAGGGGGAGTGGCTGTTATCTACCGAGAGTCCTTGGTCTTCACCAGGCCCCCTCTCCGGGAGACCAAGGTTGCTGAGTGCATGTACTGGAGGTTGGGCCCAAAGGGCAGTCTGGGGATTCTGCTCGTGTACCGTCCACCCCGCGGCACGACTGACTCCCTGGCCGAGGTGCTGGAGGTGGTCTCTGATGTGCGTGTACAGTCCCCTAACTTATTGGTGTTGGGGGACTTCAACATACATTCGGAGGCCATCCTCACAGGAGCACCTTGGGACTTCATGGAGACCATGGCCTCCTGGGAACTGCACCATTTTGTAACTGGGCCCACCCATGTAGCCAGTCATGCACTAGACCTTGTGTTTGGTTCTGGAGAAGCGGGGAGTGATCTGGAAGTCGGGGGTATATCCACCACCCCCTTGTCATGGTCAGATCACTATCTGGTGACGTTGGACTTCTCGGTTCCACAACCCCTCCGCAGGGGTGGAGGACCCATTAAAATGGTCCGCCCCAGGCGTCTTATGGATCCAAATGGATTCCTGAACGCGCTTGGGAATTCTCTGGGGCACACCAACGGCCACTCAGTCGAGACCCTGGTGGGTGGCTGGAATGCCGCAATCACTGGGGCATTAGATCAGGTGGCTCCGAAACGCCCTCTCCCCCTGAACAGGGCTCGGACTGCACCATGGTTCAATCCGCGGTTACGAGCTCTGAAACAGGAGGTGAGACGGCTAGAGCGCCGGTGGCGGAAGTCTCGCTCCAAAGACGATCAGACACAGGCTAGAGCTGTATCTTCAGCCTATCACGTGGCGGTGAAGGCAGCAAAAAAGGAATATTATGCTGCCTCCATCGCGTCTGCAGAGTGCTGTCCCAGGAGGCTGTTCCAAGTGGTCCGGAGCCTGGTCGGTCCTGTGGCTCCGGAACCACTGGAGCATTCTAAGGCCTCCTGTGAGGCCTTGGCAAGGCACTTTGCAAATAAAATTGATCAGATTAGGTGTGTTACTCTGCACGCTGTGGATACAGTTAGTGAGCAAGAGGCGGCCTGTGGCAAACCGGTTTTGTGGGATCGGTTCCAGCTTCTTCCTCCTGATGAAGTGGACAAGGTGCTTTCATCTGTAAGGCCAACCACCTGCTTACTTGATCCTTGCCCATCTTGGCTCATTATGGGCTGCAGAGAGAGACTGGGTGAGGGGATCAGGGCGGTGGTGAACGCCTCCCTTGAGGAGAGAGTGATGCCATCAGCCCTCAAGGAGGCAGTGATAAGACCGCTCTTAAAGAAGCCCTCCTTGGATCCTCAAGTTCTGAACAACTTTTGCCCAGTCTCAAATCTGCCATTTTGGGGCAAGGTGATTGAGCGGGTGGTGGCGGTGCAGTTGAAGGCACACTTGGAAGAAACTGATTATCTAGACCCATTTCAGTCGGGCTTCAGGCTTGGGCATGGGACAGAAACGGCCTTGGTCGCCTTGGTAGATGATATGAGGAGGGCTCTGGATAGGGGTGAATGCTCCTTCCTTGTTCTCCTCGACCTCTCAGCGGCTTTTGATACCGTTGACCACGGTATCCTCCTGGACCGCCTGGAGGGGTTGGGCACTGGAGACACCGTATTGCGGTGGTTCCGGTCCTTCCTCTCCGGCAGGTACCAGAGGGTAGCACTGGGAGAGGAGGTTTCAGACCCGTGGCCACTCACTTGTGGGGTGCCACAGGGTTCCATCCTCTCCCCGATGCTATTTAACATCTATGTGAAGCCGCTGGGGGCTATCATCAGGAGGTTTGGGGTGCAGTGTCATCTATATGCGGATGACACGCAGCTCCACCTCTCATTCAAATCTTCACCAAGGTTGGCCGTAGAATCCCTGTCCAAATGTCTGGAGACGGTGAGTGGCTGGATGGGGAGGAATAGGCTAAAGTTGAACCTTGACAAGACCGAGGTACTTTTGGTAGGAGACAAGAGGAGGCTAGGGGATGTTGACCTGGTGTTGAATGGGGTACGGCTACCCTTGAAAGACCAGGTCCGCAGCCTGGGGGTCATTTTGGACTCCCAGCTGTCCATGGAGGCTCAGGTGTCAGCTGTGAGCTGGACAGCGCTGTATCAACTCCATCTGATACGGCGGCTGTGCCCCTTCCTTCCCGACCATCTGCTCCCATTGGTAGTACATGCCCTGGTGTCCTCTCGTTTAGACTACTGTAATGCGCTCTACGTGGGGTTACCCTTGAAGACGGTTCGGAAGCTGCAGCTGGTACAGAACGCGGCGGCTCGCCTGATTAAAGGCAGCCGCCAGTGAGATCACATCACTCCAGTGCTGAAGGAGTTGCACTGGTTACCAGTTGTTTTCCGGGCCAAATTCAAGGTGTTGGTTTTGACCTTTAAAACCCTATATGGTTCCGGCCCAGCCTATCTTAAGGAGCACCTCCAGCAGCACCAGACAGGCCGCTTAACAAGATCAGCCTCGGATGGCCTTCTCTCTGTCCCATCAGCCAGGACTGCTAGACTGGTGGGGACGAGGGAGAGGGCCTTTTCTGTAGTGGCCCCCATTTTGTGGAACTCCCTCCCTAGGGAACTCCGTCATGCCCCCTCTTTAATGAGCTTCCGTCGTGCATTAAAAACGTGGCTGTTCAGGCAGGCATTTGGGGTGGGTTAGGGTATTTTAGAAAATGTTTTTATTGTAGAATTTTATTGTTTTATTGTATGTTGTACATCGCCCAGAGTGGCTGGGTGACCAGCCAGATGGGCGATTAATAAATTAAATAATAAATAATAAAATAAATATTAATTTAATTGGCTGGGATATAAATCAGGCTTAAGAGTAAGGGACCAACTGGGGCAGGTGGCATCCCAGTTGTTTAGGGAACATTTTCAAAATTGAGAAGATAGATGCCTCCCCCACCTCCTCCAGCTCTGTTAGAACATTTAGAGCAATAGTGTTCACAGGACACACTAGTGGGCCACAAGAAAAAATGCTGATGCTCCATGATAAGTCCATTAAATAATTAAAGGCTCCCGCAAATCCAAAGTAACCACAAAGGGGAGGTTGCTCACCACATCACTCACTGCTCTGGCCTTCCTCCTTTCCAGCCAGCCTCACAATGCAAAGAATCAGCAGAGGTAAATAAGTACCCACCCCCAGGGGAGGCTGCTGTTATGCCTCTGGATAAGTCACTGCACCAGGCTTTCCAGGGGTGCACTGCAGAAACACAGGGTGGGCTTCTCTGAGGACTGGTAATTCCTACTCTTTCCCATTGTAAAAACTAAACATTTTCATGTGTAACAGTGAAGTTTGCCTCCAGTTTTAATTCTGGGGTGGGGTCAGAGGAGCGTGTCTCAAGTATGTAAAGTCTGGGTAATGCTTGGTTAGGACAACAACAGGGAAAGGACCACGTACTTGCAGCTTTAAAACTCTTTTTTCTACATGATCTATAGACCACAATAATTTTGCAAATTCTAGAGCTGCTGGCACCTTGAACCCATGATTCAGCACAGGACACCAGCATTTTGTAGTGGCAAGAGTGTTGGATTAGGAGCTGGGAGATCCGGGTTCTAGTCCCCACTCGGCCATGGAAGCTCACTGGGTGACTTTGGGCCAGTCACACACTCTCAGCCCAACCCACCTCACAGGGTTGTTGTTGTGAGGATAAAATGGAGAGGAGGAGGATAATGTAAGCCGCCTTGGGTTCCTTGCAAGAGGAATAAAGGCGGGGTATAAATGTAATAAATAAATAAATAAATAAATAGGGATGATCAAGTCAGAGTGTATTATTTTTAGTCAGAGACTGTTACACATTAGAATGAAGTGTATCATGAAAGAAATCTGTTCTATAATAAAAGCTCAAAGAGATCTATAGTCTAATTTAAATGCAAGTTTGATGAACAACCATTGATGAGTACTCTTTGAGTATGGCTCAGTCAGCTGTGGATCCACTTAGTAGTAGTGCCATCCAGCCCTCACTTAACTAGCTTGCTAATCAGCGTATCATGGGACACCTTGTCAAATGCCTTGCTGAAGTCCAGATATATTATGTCCACAGCATTTCCATGATCTGCTAAGGAAGTTAACTGCTTGAAAAATGAAGTAAGATTAGTCTGGCAGGACTTGTTCTTGACAAATCCATGCTGGCTTCCAGCAATTAGTGTCAAGGTGTGTCAAGGTCAAGTGCTTTTGAATCTGCTCTAGAATCTTCCCAGTTATTGATGTCAGATAGACTGGCCCGCAGATTTTCTCTTTTGCCCTTTCTGAAGGTAGGGACAAGAGTTGCCCTCCTCCAGTCATGGTACTTCACCCGTTCTCCAGGACTTCTCAGAGATAATAGACAGAGGTTCTGAGAATCCATCCTTTAACTCCTTCAACACCCTAGTATACAATTCAGCTGGACCTGGGGACTTGAACTTTGAAGTGCCTGGTTTATTTATTTACTAGATTTATTAGCCACCCATCTGGCCATCTACCCGGCCACTGTAGGCGGAGTACAGTACAGATAACAACACCAAATACAACAAATGTACATAATCATAATGTACATAATATGAGCCAACAATGTACATAATATGAGCCAACGATGTGATGTGGCTGCAAAAAAGGCAAACGCTATTTTGGGCTGCAGTAATAGAAGCATAGCTTCCAAATCCCAGGAAGTACTAGTTCCCCTCTACTCAGCACTGGTTAGGCCTCATATGGAGTACTGTGTCCAGTTCTGGGCACTGCACTTTAAGAAGGACAAGGAGACAAGCTGGAGAGGGTTCAGAGGAGGGCAACAAAGATGATCAGGGGACTGGAAACAGAGCCCTATGAAGAGAGACTGAAAGAACTGGGCATGTTTAGCCTTGAGAAGAGGAGACTGAGGGGAGATATGATAGCGCTCTTCAAGTACTTGAAAGGTTGTCACAGAGAGGAAGGCCAGGATCTCTTCTGGATCATCCAGAGTGCAGGACATGGAATAATGGGCTCAAGTGACAGGAAGCCAGATTCCGGCTGAACATCAGGAAAAACGTCCTGACTGTTAGAGCAATACGACAATGGAACCAATGACCTAGGGGGGTGCTGGGCTCTCCCACAGTGGAGGCATTCAAGATGAAGCAGGATAGCCATCTGTCAGGGATGCTTTGCCTTGGATTCCTGCATTGAGCAGGGAGTTAGATGATCTTATAGTTCCAACCCTACTATTCTATGATTCTATGATCAACTGAATAAAACAACATTGCTCTAAAAAAAAAAAAAATCCTAACTCACCTCAAGTGCCCGCCTGAACAGCCAGGTTTTCAAAGCCCAGTGGGAGCTCATCAAATAAGTTTTTTGTCTCCACGGGGAATTTGCTGAGAGTTGGATGTGCTTAGAGGTCATTTGGGGCACATGACATCATGCCCATCCCACTGCCATCCCAGAGATTTTCGCAGAAAAACAGTTTTCTGAGATTACTTTTAGTCCAATTCTTTTCCTTAATTTGACTTGTCTGCACTTCTGTTGCGGTATGTACCAACCCTCCGCATTTACTTTGGCGTAATAGCCCTACCCAGGGGTGTGTCTTTCACCTGGCTGTGACCTCAATGACCTTGGTTAAGCGGTGTTCCCCAATGTTTCTCCTCCCCGTGATTTCCTGATATTTCCGCCATTTTGCAGCTTGCCATTCAGGAGTTCTGAGCTACCTCATGGTATTTACTTCGCCTTGCCTACCACTAACCTCTGGCAGCCATCCCCCCAAAGGTATAGGTGTGCTCTGCTCAACAGCCTCTACCTTTAAAAAAAATCCTCTTAAATCGATCCTGCATAAAAGCGCAACGTCGAAATAGCACATTGCTGCTACAATGTGAACCTGAAGTAAGTGCGCCAGTTTCACCAACTACAGCCGCCTGAGGGGGAGTGGATTTATTTACAACTGGGGTATGGGGTGGGTGGACATAGAATAAAAAAAGGTGGGAAGACCAATGAGTGAGGCTTGTTTCCCACCCCATTTTTCCCCCTGTGTGCACTTTTGCCTATTGCTTCCAAACGACCCCTCTTTCTCCCCTCTCCTTCGCCCTGCTTGCAATGAGAAGGAAAGAACATGATAAAGCGATAAAGCAGAGAAGGAATTTCACGTAACAGAGAAACTACAGAACATCAAAGAAGCACAACATCACAATAGCGATTTAAGATAGGATTGGGAAAGTGAAAGAGCACTTTAAGGTGAGCTACAGTTAGCATATAACCCTTTTACTGTAGGGGAGAGAGATTTATTTCTTCCTTCTGAGTAAACATGCACAGAAGGGGGGATATATTAAAGACTGAAAGCAGGCTACTTAAAGTGAGTGAGTTTCCCCACTACTGTAGCAATGTGAGGAGTTGCTGCTGCACTCCTGGGGATTTTCTCAATGAGAATGGGAAAAACTATTTCCATTGGGGAAACAAGAGGGCAAAGTCCCCAAGGAGAGCACTACTTCACTTGATGGTTCCAGCTAGGGATGTACGAAAGTTCCGCCACGGATCTCGGGGAGGCCGAATGCCAGCGCAGTGAAGTACTCATAAAATACTTTTCATATAAATTATAAATACTAATTTATAACTATATAAATACTATTTTTATTCTCCAAACTGAATACGTTTCCATATTTTCTAAAGATGAACTCTCTCCTACAAAAGAAATTTGTACAGACACATTTCTACTATTCACTCTGCTCATGCTCAAAGCCTTTCAGTATCAGCACAGTACAATAAGCAGTCTCTGTGCGAGGCAACAATACAAAGAGAGCACAACCCCACAAGGACCCCAGTGCAGAATAGGGTTGCCAAATATGGCTGAAGGTATGCCTGGAGATTTCCTTCTCCTGTCCCAAATATTTTACACAATACTAAACTGCTAAAATCTCAAGGATTGCTTTCAACAATCTCCTGGAGATTAATGCTGATTCCTGGAGACTCCAGGTCAATCTTGGAGAGGTGGCAACTCTAGCAGAACTACACAATTTATACTTTTAAGAACATGCTTTTTTAAATCTATCAAGAAAGAATTACTATTAAACATGTCAGATCCCTATATAGCCATGTGTAGCTAGATCCCTGGGTGACTTTTGGCCTCACTATCTCACAGCATAACCACAAGTTTTTTGTGAGGATAAAAAGGGGTTGAGGGAATGACATGTCTGCCACTTAGATCTCCTTGGAGGGAAGAGACACAAATTTGAACATAATTCCTTGTAGAGAGGGAGGGGACAATGGGGTACATATTTGAACATCAAAGCCTACTAGGTTTTGAACCTCCCTTTTTACACCAACTAAGCCTTTTAGAGGAACCAGACCCCTTGCAAAGGGAGGGGGGAATTTGCTTTTCAGAATTGTGCCTTCTCTTCTTAATACAGCAGTTGGTTCCTATATGGCCCTGCTCTAATACAGAAAAGTTAACAAATTGGAGGGAAGTGGTATCCAAAAGGTATCTGAGGGGCTGGCCCTATTCAAGACTCCCTGGAATTATGTGATTGGCTGAACATTGCCTTACAACTGCTGGCAGCCTCTGTTGAAAGCTTTGATAGTTCTCTGAGAAGAGGGGCCCAACAGTGAAACTAGTAATAACGAATCTAGTGACTGGAAGAGTGCCCTCCCTAAGGAGAATGGAGCAAGGGGCCCTCGTCATGTGAATCTCTAGACTGCAGACACCTTCCCATTGCCCTGACAGGATCGGACAGGCCTGAATGAAAAGCCCGCTTGAAACTAGAGAGTCAGACAGGAAAGAGAAGCAATGGGACTGGACAACCAAAACAAAACCAGTCAGTGACCTAGCCTAGGTCACACTGAATTATTTAACTGATTAAGTTAATGCGATTAAATCTTTAAATACTTTTTTTTCTTTTCTTTCTTGGTGGGGGTATGTGGGCAAATCCCACTGTGCTCTATTGATCAGTCAAGATGGTTGATCCCCTTGTCTTTCCCTCCATCCTCTGAAGGAGAATGTTGTCAGCAATGCAAGTCAGAAATTTCCTGGAGAAACCATACTTGGCAGAGTTGCTTCCCCAACAGATATCAGGGTAATTAAAAAAAACCATTACTACTACTACATGCTTCCTTGAAATATCTGCAATTTGTTTTTGCAAAGCATCATCCACATCTTCTCCTTAGCTGGGTGCTTGGTACTAAACGCCAACCACATAATTGTTTTTATTCTTTGCTCAATTCATTTTAACCCATAGCTTTCAACAGGGTTTGTTCTCTTGAATTTCTGTACAGGTATATACATTTCTAACATATAGTGCAACTCTGCCCTTTTGTGGCTTCTGTTCTTTTTGATCAAGTTATATCTTTCAGCTGCTATGTTCTACTCATGAGAGTCATCCCACCAAGTCACAGGTATACCTATTAAGTCATATTTACCTTCTTAAATCAAGTGTTCAAGCTCATCCTGTTTATTTCTGTAATCTGAGTGTTAGTATAAAGAACATCAAAAGCCATGAACTTTATGCTTCAGGGACCTGCCTGCATTTTTTTAAGAGGTTTAATAGGCCTCACTACAGTTGCCCTTCCAGCTCCTATTACAGTGCATGAGCCCTTATCTGTAGTCCTTGCTAGGGATGGACGGACTCCCTTGCGTCAGCCAAGTGCAGGCACTTGCAGAGTCCCTGCTGCTGCCAGCCCCCGTGAGCTGGGCTGCCCAAGCCCTGGAGGGCTTGGCGAGCAGTCCGGAAACATCCCACAGCTCCCTCTCCTCGATGCGAGCCACCATTTTTATGCAAGATGGCGGCTCGCATCGAGAAGCAGGTGGCTGCGGGGGTGTCCCCACTGCCGCCACTGTAGTTGGGGGGAGGATAGGTGCTCCCTTCTCCTCCCCCCACCCCTGCTAGAGCAGAGGCAGTGGCTAGGGACAGGCTGGTTGTTTTACATACAGTAAGTGTAAAAGAAAATGACCAGCCTGTCTCTCGCCACTGCTGCTGCCACTGTAGCGGGGCAGGGGGAGAGGATACGTGCTTCCCTCTGCCCTCACCAACTACAGTGGCAGCAACAAGGGGCAGGCTGGTCATTTTATGTAAGTCTCTTACACTTACGTAAAACAACCAGCCTGTCCCTCACTGACACTGCTGTAGCGAGGGGCAGAGAAGGGAGCACCTCTCTTCCCACCCCACCCCACCCCTACTACAGTGGCAGCAGGGAGGGACAGGCTGGTCATTTTACATAAGTATAAGAGAGGTGCTCCTTTCTTTCCCTCTCCGCAACAGGCGGCACTCTGATGGACTGGGCACCCGCACACTTGCCCAACTTGGCACGTGGTGAGTCAAGCAAGAGCTGGGGTCCATGGACAAGCATCCAGGGGGGCTGAACAGGGGTTTTTTCACTGGGCTTCAAGCCCCAACTGGAAGCCCGTGCCATCCCTAGTCCTTACCTCTGGGCTTTTGTCTCCATCTTCCACAGATTTTGGTTTAAACTCACCATTCTTCCTGCAAACACATTCTTCCCAGTCTTTCTGAGGCGCAGTCCATCTCCTACCAGCAGTCCTACATCCAAAATGGATAAACCATGGTCCCAGAAGCCAAATCTCTCCCAATGACATCATCTTGTAGCCCTAGAATTAGAATGTGGACCTGTCAGACACTCAACCATATTCCCTCCCTCCTCTTGCAGTGTTTAGAGAAACTAAACCAAAATATTTTAGAGACATAAGTCTGCCCAGTTCTGCTTGGGCTTCAAACTTCTGAATTCAATGCACATTCCTAATTAGACAGACAGACAGATTATAGATGCATGCAAATATAGAATTACTAGAATGTGTTTATATATCACCAATGAAAGCAGTGAAAGAAAGAGTGCCTCTGAGCAAATGGAGAACCCTTCTTCGCTCACCACCGAGCACTTTCAGCCTCCCCTTCCTCATTGTTTCCCTCCACACAACAATCCCTTCTCGTTTTTCTGAACTCCAGCAATTCTTCCTAAAAACAGATGTTTTGTTTTTGTTTCATGAAACTCTCCTTGTTATGTGCAAGCTCTCATTGTACCTTCCTCCCCATAACTTAATTTGTGCCAAGACATCACCAGGATTCAGCCAAAGAGTCTGTTTTCAAAACTAGGGCAAACTTATGGAGAAATCTGAGTGTGTACTACGTGCCTTTCTCTTACCACTGAAGCTACAGTCCATGCAAAAAGAAAAAACACAAATGACAAAACATGCATAGGGTAGTCAATTCAGTGGATTAGAAATGGGTGGGCCGTTTATTAAGCCTGTAGTATCATGATCACAACTCAGGATTTATTTCTGAGTAAGTGCAGAAGATCAGGCTGCAAATCGTAAGTAGAATCCTACGTACACTTTCCTGCAAGTAAGCCCCATTGAACATAATGGACCTTACTTCTGAGAAGACATAGTTAGGATTGTATAAGTGAGCATTTTTTAAAATCTCTTCTCCACCCCCCACCCCCAAATTTAATTCCTATTTTTATTAAAGCACAGGAAGCTGCCTTATACTGTTCAGAGGGGACACCTGCATGTACGTGTGGCTAGGAACGTAGGCTAACCTTATACGGAGTGAGACCATTTGTCCATTCTTTCCTAGCCCTACCTTGAGAAGCTGAGGATTGAACCTGAGACCTTCTGCATGCCAAGCCTTAGGGGTGTACGAAACCCCGCTTACCTGGCTCCGCTGGGGTCCGCGGAGGGGGAGGCGATCTGATCCTCCTCCCAGAATCCTCGATGGGGTGGAGGCGATCTGGTCCTCCCCCCCAGAATCCTGCCTGGACGGCTGTGCTCTGCGGTCAGTCCATGGAGCCGTCGGCCAGGCTGATCCGCAGCGGGGCCTCCAGCCGCTGCCGGGCTGCTGTGGACACAAATGGCGTCCTGCGTAGGGGATGCCATTTGCGTCCCTACACTAGGCCGTGATAGGCTATGTAAATATTTACATAGCCTATCACGGCTAAAGCAGGGACGCAAATGGTGTCCCCTACGCCATTTGCGTCCCTGCTTTAGCCGTGATAGGCTACGTAAATACATACGTATCCTATCACGGCCTAGCGTAGGGATGCAAATGGCGGCCACTACGCCAGCCACCATTTGCAGCCGCAGCAGCCCAGCAGCGGACGCACTGGACAGACGGCAGCAGGTAGGTCCGTTCCAGGGGGATTTGGGGGGGGGGTAGTCAGTGCCACCATGGACTCCAGGGGATTCCAAATTCCACAGATTCTAAAGAATCTGGCCTCACTGGAGTCCGTGGCGGATTTCTCCGCCATCCCTGCCAAGCATGTACTCTGCCACTGAGATATGACCCTACCTATTGGTGAAGAAAGGCAACCGACAAACAAAGCAGTGCCGAATTCCTTCCTCTGCAACTGCGTGAAGCCAATCCTCTGGGCGAGGAGGAGGAGAAGGCAAACGGCGAATCCTCTTCAAGCTTCTCTTGCCAAAAAAAACATTCCTCTCTTGAGAATTCCCTAATACATGCTCTGGATGGAATAAGGAAGAGAAAGAAGACCAGGACAGGGGAGGGAAGAAGAGGAAGAATGGTAATTGGAAATGGAGGAGGGAGGGAGAGAGTACCCAAGCCAAGTGGCTCCTTTCAGAGAGGTAACACGTCAGAGGAATTTTGGAGGGTATGTGAAGGTCACACATACTTAAGGGCACAATCCTATGCATAATTAGACAGAAAGAAGTCCTATAATTCCCAGTATTCCCCAGCCAGCCACACTGGGAGTCACAGGGCTTTTTTTTTCTGTGGGCCAATCTACATGGCCGATTTAATGCGTTGGTAGAGTGCATTGGGGTCATTTGCAAGACATGATGCTGTCGCCAATCTGCCACCATCCCACAGCATCCGTCCTGAAATGCGCATTTTCAAAAAATCCTTTTACTCCATTGTTTTTCTTAATGCGGCTCCGGAGCAGTTCCACGGCAGTGTGCTCCATCCCCCTGCATTAAATCCTGGGCATGCCTCTTTGACCTGACTGTGACCTGCAAGTGATGTGGGCAAGGGGTGCGGCCACCCCTCCCCCCACATTCCCTCTTTTCCCATTTGGAATAGGGCTGCTTTCACATTAAGTAGCCTCCTTTTCCCATTCATAGTAGCACAATACTGTTTTACTCACAATACTGGAGTAGCCCATTTATATGTAGTGCATGATAAAGAATACACAGAGCTGAAGAGAAAGGGCAGCCAGTAGCAGGACCAGCAGTCACGTTACTGCAACACACCTACAACTTTGCAGTAGTGCAATACACCTACAACTAAGGAATACCCAGAAGGGAAGGAGAGAGAGCGGCCAGCCTCGGTATTTTGCAGTCACAATACACCTGCAACTTTGCAGTAACAATACACCTACAATTTCGCAGTCATGCAGTATACCTACAACTAAGGAATACCCAGAAATGAAGGAGAAAGGGCAGTCAGTAGCAGGAGCCTACAGCCATGGTATTTTGCAGTCGCCTTACTGTGATACACCTACAGCTTTGCAGTGGCATGATACACCTCCAAACAAGGAATACCCAGAAGGGAAGGAGAGAGAGGTTGGCCAACCTCAATATGTCGCAGTCATGCAATACACCTGCAACTTCACAGTTCCACAATACACCTACAACTAAGGAATACCCAGAAGGGAAGGAGAGATGGTGGCCAGTACAGGAAGGGAGCATGGAAAGGGCTGGGAACAAACCTCCCCAATCACGGAATCACACCGGGTCGCCCCTAATGCAGCAGTTTGGTTTTTCTATTCACAGATAGCAGCAGCTGATTCATTCATGTCTCCCCTTAAGAATAGTCCTGTGTGTGAGATTTTCTTGTGTGTTTGTGGAGAGGAGAAGGAAGTTAAGTTCAGATTGGGGAAGTGGAGGCAGCAGCAGCCACCGCCGCTGCTGCCTCCAAAGCACTAGCAGAGGGAGGCAATTCCAGCCGTTTCCCTCTGTGCAGCACCTAGGCACCTCCTGTCTGCCTACCTGTCAGTCTGTTCTCTGGCTTTGTCACAGAGAGGAAGGCCAGCATCTCTTCTTGATCATCCCAGAACGCAGGACATGGAATAATGGGCTCAAGTGACAGGAAGACAGATTCCGGCTGAACATCCGGAAAAACGTCTTGACCGTTACAGCAATACGACAATGGAACCAATTACCTGGGGAGGTGGTGGGCTCCCCCACACTGGAGGCGTTCAAGAGGAGGCTGGACAGGGATGCTCTGACTTGGATTCCTGCACTGAGCAGGGGGTTGGACTCGATGGTCTTGTAGGCCTCTTCCAACCCCACTATTCTATGATTCTACTCATCTCTTCCATTAGACTTCCTAGAGCAGAGGAGCATGGAAGGGGCAGGAGCGAGCTTCTCTCATTGGCTGAGCAGCATCTATGGGGTTGATGACCTTCACTTCTACTAGTGAGACTGCCCATTCAACTGCAAAGTAAGGCGGATTAAAGTGCAGTTTGACCTGAGGATTTTAAGGTAGTTTTTACTCCACATTTTTTGCTTTGTGTGCCTGTGCCAGACCAAAGGCGATTTCATGAAAATCCGGATAATTCTGGATGCACTTCTCATTCCATTTACATGTAGACTTCCCCTGTCCAAATATGAACTGGACTGTGCCTTAAATTAGCTTTATGAGGTAAGGTGGCTGAGGGCTTTTTCCTCTTTTTTTAAAACTGTAAAACCTATTCAAAAGCCCAGTACTTCCTGGATCATGATGTCATATAATCCTAAACCTCCTTTTAATATAATCTGTTGCCTGCAGCTATATTGGACAAGTTAATGTGGATGGGGAGAAAGACGTTTGTGGAAGCTAATTAAATCTGTCGCTGTGCTGAAGCTACTGAACTTCTGCAGAAGCCAAAGGTGCCAGTTTGGGGCAGTAAAATCAGATGCTGTGTGAAATACCAGTGTTTCACAGGGATCTCTTCCTGCCCTTCCCCCTTCCTCTTCACAATTTCATTGCAAGCAAGCTGCCAGCAGCAAGTATATAAGACCAGAAAAGTCGGGAGAGAAAAAACAATGAGTAGACTGTGGAAGGAGAGGTGGCAGTCTCCCCTCTAGTTTAAAAGACTTGTGCCTTCATGCTATTGGTCTGCTGTGGGAATAAGTCCTAATGTCTCCTAGTAACTGCAAGACTACTGAGCTCAGAAGGAAGAAACTGGCTTGTATTAAGACAGATGATGGCACTGGGGCAATGCTCAAGATCCAGGGCACAGCTCGGAAGACATGCCCAGCTGTGCTCTTCTAAAACAATGCCCGTGCTGGCCGGTGTGCTGCAAATTGAGGCCTGCAGCTCCCCACCCCATCTGTATTCCTTAATAAAGTCTATCAGCCCACATTGGGGCAGAGGCATTTGGGGGAAAGTAAACAAAGATGGTGGGTGGCTGCAAGCTAACTCTTTGCTTAGCAGTTGCCTGAACAAGGTAAAAAAAATAATGAATCTTTTATTTTTTCAATTAGGGAGGCACAGGGGATCTTGGCAAGCACCAAAGGAGGTTCCATGGGCCCACTGGCATCCACAGGTGCCATGTTGGGGATCCCAGAGATAAAGTCTTAGCATGGAAGTCATGCTGGTAACAATCACTTTAGAAAAAACAAGGCAGCGGGACTAGAACCCAGACCTTGCACCCTTTGGAGCAACATTCTAACCCCACAGAAATGAGAGGCTTTGTAATTTCCCAGGAACCAACCCATGCCACATCCCCTTGTCTTCCCCTCCATACACAATATGGGCTTGTACTAAAGAGGGCCTCTGTAGAGCTATAGCTAGTAGGGAAGCACAGGCCTCACATGTAAGAGTTTCCAGCTTTGATTCCTAGTATGGTCTCCAAGGAGAAAGAGCTGAGTAGAGCCATGTGTGCACCTGAGATCATGCAGTGCGCTGGCCGGTCACAGTGCATGAACCAGTGACATCTTATTGTCCAACATCATTCCATCGCACCCCATCCTTCCCCCACCTTCATTTGTAAGAGTTACTATTTCAGGAGGACACCTAGAGCTTCTCCATATGAGCAATTTATTGCACGCTTGTGATTGGTCATTCATGGAAGGTTGCGGGTCCTTTACATGACATCATCAATCTCCAGGATACCTCCCGCGCTTTCCCCCCTTTATCCTGCTTTCAAAAAGATTGGAGATAAGCTGTAATAAAAGGAAATGGTGTAATATTAGCAGCGTGGAAAGCCAGCATTATGCTACAATTCAGCCAGTAGATGGCACTGTTTCATTAAACGTATAAAGCATTGCCGAGAAGGGAAGTTTTCAGTTCCAAACCACGTTTGCCATCTAAAGGAGCACATCATAAATTCGGAAAGACTCCAGAAGAAGAAAGCTCTGGTAAGGATGTGGGCTTTTCGCTTAATATAGAGAAGCCCCTAGTTATCGGTCTCCTTCTCAATGACACCAACAATACTGGGCTGATCGTACTAGCAGTAATTATGGGAGGGGAGAGTCAGGAGGACACTGAGCTGTTGAAAACCCTTCCCCCATACTCTAGAGCTCTAGGCTGTGAGAGAGATGCAGACTCTGAGCCCTGGTGGAGTGGCATAAAACCCACTCCCCCCCCCAATCCCATTGTGAGCTCCTCCTTCATGTAGACCACTGAGTAATTATTGTGAGAACACAGATACAGCTATAAGACACTTTTATTGTGATGTGCTCTACCTTTTTACTGCCCCCTTGAAAATGGGTTCAAGGTTTGACCTGGCATTCCCACTTGAAACATACAGTTGTGTCCTGAGCACGTACACCAAATTTCACTCCAATATCACGATGATCAACAGAGCCACTATAATCAAACAGAACAACAAATGAGTGTGCAAATCAAAGGGCTGGCTTTGATCTACCTAACTAGTGATTTATTTGAATTTCTAAATTTTTATACAGCAAAGCTTCCTAAGCAGTTTATAATATAGCAAAAATTACAGTCTATTCAGACAGCAGACAGCAAAAAGGACCCAATAAAAGTGTTCTCCATGTGAACAGAAGAAGAGGATGAATTAACCAAAACTGCTTGTTTTCTGATTCACTAGTATTTGTGAAGTGCTTTGTATGATGGTACATTCAGTCATGTGAGTCCCCCACCTGTAGGTTGAAGTGGTGTAATCGAGACACAGGTTTACTCCCTCAGTGAGATGAAGACTGTCAAGAAATCCATTTTCTTTTAAAGATTTAGCTGCCTGTAAGGAAGCTCCATTTCATGAGGAGCGGCCTGCACGCATTTGTTAAACCACCTGTGTGCATTATCACATGTTGTTCTAGACTCCAGGCCTGTTCAGGCCAGAGTGGAACTCTTGCCAATTTAGACTAAACGATTTCAGCTTTTCACCACCCCTCCCCTCCAAGGAAGTATGGGCGTCTGCTGGAATTTTTCCAGGGGGGCAGGGGCAAAGCACAGCAGTTTGTGGTTGTAATTTGCACGCATAGCACATACTGCTACAGCGCACCTGTGCACTTTCCTTGTGTGTGCTCTTTGTTGCTTAGTGTCACATTCCATGACATTTAGAACCCTACACAGAGTAGTAGAAGATCCTGGAAACTGAACAACACGAATGCAGAAGAATGTCAGATTTAAGAAGCATCATGAACTCTAATAAAACTTTATTTGGAGTGAGCCATAAAAACAACAACTCCCAGGAGCAAGAGAAAAAAAACACCCAAATGCACCTGTCCTAAGAATATCATATTGTATATTTTATGGCCCCACTGCCCATTGACAACTTCACATGCCTTGTCCTAGAATGAATTCCTTCTTCTTAAAACTAGGGATGGCAGAGAATTCCGCCACGGATCTCGGTGAGACCGAATGCCAGTGCATTCGGCCCCCTGAAATCTGTGGCGGAATGGCCTGCCACCCCCCCCCCGCTGATCCCCCCCGGGACGAGACTTACCTGGGGCGGATCTTCCGGGTGGCGGCGGCTCCGGCGGTGGCAGCTGGTCTTCCGACTGGCTGCCGCCACCGCCATTTGCAGTCTTGTCGGGTTTTGTTTTTTTTACAAGACGTGATAGGCTACATAAAGACTTACGTAGCTTATCACGTCTGGCTTAAAAAAAAAACAAAAAAACCGCGTACGTAGTGGACGCTATTTGCGTTCCCCCTTATTTTCGCCGTCTTAGTCTACGTAAATATTTACGTAGACTAAGGCGGCAAAAAATAAGGAACGCAAATGGCTGTAGCCGCCGCCATTTGTGTACGTGCGTTTTTTTTGTTTTTGTTTTAAGCCAGACGTGATAGGCTACGTAAGTCTTTACGTAGCCTATCATGGCTGACTACAGGGACGCAAACGGCGGTGGCTACAGCCGCCGCCATTTGCGTCCCTGCTAGCAAGCGGCCAGATGTCCAGCTGCTGGCAGAGCCGGCCGGCGGCTCCGCGGAATACCCGCAGAGCAGAGCTGGCCGGCCAGGATTCTGGGGGGGAGAGACGGAGCGCCTCCCCCCCCCCCAGCGGAACCCGGCGGAGCCAGGTAAGTGGAGTTTCGTACATCCCTATTAGAAACACTGGTGAATACTAAAACAGTCTTCCCCAATCTGAGGCCCTCCAGATGTTTTGAACTGCAACCCCAGCATTCCAGACTATTGGCCATGCTGGCTGGGGCTGATTAGAGTTGACATCCAAAACATCTAAAGAGCACCGGGGGGCAGATCTTCACGACAACAGAATGAGAAGCACGTTGGAGTATTACCTGGATTTTCATGGAATTGGCTTTGGTCCATCAGGGACACACAAAGCAAGATAAGCTGAGTATAGCATACCTTTAAAATCTGGTTTTCAGCGCTTGAAAGGAACATACTTCCCGGTGGGGCAGGGGGAGTAGAACTGAACAGGGGCTGCTCAACCAATGAGACAGGCTTGTTTCCTGCCCCTGTCCAGGCTCCCCGCTGCTACTACGTTACGAATGGAGAGCAACTAATTTTCCCTATGTGTGCAGATTTCCCTGAAGAAACCAAAATTCCCAGTTCTCAAGTGCAGCATCTGAAGGCTCCTGAGAGCTCCCCCCACCCCAATTTCACCACACCCCAGCAATCTGCTGCGGAGTTACTGCTCCCACCCCATTTTCCCCACGTGTGCACTTTTGCCTATTCCTTCCAACCCCCCTTCCAACCCTCCCTTTCTCCTTATGCCTGCTCACAATGAGAAGCTCCCGTAAATACCAAAAGATTGTTACTTCAATAAAGCGATAACCTGGAGAAGAGGCTTTACATAACAACAGAGAAATGACTTTACATCAGAGAAACTACAGTATATCAAAGAAGCACAGCATCGCAATAGCAATTTACGAGAGCACCAGAGAAGCGAAAGAGCGCTTTAACGGCGAATTACTAAAGTTAGCCTTTTTATTTATTTATTTATTTATTGCATTTATATCCGCCTTTTTTCCTTTTGCAAGGAACCCAGGGCGGCTTACATTATCCTCCTCCTCTCCATTTTATCCTCACAACAACAACCCTGTGAGATGGGTTGGGCTGAGAGTCTGTGACTGGCCCAAAGTCACCCAGTGAGCTTCCATGGCTGAGTGGGGACTAAAACCCGGATCTCCCAGCTCCTAGTCCAACACTCTTGCCACTACACCACACTGGCCTTTAACCTTTTCACTGCAAGGGAGCAAAATTTATTTCTTATTTCTGAGTAAACATGCACAAAAGGGGGAGGGATATGTTAATGATTAAAAGAAGCCTATCTAAGGTGATTGAGTGTCCCCACTACTGCAGTAATGTGAAGGGTCGCTGCTGCACTCCTAGGGATTTTCTCAATGGGAATAGGAAAAACTACTTCCATTGGGGAAATAAGAAGGACTGGAGCATTCCAGGACACTGCCAGGTCAAAGAGGCACACCCAGAATTTAATGGTGGGGAGGAACATGGCCAGCCCCTTCATTCTTTAGTAGAGATGCACTATAGTGAATATAGGGAATTGCAATAAGTCGAAATAGCACATTTGGAGAAGTCTTGACCTTACTTTACATCCCACCCCCCTGACCACGTCACTGCCAGGTCACAGAGGCACACCCAGGATTTAATGTGGGGGGTGGGGGACATGGCACACTGTGAGAAAACCTGCCAGGGAGCTGCTTTCAGTAAAAAAGCCGGAGTAAAAGGAATTTGGGAAAATGCGGCTTTTCAAGAGGGAAGCAGCTGGTTGGCAGCAGATTGTGATGCCATCATCTGTCGCGAAGGGCCTCAAACTGCTCTAACTTCACACTAAAATGGGAAGCAACTCTACAGAGTAGCAGTCAAGTCTGTGCACAGTGGAAGGGGAAATCAGTATGCTTGATCAGGTTTTAGTGTTCTGGAGGAGCCTGGACTACTTACTTTACTTTTCACATTGTTGTCAGCCACTTTTTACATCAGCTAACAATACAACTTTTGTATGGCTTGAATTTTGAACTACAGCAATGTTCTTCTGAAGTTGTTTATTTCCCCTTGAACTGAACATTTTGTGTATGGTTGCAGAATTTAAACAGAGAACAGGTCTACCGTTTCTGGTGGATCTAGTGACTAGGTAGTGAAAAGGCCTGGGCACCAGATCTACCATGATAGGTAGATCTAGCCTCTAAGAAATTTGTATACCAGATCTTCCCTGCTGTTGCTTCCAGACAATGTCTTTCCACCCACAGCTGAAACCCTCAGTTATTTCCATGATACCCTTCACCCCTGTAATGGCCCTTTGGGCCAAGGGGCATGGTTAATGGGGGGAGGTGACCCACTCAGCTTGCAGCCTACAGCTAGATTCTGTTCTACAGGCAATGCACAATAGATTTAGGTACCTTCCTAAGAGGTTTCTTTATTTCTACAATACATGAGAAAGCACTAACTTCTGTGGAGAGGTCTCAGCTCTGAGGCTATCGCTGAGAGAGAGGTGGGGAGAGGTTTCACTTGGGCCTCCTACAAGAGCTAAAAATGGCAGGTTCTCTTAATGTTACATGTATTTCACAACAACCCATTCTAACATTTAATAAATTGCCCTGCAGCTATAATTTCACAGTCCCATCTGCATGCCCCTAAAACACCAAGAACACTGGACTACACTGCAGAGTTGTCATACTCTACTCTTAACACGCACACCCCTCCGCAAAATGGGAATAACAACGCTGGGCTACTCTGCAGGACTTGTGTAACCCACACTTGCTCAGCCACAGCTCTATGTCCTGCAATATGGGTATAATAACAATGAAGTTTATCTGCCCACATTGTTGGGGTAATTTTTAAATGTTTAAAAACTTGGGGGCGGAGGGAATTAACAAGTCCTGAGTTAGAAAGATCACCAACTCCTGTCTTTGCTGCTACCTTTTCTTTCTTGGCAGACACGCTACTGCCCACATCCAGCTACAGAAAACTCCTGGATTTCTAAATTGTTTTTTATGAGGCTGCAATTACTTCCTAACAGGGAAGACCCCTAAAAAGCTTAACACACCCAGCTAGTGGGTATTGCTGTGACTGTATTCATTGGCTAAAAACATGAAAAGGTGGCAAGTTACTCACAAAACGAATGGGCAGAATAGTGGCTGCACATTTTGCCTCATATCTTGGGTTCTAGTCTAGAGGCAAGGCTATAGACTTGCTTTTTTGCAAATGAAAGCTGGGAATCTGGAGATTATGGCTCATCCCCAGGGAGTCAATTGCCCCTCCCTGCAGATGCCCATGACCATGGTTGAAATTTGGAACGACTAGCCTGATGATGGGTCAGTTCCCTCTCTCTTATGTTCTCTTTCTGCACTTTCCCAGCTTTTGTGGGTCTTAAGGTGCTTTCACATAACAACATTGACAGCCCAATTTTATGCACGTTGGGGCGGGGGGAGTTAAACCACAAAAGCCAGTGTACATAAGGAGTGCATATACCCTTGTGATTCTGGGACTGCTAGGGATTGTCCTTACAACAACCCTGCCACCCACTTCCTAGATGGGTGACATTCCTGTGTTCTCCCCACACCTCACCTCACCTCACCTCTCCTGTGGGCTGGAAAACATCTCATTGGTTCAGTTTAAATTAAAGTGAACTCAACCAGAAGCCCATGCCATGTGAACAGGATGGGAAGTCAGTGATTTGCATCCTCACAGTCGGCAAGGGAGCCCATCATGCTGCTGCCTGTTTGCTTTATGAGGCAGGTGCTCCCGAAGGCTACCAAACCAAGGGCCTAACAGGCCATGGCACTGCCCGGCTTGGCCTGGCAGAAAGCTGGCCTCACCGTCCCTTCCGGGTCTGCATTCTCCCATCCGCATTGTACGCACTCTCAACTGAGCTCTCAACTGAACTTGATGGAATCTTAGTGGCTGTTTAATTTACTGAACTCCCCTGGCTGGGCCTCACTCGTCCACCCGTTACAGGGAACCGGAGAGTAGAGATCAATGGGGTGGGTGTGTGCAGCACAAGGTGCTGTTCCCCCTCTCAGAAAGAAGCTACTTCAGCGTGGAGGAGACTGGTCATGTTGCTGCCTGCTACAACCTCTTTGCCTTATGAGAAGGAGCTCCCGTGGCACTGATTAAATGTAACGGCATCCCCCCTCCCATGTTTAATTTACTACCCTTCTGTCCTGTTCCGAGTCTTCCCTGGGTGGCTGGAAACTGAAAGTAGAGATAGACAGGGTGGGCGCTGCACTGCAGCCTCTGGCACTGCTCTCAGAATGACATCATGACTGGAACTGGGGGGGGGGAGTTGTGCCCCCTTGCCCCTACCAGTGGATGCCCATGCGAGGAAGTTATTCAGCCTGTAGCACAAGTTGCACAAAAGCCAAGAAACCACCGGTGGCCAGGGAAAGGGGGCATAGCCATTTGGGGAGCCCTGGAGGGCCAGATTGGAATGGGCCTGCGGTTCTGCACCCCTGTGCTAGATGAATTATACTTTTGCCTATAACTGAGTTAGGACTCCAGCCATTGTATATAAGGTGCTCTCTACTTTTAACTGTTAATTTTATCATTGCTCTTGTTAATGTTTTATTATGTTTTATGGTTTTAAGTCTTGTTATACACTGCCTTGTGAAGGTTAACCCTAAAAAGTGGTTTATAAACCTTTCAAACAAAATCTGTTCTCTGTCGCTCCAGGGGATAGCACCCAAACCAACAGGTTCACATTACAGGAAAGGGAATTTAAACTGAATATTAGGAAGAACTTCTTTCTAGTAAAAGCTGCTGGCACTGAAACAGACTGCCTCAGAATCTCACGCATTCGCCTTTGTTGCAAGTTTTCAAGCATAGACTGGATGGCCATCTATCAGCAATGCTGTAGTAGCGGATGTCCTGCACTGGTGACCTTTGAGTTCCCGTTCAATTCTATGCCCTAACAGTAATTATCAAGAGGACATTCTTTTTAATCCACTGCAAAGGCAATGCGTGCAATCTATAAAAGAACATCTAAGGGCACAATCCTATGACGGTGGTTGGCAGCCTCCAAAGTCAGAGGGTGCCAAGTATCCAACACAGGGAGGCCAGAGCACAGAAGTGATCCTCACCTCCATGCTCAGGCCGCACTGCATTTTCGGTAGACAGGCAATTTCACCTGTCTAGCCGCAGCACTTTTGAGCATGAGGGAAGGAGGCTGGGGCGAGCATAGGAAGCTGCATAACGCAGCTTCCCCAATCTCCTCCTCTCCTGGTGCCTGGGATTGCCCCCTTTTCCCCATCTCTGTTTCCGAGCATGAAGATGTAGCCAGAACCGCACCGGCTACGAGGGAGAGGGGAGAGCATGGTTTCTGGGCTCTGAAGTTGGAAGCTGCTGAGTACCCAATTTCTGCAGCCTCCATTTCCAAGTGCAGAGACGTAGCCAGAACCACATTGGCTACGAGGGGGAGGGGGGGCGCAGTCTCTGGGCTCCAAGGTCAGAGCCCTCTTTCCAACCTCAAATCCCAGAAACCAGACAAACCTATGTCCCCATAGACGCTGGCTAGAGGGCATAGGATTGCTCTCTAAATCATTTAAGGGTGCAATCCAATGCATGTTTAGACATAAAAAAGTCCTGCAACTCCCAGAATGGCTGGCTGGGTAATGCTGGGTAGAGATGTTGTGGAAGTCCAAGGGGGTGTGTGTCTGGCATATTCCCGCTGCCCCAGCTTCCCAGACCCTATTCTGCAGACCACCGCACTTACTGAACCCCGTTTGCTTGGCTGCTGCACTGTCTGCGAGTTCCCTCAACAGTTCCCTCAACAGGCCACCATTTTGCCCCCCCAAAAGAAAAGGCAACTTGGGGTTTTTCATAAATGTAATGTTGCGTAAATGACAGCCGTAAAGGGGCCATTTATGCCTGCATTGTTGCGTAAATGGCCCCTTTTCGGCTGCCATTTACACAACATTACATTTACAGAAAAACTCAAGCCACCATTTTTTCACAATTTGGCAGCTTGCTGAGGGGTCGGGCAGCTACTGGGCATTCACAGGACGTCCACAGACTGTGCAGCAGCTCGCCCAGGGAGCTGAACAGGGCTAGCCAGCTGGCAGGGATTCAACGACTGCCTGGTGGCGTGGATAGTGAGGAGTCCGTCCATCCCTAACGCTGGGAGTTGTAGGACTTTTTTTTGTCTCAACATGCATGAGATTGCAACCTAAATTGTCCTTTTATTAGCATAACGTAATAATAATGTGTAACACAGAATAAGACTGCATGTAAAAATAATGAATCATTGTCAGCGTGAAGCTTTGACATACATAGGTGGAAGATGCTGCCCAAGTGGCAAGTGAAAACAAGCCGCACTTTCCTAGCAGTGCAGCAGGAGCCCCTTAGTTACATGGGTAAAAAGAGAGGGTGGCCAAAATGATAAAACACTTTGGTGTTCAGTTCACTGTTCATCCTCACGCATTGACTCTTTGAATACATTAGTCCTGGGTAACCTTGAGAACCTGAAAGCTACCAGGCCAATTTTAACAATAACCAGGGATTCCTCCCTCTACAGTTATTACATTAACTCAGCAAAGCTAAAAGATTGTGTTATCAACAAATTACTGATGTGAATGGTCACTGCTCTTATCTAGCATAATTTGAGCTTTGCATAGGAATGTTGCAGGCCTACTGTACTACTTGCATTTCTTTATGACACAGTAAATCTATTAGTCTTTAAATGTGTGTGTGTGTGTGGAGGGGGGGGAATGCTGCTTAGTGGGAATATAAATTACCTTAGCAGTAAAATTGTCCACAGTAAGGTTTTTACTGATTTATACAGTGGACACTGAATATATATTAATATATTATTGAATGTACATTATGAACATATATCATGGTTTAATTTTAAAACCTAGAGTAGAAATTGTCAAGAAGTAAAAATATGTTGAAGGGCCTTGTTTAGAAGACTAGCTTGAAAGAAATGCAATTTTTTTAGATGCCATAAGAGTCTTTAAGATGCTACAAGATTCTTTGTTGTTTTTGCAATAACCAACAAACCATGAGCACAACCTCTCTGAAATTTTAGTAAGAACAATCCATGGGATCACTACTTGGTGTTTTTCCACTTACCAATTAAGTAAACCTTTGTTTACTTAAAGGTACTTATAGGTGTGGACTGCAGGGGTCAAACATCCCCAGCTTTCTTGAAAATCCCAGAGGCATAATAGGCACCTCTTTACCTTGAACCTATTAGTAAAGCAATAATTTTTCATGTGGAATCTCTTATTAGAAAGAAACCACTGAAATGTTAATCAGTATACAAATTCTTCTATGCAAAACAGGCTTCATCAGAATCATTAAGGAAACTGTCCAGTATTGTTCTAGCAATAGTGATAGCTTCACCACTAATACATGTACAATGAGTTGATAGCTGAGGTTCTTACCAAGTTTAATTATCTTCCTTAGAGAACAAAATAAGGCTCATAATTCTAATTGTCTAAGAACATCTTCAGCTCTTCCCATGAAGCCAGAAAGCTCCACCTTCTGCAATCTAAAGCTATGGAAAATCTAACAATATGTTATAATACAAAACACGTATAGTACTTTATCGTTATTTGCAAAATAATATTTCAAATATGTGACAAATGATTATTATTTGCAAAATAACTATTTTTACCTTGTAGTCAAGGAAAAACATGTTTTATTCCCACATATTTCATAGGTAGATTGCGTGTGGCACTGAAAGCCAAACTTCCCATTCTTTTGTGCTTGGTATTTTCATGTACATTTGTGCGTATTTTATTTATTTTATCACATTTCTGTATCACCCAAGAGCCAAAACTCTCTGGGCAGTTCACAATAATTAAAATTATAAAGTACAGCACGGTAAAACATACTAAAAAACTTGAAAAGCTACAGAATAACGACAGTATAAAAGCAAAGTTAAAACCAGTACCAGTGTAAAGATTTAAAAATACACTAAAGGAGCAATCCTATGGCCACTAGACAGTGTCTAGAGGGCCATAGGATATGCTCATTTCTGGGAACCGACCTCAGAGCCCGCGCTCCAAGGTCAGTTCCCAGAAAACTGACTTCCCCCCTTGTCCGCACTGCCACAGAGGCAGCATGGAGAAGCCCTGTCCTCCATGCTCAGAAGAGGAGTGCGGACTGACTGAAAAGGGGCGTTCCGGGGCAGGAGAGCAGAGCTGCACGTAGGACACATCCAACGTGTTGCACGGCAGCTTCCTCTCCTGGTCGCCCCCCCCAGCCCCACAAGACAGCCGAAAACAGCTGTCTAGCGAAAAATAGCAAGGCAGGAGAGGTGCGGAGGGAACGATCCCCCCCATGCCTCTCCTGCCTTGCTTTGGATAGGTGGTCACCTCCGAGTTTGGAGGCGGCCGCCTATCTTGATAGGATTGTGCCTTAACGGCACCATCCTATCAACTGCATTCTTGGTGATTGGAAGCCCCCGAACTCAGAGGCATCTAACCATCAAATGCGGGGTGGGAGGAGCGACAGAGGCAAAGATGTCCTCCTGCCTCCCTGTCCTCCCACCCTGCAGATTTCACTACACGGGCTTTTTCACCCATCTGGCAAAGGCGTGGGGGGGAGGAAGCTAGAGGAGGCTCAGGATAACTCATATCCTGGCCTCTCCAGTATTCTCCCCTCCTTGCCCACTGGAACGGCCCCCTTCCTCCTCCTCCGAGGTCGCTTTTCCAACCTTGGATGACAGGTGGTGCGGTTCTTTCCACGCTGGCAACGAGGGGGCAAGAGGGGAGGGTCAGATCTCTGACTCCCCCTTCCGAGATCGGAGCCCTGTCTCCCACCTCAGAAGGGGGAATCCAAACAAACCTATGGTCCGTGGTACACTCACCCAGGGACAATAGGATTGCTCTCTTACAGATTTTAAAACAGAAACTGAGAGACTAAAATGCCTGGGAAAATAAGGTCTTCACCTGGTGCCAAAAAAAACTACCATGTAGGCACCAGGTGAATCTCTCTGAGGTCAGTCCACAACTGGGGCACCACAACAGAAACCGCTCTCTCCCTGGTAGCCACCCGCCTCACTTCATTTTGTGCAGACACCTGGAAAACAGCCTCTTAAGTATAAAAATGCTTCCTTCGCCTATGCTGAAAGTTGGCCTGCACTTAGATTGCTGTGGTAATTTATCCTGCACTTGGCACACATGCAAATGAAGCCATACTTCAAGATGGCACAGAATTGCAGCCCAAGCCTGCTGATATGGTGCTGTCCAGAAACCAGCTATTTATTTCTTTTCAGAGGAAAGGCTTGCAAACGCTATGATTTAATGGCATTCAATACCACTTCAGTAAATGTAATATTAAAGCAATAGCTTTTAGAACAGAATTGGTAACTATGAGATGTCCTTTTTCATGTTCCTTTAAAGCTTTGGCTGTTGTCATGAGCAATTGTTTTCACATGGAAGGCGAATATATGAATAACAGCGATTCTAGACTTTCTTCAATACGTGCTTGTTATATGGAAACAAAAAAGCAGGCTTAATTGCTACAAATAGACCTTGCTCCCATTATCACAGTAGGTCAAACAAGCCATGTTGGCTTAAGCCATGGCACATGCCGTTTGCCTGCTCACCTGCCAGGGCACAGCTTGTCATGTTGTTTGAACCCAGATGGTGTGGCTTGTTAGAGGGGGAAACAACCCCCAAATAACCCATGGCCCACTTCCCCCACCCCCCAATACAAGAACCCTGACTAGCGCCATTGCAGGGTAGGATCATTTCTGGAGTGGGTCTCAGTTCTGTTGCTTTCCTGCAGGTTCCAGGCCTGATCCAAAATTAAAAGGAAGCCTCCAGTTACAGGAGTGGGGGATGCTTTTGCCTCCTCCTTGTCTCAGAGGTCTTGGGTGTGTGTGTTTCTAACACTGCTCCTTACCTTGCTTTCCAAAGGTTCTGATTCCATGTGTTTACCTCCCCTCCACATTCCATGATGGAAAGTCTCTGATCTAATGAGGGGTAGTTGGAAGCACCAACCTTTCACTAGATTGCAGGACCGTTGGGATGCAAGACCAGGACAGCAGGGTGTTGAGGTGACTAGCACAGTTCAGGAACTCTGATTCAATGATGGAATGTGGTATCATTATTACTGGACTTTCACTGCATCATATTTTCCATCCTAGGATGCACAGGCTGATCCACATCTCATAAAAGAAGATTTATGCTTTGATTTGGATTACATTGGCTTTCTTCACACGGAGCTTTTATCCTGTGACTGACATTGCTCCTTTACGGAAGTTTGCGGACTCTTTACATGACGCCGTGACCCTCCAGGGCGTCTCCTGCATTAAATGCCCTTTGTTCCATTTTTAAATACATTGCAGATTTTTATTTGTATTCTACAAATACAGCTATCAAATTACCCCATTGTGTTCTGCTTGAGTTTCCTCCGTGAAAAGAGGAAAAGCGGCGAGAAGAGGAGTGAGATCAATGAAAGATAATGGAAGACTCAGATACAGGGAGAAGGAGGGGGAAAGGAAGCACGTGAAAAAGGGAGTCGATGTGATCCTACATTTAAAATGAAAGCAGAAAGCCCTGTTTTAAATGCAGGATTTTAGGCTGGAGTAGAGATGCCCTGAGAATGGGAGGAGGGGTCCAAAGATGAAGGATGTAGTGAAGGATACAAGACTGGGGGCAGATGGGCACTGGGGCAAGCAACACATGACTCAGCAAAAAGCAGGGGGGAGTGAAGCACAAGTACCACATTTATACTCATAGATGCAAACATGCATAGGATTGGCCTGTGCAACATGTGTGCCCTATTTTAAATTAATTAAATTCTTAGAATGTATAAGCAGAGCAAGTTTGATAATGCTTGATTAGTTACTTTGCTGGTTTTGCTTTCGGTTCAACATTTATTTATTTATTACATTCATACTCTGACTTTCTTCCATCACAGACTTCAGGGCAACATACACATGACCCTCAGGCAGCCTCTCATCCAGGCACTAATCAGACCTAGAAGCACTTTGCTTCATCAAAAATGCTGCACCACATGCTTTCAGACCCCACTCTGCAGCTTAAGATAAGCTTTGCAAGGGGTTGGGTGTCAGAATTAAAAGTTTAGAATTTAAATAAATATATATCTTATTAAAGATTGTTCCTTTCCTGAGTCCACTCCCCGCAGGGAGCATTTCCTAATGGCTTGACTCCATTAGCTCCAACCTCTCCCAGCCAATTAGATCATCTTCTCCTTCTTTAGGAAGATTTCTGTCTCCCAATTTTCACACTCCCTCTCCTCTGGAGGATTAGGCCTGAAACAGCATGGGGAATAGTAAGCAAGTGTGTGAGACAGCAGAACAACTTTCCCTGGCCTGGTGCTCTCCAGATGTGTTGGACTACAACTCCCATAATTCGCAGCCAGCATGCCCATTGGCCAAGGTTTCCATGTGGGAAGACAGCCTTTGGCCATACTGGCTGGGAATTATGGAAGCTGCAGTCCAACATATCTGGAGGGCACTAGGCTGGGGACAGTTGCGGTAGAGGCTATTTATTTCTTACATGGTACAGAAGTTAAAGCAGGTCCCTTAACTTACAACATCTATGTTTCTCAGAGTAAGAGAGAATTGAAGCACCTCAGCTCTTCTCTTAAACTGAAGGGATTTTGGTCCTAGAGTTTGTGTGTGTGTGTGTGTGTGTGTAGACAGAGAGAGAGAGAGGGGCGGGCAGGCAAGCAAGCAATTCACTGCATTACATGAGCCATTTCGGGAGGGGAGGGGAGGGGAGGTCAGCAAATCTTAAATTCATGGTAAGTCTGTAACAACCTTGTATTGCCCCAGTAATTTTTACATCCATGTTTTTATTATCTTTATAGTTTGGCCAAAGGTTCAAGTGCAATAAGAACATAACATAGTCCATTGTTGTTATTAATATTACTTCAGGTGAGACAGGCTAACGATGAGACAAAGTCTCTTACTACAACTCTGGGATGCAGGCCATTGCTGTTACAATGGAATGCAAGGCAAGAGAATCCAGGCAGAGATCTTAAAATACATACAGAGCAGATCACTCCAGGAAGTGAGCCAACCAGAGCTACAATTGAAATTGAAATATAGGTTATATAGTCAAAGAATGAAGCATGTATAAAGGTTCTACAAATTTTATGGATAGGGAATAGATATGGATGACTTTACTGTTGTGTATGACAGAGAACAAGAATTCACAATATCCTTCCCTCCTCTTCCTCACCCATGCACACAACATTCACCCCCCTCTTTCTCCCCCACACGTGTAGCACCCGTCCCCCCACTCTCTCATACTCGCAAACAAAGGCAGCAACGCTCCTGTCTCATTTTCTCTCTCTCACACACACACGCGCGCACAAGCACTCCTTCTTAAACACAGGTGACTGTGGCAAAATTCCTGTCCTTCCCACATACACATCGCAATATATACTGCATTGCTCTCCTCCTTCCTGGTTTCCACTGCCACTTGGGGGGGGGGGGGAATAGCCACTATTCTGGAAGATTAAATCTGCCAGTCAGGCTATGTGCTGCATTTCCACTTCTCATTGCTGCCCTCAAAATGCCAACTTGATACATGTTGTGTAATTTTCCCCTTCAACCATTTTTTTTAATGGGAGCTTTATAACTATAAGTATAAATCCTCATAACTTTAGCAATACATATTCTTTCTAGAGCAGCACATATCCTTGAATAATAACAATAATGAATTATATATAGGAGAAACTTGAGGCTATCTTTTGGCGGGCATAAAAATGGTTGAATACAACAGACACCTGTCCTTCAAAGCAAAATACTGGAACCGCTATAACTCTACCATTCTTCACTGAACTTTTTTAATTGGCCAGGACCCTCACTAGTTATATTCTCCAACCTAAATTGGAGAATATACAGATAAGACAAATCATCTTGATTATAATGAATCAAATGCTCAGGTGTTGTAATGGTAGAACTGAAAAACTAAGCTGCTTTAAAACTATACAACCAGTATAGTTTAAAACTATACAACCAGGCAAAATTAGTAAGGCAGAGATGGCCCCGCATCAGGGATGGAGACTGTGTGGCCCTACAGGTGTTGTTGGCCTGCAACTCCCATCATCCCTCACCATTGGCTGCACTAGCTAGGGATGATGGGAGTTGCAGTCCAGCAACATCTGGGGGGCCACACGTTTCACACCCCTGCTATACATGTTTAGAAAACTGGGAACAGATCCCCCTTTATGTTCATATAAAGAAACTCATCTCTTGCCAGATGTAAACTGGCATGCTTCCACAAAAGTAACTTTCCAACGAGTATATGCTAGAAATTTGCCGTGACCCATTCAACAATTTAAAGATGCAATCTCATGCAAATTTCTACAGAGTAAATTCCATGGAACCTTAATATCGGTACATTTTTAAAGATTTTGTGTAAAAGGAGGAAGTCGGTGTATACAGGTAACATTGGCGCATACTCCAACTGTTCTGCAGGTAATGGACATCTGTTTTCATTTCTAATTTATTGTACCTTAAGTTACTCACGTGAAGTTCGTTAAAATCTACTTCTCGCATCTATCACTTGCATAGAATACTAAGTTAAAGTTAAGTGGACGAGAACTTGAGGAATCTCTCTCTCACCCCAAATAAATTGACTGAATATTAGGTATGGCGGGCACATATAACATTTTGGCCGCAGGCAAGATTCCTTGCTTCGGATTTTTCTGCGGGATGCCGACCCCGCCAGCCTAGTCCCCTCTGAGCACGCGAAAGGGCGCACAACGGACCACGAACAGGACTGTCTGGCACGCAGGCGCCCCTCAGTCCATGCCACCGACGCTGAGCGGGCTGAGACGCCTTTCCTCCCCCGCCATTGATCAACTGGGCGGCGCCAGCGCTGCCGAGGGCGGGGCAGCCGAGGCTTGGCCAGCTAGCTGTATGCGGCGCGAAGAGGCAGCCAAAAGGCCACTCTGACTGCGCTCCGCTTGCGCTCGCACAAGCGGTCGGCGAGGAAAGGGGTGGCCGGACGAACATTGCCCAGCCGGCCTTTTCGCCTGCGCCCAACGCACACGTGGCAATCTCTCCTTGTCTCGCCGCCGCCGCCCTGCACTGAGACCAGCATCCGAAAGAAGGGCCGTCGGCACCATGGGCAAGGGGGTGAGGAAGGAAAGGGGCGGTACGGAGGACCCAGCGCGGCCCGCCGAGTGTCTGCGAGGGAGGGAAATGGCGCGCCTCTCCGGCGCCTTCTCGTCCCGGCTGCCCTGTCTGCCCGCGCCTTGGCGCTGCTAGATCCCGCCCGGCGCGGTCCGGCGGCGGTAGCACCACCGTCTGTTGGTAGCCAAGCGATGTTTCCCTCGCCTGCTCGCACGCGACGGCGAAGTCTGCCGGAGTCGGGGCGCGGGCGGGGGGACGCTGCTGAGGTCCCTGCTCCCGGCTATTTGCTTACCGGCTTAGAAGAGAGAGGGAGCTGGCCGCCGGGGACTGGGAGGAGGAGGGAGATCTGGGCGTCAGAAGCGAGGTAGTGGAATTTGGACCAGGGCATTTCCTCGGCGGCAGAAGCGGGCCAGGGTGGCGTGGGGGGAGAACGCGGAGGCTTCCTGGTGGAGGCGGAACAAGATCGGGCCGTTGGGCGGGCAATTCCTCCTTCGGGAGCTTACGGTGGTGGACGAGCGACTGGAGCTGGAAGCCCGCGGGAGCGTGGGTGGCGGTGGATCGGACGACCTTCTACAAGGGGGGGTGGCGGGAAATCCCGCGGTGACACCATCGCTACCGGGCATCGTTTTAACCTCAATGCCCACGAGTGTGTGATTCAGAGTGGCACGTGGAGGCCTAACTCGCATTTCCCAGGGCCGGTCTAGACAAGTGGCAGAATTGCTGGGGAGATTCCGGACTGATAGAGTGGGGTGGGGGCTCTTTTTGAAAGTCTCCCTACGTTAAAATGTAATAAATCAGTAGATTAGCTATAGCTAGAGGTTTAAATGTAACCCTAACCACAGCCCTCCCCAACTCGGTCCCTCCCGATATTTTAGACTTCGACTCCCATCAGCCCCAGGCAACATGGGCAGTGGTCAGGAATGCTGGTAATTGTTGTGTGAAACTTCTGGACGGCGCCAGGTTGGGGGTATCTTCAAAATATGACTTCTCCGCTGCAATTTGTAGTGGTGCAATCCAGAATTCCACCATCTGATTTTGTCCTAATGTGTGGATTGGTTCTGGTTTGGTCATCTCAGAGTACTGGGCCTGGAGTGATGCAGTAACTCCTGCAGTATTCTTGCCAGGAGATTGAATAATCTCCACCTTCATTTACTGGTCTGTGCTTAGCTTTCTTTATTCTATGGCACAAAGTCCTTTCATTTCAGCTGAAGTCCACTGTTGCACACAGATGCATGTAAAGTTGGTCACATGCTTTTCAGTGGGGAACGTCCCTGAAGAGGAAGAATAAAGGCCACTTATTTCCATATACACCCCTTGCATTGCCTTTAGGACAGGGATGGGCAACATGTAGGTCAGGAAAAAAAGAAGAAACACCTGGAGGGCCACAACTCCCAACATCCCACAGCATTGACTATGCTGGCTAGGGCTGATAGAAGTTGTAGGCCAAAACGTCTGGAGGGCCATAAGTTGCCCACTCCTGCTTTAGAAGAAGGTAGCCGTCTTAATAATAACAAAGTTACAGAATGGGTTATTGTGGCTTTAAAAAGTGAAAATGACATTGTTATTTCTAAACCAGCTTAGAGTCGAGATAGTAGATAGGGAACTGAATTGCCAGTGTGAATTTTAAAATGGTGGAAGCCTACAAGTGGGGAGGGTTTTTTTAAAAAAAATTAGGTAACAACTTTTGTCCACAGTGTCCACTCATGGGTAGCTTTAGACTGAACGTGCAAGTTATTTGTGCGTCCAACTGGTGGCGCTTCTTGTTGCCTTCTGTTCCCTCCAGCATATCAGTTCTGTGTTGTGCTCTGCTGCCCAGGTGTTAAATGTTTAACTTCTTAGGAGTGTGTTCCTGTTTTATCTAGTGAAACTCTTGCTGAGGTCTGGGTGATTTCTGGAGAGGCTATGCCTAGAAAAGCAGCAAAATGTGTGGAAATTATCCTAAACTAAAAGTGAAGAACCCTTGCCTTTTTAAGCCTGAACACAAAGTTTATATATTATATTTTTATTTTGCCTTTCCTCCAAGGAACTCTGTGTGGTACATAGTTCTCTCCCCCTCTCCCATTTTATTCTTGCAACAACCTGTGAAGTTAGGCTGAGAATGATGATTGGCCCAGGGGAGTATATAATGTTGAAATACCCTTCAAACACTGAATTTGAATGCAGAGGAGTTTTCCTTCAGTTCTTTTTCTCTTGAGGCCTCAGGGACCAAGTTCTGAATGATGATTGCTAATTAGAGTTGCTTATTAAGCAGGACAGGTGGAAGCTGGAGAGGCTGTTGCCTAATAGAGGAAACTTCTGTATCCATGAGATCCTGCAGCTTGATGCAATAGTTTGCATAGTTTTCAGTATGCTATGCAATTATCACAGAGGGTATACTGTCATTATGATGCCTTTTGGGTTGTAGCTTCCGGGCTGTAGACAGTCAACTCATTCTCATGAAGTTGAACCCATCCTGGGTGTCTTCCTTTTTCTTGCCATATGTAAACCATGATCACATCACTTAGTTTCAAAACTAAGTTGTTTGCATTGGATTTGTTGGGAATATTTCTTGCAGCCTATAGCAACAGAAGATCCTCTGTATTTAGTGCTTGCTTGCTGCTTCAGTCCTCTTGCCCTTCCCAGTCAAATCTTAAATACATTTAACTCAGAAACAAGCCTTACTGAGTTCAGTGGGATTTACTGCCTCACAGGACTGCGTAAGGCTGCAAACTTCTGTGTATTGCGCAGCCCACAACAGTCATGCTGCCTTGTAAGTTAACAGCCAAGGAGGTCAGGCCTGATGGCACTTTGTTACCTTCTTGTAGCAAAATATCTGAGGATAAATGGCTGGAGAGATCACAGTGCACAGGCCAGACTGTAAGATGCTTAGCAAATTCATACACTTTCTTCCACAATTCTGTGTGTATGTGAGCAGCTGGCAGTTTCCCAGGAAAAACTAGTTAGAATGAGGTACTGGTGGTGAACATCAGTTTGAACTGGCTTTTACCAGTAACAACTAGGTGTTTTGTTAATTCATTGCCATTTGCAGTCATGGAGTTGTAACCTGAATTGCAACAAAACGTAAGAGCTTTGGTTGAAGGCTGTCTGTTATTGGCTTGGCTATGTTAAAACAAACAAAGCTGAGATTCTGCAGTCTGGGAATTCTCCTTGTTAGCACTGGCTTCATCAAGCAAACCACAGAGGGATCACACATTCAGGAGAGTCAGTTTGAATTTCAAGTAAAAAACAACAACCACGCCACACTGAATACAGTGACTCCAGTGAACGTATTTCAACATCAGAAAAATGGAAAATTACTTGAACCTGTTTTGTTGCTCTTTGAGTGAGATAGACCTTTGGATTTTTGGTGCTTATGTAACTACTGATTCCAGTGTAGCTGCAAAGCATAACCTGCTCACACCAGATTATTATGATGAATGCCAATAGGACCCCTCCAGTCTAATTGGGCTGGTGGATATTGGACTGTGCTTTTTTTCTTCAGCATGCCATTTCCAGTGTTAAGAATTATATGAAGTTGGGATTATGGCCTCCTTCCCAGGATAGCTATTGCATCTTCAGCGCTTGGTATATATGAACAACCTTGTAGTGGTGTAACTAAAATCCCTTTGTACTAACAGCATTTTGTAAAAACTAAAACAGTCTATGTATGCACAGAACATCAACAGCTTTTGATAGTAACCACATTTAAAAATCCCATTAAAACCTTCAGATTCGTGCTTGTGTAGCAACAGGCTACAATACTGGTAAATAATTTTGCCAATATCCATAGTGTTTTTTCCTCTGATTATTTTTTAAGAATTTCAGATTTTTTTCTAACATAGGTACAAAGGAGAACATTTGTATAAACAATGACCCATGGCTTCCTATACTATCCAAGCTACATGGGCAGGTTCTGTCAGGAAGGTACACTTTTCCATTGCCCCACCAGGGCTGATGACTTCCATCTGAGAAATTAAAATGGTCTCAGTGTTTCTCGCATGTAGTCAGCTTAAAAAGTTTATTTCTGTGTCGTTGCTTTTTACCACTAGTTTAGTTATATAAAAACTCATAATTTGAACATCCTAGAATAAGGGAAAGCTAGAATGCACAGTGTGTGGGTGGTTACTTTTATCATTGCAGGGGTTGCATGAATGTTTTTATGCCGCTAGTGGCATATAGATTATCACTGTTGCACAGGGAGTTTGTTGTATAGGTTTTTTTTTTTAAATACTTTGTACTAAGTGAAATAGGTAACAGATACATATGTAAGTGTGGGAAACTACTGTTCAGTTTCTACTGTACCTTTCTAGTAGAAACTACTGTACCTTTCTCCTCCCTCACTTACAGGGAACTCTCAAAATCTTTTTCACTTTCCAACACTGAACCTCAGAAATTGTGCTGATCCACAAGTCCCTTTGTTGGGTTCCCAGGTGTGACATGGTTTGGTGTGGTTCCAGCCAAAATTGGGATAGCAAGAAAAGAGCCAAGATCACTTGAGGACCCAGAAAAAGTGATCCTGAGATTAGGCATGTTTAGAATTGAAGTCTGTGACCTTGGTCCACATCAAGACTTTGTTTCCCTGCAGGGTCTAGATCAGTAGGAGGAAAGTGTATGTGTTTTACAGCTCCATACTTTGTTTTAAATAAACTGGGTTGCATCCAATGGTGTCATTACACTGACAGAAGCAGTTCCATCAGCAGAACAGGGAGGGAGTGATTTGCTTTTCTGCAGCCTCTAAATCTGCTCTAGGGGCTGGGAATCCCTCCAGAACAGATTTTTGGCCAGCACAGGGCTGCAGGGGGAAGGAAAAGGGGAGAAAGTCCCATACCACTAACAGATTTCCACTAGAGTGAAATGGGATAGAACCCATTGAATATGCTTATAACAAGGGAGTTTACATTTTATTAACACTTAAGTGTACATAGGAAGCTGCCTTATATTGCGTTGGTCCATCCCTTGGATTGCCCTTGGTCCATCCAGCCAGTGACACTGACTGGCAGCAGCTCGCCAGGGTTTCAGGCAGGAATTTTTCCTGCTCTACCTGGAGATGCCAGGGATCGAACCTGGAACTTTCTCCATGCAAGGCAGGTGCTCTACCACTGAGCTGCAGCCCCTCCACAAGGGTAAGGAAAGCATTATATCATACTCACCATTTTATTCTGAATCTAAACTAATTGTTCCCTTGGTTAGCATGCAGGTATGGGGTAATAAATACAGCTGTTGTCAAGACGTTTGTGTCAGCAGTTGCGACTAAGTGTTTCTTTGCATAGACGTTTACAGCCAATGGCTGTCTGCTGCGGGATATTTTTGTCAGGGGAATGGACCTCCGGAGCTACAGTCTGCAAATGATGGTTGTGACTCAGTCAGAATCCATAAATCTTGGGGTGGCTTATTAGCTGCTCCATAATTTGGTCACCACCATGCACTGTGTATGCATGAAAACTTTTGAGTACAGGAGACTGTATCCCTCATCATACTGTGGTTTCAAGTAGGTAACAGCAGCAAGTGTCTTGCACTGCTTCTTTGTGCTCTAAAGCTTAGCGGAGCGAAATGAGAGAAGGAGCTTCTTAAGTTGTGCTTGTGAGAGAGGCCGTCCTCAAAGGCATTGCCCCTGGTGAGTTAGTAAGTGGATTTGTGGAAGTCTGCCATGTGAAAACTTCCAGTGGGAATGAATGACACAACTGGTACACAAAAATTGGTCTGTGTGCAAGACATTCAAGGAGCAGACGGGGTGGTCTGCTTGCATTCTCAATGCCAGGATTAAACTTGTCACAATGAGCTTCCCAGTTGGTGGCAGGTTTCTCCCCCATCACCTTTTGGGGGTGTGGGGAGTTCAAACCCGCTGCTGCTTCCAATGTTACTTGAAGCATGCCAGACCGAGGGCTTGGCTGATGGCTTGGGATGACAGATAAGAGGAAAAAGAAAGTGGCTATGGCATGTAGATATGGTTTCCTTCACACTTAGTAGGGGAGGGAGCAAGTAGCACAATGGGGGATGACTGTCCATGTTGAACAGAGCTGGATTGCCATGCCCTAGTGCTCCTGCTCCTAGCACTCAGTCAAATTCAGACAGCCTCTGCTGAGTAGCGCTCCTGTTGGCATCCCTGAGAAGGCACAGGCAGCTCACGCGATGCTTCAGAAAGAGATAGCAGCTTGGCTTGCTTGTACAAGCAATAATGCCAGTTCATGGGAAGGGATGCTGTGGCCCATATACGGAGTGAAAGGCCTGAGGGGGGAGGAGCTTGTCAAAGTAGCCAGCCTTTCCCTGAAATGGTCAAATGAGAGAGGCAGTTGCTGCCTGCCTGGCTTTCCGTCCCCAATTCTGGAACTCCTTGAGTGAGTTTGCAGACAGATTTACACTGCAAGACCTGGTACTGATAGCATATTCATGCCAGAAAATGCCACCAAGAGCAACACTGTACAGGAATGGGGGAAGAGGGCAGTTGTGAACAATGATCTTAGCACTGGGCATGTCTTCTTAAGTAAGTAACATGCTTGCAGTGTCAAATGCATTTGAACCAAAGCAGGCTCTTCAAAGAGGGTAAGAACTTGAAGCAAAATGTGGTACACCTTATTTTAGTGAAGTTGAAGATTAATTCTAAGTGTGCACTAGGTATAGAGACAGTAGCCACATTGGAAGCTTGCTTAGTGGTTGGAAATAGAGATGTGAAGGCCTGGAAAAAGCTGGAAAAATTCAGGAAAAAATTGGGTTTTTTTTCCAAGGACTGTTTTTGGTTTTTCTGAAAAATTGAACAGCTTTGGATTCTGAATTTTTTTCTTTTGGAATTTAAGATATTTATATATTGTTACCCAGCCTTTACCCAAGGCTGGTTACCCAAAATGATTCCTAAAAACTATGTGATAAGAACACTTTTTAAAGAAAGACTAGAGATGTAAAATTTCTGGAAATAATGAAGCCATGGGGGAAATACTTTCTCATCCTGTCTGTATGATTCCCAGCATCCATTCCCCCCACTCTCAAATAATAGATTAGAAACTGGGGTGGCGGCTGGCTGGATAGTAAACATCAAAGTTTGGCTTCTAGAGCAGGCAGCATTCTGCTTTCCTTGTCAAATATATTGATTATGCCAGATGGTAAATGGCTGTGGCATTTTTTCCAGTCTTGGTGAGGAAAAGTTCATTGCCTATGACTAGTCTATGAAGATAATTGTTGTTCTGCATCTGTTGCTGAAACCACAGAACAGTAGTAGCTCCAGCTCTCCTTGAGATGCTGTTTTAATGATGTCGCTATAATAGCAGAACAGATTCCCAGGGACTTTGTTTTATGTACTTTGGTTTTATCTTGTCCAGAATGAAAGTTCAGCACTCCTACTTGTCTAACCCTCAGCTTTCTCTTACATTTGGAATATGGCACAGGCAGTGCTAGTTGTCCGAGGCCCCCAAATATGGAGAAGCGCTTGCCATTTTTACAGAGGGAAATCCAGAAACAAGAGGGAGGGTGGAGGAGAGAAATGTCACTTTCTAAAAGTAGCATCAGACCTTTATTTTTCACTAAGATTCTTAATAATGCTTACACCAACTCTGTAAGTTGCAAATGAGGGACTGAGGCAGCGAGAGCTTGGCTTGAGGCATATTACTGTTCACTTCAGTGCTCTTCATATCTAAGCACAATGCTCTTTATTATATCCTCTGTCTGCCCACTCATCCCATAACTTGTAGCACAATCCTACATGGCTATTCAGAAGTAACCCCATTGAGTTCAATGGAGCTTATACTCAGGTAAGTGGATATAGGGTTGTAGCCTTAACACATCTTCAGAATGTTGGGTATTGCAACAATATTTAGCTTTACAAGTACTAACAAGTGCACACAGAATAGATGTGCTTACTTTAATATTGTTTTGCATTACATGAGTTGCTGACATAACGTTTGACATAGGTAACTGTGCTTACTTTGTGCAGAACTTGAGAGCTCTGTGTGTGTGACCCAAAGTGTGTGTGTGTGTGGGGGGGGGGGCGTGGGGTTAGAACTTGCCCTTTTGGTTCACAAATCAACATGACTAAGTACATCCCTTAATATTTGCAGGTTTGAATTTTCTCTATTTGATTAACGGTTGCGCTGAGGGACTGGAAATTCCACATCGTTGCTTACTTGCTTGATCACACGTGTTTATAGCAAGAAGCTTTACAGTGGTTAAAGCATGTATTGCATCATAAATAGAAACACTGGTAGTTTTAATATGTGGCAATGTTTCCCTTGGGCAGGTATCTGGATAATTTCAGTGGGTACTTGTTGGTTTATAGTATTGACTCATTCCATCTTCCTCACCCACAATCATAGTTAACTGTTCTTGGCTTTCTTTAAAGCTCATGGGAATGTACAACCCATTTGCCCAGCCTACAGTGTCCTGGCACCTGTTCCCACTCAGCTTTGCACTTCATTGAAGTTTCTTGTATAATTACCACAAGCAAGTGGGTTTTTAAGTTCTTGTAGATTCATTGCTTCCACTACTCTGACCTGTTATAGATTGGAGTAGATGGTGAGGAAGCAGGTTAATGTTGCCCAACATCTATGAAAACCTATACTAAAAACAGGAAGAATGTGTCAGGCTGCAGCTCTGATCTGTGGAGTCTGCAGCAGAGGCTGGCTGGGATGTGTAAGCAGTACATTTCAGTAATTCGCAAAGAAATGGGGGGGGATTCCAGAATTTTCCAAGCGCATGAGTGAACTGGATTGCAGGGGCAGAGAGAACACTGAAATGCGTGAACCACTGTGTGTGTGTGTGTGAGAGAGAGAGAGAGAGAGAGAGAAGAACTTGGAGGACATGGAAAGAATAAAGCAGGGTTTTTGTTCTCTGCCTCTTCATGATTCATAAGTTGCACTTCCTTTTAGCTAGAAAAGGAAGGGGTAATGAAAACCACCCTTTAACAAACAGTCTCTGGTGTACTTATCTGGGGTTAATCTAAGATTTCTAGCTCAGTTGTATCAAGAGGCTGGCAGAGCTGAAGTGGGGCTTTTCTGAAGATTGTGCTGGATTTTTGTTTTCTCCCCTAACATGACTTCTCTTTTTTAAAAAAACGAGGAGGTGGAAACAGTGCGGTGAAGGGTACGTGAAGAATGTTGAGTATTTTCAGTTCAGCCTCACTTTCTGCACAGATAAGAGACACAGGGAACAAAAGCTCCCTTCCAGTTACTAAAAACAGCCTGCAGTGTTCTTCGAAATGTTGCATAGCCCTGAGCACACTGCAAAAAGTATGAGGAAAATAAATATTTGATCCTGTAATTACGTTGGACTTTAGGTACTATGTGAGAAATATCTTAAAAAAGCAAAACTGAACTTCCTGTAATTCTGTCCATAACCAACTGCCTTCTGCTTGCCTCTGTTTTCTACCGGTTGTATGAACTCCAAAGCTTTAAGTTAACATGATCAACAAATACCTCAGATATTCCACAGTTAATGTGACTATTGTTCATTCTTACTGGCTTGGCCTAGTTTGTCTACACAGGCACCAGGTACAAACACAGAACTTAATGTTTCTGCTATGCTGATTTTTTTTTTCTGCCTTAGGTTCACAGGGGTGGGGGAATTGTGTTGGCTTCTCACTTAACCGACAAATGAAGCCTTCAACTCATGGCTGTTTGGGAAGTAAAGGGGGGTTGTTCCCCAAGTGAGTGTGGGGTGAGTGGGCTTAGAAAAAGCTTCCTATGAGCACAGTGCCCCCTTGATTTGTTGCAGGGAGGAGGGGGCTGAAGCATAAAGACCTGTGCCCCCCATCTTCAGTTCTTCATAGGTCCCTCTTGTCACTCCCCCCCCCCCTGCCCCCAGGTCATCACTAATCACAGGATTAATCTTGCATCTTTATCAGCATAAAATAGCTTTTGTACAAATAAGGTTATGCAAGTCAGGGTGGGGGAAAAGAGAAGGACAAGTACAGAAAGTTGCTCAGTGGATTCTGAGGGAGTGGGGGGATGACATGCAGTCTTGAAGGCATTTGGACTGTCATGATTGGCTGTAATCTTTGGAGGGAAGGATTCATTTCTCTTGTTGCAAGCTGTGACTACCATACCCGAATACATGAAAAGGTATACTTCCTCCCACCTCCAGAGCATGTAGGTCAGGAGCTCTCGTAAGGGATTAGCTGCTGCTAGAGGACAAGTAGAAGTTGAAGGTCCCATTCCTATCTTGTGAACTGGCCATTCCTATCTTGTGAACTGGCAAGTTGTGAACTTAGCATCTTCTTCAGCTGCTTCTTGCAGAATTCCTACTTTGGGTCCAAGTGAAAATTTTGCAGCTGAAGGAAGGACCTCCTAAGTTCATGTCCCTCAGGCAGTGCCTAGGAATGTTGCCAGGCTGTGGGTGTGACAAGTGATATAGGAGAGGTGCTAGCATAGCACTCTTGCTAAAATATTTTTAATTCGCCCTTTTCCACAGATTCGCATGTGGTGGAAAGCATACTGCTGTGTGCAACCATCTTTGCTCATTCTTCTGCCAATAGCTATCTGGAGGCAGGAATGAGGTCCTCAAAGTAGAATAAGCGTAGAAGGGGAGCTGAGTTCAAAAAGTTGAATTGAATGATTGGGGGGGGGGGGTTCTTCCCCTGTAGTTCATTTCATAAAGTCTGAAACATTCTGAAACAGACTTCTAATAATTGTCCCATGATGTAGCAACGTGAAATGGATAGGTTGTGCTAATCTTGTGATAAGACTTGTATGAAATGTTCTTGGAAACCACCACATTCTTAATGAAATTAGATGTGCAGAATGTTTCTAAAGGATCCATTGTATGCATACACAATTTCCTTACATAAATTTACAATTCCTTTGGATGTAGCTAGAGTGACTGACAGAGAGAGTGCACACGACTGTAGGGGGGCTCCCTCCAGTGCAAAATATTCAGTAAAGTTGAGTAATTATGCTCACATCAGCTCAATCCAGGCATAACATTAAACTATGATAACCACAGTTCAGAACCTAAACCATGGTTTCAGTTTCAGCAAATTCATTTAGGGCTACTTGTTTGCATTTGTTTTCTTGCCTCACAGCACCTAACTTGATGAGTCCACTCCCATGTCCAGGTGCAGCAACCTCTGGAGGGAAAGTGATGGCCATAACTATGGTTTGTCAATTCAGATATCACGCCAAACATAAAGTGGGGTTAGCATAAACCCACTTTAAACCATCCAATTTAAGCTATGGTTTCTACTTTGCTGGCTGATTGTAAACCATGGCTTATCAGTTCAGACGTCATACCAAACCATAGCTAAACTTACAGACTTGAGCTTCTACTCCGCCCCCAGTAATTTCTAAGGAGTAGTTTTTTGGGTCTACAGTGTGACAACATGAGGGCAATCTGACAAGTTGTTGACCAAGGATTTTGGCAGGCTTTCCCCCTTCTGGTAAACTGTATCTGCCCAAGGAGACTTGTCCTGCAGCCTTTTAAAATTGAATAGGTGCTTAGCTTGTTGAGTGGGTGTGGCTGTGTTTGGTTTTTTAATCTATAAATGGCATTTCATTGTGCTTTGCTATAAACTGCTCAGGCTTGCTGTGGACCAAGCAAATATACTGCACCAGCATGAATGGCTGATGAAAATATTTTTTGCAGTCTTGGTCTATTGCATTGCAGTGAAATTTTGTGCATGTTTACTCAAAAGTAAATCCCACCATGTTCAATAAGCCTTAGTGCTTGAGGGGATTCAGGTGTCACAGAAGGGTTGCTTCTAGAGTATACAGAAGATCAATGATAACTGTTTGATGGACAGGGTCATAGCAGAGAGGTAGAGAACATGCTTTGCATCGGCACGGTTTCAAGTTCAAGCACTGCAGTTAAACCTTCAGTTAGAGGGTGTCCGGTAACGGGGTTGGGAAGGACTTCTGTCCAAGACCCAGCAGAATTGCTGCCAGTCAGAATTTGACAGTACCGAGTTAGATGGGCTGATATCCTGATTCAGTGCAAGGCAGCTCCTTATCCTCATGTCTCTGGTTTTCTTTTAGACTGGACGTGACAAGTATGAACCTGCAGCTACATCTGAACATGGAGCCAAGAAGAAAAAGGGGAAGAAAGACAAGGATATGGATGAACTGAAAAAGGAAGTTTCACTGGTAAGATCAACTTCTGATCTATGGGAGAAGTTCAGCACATGAAGTAAGGTTTGGGGTGGTGCTATTAAGCCTTTTCCATTTCAGACTCCTCAAGAGATTCTTTCCTAAACTTCAGCTGCTTACCCTATCCCTTCTGTTAATGTAGCCTCAAATCTGGTGGATGATGTTGATCTACAACAGCCTTCCCCAGCCTGTTGACCTCTAGATGTGTTGAACCACAGCCCCCATCACTGCCAGCCAGTATGGGAATTGTAGTTCAATAGATTTGGAGGGCACCAGGTTGGGGAAGGCTGATTTAGAAGTTACGTTTAAGCTCCTGAGCTCTATTGGCAGTCTGTCCTCTTTTTAAGACTGTTTGAATTACTGTGAATAAGTTGCCGGTGAACAAAACTCCTGCATTTGCAACAAAAATAGTGTGTGGCGTAAGCTAGCCTAGCTGTCACTGTGCCATAAACCTCAATATACCCACCTACATTTCAGCCTCTCATTACTCTCTGCCAATTGCACTCTAACTTTCTCTTCCTCCCACCTCCCCATTTGGGGGGCAGGGATGACATGATGATAATACTAGGTGGCATTTTTGTTTTGTTTTATGTGTGTGTTCACACTGGAATGGGGGAGGGCAGAGTAAATTTTATATTGTTGACAGAAGCCTAAAATCGATGACAAGGAAGCTTCCTTGTGTATAATAATACAAATGCTAAGTATTATAGTGCATTTAGAGCAGGGGTGGGCAACTCTGGGAGATCTAGGGGCCATTTTTTCCTGCTAGTCCCCTCGCACTGTGGGCCATAGCTCTCCCCCCGAGGCACAGAAAAAAAACCAAATTAATCTTAAAATGGTGTCCAGAGCGCCAAATAGCATCCTTACACCAAAAAAAGCCAGTGTGGTGTGGTTGTTAAGAGTGTTGGACTGGGACTCTGGAGATCCAGGTTCTAGTCCCCACTTGGTGACTTTGGGCCAATCACTGACTCTGAGCTTAACCTACCTTACAGGGTTGTTGTGAGGATAAAATGGAGAGGAGGAGGACTGTGTAAGCTGCCTTGGGTTTGTTGAAAGAGGAAAAAAGGAGGGATATAAATGGAATGTATGAATGGTTAAAAAAAGAGTCGGCATGGCCACTCTGAATGCCAGCTTTTGTTTTGTTTGCTTTTTTACAATTTTGGGAGCCAGCAGGGAGAGCCTCAGTGGGGTGTTGCCCACCCCTGATTTAGATTATTCAAAGTTCTTAACATACTTTATCTTGTTATCTTTACAGTACCTCTGTAAGGTAGTTCATCAGTATTATCTGCATATTGCAAGGGGCTGAAGCTGAAAGAGAGTGACTTTCCTATGACTATCTCGTATGCTTATGGCAGAAGTGAGATTAAACTGGGACTTCCTGACTGAAAGCTCAGTCTTTTATGCTGGGTCTCTTAAAGTTGGTCTGTACCTCAGCAGGCTCTGAAGTGTTACAGTGTTGGGATCGAGAGACAGTGGGACTTCAGAAACATTTTAGAGGACCATAATAATATCTACATGTGTTCTTGAATGGACAGAGCTAGATAGTAGTGTGTAATCCTGTGCATGCTTCTTTGGGAATAATTCCTATTTGAACTCTTGAGTGACTGATTTCTACATAGTTTCAGCTGGTGAAACACATTGAGCATTTGCTTAATAAAGGCTTTTCAGATGGCTTTAATGTAACCTTTGTATTTCTAACAATGAGGTAAATTATCATACAAAACCGTTAACATTTCAAAATACTTGCTGTGCTCATCTAAAATTTTAAACTGCTAATTTCAACTTGAATCCCCATCAAAGAGAGAGAGAGAAATAATCCAGTCCAGTCCTGCATGATTCTTTTCCTTGTTTCTCAGTTTAGCCTAGTACTTTGAAAAGTTACAGCCCAAGTTGCCCTCCACTCCCATATGTTTTTAGACTGGAATCCCTGTGAGCACTGGTTAGCAAAGATAAGCCAATTCAATCCACCCACCCCAAGTGCTTTCAGGCTTGCTCACATGAAGGATGCTTGCCAGAGTTGGGAGATAACAGTTGCCTTAGTAATGAAGAGAAGTGTGTTTGTGGCTCTGTGCTTCTCTTCCTCCTATGAATTTGTCAAATATTTTTTTTAAAGCCATCAAAGAACTGTGGCAATGGCCAGCAGTTTGTGGTAATATTTTTGTAAGTTTAATTAGGCCTTTGGATAGTGGAGGCATAGATTGTGGCTTTATTTCACCAAGAATCAGCGACTGGGTGTTGCCTTATTGGCAACAAGTGCCTGCAGAAAGACACAAGTGTTTGCGTTTATCTGTTGGCTTATGCTGTGCTTCTAATATAAGGGGCTGGTTCACACATGTGTAGGGGACCCACTCATTAGATTAGAACGTGTTTCTTCACCCTGTCTGTTGGCCCCACATTGATGAGAGTGTATGTGTGCACAGGTGTACATACATAGGTGCTGCATCATACAATGTGTTCCTTTTGTAGCTTTGAGAGAAAGGGCATGTGAGCCCAATTCTTTCTCCTGTATGTAGAATAGGGGTGGCCAACATATGGGCCTCCATCATGTCTCGGCATTGGCTAAGGTAGCTAGGGCTATTGGAAGTTGTAGGCCAAAACATCTGGAGGGCCTCAAGTTTGCCCATCCCTGATCTAGAAGCTACATGCCCAGGGCCTATTTGAAACAGCCGTTTTTTGCTCTTTATTCTTGTAGCAACCCTCTGAAATTGCCAATCGTTATATGAGGGATTGGGAGAGAGTGAGTCCATACAGACTGAGTCCTTGGGGTGCAGAAATAGTTACTTGCTGCATAACAGGGATTTTAATATCCAATCTTGAGTCCACCACTGTCCGTTGGATAGCACTGGCTCTCTAGTAGAAACCTGAGAAAGGTGCATGTTCTTGTGGGTGCTGTAAGTGTACAGTAAGTGTGCAGATTCAGCAAGGGTGCAACTAATGAAGCTGTTGTCTGGCTGGGATCTATCAGCAGAGCCCATGAAATTAGCAAATTACTCTGAAGTTCTAGAAACATTAAGTTGCTCTGTCTGGAACCCTTTTCAGCTACAGTCATGAACATCATCCCCATACTGACAACATACGCAGGTGCTTGGAGCAAGTCTCATTAATCTCTTTGGCTTTGCAGGATGACCACAAACTCAGCCTTGATGAACTTCATCGGAAGTATGGAACGGACCTCAGCCGGGTAAGCTGGCCAACTTTCTGTTCTGGTTTGCAAGGACAGAGTACCTATGATCCCTATGGTGAATAAGATGTCCCTTTGTACGTAATACTTAACCTCCTTGTAGAAGGTGCCAATGTATCTTGTTTTCCCCCACTGCGCTGCTCGGCTCAAAAGTTGCCATTCCCTTCTGAGTTTTGACAGGGCTGTGTGCTTGCTGTGTGCTGCTGCCAGTTTGCCACTTTGTACAGGCATGGGCCATTTTGAATTATGCTGGAATATCATACAGGGTGAGGGCTATTGCATACTTAAAATAGATAACATAATAAAAGCTTGATTAAAGGGTGCAACCTTTAATCGCTTTAAATATATTGTAATTGGCTAAAGCCATCCAATTAATTGAGCAACGTTTTTAAACAAGTTTGTTTTTAATAATAGGCAGTTGTAAAAACTGCAAGTGGCAGTCACCTCCTTAGAACTTTTCACTCACACACAGGCAGGAATGCCTCTTCTAAGACAGCACCTGCTGCAACATATACATGCATCATCTAAAAACAAAGTATGCTCAATTTTAGTCACATGCAAATTTATGCAGACTGAGTGAATTTTAATCAGGTGACAACTCGACTTGTATCACTAATGAGGGAGCACATTAACTTAATGTAAAATGTGTTTTAGGAAAGGCTAGATAGAAGAAAAATTGATGTTTTGGGTTTGCTTACAAAAACAACCCAACTACTCCATAGTTTGCAGATAGTCTCTCCTGAGTGAGGCAGAGCCATGACATCTCTTAAGGACAATGCTGTGCCTGAATTCTCTTCTTTCCCATTTTTGCACTTAGGGTCTGACTCCTGCACGGGCCGCAGAGATCTTGGCTCGTGATGGACCCAACACTCTCACCCCACCTCCCACAACACCAGAATGGGTTAAATTCTGCAGGCAGCTCTTTGGGGGCTTCTCCCTTCTGCTGTGGATTGGAGCTATTCTTTGTTTTCTGGCATATGGTATTCAAGCTGCAACAGAGGAGGAGCCAAATAATGACAATGTGAGTAAATATATATGGGGGCGGGGAGAGACTTTGCTGTGCTATTAAGCTGCATAGCTGTTTTGACTTGTCTAAATTGTATGGTCCACTTTAGACATACCAGTGAATCATGGTCTCCCACTATGTGAACAAACAGTGTCAAGCAAAGGCCCAGAATGAGCTGTGGCTGGCGAGGGATGCTAAAAAACAACAAAAAGGCTTTTTTTGGTTACGTTAGGAGCAAGAAAATGATCAAGGAAGGGATAGATCCTCTGCTTATGGAAGATAGTAAATTGTTAACAGGTGATGGAAAGAAGATGAAACTACTCAACTGCTCTTTTGCCTCAGTCTTCTCCCACAAGGGGAGTTGTGTTCAACCTGGACAAATAGAACAAATGATTTACAGAGGGATTTGCAGCCCATAATAAGTTAGAGAGCAGCTCTTAGCTCACATCTCAAGAGCCACATGAATTACTTCCCCAAGTGCTGAAGGAGCTTGCGGATATTATTTCAGAGTCGGTAATCTTTGAGAACTCCTGGAGAACAGGTGAGGTACCAGAAGACTGGAGATGGGCAAATGTTGTCCCCATCTTCATGAAGGGGGAAAAGGTAGATCCAGGAAATGACCCACCAGTCAGCCTGACATCAATACTGGGTAAAATTCTTGAACAGATGATTAAATGGGCAGTCTGTGAGCATCTAGAGAATAATGCATTCATTACTGGGAGTCAACGTGGGTTTGTTAGAAAGAGGGCGTGCCAGACCAACCATAGCTCCTTTTTTTGATAGAGTTACTAGTTTGGTAGATCATGGGAATGCTGTGACATAGTATATCTTGATTTCAGCAGTGCATTTGACAAGGTTTCCCATGATATCCTTGTTGACAAGATGGCAAAATATGGGTTGGACAGTACTACAGTTAGGTGCATCCACAGCTGTTTGAGCAATGGTACTCAGCAAGTGCTAATTAATGGCTCGGCATCCCCTTGGAGGGAGGTCTCAAATGGAGAACCTATGCTGTTCAATGTTTTTATGAATGACTTAGATGAGGGTATAGAGGAGCTGCTTATGAAATTTGGAGATGACACAAAGCTAGGAGGCATAGCCAATACCATGGGAGACAGGATCAAGATTCAAAAGGATCTTGACAGGCTGGAACACTGTGCTGAATCTAGCAAGATGAGATTCAACAGAGATAAACGAAAAGTCTTGCATTTAGCTACAAAAAATAAAAAACACAAGTACAGGATGGGGGAGACCTGACTTGGTAGCATTACATGTGGAAAGGACCTAAGTGTCTTAGCGGATCACAAGCTGAATATGAGCCAGCAGTGTGATGTGGCAGCTAAGAAAGCTAATGCAATCTTTGGCTGCATTAACAGAAGCATAGGGCAGTATCCATTAGGGCTCTTCTGTGTGCGGCCAGCACCATTTGCAGCTGTGATGTAGTGCTTCTGGGGCAAGCCCCAAACAAGCAGAAATGCTCGTTTCTGGATGGGGGAGGACATGCCTTCCAGAAACAAGTGTTTCTGCTCATTTGGGGGCTTGCCCCTGGAAGCACTACATTTCAGCTGAAAACAGTAGGGGCTGGGCACACGCAAGGCCCCTATTGGATCTTGCCCACAGTGTCCAGATCACGGAAAGTAATAGTTCCACTCTATTCTGTGTTAGGCCACATTTGGAGTATTGTGTCCAGTTCTAGGCTCCCCATTTTAAGAAGGACATTGAAAAGCTGGAGTGCATCCAGAGAAGAGCAACCAGGATAGTGAGGGGACTGGAAACCAAGTCCTGTGAGAAACAGTTGAAAGAGCTGAGTATGTTTAGCCTGGAGAAGAGAAGATTAAGGGGAGACATGATAGCGGTCTTCAAATATCTGAAAGGCTGTGATGCAGGAGCAGACTTGTTCTCTGTTGCTCCAGAGGGATGGTCTGGAACCAATGGTTGGAAATTACAGGGAACCAGATTTTGACTAAATATTATGAGGAACATCCTAACAGTGAGAGCTGTTCAGCAGTGAACAGATTGTCTCAGGAGGTGGTGACTTCTTCTTTGCCGGAAATATTTAAGCAGAGGCTGGATGGCCATCTGTCGCGGATGCCATAGCTGCACCATGCAGTACAGAGCTTGCAATGAGCAAGTGGTTGGACTAGATGGTCTGCAAGGTCTTTTCCAGCTCTATGATTCTATAATCCTCAAGCATGTATGCTCCCTCCGTTCTCCTCTTTCACATACCAGAGGAGGAGATTGGGAGATTTTACTTCCACTTTTAAACTAAGCAGACTTCCCTGTGATGTCCAAACTCAGAATGGTAGTTTGTTTAAACTCTGCTTAGTGAGAGCAAATAGGAACTGAAACTATAGTTTGATCCTGGCTCGTTCTCACTAATCATGGTTTCCCATAATGTCTGAACTGGGCCTATGTTAGGTACAAGACAAGGTGGCTATGATCTGCCCTAGTTTCATTGTTTTATATGTAAGGTGATGTAAATCATCTAACTTCTTGGTTTGTGTTGTTGCCTGAGATCTGCTCAGGCTACTGAGAGCTTGGCCTGTAATGCTTCTAGTGCACTTCAACTGCGATCTTCAGGACAGGCCCACTTCTTCATCAAGGTCTTCATTTTACAATCCCATAATGAGTTGTTTCAAACTCTTTTACTCAGGGGCAAACTGGATCAAATTCTGTCTACTCCAGTACTGCTTACAACTAATTTTACAACACCAGACCCACTGTTTAGTGCCATTGTCATTCAAAAGACTTCTCACTTAAACTGATCAAATGTATGCATCTACTTGCAGTTGTATCTGGGTGTTGTGCTGGCTGCTGTTGTCATCATAACTGGTTGCTTCTCTTACTACCAAGAAGCCAAGAGCTCAAAGATCATGGAATCTTTCAAAAATATGGTGCCTCAGGTATGTAAATACAGCATGTTCAGCTTCGGAGGAGTGGGGGGCTCGCTGCTGTTACTGGTAGCTGTTTCTAGGTACAAGTAAGTGAAGGCTCTGATCGCATGCCGAAGAGTTCCCAGGTGCTCCTTTCTCTTGCAGCAAGCTCTGGTGATCCGAAATGGGGAGAAGTTGAGCATCAATGCTGAAGGGGTGGTTGTTGGAGACCTAGTGGAGGTGAAAGGAGGTGACAGAATCCCAGCAGATCTGAGGATCATTTCAGCCCATGGCTGTAAGGTATGTATGTGCCAGCTGTAAGACCAGAGGGGCCAGCATGCACCTGCAGAGGAACCACGCTTGCCACAGCCTCCTTGCAACCTCTTGTGGACTCTTCCTCTAACACAATTGCTTATGCAGGTGGACAACTCTTCTCTCACGGGCGAATCAGAACCTCAGACAAGGTCTCCAGACTTCACAAATGAAAACCCACTGGAGACTAGAAATATTGCTTTCTTCTCTACCAATTGTGTTGAAGGTAAAAACCATTTATGATATTTGATCAAACGAGTCAGTAGAACGCTGAAGTGCTTAGATCTAGAAGTGTTGGATACTTCAAAACAAGGGGAAATAAGGGAAGCTCTGGGCAGGGCACCTTCTGTCAGCACAGTGGAGCTGGCAGGTGAACACTTTGCATGACAAAAACAGCATGTAGTTGCTTATGTTTGCATTCTCTCTAAACAATGACCACATTGTCGGAGGTGCTTGATGGTTTGGGGATCTTCATTCCAACCATGGCTCAGCCCGAATTGCAGCAGCCCCTACCCTTTTTGTAGACATACTTGTTTTGTGATCAACTTGCCAAGAAGGTCCAGTACCTTTCCATTCAGATTTGCTACGTGGAAGTGGTATTTTTGTACTAGAGGGCAGCCTTTTCAGGGGGGTGGGGAGAAGCAAGCATGGGTAGCTGCTAGCTGTTTGCTAAAGGAGTGGGCAGTGGTACTTCTAAACTTCTGTTGAGCAGCCCCAGAGGACAAAGAATAAGGATATGGTCAGAAAACATTCTTACTGGGAGTAGGATAGAAATCTGTGTGCCACCAATCTTGATGTATCAAAGACAGTATCTTTGAGCTGTTTGGCTGGGAGGTAGCTAAAGGACTTGCTTGCATATAGTGAAGTATATACAAAATCATCTTAAAGATAGATCTTAGTTGTGCAGATAAATGTTTGTTTTTAACTATAGTCTTTGTAACTGTTTCCAGGGACTGCCCGTGGTGTAGTCATTAACACTGGTGACCGTACTGTGATGGGCCGCATTGCCTCCTTGGCCTCTGGACTGGAAGGGGGACAGACACCCATTTCTATAGAGATCGAGCACTTTATCCACATAATTACTGGTGTGGCTGTGTTCCTTGGCGTTTCCTTCTTCATCCTTTCACTGATCCTTGAGTACACTTGGCTGGAAGCTGTTATCTTTCTTATTGGCATCATTGTGGCCAATGTCCCTGAGGGTCTGCTTGCTACAGTCACAGTAAGTTGGGTGCAGATACCATGTGTTTGAAGAGGAGCTGCAGTGACTGCTGGCACACACTTCTCAGAAGCAAATTTTCCTGCTCTTTTTAGCAAGAGGTATGGGAAGACAGGATTGCAGTGAATACAAGCATCCCTCTCCTTTTGTCATTCTCTAGGTATGTCTGACACTAACAGCCAAGCGCATGGCCCGTAAGAATTGTCTTGTGAAGAATTTGGAAGCGGTGGAAACTCTGGGCTCCACATCTACAATCTGCTCTGACAAAACAGGCACCCTGACTCAAAACCGCATGACAGTCGCTCACATGTGGTTTGATAACCAGATCCACGAGGCTGACACTACAGAAAACCAGAGTGGTAAGCTGGCTGATCTTCCTGTCAGATGAATAGGCACTGTCTTCTGCTCATAGTCAAAATATATAAGCCAGCAAGGCCCCAAGAAGCCCCTGCCATTGCATAAGCTCACTGCTCTGTCTCCCATGTGACCAAGGAAAATACATTCATAGTAGTTCTAACCCTGACTGAAGTGGGACATCTTGGCCTGGCAAATGGTCTGGGAGCATCTGAAGCTGTAGTATTGCTGAGTCTAAGCAAGTCTGGAGCTGGTCATCTTGGATGGAAGCCCCATGCAAGAGCAGGATATGAAGGATAATAAAATATATTTTAGAAAAGTGGGCCAGCTTTTGAAGAGGCACTGATGGCTGTATACTTGCAAGAAAGCTGGATTCTAGGTTTAATTACTGTATCTGAAAAGCACATTTATTCATGCCAGAAGAAGCAATCATAATAGTTACCTCTGCTTCTCAGGGACAGAGGTGGCAGCTAAGTCAGTGGCCATAATGAAGGGTTGAAGAGCTGGGAATAAGCCTGCACTACTTTTGTTCATGATACCTCCCACCCTTGGCTCTTTGTGCTCCAGCAGCTCGGTATCATGACTGCCCAGTTTTTAGGTCTTGTAGCAGTGCCATCTTTCTCTCTGCTCCCACCATGTATTATGGTGAATCCTATATTCTTTCTTATTCAGAGGGAGTGGGAATAGCCAGCTGCTCTTTCTCTGGTTCTCTCCCCGCCCCCCTCCATTCAGAAACGAATTAGGAATTTACCCACTATTTTGTCTGAAAGAGACAATCACTAACCCAGTTTGCACAATCACCATGACTTAAACAAGCCCTAGTTGTTTGTTTAAGCCACGTTCCGGGTGCCATTTGCCTAATTACCTGCCCAGGTAGGGCTTGTTGTGTTCTCCAAACCTGGGCGGTGTTGCTTGTTTGAGGGATAACAGCTGTCAAATAACCAAACGACAGGCCATGGGTTATTTGAGGGAACCATGCCTGCCCAGGATCAGACGACACAACAAGCTCTGGTCAGGCAGGTGATTAGGTAAATGGAGCCCAGCACGCACTGCTGCTTAAACATGGCTTGTTTAAGTGATTATGCAAACCGAGCCACTAAATGCCTGGCCTTCTGCCTAGCCAATGTTTTTTTAAAAGGAAAGTGTGTGTGTGTCTTTGTCTTCCAGTAGTGCAATTTTAGTGCAAAAAGTATTTTGGTCTATAAGGAATAAACCTTTTATTACCATTCTTGCTGGAGCTGTGCAGAATACATCCTTTTATTTTGGTACAGGAGCATCAAGAAAGCAGCAATAGCATAGCATCATACTTTTATTACAACCAACTAAACATAGAAGCATTGGGGAGCTAGCTTCCAAGTTCCATAAAATCAATGTTAAACAAATAAAGAAGTGGGGGGTGAAGAGAGAGATGATGGTAGAAGGCATCGTGGAGGTCTGTCAGCTATATGTAACAGTCTTAAGATGACTGAGGAAGCTTTTTGCAGACTGCCTAAATGGTCTTGGATCATCCCAATGCATGCTGGAATATGGAAGCAAAGGTCATAGTCCCTTTGAAAATATAAAAGCCAGCAGTTATCCAGGCCAGTCAATGGATAATATTCCCAGAAGTCCTGAGGCTGCTGCTTCAATTATTGGAGTATGCCAGGTGTGGGTCTGAGCCTGCCAGCATTTACTTTAGTACTATTTGTGTAGCCCATAATTACTATAATTTACAAGATTTCAGAGATGATTTTTCTCAGTTGTGGTGGGTGTGAGTTTGTGCTTAGTGTCAGACAAGGGGAAAGTCGAGCAAAGCAAATGAATCTGTGTTTGATTCTGAAAATGGAACTAAAATGGAAGTTTCCACTGCTTCTCCCCAAGGTGCCTCTTTTGACAAGACATCTCCAACATGGAACTCTTTAGCCAGGGTTGCAGGACTCTGCAACCGGGCAGTGTTTCAGGCTAACCAAGAAAATGTTCCCATTCTGAAGGTGAGTCATTCCCCTGGCTTAGTTACCGTAGCTGCTCGTTTGCCAAGCATGTCTTGGCCTTATGGTCAATGTGAAGCATTATGAGGAGAAAGCAACTTGAGGAAGAACAGGGTTCTGCTGGTGGCAAAGGCAGTGTAGCAACCTCACTAATATCAGAGGACAGATATCATTCACAAATTGTCAAGGAACAATTTTGTTGGTTCTTCAAGTACAGCTTGGAGTCACCAGGTCCTTCTAACACAAAAGCAAATAGAAGATCTGCACCAACTCACACCCCCACACACACAAAAGCATAGTAGAAATCCTACTAAATGTGCAAAACTGTTTATTCCAATAGTAAAACTAGCCTACTGTGCCTTGAGCGGGCCTGCACAACTTGTGCCCACTAAACTGAACCCAGCCCTGGCAGTATTATGTGGTCTGTAAGGTGCTGAACAAACTGCCTGTCCTAGGCAAGCAGTAATGCCAGGATGTCCTTGGCTGCTGGGCTGCTTAACGTTGGTGTGTTGAAAACTAGGCAGGCCTGGTCTTAAGCATAGCAGAAGAAACTGAATGTATTCACAAGTCAGAAGTCACTTGTAGAGGAGACACAGTCTCCTCTACAATACAAGTGATTTCTGAATCGCTAGCAAGCACTTTGCACTTTGAGTTATTCTTGGGTATATTAAATTCATTCCCCCGATAAACAGTAGTTATGTTTAAAATATGTTTTTCATATTGTTGCAGATTTATTCATTTCTGTGCATGTCCACTAAAAATATGCTTGTTCTTTTTAAGAGAAAACTGATGTCAACCATTGTGTTTCTGCACAGAATGGGGACATGTATCTTATCTGTAAAGAAGTGATATTTATTTGGAAGGCGGATCATCTTATAAGGTCTTCAGATACTTAATGTATACTTACTGTATTGTTTGCTAGAGGGCAGTGGCAGGAGATGCCTCTGAATCTGCACTCCTAAAATGCATTGAACTCTGCTGTGGGTCTGTCAAGGAACTGAGGGAGAAGAACCCCAAGGTGGTAGAGATACCATTCAACTCTACCAACAAATACCAAGTAAGAAACGTGTGATGTTTTGCATAAACAAACACTGCATCTTTCGTATTGGGCTAGGTTGGTTTTTGTTTAACCCTGGTGGGTTTGCATTACCTGCCAATCAAATTGCTGCTTTGTGTGCCAGAGCTTTGGGGATGGTGGAGTCTGAGTGTAAAACTCCACACCAGCCTCGTAGATGAAACCTTGTCCAAAAAAGACATTTTCTAACACTATTCAAAAAATGCAGCTGTCGATCCACAAGAATGCAAACCCATCAGAATCACGGTACCTGCTTGTGATGAAAGGAGCCCCAGAGAGAATCCTGGACCGCTGCAGCACCATCCTGATCCATGGAAAAGAGCAACCCTTAGATGAAGAGGCCAAAGATGCATTTCAGAATGCCTACCTTGAATTAGGAGGCCTTGGGGAGAGAGTATTGGGTAAGGTGGTCTGTTGGACTAGTCTTGCCTTACATTAACCCACATGCTCGATTGCCTTAGTACAGCCAAGAAATCACTGGAAGTGCTTGCGAAGTGTTTGGGTTGACTGGAGCAATGCATGCTGGGATCTGTAGGTTTTCATAGACTGTAACTTAAAGAAAATGTTGGTAAGGCTTTGTTGTAAGCTTCTAATGCTTGCTGCAGTCTCATGCAGGAGAGAGAGTCTGGATCTGGCTGAATTATACTTTCCATTGGCTTCCAAGGTGCCCGGTGCCAAATTTTCCAAGGGCTTCTCAAATGTAGCTGGGCAACTTGGCAATCAAAATAGCCCCACTGAGCACCTCCTCCCTAATATGTGAGATTATTTGAATTGGATGTGTTGTAGGTTTTTGCCACCTGGCTCTGCCGGATGAGCAGTTCCCTGAAGGCTTCCAGTTTGATACGGATGAAGTGAACTTCCCGGTAGACAAGCTGTGTTTTGTTGGGTTGATTTCTATGATTGACCCTCCTCGTGCTGCTGTCCCTGATGCAGTTGGCAAATGCAGAAGTGCTGGAATAAAGGTAAAACTGCTCTACCAACCCACCCCTCCAAATATTAAACCTGAGCCCTCTGTAAACACAGCATCAAAGAATATAGAAAAGCAGCTGTGTTTGAGAGGTTTGCATGCAAGGGGGGGGCGGGTACAGACTAGACAGATCTGTGAACTGCTTTTCCATCTCAGAAGGAAGCCGTGCGGTTGCTGTTGATGCTTCTGTCTCTCTTGGATAAGCCACACCAATGCCTGCCCTTTGTCTCTGCTCAGGGGCATATGGCATTTGAAAAGTCACATGTGGCCTCTGCTACCAGGGACTGATGTTGCCTTGTTTTGCTTTGCAGGTTATTATGGTGACAGGAGACCATCCAATCACGGCTAAGGCCATTGCCAAGGGAGTTGGCATCATCTCTGAAGGCAATGAGACTGTGGAAGATATTGCTCTTCGCCTCAACATTCCTGTCAGCCAGGTCAACTCCAGGTACTGAGCATCAGCATGGCTAGAAAGAGACAGTGGTGCTTGTCTGGGGGAGGGTGCGGGGGACCTGCCACTTGTCTTCTAAATTCTAGCATTTAACAACAAATATCTGTGCTAGCGAGATGTGGTGGAGACAGGTGAACAAGATTGGAGCCAAGTCTGTGGAAACAGTGCTTCTGCTTGATCCCACACTTGAGCTGGCTGCATCCATTTTGCTTGTTTTCAAGTTGACAGTTTACCCAGATCAAGTTTCTAAAACTTTTTCAGCAGCATCCTCTGGCTGAGAGACTGGAATGGAAGCAGCCACTCCGTCTTGGTTGCCCTATCAGAGGGAAGGTTTCCTCCACTGAGTTAAAAAAAAAAAAAAGGAGTAATATTCTGCAGTTCTCAACTCACCTTCTCTCAAATTGCAGGGATGCCAAAGCCTGCGTGATTCATGGATCTGACTTGAAGGACATGAGCAGTGAGCAGCTAGATGATATTCTGAGACACCACACAGAAATAGTTTTTGCCAGAACTTCTCCTCAGCAGAAGCTTATCATTGTGGAAGGTTGCCAACGGCAGGTAAGCAGAGGGGATTCTAGCAGTGTGGTTCAGTCAGCTGTATCATGGAAGGGATTTTGGGGGACATATAGCCCAGCCCACTTCTCAAATGCAGGATCTATAATTCAGCTACAGCATCCCTGAAAGTGGACTGTCCAGTCTCTGCCTCTAGCAAAGGCAGTCTGTTCCACTGTCCCATTAGGATGTTTCTCCTAATGTTTAACCAAAGTCTGCTTCTCTGCCATTTCTAACCAGTGGAAATCTGCAGTACTTACTTAGGAAGGTAATGACTATACAGTACACACCTGGGTTGTCTAAACACAGTTTGTTCCTCCATTGATCTGCATTAGTTCTTGATTTATCACTGCTCTGTAGTTATTTCTATGCTTCTATACTTGTCAAGTCTTATGCTATGTAGCCCAGTACTGTCTACTCTGATCATCAGCATCTTGCCAGCCAGAAGCGCTTTCCCACCCTGATACATGAGATCATTTTAGCTGGAGCTGCAACCTGAATGCAAATGGTGTGCTCTAACACTGAACTTTGGTCCCTCTTCTATGGAGAGTAATGGAGGGCACGAGCACATTTTGAAGTTTGTAGCTGCTGTCCAGGTACTGGGGCAGACTTAAAGCCAATGGATGCTTTAATGCAAATGGTGGGAGTGAACCTGTCGGGAAAGAGAGGAGTTATTTTCAGCTGCTTGAGATAACTTGCATAAACCGAAGCTCCTTTTTCTTCCTCTTTCCTTTCAGGGTGCTATTGTAGCTGTCACAGGTGATGGTGTGAATGATTCTCCTGCTTTGAAGAAGGCAGACATTGGTGTTGCTATGGGTATTGCTGGGTCAGATGTCTCCAAACAGGCAGCTGACATGATACTGCTGGATGACAACTTTGCCTCTATTGTTACTGGGGTTGAAGAGGGTGAGTTCCTGACTCATTATGGCAACTTTGGTGTTCACAAACAGAACACTTCTATTTCCTTCCTCACCAGCCATGGTAAATCCTAGGTGTCCAAGAACTTTCTGCGTGTGTGTGCGCGCACATATGCACACACATCTGTGTGCATAGAAAAACTCCTTGTTTAGTCCTTGGAAATCAATGTTGTCTACTGTAAAGCCATCAAACTATAGCTTGTTCCCCAAATCTAAATTATTTGAATTTCCATCTGCTTTAGTTAATGTCTGCTCTACTGTAGTGATCATTTTCCTAAACTTTCCACATCAGTGTGAACTAAAAGCTGTTCTGTATGGAACTTAGGAAGTGAAGGTTGGCCTTGGGTACCTGGTAGTCTACACTCCTGTCACAGCAAACTTGGTTGCTTTCTTTAAAAATAGTTCTCTTTTCTCTTAGGTCGCCTGATTTTTGATAACCTGAAGAAATCAATTGCTTACACCTTGACCAGTAACATCCCTGAGATTACACCTTTCCTCATCTTCATAATCGCCAACATCCCCCTACCACTGGGGACAGTTACCATCTTATGCATTGATTTGGGCACTGACATGGTTAGTAAAACAATCTAGCAGGCTTTATTTCTACCATGCCTAAATATCCCCCACACCCACCCTTCCATAGCCTGAGGCATGTATGTTCAAGTGTTCTAAAATGCTTGCTGTGGAAACCAGATGTTGCTCTTTTGTTGAGGGGACTGTGAGTGTAGACGCTATAGGTTAATGCAAGAAACGCAACCCATGAAGTGGTATCTAATCCTACAACATCTCTCACCCACTTTAAAGGTTCCTGCCATCTCTCTGGCATATGAGCAAGCAGAAAGTGACATTATGAAGAGACAGCCCAGAAACCCCAAGACAGACAAACTGGTAAATGAAAGGCTGATCAGCATGGCTTATGGTCAGATTGGTAAGCGCACACATCTCCCTTTGGTGAACAGATGTGGGTGTAGGTGCAGGGCTATGAGCAGGTGGGGAAATTTGCCTGTAGAACAGGGGTGGGCATCCTTTTTGAAGTCGGGGGCTATGTTCCTTCGAGGAAAAGTTTGCTGGGGTGGGGCAAAAGTGAAAAATGAGCATGAACGCACTGTTCTATCTATTCACAGATTTCTCCCCCCCCCCAGTTCAAATACATCCATGCACTCCCCATTCACACAGTTATTTAAACCTCCTCCTCCTCTTTCCTTCCCCCACAGCCCTCCATTCAGCAAGTAGGTTTAGAAAAAAATTCCTAAGCCTAATTGCCTTGCAATTTCCATGGGGGTGGCAGTGCACAGGGAGGGGAGGGGTTCTCCACCCTTGATTCAGAAGTTCTCAGGTTCAATCCCTGGCATTTTCAAATAGGGCTGAGAGAGACTTCTGCCTGAAATATGGAAAGCTCCTGTCAGTCAGTGTAGAGAATCATGGTCTAGGTAGATCAGAGGTCTTAGTTGGTATAAGGCAGCTTCCTTTGTTTCCATGTGTGGGGTCCAGCCCAAATGTTTGCTCATCACCAACCTTGTTCCTCCTCATCCAGAGGAAGTGAGGGGTCTTCACATGGCATTTTGGACGCACTTCCAGAGCTCAGCACAGCTAGAGGTACAGGGCGTACTCTCCTCCTCGCTTTGGAGTGGGGGGATTCCTGTTGTGCTGAACTTCAGAGACAGTAGCACGATACGTTGCCCTTTTCCCAGTGATTCTGAGGCTGACTGATCACAGCCTGCATACTGTGGAATCAGAGCTCCCAGTGTTGTTGTCAGTGCTATCTGCAAAACATCGTTATTTTGAAGAACCATGTTCCAAATGTCAGTGGTTTCAGGCCTGAAGTCTGCAAGTAGAAGGAGCAAGTGGAGCTTGAGGGACGCAGAGCCCAGTGCAAAATGGCTGAAGAAAGGCGGTTGAGGGAGGGGCAGAGTAGCATTGGCCCAAGGTCTTGGTATTTTTAAAGAAAGCAGCAAAAGAAAAAGCATGAATGAAGCATCTTTTCAGATGTGATTTCCTAGATGAGATGCATGTTCTATATAAGAAAAGTGTGTGAAATCCCCTTGGCATATTAGAATGTAGAGCTTGGGATGTGGACTGTACCTTGCATTTCTTTGTGCCATTTCCTGCAATGTGTGAAAGAGCAGTGAGATGCTGGGACCTGAGAAGAGTGGTGGAAGCAAAGGCCTAAAGGAAAGGGGACACAGGAGGGCATAGTTAAGGGAATGAGGGGCCAAGCAGAAAGAGGTAAAGGTTGCTGGAATGTCGGGTACTCCCATGCAGGGCCTAGGGAAAGAGAGGCATGTGAGCTGTTCATGGGGAGGGAGTGGATAGGCAAGGGATTAAGGAGGCTAAAGGGCAAGTGGCTCAGGCGGGGTTGGTCTCTAGTAGCTGGGACCTGGAGTGGCCATCTTATGTGCTGCTGCTTGCGTCAATTACTTTGCAGTTGCTTAATAGAACTATAGTGCTTCCAGCTGCCTGGTAATCTCCACTTATACAGTTGAGGAGTGCTAATTGAGGAGCAGTTCATTTCTCTGCAAATGCATCTCCTAGAGCAGAGGAGGAGGAGGAAAGCAGGCTTGGCTGGAATTCAGAAGGTGTGTAGGCTCGTGCATCGTGGCTACAATGCTGGAGGGGCACAGCAAAGCCTCGGCAGAGAATGGGAGTAGCTGGTATTGTGCCCCTGATGTGCTTTTGTGCAATAAACCATCACAGAGAAAGCTTACTACAAAGCTTGCTTCAGCTTTAGTCAGTAGACAGCCGGTGAGTTGGGACAGACATGTCTTCAGCCTCTTACCTTTTTGAGATTGGCTAAAACACAAAAGAAGTCTCTTGAATGAGTGTGAATGTGTGTGTATTATTCATAAAATGTCTTCTAGCATCTGCTCAAGGTGAAGTAAAGTTTTTCCCACTTTGTTTAGGAATGATTCAAGCATTGGGAGGCTTCTTCACCTATTTCGTGATCCTTGCAGAAAATGGCTTCTTGCCATCATCCTTGTTAGGGATTAGAGTGACATGGGATGACCGATGGATTAATGATGTAGAAGACAGCTATGGACAACAGTGGGTGAGTTTCCTAATGGCCTAACATAACTGTTAAAAGGCATGTTAGCCCCATTCCTGATGGTTTTCTGTTCCATGGGCAAAAAGATGCAAGCGTGAAGTCTTCCTGCCTGCTTTTTTTTAACCCTCAGACTTACGAGCAAAGGAAAATTGTGGAATTCACTTGTCACACATCCTTCTTCGTCAGCATTGTAGTGGTGCAGTGGGCGGACTTGGTTATCTGTAAGACCAGAAGGAATTCTGTCTTCCAGCAAGGAATGAAGTGAGTAGCAAGTTGTCATTCCCTTCCTAAATGGCCTTTGATCCTCCCAGGATGGAACCAAACAGCTGGAAATGGTTGGGTGTTTCAGATGCTAGAGGCAATATGTATTAGGTTTCATGTGAAATGGGGCCATGTTGCCAACAGCATTTGGGGGAAATGCTTAAGGTCCCAGAAGGTTGTGGTAACTTCCACCCAGGATTCAGGGTTGAGAAGGAAGGTGGTTTCCTCCTGGGGTTGACTTTCGTTTCTACTTCCACAGGAACAAGATCCTAATATTTGGTCTCTTTGAAGAGACTGCCCTGGCTGCCTTCCTGTCTTACTGCCCTGGAATGGATGTTGCCTTGAGGATGTATCCTCTCAAGTAAGTATTAAATCCAATTGCCCTTTTGGCTATCCTGAAACCATTCTCTCAACTTTCCCTCTGCTGCTATGGCTGGTCTTTGCATAATCTCTACCACTCTTAATTCCTTGAGCTTCATTTCAAAGTAGGGATCTGGGCTTATCCTAAACTTGTTAGTGCTTGCTTTTGAGGACACTGGGCTCTTACTAAACAGCAATTATGCTATGCAACTACGTATTACAATTGGATTTCTTCCTTTGCAGGCCAACATGGTGGTTCTGTGCCTTCCCCTATTCTCTCCTCATCTTTGTGTATGATGAAGTAAGAAAACTCATCCTCAGACGCAGCCCAGGAGGTAAGAGCCTTCTGTTCAAAACGTTCTTGGATGTTGTGGTGGTCTAGCAGCCTCCCTACTGTCCAGGGCTCCATTCCATGAGGCACATGTGTAATCTAACATAACTGTGAATGTAGTGAGTAGGGCAGAGCTGTGGCTGCTGTTAGCTTCTAGCGCTTGGAGGGGTTGCTGTGGGCTCTGCTGCTAAGATGGCAAAGAGCCCTCAAGGTCTGTGGCCTGGATCTTAGTCGTAATAGTTGATAAATAGGAGGCATAAGATGGAGGAATAAATTGTGCATAGTCTGTGCTTGTGTAACTCATGAATGTTGATATGTTCTCCATCATTTGCAGCGCAGTTACTTGAACCCTTTGCTTCTGATATCAAGGGCTTGCATCTGAATTGAGAAATAGGAAAACCAACTTAATATATATCTTCTCTCCCCACTCCCCATGTAGGCTGGGTGGAAAAGGAAACCTACTACTAAAGAACTGCTGGACCAGATTTGGTTGCACTCTTGAGCCTCTCCACTGTGTGAGCTTCTGGATGCAGGAAGATCAAATCCTTGTAAGATGGAAACAGTGGAAAGAGCTAGAAGAACCATGGAGTGGAGAGGAAGGGGAGTGTCCAGCATAGTCACTGGTGGGGGTAGAAGATGGAGTAGTTTTTAATGTGCCTCTTTGGCTTTTTTTAAAGAAACGATAAGATTTTATATCTGGACTTTTACAAATAAAGGTGGAACATCAAGAGGATTTTGTGTGTGTCTTGTTCATAGTGGCGGGGAGGGGGTGACATGAGTAAAACTGACACTTTATTTATTTATTTATTTATTTATTTATTTATTTCATTTCTATACCGCCCAATAGCCGAAGCTCTCTGGGCGGTTCACAAAAACTAAAACCAAACAACACACAATAAAACAATTTAAAATATACAGAACATTAAAACCACAATATAACAATACAACCACAATAAAACCTAGCAGCAGTACAGGAGTTTAAAATACAGATTTAAAACAGCAAAGATAAAAATTTAGAAAGCTAAAATGCCTGGGAAAATAAAAAGGTCTTCACCTGGCGCCGAAAGGAGTACAATGTAGGCGCCAGGCGAACCTCACTAGGGAGCTCATTCCAGAGCCGGGGTGCCACAACAGAAAAAGCCCTCCTCCTAGTAGCCACCCGCCTCACTTCCTTTGGCAGGGGCTCACGGAGAAGGGCTTTTTAATATAATATAATAATCCTTTGGTGTGTGCCCACGGAGGAGCAGGTTGCAGGAATCTTATGTAGAGGGAGCTTTAGCTAGGTGAATGGCAACTCAAGTGGACCACAGTCAGCAAGCTACTGAGGTGTCTTCCATTGGAGGACTCCACAGGAAGGCTCTGTGGCACAGCATAGCCTGTTTCGGTGCCATTTTGTGTGTAAGACTACAGGAATTTTGGAAATAAGTAATATTGGCCATGTATCAAGTTCTAGGGCCCTCCAAATAACAGCATATTAGAGATCCAGAAATCCATGCTCCATTACCCCCTTGCAGTCAGCGTGGAAAGAACCACCCCAGCTGCCTCTGCGAGGTCAGGAACTTGACCTCAGAGAGGGGGCAAAAGGGGCATTCCAGTGGGTGGGGAGGAAACTAGAGAGGCTGGGATACATGCTATCTTGAGGCCCCTCCAGCCTCCTTTCCTCCCCCTTTGATGCACCTCAGCTAGACTGGCAGAAAAGCCTGTCTAGTGAAAATGCAGAGCAGGAGGAACAGGCAGGCAATGATAATCTTCTCGTGCTCTGCACTGGATGCTTATAAGCCTCTTGAGTTCGGAGGCTTACAAGCATTGAGAGTATGAGTCATAGGATTGCCTACTAGGGATGTGCTTTGGATTCTCTTTTCAACTAACAGTCAAAATTTAATGATGTGTAGCACAAACTTGCACCTGTTTGAAGCATGGCAGATGTAATCCTCTCCTAAGGGACAACTACACCTGCAAATTTCATCCAAATCAGAAAAGTTATAGCTCTTTCGTTGATTTCCAATGATAGTCAACAGGAGGCATGAAGATCTGGATTTCCAAATCGAGATCTGGAACACAAGAGTAAGTAGGCACCCCCCAACTGGTCTGAGCCAAACTGGGCTGTTTTTCAAATTGGTTTGGACCCCAGTTTGGCAATCTTGTGGTTGGTGCGTGCCCCTCCTATTTAGCCTTCCTTCTGGGCAGGAGGTGCTGCTTGAGCCAAGGGAGTTCCTGAAAATCCTAGTGAAACCCTGCCACCTTCTTTGATAAAATCCCACTTTCTTCACCGACAGGGCCTATGAAGACATGGACGGACAAAAAACGGAGGGCTAGGCATGGAGATGCATGGGAGAGCTCAAGTTGGCTCATTGGCCTGAGATTCACCTTCCTCACTTACATGCTGAAACAGAGCAGTGACTGTTGACTGCTTAACTTCAGAGAGGCAGGGTCTACCTGGACATCCTCCTCTTTGATAAATCCCTCACCCTAATCTGCAACAGTTGATTAAGAATTTCTCCCAGTGCTAAATTTGGGCAACGGAGATATTTCAGAGACATTGGAAAACACTTATTCAATACTGGAATTAATATAGACTGCATATGTTAACCATAGATACCCTAACAATTAAGTAAACCATGTGATAGGATATGAACATGTATGAATGTAAAAGAAAATAATAGAATTATTTGATTTTATTCTGTATAATGATACAAAGAACTGATTATAAATTATAACTGTATATGCATGAGAAATGTAGTTTAAAAGTGCTCCTCCACCTGCAGTGCTTTAGTATTTAAGACAATGCAGTAGACTCAAGTGGGGAGACAGTAAAGTTATTCAGGGTTCAAGTGGTTTGGGGCTTTATACAAGAACAGCCCTTCCACTATGCCTAAAAAATAATGCTCCTGGCAACTCATCTCCACAAGGAGGTGGGCTCCTCCATTCTGTACCAGCTGAAGCTTCCAAACCATATTCCACGGCAGCATACATGTAATACAAAGAGGATCAGCAACTAGCAATCCATAGCTCAAATTCAGGCCCTTGGCAGCTAACACCTGCTTCCCCGTTAACCTTCTCCTGATCACAGACGGACACGTCAGGCAGCAGTGAAGGTGAGGGGCACCCAGCAAGCAAGTGCTACCTATTTAAGGTTAAATAGGAACTTTTTTTGTCCTTTTGGACTCAGCAGTAATTGCCTTACAGTATACAGAACTCTCCCTTCTTGGAATCTGGCCTGTGTTGTGGCATCAGAGATTTTGAATTAGCCCTGTAGGGTTGAATTTCTAAGCTGCCTTGAGCTCTTCACAGATTTTGAGATGGCCCTCTAGAAAAACAGAATTTTTCTTTCACAGATATGGCCTCTCAAGTCAGTTCTGCACAACTGCTCTCCCTGTGGCCAGCCATTTTACTTTCTCTGTGGTGATCCGTCCTCACAGAAAATAGGACATCATGTACACAAGCCACCATTTTGCCAAGCTTTGAAAACCTTCAACATGGGAGCTGAAAAGTCTTAAAGTAGTCAATGCACCTGTTTGCTTAGGTGCACCTCAGTAACAGAGTGTCTTGAAAGGTTGAAGTGTTCCTGTACTGGTTTTTGAATACTGTCATTTCTGATATCAGATTGGTGTCCATTTATTTTTCTGCATAGAGACTGGCCTGTGTGTCCCATGTAGTGTGCGTTGCTGTCAAATGATGGCATATATCACAGTAGAAAATAGCAGGTATATGACTTCCTGATGTGGGGAAACACTTAGCCTGCCACAGACTGTAAGGTGGCCATTCTTGAACAAATGAACTTCAAAGACATTTTTACACAAAACAGCTGAGCTACAATTCATCAAGAGGGTGACTATCTCCTGTGGCTTAAATAGGGACAAAGGTTTTTAAAATTATTATCACACTACTTGTGTAATCAGCTCACCAATGCAAGGGTGTCTGTGTCATCATTCAACAACTGTTTTGTGAATGGCCACTGTAAATAAGGTAATTATCACTGTACTTTTGACATTTCAGTTCTCTCTGGACCTCACTGTTTACAAATCCTGCTCCCCTCCAAACCAGGCCATGATAACGCTTTATGCATCTGATGAAGTGGGCTGTAGTCCATGAAAGTTTATGCCATAATAAATTCACTAGTCTTTAAGGTGCCAAAAGACCCTTTGATGTTTTTGCTGCAACAGACTAACACAGCTACCTCTCAGGATATTATTTTAGGTAGTCTCACTTATCATTTGTTGTCCAAAAATATTTATCATACCTTTTCATCCTTATTCTTGGTGAGGTACAACTTCACAAGTTTAGGAATACACTTTTTGAAACATTTAGGGCAAAATCCTATGCATGTTTAGAAAGAAGAAAGTCCAGCTGGCTGGGGAATTCTGGGAGTTGTAGGACTTTCTTCTGTCTAAACATGCATAGGATTGCACCCTTGGTAATAATTCTACATGACTTAATATAAGGCCACAATTCTCTGTACACTGACTTCGAACACAATTGGGATGTACTTTGGAGTGACCATGCATAGGATGGGGCTGCAAGATTTAGCCAGTTTGCTACTACTGGCATTTAATTTGGTTTGCCCATTGTACATAGACTGATGCTACATCAATTACTTTCTAGTCCCCTGGAACGGATGCTGAGGTAAGTGATGATGCTTTTTAAACCATCTAAATCAAAATTCTGCACCAAGAAACGCTGGATTCTGGCCTGGGGCATCTCTACACCAGCCCAAAATCCTGCATTTAAAACAGAGCTTAAAATGCTTCCATTTTAAATGCGGGATCGCAACAACTCCCTTTTTCACGTGCTTCCTTTTCTCCCTCCCCTTCCCCCTCCTTGTATCTGAGTCTTCCATTATTTTTCATTGATCTCGCTCCTTTTGCCGCTTTTACTCTCTTCACAGAGGAAACTGAAGCAGAACACAACAGGGTAATTTGATAGTGCATGATCTGCGATTTATTTAAAAATGGAACAAAGGGCATTTAGTGCAGGAGATGCCTTGAATGATCACGGCATCATGTAAGGGCCCTCAAACTTCTGTTAATAACGAAATAAAAGCTCAGTGTGAAGGAGCCCCTGTATAATTATGCAAATTAAATAGATTTGCACATAGCTGCTTATTTTGGATAACAAATTCTATTTCTGCTCTTTTCGGAAGGGATCAAGGAATTAATTATGAAGGACTCTAAAGGCCACTGGACGTCCTAATGAGCCCCTCTTTCAGCTTTCAAAAAACATTTGTCCTACTTTCAAGCCTATCTTTGCAGCTGTTTAAGAACTAGAAACATAAAAAACAAAAACAAAAAACAAACCTAAAAATGGTACAGGAATTTTCAGGATGTGCTTAATAGGGAAGTCTACATATTGCAGGGGAACTTGAACATTTAAATGTATGTGTGCCACTCACCACTGACAGCATGTATTTTGTTATTTGAAATCACATTCTGTTTTGCATGTCTCAAAAAGTACAGTATGTATTGGCATTCAATATATCTGATACAGCCTTCTCTGTTGCTCTGCATTCCTAGTGATAAGAAAGGAAAGCATATTTGGCAGATGAATCCAGCCCTTCAGTGACCCTCCCTCAGCCACGATCTCATAAACCTTTGGAATCCTTAAATGCTTTTCCCTGGTGGTAACTATGCCTTGTATAATTGGAAACCAGGCCAGCTGATCTCTGCTGGGTCACTGTTGCCCACATGCTCACAGGCAGGCCTTTGTTCCCACTGGGTAGACAAAGAGCTCTGTTCTTTCCTTACCTCAGTCAAGCTGTTCATTGACATGCTGTAAGAGTACATTTTAGAAGAATAAATCCATTATGGATCAGATGACCTGGCCTCCTGTTCCACACCTCCTTCCTCCATGAAGCAGACACACCATTCTGGCTGTGCCCTGAGCTGGTAAGTGACAGATGCCATGACTGACCTCCTCAGAGGAACACAAAGCCAAGACCTATCTTTTCTTGTTATCACTGAGCAGGCTACTGCCTGCTCAGAATTGCAAGCAACCAGAGGCAGGTGACAAACGTTGAGGTGATACTAGATTCCCTTTCAGGGTATTGTGTGTCACACTCTACACATATAAAATGTTAATCCAAGCAAAGGAAACTTTTACCTCCATATTGAGTTTCTTCCCAATCTCAGCAGACAAATAGTCTGCTTCTGCTTGTTACATAATAGAGCAGGGCAAATAATTTAGTGACCTCTTCAGACTGTGGGGCCTATAAATCCATGAGGAGTTTACGGTTGTCTTCATTAAAGACAAGAGAGTGATCCTGGAATTGGCTAGCAGAGGGCTTCTCAACTGGCTCTTCAGGAAGGCTAGGATAACACTGCCAGCTCAGTGTTTCAAGATCAGAAAGAATTTTGGAACTGAGACACCATCTATTGGAGTGGAAAGTAAGTAAATAACGGTTTTGCAATATGTTCAACAGGACTATGATTATAGGAAATAATGTGTAACCATATAAGAGAGACATGCTATGGGGTCTCTTACCTTTTTGGGCTGGTGGGCACAACTGAATTTTTGAGACAGTGTCATGGATGCTATTACAAAATTGCTGCCATGGGGTGCCCATTCACAAAATGGATGTCATTGTGGGTGCAGCCAGTCAAAAAACACCCATTTTACACAAAGACAAATGGGTGAGGCTAAAAGACAAGTAACATGCCCAAGAACCTGAGTACATGGCAGAGGTGGGATCTGAGCCCCAAAGCATAAAACTACTCCTTTTAATTTAATTATCTCTCTCATTCAAGATCATTCCCGGCAGGCAGGCAGGCACACACTTTCTCACTCCACATGCTCCATAGGCTTCCCTAACTCCACCCGTTGCTCTCTACAGCTCCCCCAGCCCTGCCCTCACCACTTTCTCCTACCACTTCATCTGGCCTTCCCCTGGTTGCTCTACTGTCATCCACAAGCCTCCATTTTTATCCTTCCTTTTTTCCAGGCAGTCAGAGGCATTTCAAAAGGAAGCTTTGGTCTCAGCCTCTATGTTGGGCCCAGCGACATTCTGGTAAATGAAGATGGCAGGCAGCTGGAGGTCAGTCCTTCATGTTGAAAAAATTAAATAAAATTTAAAATTCCCCACAGGTAGCAGGACATTCTGCAGGCTTAGGATTAAAAGCCTTCACTAGATGCTGGGACAATCTTTCAGTTCCCTGACTCCTGCCTTGTATTTCCCTGCTACCCAGCTCTTCTCTGGATCTTCTTGTGTTTGACTGCGTACTGACCTTGCTTTGGACTCGACCCTGTCTGGTTCCCTGGAACTTTGTCCCAGCACCACTATAAGCAGGACATATTGATTAGAATAGGAGGCTAGGATTCCACTTGGCCAGGTGCTCATTGTATCACCAGCAGGTTAAAAGCTGGAGGAATGGAAACCCAGCTCAGTTACTCTGATACACAGTCAGCAGGTACCGTAAGTATATAGAACATGGAAGAGGTAACAAAAAGGGAGCAGTAACAGCTGATGAAATGGCACACAGCAAAAAGGGGCATATTGGCACAAGCAGCCAACAGCAGTGCTGTGCACACCAGGGATCTCTGTGGGCATTGTGTCCCAAATGCCAAGTCAGCCCTCACAAGCACTCAGGAGGGAAAAGGGGAGCACAGGTGTTCTTGGCTTGGCAGGGCATCCAACCCACCGGCTTCATGACCAAACACTCCCTGCTGCTCCAGTTTTCTTTGTGGGCAGGGTACATTTCTATCACATGAAAGAGATCACAAATCCTATTTTGGAGCTGTAGGGGATGCAATGAATGTGAATGCCAAAACACTAGAAGGGGAAGAGAGCACCTACATGGCACCTGTGCATGCTAAACTTTCAAAAGACGCTGCTGCATCTTATGGGGGAGACACAGTTAAAGCAATGCTGCAAGGATCTTTGGCTGTTAAGCCACTGGAGAACAAGATCTTGGATGTGTCCACCAAACTGACAGGCATTGCTGGAACGTTTTGTGATTTCATAGAATCATAGAATCATAGAATATTAGGGTTGGAAGGGGCCTACAAGGCCATCGAGTCCAACCCCCTGCTCAATGCAGGAATCCAAGTCAGAGCATCCCTGACAAATGGCTGTCAGCCTCGTCTTGAAGGCCTCCAGTGTGGGAGAGCCCACCACCTCCCCAGGTAACTGGTTCCATTGTCGTATTGCTCTTACAGTCAGGAAGTTTTTCCTGATGTTCAGCTGGAATCTGGCTTCCTGTAACTTGAGCCCATTATTCCGTGTCCTGCACTCTGGCATGATCAAGAAGAGATCCTGGCCTTCTTCTCTGTGACAACTTTTCAAGTACTTGAAGAGTGATATCATATCTCCCCTCAGTCTTCTCTTCTCAAGGCTAAACATGCCCAGTTCTTTCAGTCTCTCTTCATAGGGCTTTGTTTCCAGTCCCCTGATCATCTTTGTTGCCCTCCTCTGAACCCTCTCCAATTTGTCTGCATCCTTCTTAAAGTGTGGTGCCCCAAACTGGACATAGTACTCCAGATGAGGCCTTACCAGTGCTGAGTAGAAGGGAACTAGTACTTCCTGGGATTTGGAAGCTATGCTTCTATTAATGCAGCCCAAAACAGCATTTGCCTTTTTGGCAGCCACATCACACTGTTGGCTCATATTCAGCTTGTGATCGACAACAATTCCAAGATCCTTCTCGCTTGTAGTGTGGTTGAGCCACGTATCCCCCATCTTGTAACTGTGCATTTGGTTCCTTTTTCCTAGGTGCAGAACTTGGCATTTATCCCTATTAAATGTCATTCTGTTGTTTTCTGCCCAGCGCTCCAGTCTATCCAGATCACTTTGAATTTTGTTTCTGCCTTCCAAAGTATTAGCTATCCCGCCCAATTTTGTGTCATCTGCAAATTTGATCAGCATTCCCTGCACCTCCTCCTCCAAGTCATTAATAAAAATGTGGAAGAGCACTGGGCCCAGGACTGAGCCCTGCGGTACCCCACTCGTTACCTCTCCCCAGTTTGAGAAGGTCCCATTGATAAGCACTCTTTGAGTCCAGTTCTGTAGCCAACTGTGGATCCACCGGATCGTTGTTTCATCTAGCCCACTTTGAGCTAGTTTGCTCATCAGGATATCATGGGGCACTTTGTCGAAAGCTTTGCTGAAGTCGAGGTATATGATGTCTACAGCATTCCCACGGTCTACAAGGGAGGTTACTTGATCAAAAAATGAGATCAGATTTGTCTGGCAGGACTTGTTTTTGACAAAACCATGTTGGCTATGAGTAATCACTGCATTGTTGTCATGGTGCTTACAGATGGATTGCTTTATCATCTGCTCCAGAATTTTCCCAGGGATTGATGTCAGACTGACTGGTCTGTAGTTCCCAGGTTCCTCCTTTTTACCCTTTTTGAAGATAGGGACAACGTTAGCCCTCCTCCAGTCATCTGGCACTTCCCCTGTCCTCCATGATTTCTCAAAGAGAATAGACAGCGGTTCTGAGAGTTCTTCTGCCAGTTCCTTGATTACTCTAGGATGCAGTTCATCTGGCCCTGGAGATTTGAACTCATTCAAAGTAATTAGGTGTTCCTTGATCATATGCCTGTCGATCTCAAGCTGCAATCCTGCCCCTTCAGCCTGTACTTCGCCTTTGCCAGCGGGGTCATAGACCCTCTTTTGGGAGAAGACTGAGCCAAAGTAGGAATTGAGCACCTCTGCCTTTTCTTTGTCATCTGTTATCGTTTTGCCATCCTTATTTAATAGCTGAAACACCATTTCTTTCCTCTGAATTTCACTAACTGTTGGCATTAAATATCAGCAAAGGCTCCAAATCCTTACTAAAACCCCTATGGAAATGCAATTGCAACTGGAGGACTGGCAAAACGTTAGAATCTTAAGGCTCCTGGTCTGAGAAGGGCCAGGACATGACTGAATTTCTGACCCCTGCCCAACCTCCAAATTAAGGCCCTTGATTTTGAAAGAGCACATAGAGCCTTGTCTCTTATGCCACGCCACGCAGCCCAGCCCTGGGACATCAGCATGGCATTTGGCCCCATGCTAAAGGAGGCCAGGCCCTTCTGTGTTACAAGCTTCTTGCAGTCAATTACATATGAGGGAGAAGCAATAATGATTCTGCAAGACGTATACATTGCACACTGGCAAGAGGCTTTCATCCTTACATGGAAAAGACACATGAGGCTAAAATCCCGTTTAATTAATAAATTAATTACATTTCTATACCACCCAACAGCCAAAGCTAAAATGCTTGGGAAAATAAGAAGGGGGGTATCTACATGGGGCTTTTACTCTGGTTCTATTGTGCTCCCAAAACAATCGTGGCAGATGGCACATGCCCCTCTCTGTACCTAGTGTGGCTTTTCTTGCCCTAAATCTGCTCCCCCCCCCCCCGATCTTGTGAAGGATTTTCCCATCACAGTGAATTCACTGCAGTTTGGGAGTCTGTGTGACCTCAGCTGGCTCCAGAACAGGCTAGTGGAAGTAGCACTGGTTGGTGGAAGGGAAAGTTGCATGGGGCAGGGACAGGGGAGAGCAGAGGGCTAAACATGTCTACCCAGAAGTAACTCATTGCCTTCAATTGCACTTTGCCAAGTACAAGAGCAGAGGGGTTGGGAGAATTCCTTTGCCTGCTGTTTGAGTACAGGAGTGGGGAGGGGGCAGGGAGCCAGCCCTGTCGCTCTGTTGCAAATGTGTGCTCAATCACTGTCTGTTTTAAATATGCATTGAGTATGGGAGTGGGGAGGGGAGCCAACCTTGCTTTGAAACTGTGCTGTTGCGAACGTGCGCTGGATAAACATGTGTACTCAGAAGTAACTCTCCAATTACACTTCACTGAGGGGGTGGGAAGTTCAGGGAGCAAGCCTCTACTCATTTGCTGCCCCAAACTTACACAGTTGATGACAGTCACAGGACTCCACCCACCAAACTCTGAACTAATGTGGTTTCAGGTGCCGTTTGCGCCATGCAAGCGGATTTTTAAAAATGCATATACCGCATTACTGGCCACCATTTGCCTTGGGAATAGCTAACCTGATTTCATGAAAATCCGTATTTAAACAATCGTTTCAAAAACCATCTCCATGTAGATTTGGCCACGGTCTTCACCTGGCACTGAAAAGAGCACAATGTAGGTGTGCCTCTCTGGGAAGTTCATTTCACAACTAGGGTGCCACAACAGAAAAAACTCTCTTCTTAGTAGCCATCCACTTCAGTTCCTTTGGAGAAGGGCTGCTAAAGATGATCTTAGGGTCCGGGCAGGTATATATGGGAGGACATAATCCTTCAGGTAACCTGGCCTCAGCTGCTTACGGCTTTGAATGTTAATATCAGCACTTTGTGTTGGGCCCAGAAATATAGTGGAAGCCAGTGCAAATCACAGAGCCCTGTCGTAATATGATCCTATCCAGGCCTGGCCCAAGGCATGTTGCTGCCTCAAGCAGGGTGGCAGTGCTGCCTCCCCGCTTCTTTTGGCTGCTGCTGCGGCTGCGGATGCAGCCGCCAGCCGCCACCCTCCGTCCCTGCTTGGCAAGCCAACCATGTGGCTGGCCAGCCAACCCAGGTCTCTGCTGCCCGCCCACCTGCCTGGCCACCACTCCCACCTTGTGCCCCAGCCACAGGGCTCCTGGGAGAGGCCGGACTAACATTCTCCACCAAGATGTATTATCACGCTTTCTCAGGATATGCACCTCAATACACATCTGAAGCCTAAATTCCCATGTTCAGGGAATAAGCCCTTTTGGAACATGACTGAATGAGGGGTGTTATTCTGTTAGAACAGGAGGACCTCTTCCTTCTGCAACCTTGGGGGTGTCTCGATGAGCGATTTACTCTGAGCTGGCTGCATTTGGAGGTTGTTAGGAATACATGATGTTGTGGCATCCAGCAGCCACCCCGGAGCTTATCAGGGAAAAAACGGATTGCCTGAGACTGCTTAAAGCCCTATTCTTTTCCTTAAGTTTTCTGTTGTATAGTTGTCGTGTGCCCCAACCCCCACATTTACCTCGGGTATGCTAGCCCTGCCCGGCGGTGTGCTTCTCACTGTGACCCTGGTCAAGGGGTGTTTCCTGTCCCTGTGTTTCCCAGCACAAGCCAATTAGTGTCTGCTCAGAAGTAACTCCCATTGTGGTCAATGCAGCTTGTCCCCCTGAATGCACACATCAGAATTTACAGAGATTCCCCACCCCCCTTGAAATAGCATATTTTAAAGCACTAATTCCCTAAAGGCTGTAAAGCTTTCTCAAAGCTGTGATTCTTCATTGTTTGGTTTATTATCTTTCAGAAGTAACTACTTCCACCTTCAATCATCCAATCCTGCAGAGCATTGGGTTAGAAAGGGGACTGGTTTCCCATCCCTTTGTTTCCCCTCCTTTCCCAGCACAAACATATATGTGTCTACTCGGAAGTAACTCTCATTATGCTCCGGGCAGCTTCTAACTTCTTAAAAAAATTAAAGTCTTAAATCGAAATAGCACTTTTGTCAGCAGGACCTACACCTCCCCTCATCTCGCTATCTCAGTATGTCATTATCTCACATTTGTTCAGCAATACCTATATCCCTATCTCACTACCTCACTATGCCACTGTTTGGGGGCATAGCTATTGCTGAACAAATGTAGGTGTGATTTTTGAACTACTTCCTTTCTGGATGGGTGATTTCTTTCATGTCTCTGTGCCTCTATCACTCATTAGCTCTATCACGCATGTGCTCTATCGCGCAGTTGCTAGGTCAATATCACACATTTGTCTAGCAACAGCTATGCCCCCTATCTTTCACTAAGTCGCTATTGTGCGATAGTATGATAGTGACAAAGCGAGATAGTGGTTTTAGAGGGGGAGAAATAAAAAAAAACAATTGGTGGAATCAGGCATAGCTTGGGGAAGGGGTCTCCTCAGAAGTAACTCCCATTGTGGTCAATGGGGCTAAGCTTCCATCCATCACCTTGCAGGAGTGTCTGGGGAAGGAAAAAGGAGAGCCTGGATTGGGGAGGGGGAGGCTTTCTTATTGGTTGAGCAGCCCCTGCCAGTCTGATGATATTTACTCCAATCCCCCCATCCCACCCAGAAGTATGTTCTGTGAAGTGACTTATACTGGAGTGGTGCACTCACTCATAGAGCCCTGCATGGATCAAAGTGCACCAAAGCCAATTCCTTGAAAAAATTCTGGGTAAGCCTCCCTTCGCTCCTCCTTCCATTGTCATGGAGACAGGCTCCCTGACTCTATTTTGCAGAGCACATACTGCATCAATCCAGCAAAGCTAGCCCAGAAACTTACACATTTTAACAAATACATAGGAGTGCAATATAGGTAATGTTAGGAACTTGTTCTAGGTAGTGGAGCACCCTTGTAAGATACCGAGGAGGCAGCAACACAGATGAAGGCCCCCCCCCTTGGGGGGGTATTAATGTAAAATAAAAGACGAAAGGCAAACTGCAAGGCAAAATACTGAAAGGTATCTCAGAAAGGAGGGGAGGGCGAAATTGAGAGAGAGAGAGAGAGAGAGAGAGAGAGAGAGATGTATGAGGCAACAGTGAGCCAAAAGCTGCTGTACAGTGATACCTCAGCATTTGGAGAATAAGGAGGGGAACATTTGAAGATGGAAAGCTGAGGAGAGAGGCAGAGAAATAAAGATTGTGAATGAGAAGGTGGGATATTATTAGGGCTGTGCAGCACCTCAGTCTATAGTCCGAATAACGAGTTGAAGTGGGCTGCCTTGGAGGTGTCTCCATGTGATAAGAGGTGGAACAGAATAGCAATGAGGCACCCTGAAGTGAAGCAGTTTGTATATGAAGTGCCTTGTCTGACTTGGTGATTCGTTCTGAGCAACCCAGACAGCCTGGTGCCAAAAGTATCAACTTGAGAAAGTTCAGCGGGGGAGGGAGGGAGCTTTGGCGAATGGAAACTCTAGTTGCCAAATCAGGGCTGAACGTAGCCCAGCAATCTCCAATCAGAGACAGTGGTGGAGGAGGGGGGAAGATTGAAGAACTGGAGAAAAACAGCTGCATTTCAGAGTCAGAGATCATTCTGGTGGTGTCACTTAGGGATGTGAGAACCCACCCCTGTCTGGGTTCTCCGGATGCCCATCCCCTGCCCCTGCTCTGCTCGCCAGTCCCTTCGCCTCCACCGCCATCACCATGTTTTAAAAAACATGGCGACTGGAAGTCTATATGCACATAGACTTATATGCAAAAAGCGCTGTGAATCACCCAACCAGGAGGAGGAGGATGTGCGGCACATGTCCCTGCTGCTCGCTAGCTGTCTCCTCCTCGTGAGCAGGGGTGGGGTGTGCAACGGACCGCCTGCTCCTCCTACCTGGTCGGCTGTCAAGGGCACACACCCCCACAGCTCGCTGGCTGTCTCCTCGTCAGCAGGAGATAGCGAGCAGTCCTTGGGGGTGTTTCCACCAGCAATTTACCCCCTCAATTGACAAGGCACAGCCTGATCTTGAGGCTCCAATTCTCCTTTGTTTGGTTTATTGCCTTAGGTAGAAATTTCAACCCTTCATTATAGAGATCCTGCGGGTTAAAATAGGGGCTGGTTTCCGTCTTTGTGTTTGCTGCTCTCTTTCCCACAACAAATCCATTAGTGCCTCCTCAGAAGTAACTCCCATTGTGGTCAATTAGGCTTGCCCTCTTAATGCCCACAGAATTTACAGAGATCCCCCTCAATTGATATGGCACAGCTTAAAGTCCAAATTCCCTAAGTCTGGTAAAGTGCAATCTCAAGGCTCCAATTCTCCTTTGTTTGGTTTATTGCATCAGGAAGAAACTACTTCCACCCTTCATTATAGAGATCCTGTGGGTTAAAATGGGGGCTGGTTTTCATCTTTGTGTTTACTGCTTTCTTTTCTGGCACAAGCATACGTGTGTCTACTCAGAAGTAACTCCCACTGTGCTCAGTGAGGCTTGCTCCTGAAATGCAGGTGCACCTGGACTTTCAGAGGAAAGGGGGAAGCTTCTCTTATTAGCTTCTCTGCTCTTTTCTTAGCTACTCTGCTCTTGCAGAGCAGCCCCTGCCAGTCAGAGGATGTTCACTCCAACCCCCACCTGGAAGTATGTTCTGTGAAGCAATTTTTACTGGTGAGGAGCGCTTGCTCGAGAAGCCTTGCATGGACCAAAGCGCAAAGCTGATTCCTTTTTTAAAAAATCCAGTACTCTTCCATTAGCTTCTCCTTCCATTGTTATGGAAACATAGCCATAGACAGCAGAGCAGGCAGTAGGAGGAGGCAGTGCACGGCACTGAGAGGTATAGCTCTGCTTTGGACGTTTTTGTGGAAAATCTCAAAATTCAGCTGCACCTAGCACAAAGAGTACTGGGCCAAACTGCCTGAAATTTGGCAAGTGGGATCCCCTCCATGTCAGCAGAGAGGACCCCAAAGTTCATATATTTATTGTGAAAACTGAAAAAGTTATGGCCATTTGTGTTTTCCCATGCAAGTCAGTGGGAAAACACCCAAATCGAGTGGTCCGGATATCTGAATCTCACTTTGCATCTGGAACCGAGTCAAAGCAGAGGGGGTCCAAGTCAAAGTGGGGCTGATTTGGAGGGTCTGAAGCGGCATCTGAAGCGAAGTGGGGGGGGCCGTGCACAGCCCTAGATATTATAGTCTGCTGAGCAGCACATCAAAGGAAGGAGTACCCTCAGCATCAGAGTAAGTCTAAGTGAAGCCAGCATTCCAGGCCAATGCAAGGCTTTACTGAGCAGGATTGTGGAATGTGATGATGATGAAACAGGCACCTAAACCAGGGCTTCCAGGAGTAGGTCAGGCAGAGATGCTGCCTCCCGGACCACTCTCAAGGAGCAAGTAAAAGTCCAGAAGATGGGGTGCAGGGTTTTTCAGGAAGGAGGAGAGGGTTGTGGGCAGTGTACAGGCCAGCAGGACCTCCCTCTAGCACACAAAGGAAGGAGAATGTGTGCACGTGCGTGCGCGCACACACACACACAAAGAACACTGGGTTCAGGGGTCCAAGGTCAGTTACAGTCCAGAAAACAAAAACTAGGATGGCATCAGCAAAGGGATTTTCAGGGAACAAAAGGGGAGGGTGATGTACACCCTGAGCAGGGAGCACTTGGCTTTGGGTGGGTTTGTTCTGATGCTAGTTAGAAGGTCACACAAGAATCCAGAGCTCTCAATGGCCAATTAATGTAGTATAGTGTTGTCCTGATAGCATCAGATATAGGAAAGTTTTGTGTGCATTTTGGGCTCCTTACAATAGAGCAAAGAGGGTCAGGAAGGATCCTTGTTGGTAACTAGTCCAGGCAACACACACTATCCTAGCTTGCCAGCTAGTTATTATAGACAAGATGGAGACTGAGACACAAGTTGAAGAGTATGGGGATGAAATGGAGGTGAGGTGCTCTCTGGTAACACATACATGGTTCTCTTCCCATTCTATACACATAACAATCTACCTGTGAGGTAGATTAGGCTGAGAGATAGTGACTGAACAAAGGTCACCCACTTAGCTTACACTGCCTGGGAATGATGAGAGTTGTAGTCCAACACATCTAGAAGGCACCAGGCTGGGGAAGACTATTAGATTAGATACAATAAATACTTGGGATACGGAGCCTGCTGCCAAGCCTTCTGCTGCACCTTGGAGGTAGGGTTGGCGGAGAATTTCTCCCCGAAACTTCAGGGGGCCAAGCGCCAATGTGTTCGGCCCCCCGAAGAAGTTTCGGGGAGAAATTCTCTGCACCCCCCGCCCCCCACACACCCCCCGGGATGGGACTTACCTTTCCCGAATGTCCCTCCCGGCGGCGGGTCCCAGCAGCGGTTCGTCGGGTCTTCGTCAGGGGCGGGGGCGGCAGCCAATCTTTCGACCGGCCGCCGCCGCCGCCATTCCAATAAAAGTAAAAAAAAAAAATACGCCCCCGTGATAGGCTACGTGACGATTAACGTAGCCTATCACGGCTAGATCTGCAAAGTCAGCCGTGATAGGCTACGTAAATCATCACGTAGCCTATCACGGGTGACTTTAAAAAAAAAAAAAAGCGCGTACGGCTAATGGTGGCCCCCATAGGGAGCCGCCATTCACATTCCTTATTTGGTCGCTGTAGTCTACGTAAAGATTACGTAGACTACGGCGAGAATAAGGGCAACGCTATTTGCGTTGTCCTTACTTTCGCCGTAGTCTACGTAAAGATTTACGTAGACTACAGCGACGAAATAAGGAACGCAAATGGCGGCTCCCTATGGGGGCCGCCATTTGCGTACGTGCTTTTTAAAAAAAAAAATTTAAGTCACCCGTGATAGGCTACGTGACGATTTACATAGCCTATCACGGCTGACTTTGCAGATCTAGCCGTGATAGGCTACGTTAATCATCACGTAGCCTATCACGGGGGCGTTTGTTTTTTTTTTTAACTTTTTATTTCGCGGTCGGGCGAGGCGCCTCCTCCCTGGCCTGAATTTCGGCCGGGTGAGGCGGGAAGCCTCCTCCCCGGCCTGAATTTCCGCCGGGCGAGGCGGGAAGCCTCCTCCCCGGCCTGAATTTCCGCCAGGCGAGGCGGGAAGCCTCCCCCCCGCCAGCCTGAACTTCGAAGCGCCTCCCCCCCACAGCAAAAAGCTGCAAGACCAGGTAAGTGGCTTTCGTGCACTCCTACTTGGAGGGCTGCCAGCTTTGCTTTGGCTGATCTTTCTTACTGCTCTCACTGAATGACAGCTCAACAGGACTTTGCCCTTACAAAGGCAGGAGGACACAAGAATGGTTTCCACACAGCTTTCACTTTGCTACTGGCACCAGTTGATATGATCTTGTCTGAGAGAGTGTGCCACCAAAAATGTTTATTTCTTTAATTATTAGTTATTTCTATCCTGTCTTTCCAATAGAAATACTTCCAAGGTGGCTTACAAGTAACACCAAAATATATTGATAAAATCACAGTTAACAATATTAACATATAAAGAATAATTAGGGTCCTCCTCACAGGGCAGCTGGATGCAGATGGCCTGTAGGAAGGGAGAGTCCGGTTGGGGCAAGAGCAGGCACACCTGCTGTTAACCTTGCCTGTCCACCCTCTTTCTTGGGATTGTTTCCCAAAAGGCAGCTGATGGTAGATGGCCCTTTGGTTGGTGGGTGGTGGGGAGAAAGTCCAGCTGGAGCAGGCCTCCACGAGAATACATTCAATAAACAATATACAGTATACTCATCAATAAACTTACATGTTGAACTTTTAATGGAGAAAGACTAGAAAAGGTGTCTGAAGAGAATTGTTTAAACAACCATCCTAAATAAACTGACAATTTTCAGTGGTTTGAATCATACACATAATTTCTCAATTTCCAGACTACAAAATTATCCCCAAACTGGCAAATTAATTATTCCTCAAAATGGTTGTCAGAAAAATATTTCCAAAAGCAATTACTATAGTTGACATTATCCAGAAAGTCTCTTTTTTTCTTCTGCTTTCATATGGTAAGTTCAAAGCTGCTGGTGAGTAACTGTTTATACCTTAATTCTCCGGAAACTACTAGTGGGTTTATATCAAGGGTATATAAGGGTAACAAAGCCTTCATATAACTACAACTCCCATAAACCTGGCCATGCTGGCTGGGGGTGATGGGAGTTGTGTAGTCATAGAATCATACAATATTAGAGATGGAAGGGGCCTACGAGACCGTCAAGTCCAACCCCTGCTCAGTGCAGGAATCCAAGTCAAAGCATCCCTGACCCTGACAAGTGGCTGCTCAGCTTCAACTTGAATGCCTCCAGTGTGAGAGAGCTCACTACCTCCTTAGGTAATTGGTTCCATTGTCATACTGCTATATCGGAGGTTTTTCCTCATGTTTAGCCGGAATCTGGCTTCCTGTAACTTGAGCCCATCATTCCATGTCTCTGGGATGATCGAGAAGAGATCCTGGCCTTCCTCTCTGGGATAACCTTCCAAGTACTTGAAGAGCGCTATCATATCTCCCTTCAGTCCTCTCTTCTCAAGGCTAAACATTCTATTAATGCAGCCCAAAATAGCATTTGCCTTTTTTGCAGCCACATCACATTGTTGGCTCATATTCAGCTTGTGATCGACAACATTTCCAAGATCCTTCTCACTTGCTGTTGAGCCAAGTATCCCCCATCTTGTAACTGTGCATTTGGTTTCTTTTTCCTAGGTGCAGAATTTGGGATTTATCCCTATTCAATTCCATTCTGTTGTTTTCTGCCCAGCGCTCCAGTCTATCCAGATCACTTTGAATTGTGTTTCTGTCATCCAAAGTATTAGCTATCCCACCCAATTTTGTGTCATCTGCAAAAATGATCAGCATTCCCTGCACCTCCTCCTCCAAGTCATTGATAAAAATGTTGAAGAGCACTGGGCTCAGGACTGAGCCCTGCGGAACCCTGCTTGTTACCTCTCCCCAGTTTGAGAAGATCCCATTGATAATCACTTTCTGAGTCCAATTCTGTAGCCAACTGTGGATCCACCGGATCGTTGTTTCATCTAGCCCACTTTGAGCTAGTTTGCTCATCAGGATATCATGGGGCACTTTGTCGAAAGCTTTGCTGAAGTCGAGGTATATTATGTCCACCGCATTTCCACAATCCACAAGGGAGGTTACCTGATCAAAAAATGAGATCAGATTAGTGTGGCAGGACTTGTTCTTGACAAATCCATGTTGGCTTCAAGTAATCACTGCATGGTTTTCAAGGTGCTTACAGATGGCTTGCTTTATCATCTGCTCCAGAATTTTCCTCGGGAGTGATGTCAGACTGACTGGTCTGTAGTTCTCAGATTCCTCCTTTTTACCCTTTTTGAAGGTAGGGACACATTACCTCCTCCAGTCCTCTGGCACTTCCCCCGTCCTCCATGATTTCTCAAAGAGAATAGACAGTGGTTCTGAGAGCTCTTCTGCCAGTTCCTTTATTACTCTAGGATGCAGTTCATCTGGTCCAAAACATCTGTAGAGCACCAGGTTGTCTACCCCTGGATAAATCACTAGTTGTCTTAATTTCTTAATTAATGATAATTATGAATAACTTATCCTGAAGAATTTTCTAAGCAATGTACAAAACCAAGTCTTCATACAATGGACAAGATTACTTCTTCGGAGTGCCTGTTGGAAAATGTATCTCTTCAGTAGGCACCCAAACCCCAAAAGTGTTGACACCCACTTATTTCTAGTGGTAAAGAGTTTTAGAGAATGGATGCTATGACACTAAAGGCCCTAAAGTAACATATTGATATTTTGTTCCCATTTCTACTACAAATTATGTTCAACAGGATTTACATTTAGTACAATTCAGGGTGCAGTCCTATAATCAATTTCTGTCGGCTGAGACTCCCACTAAGATGGTGGCATGTAACATTCACTGCTGCCGTGACTGATATACCACTAGAACACCCCACATACACCAGTGGGAAACTCCATCCGTGTAGTTGCTCCACCAGCAAAGATGTATCTGCAGAATGGCTAAAATGCAGTGAAATCATGGGTAGGATGGGGGTGGCACAGGGGAGTAGCACACTTATACCTCATTCTATATCCCTCCAGGACACAACTACACAACCATCAATGGTATAACTTTACACCAGTTCTGGAGCTGATGCAATTTTTCCCCCCTCACATTGACTTCAATGGGAAGTGTGGGCGGGGAGAGTAGCTGCTGCAACAAAAGTGGCAGGGTCTATGGTGGTATCCACAACCCAAATTGAGATGAGGGGGGAAAGCGAAGCCTTGGAAAGCCAAAAGTAACCCTTGTTCCTCATAAACATCGAGTAATGCATCTTCTGATAAGAAAATTGCTCTATAGTGAGAAACATATTCATTTGGTTTTCCCAGTCATTGCCTTTATGAGAGTCTAATCTGGTTACTCAATCAGGCACAAGGAGTGGTAAAGTACGAACAGTCCTACAGCAAAGAAATGCTGAGCAGAGCAAACAAGGATTCTTCTCCCATCATCCAGGAAACTCACCTCACCTCTGGGCCAGCTGATGACCAAATACTAAGGAGATGATGAATAATTACACCTCCCTGTTAATAATCATACTTAGAATTCTTCATTCAGAGGAGCTCCAGAGCACTGTGCTGCAAGCACTACTGACCATATGTAAAACACAACAATTTGGAGAATGGTGGCACACATTGCTCCATTAACTCTGTATGTTCTGGTCTAGTGATCCATGTGCTGAATTTTAAACTGGGGAACTTGAGTTCAAGGTCTAAATGCCAGTGAGGTGCAGTGATCTTCTCGATCATCCCAGAGTGCAGGACACAGAATAATGGGCTCAAGTTACAGGAAGCCAGATTCCGGCTGAACATCAGGAAAAACTTTCTGTAGGAGCAATACGACAATGGAACCAATGGGGGGGGGGGCTCTCCCACACTGGAGGCATTAAAGATGAGGCTGGACAGCCATCTGTCAAGGATGCTTTGACTCAGATTCATGCACTGAGCAGCGGGTTGGACTCGATGGCCTTATAGGACCCTTCCAACCCTACTATTCTATGATTCTATGACCCATGGATGTTGCCTTTGGAAGAGTGACACCCAGGCTCAAATCACCATCTTCTTTAAGGACAAAGTAGATTAGATGGAGCAGCCATGTTTGTTGCTCATGTGTCTACCCTGTTCACATATAAAACAGGGTACTTGAATTTTGAAAAAGGTTTTGACAAAGTCCTTCACCAAAGGTTCCTGAGCAGTCATAGAATAAGAGAACAGGTCCTCTTATTGATCAGTGACTGGTTAAAAAACAGGAAGCAGAGAACAGAAATTAATGGACAGTTCTCACAATGGAGGGGATGTTCAAGGTAAAAATAATAAGAGATTGTGAAGAGCTTCACAATGATCTCTCCAAACTGGGTGAATGGGCAATAAAATGGCAGACATGGTTCTATGTAAGGAAGTTAAAAGTGATATACACCGGGGCAAAAAAACTAACTTCACATACACACTCATAGGGTCTGAGCTGGCAGTGATCGACCAGGAAAAAAAACTTGGGGATGTGGTGGACAGCATAAAGAAAATGTTGACCAGTGAGCAAAGCTGTGGAAAAGGTGAATTCCAAGGCCCTATTGCCACAAGAATGGAAGGAGAAGGAAAGAGTGGCCTACTTGCATTTTTCTAGGAGCCTCTTTTGGTCTGGACAAGGCTCCAGGGGTGTGTGCATCGCCCCATTTTAAGTCGCTTCTCCTAACATACTTCCGGGTAGAGTGGGGGGGGGGGGTTTGGAGTGAATGGCATCTGAGTGGCAGGGGCTGCTCAACCAATAAGAGAGGCTTTACCCCTCCAGAATCTCTCCCTTTTCTCCCTAAGAAAGGTGAAAATGAGAAGTAATTACTTCCAATGTGCACAAGAGAAGCCTCCGAACGAGCCCCAATCTTTCTCTCCTGTTGCTGCACGTCTTGATCGCTATAAAGGGGTGGGGGAAATGAATTGCTTCCGATGTGGGCATTTTGGAGAGAAGCCTCAATGAACACAATGTTACTAATTGGTTTGTGCTGTGAATCACAGGGACAGGAGAAAGGAAACACCCACTGACTGGGGTCATGGTAAAAGGCACACCCCTGGGCAGGGTTAGCATACCCGAGGTCAATGCAGGGGTTGGGGCACATGGCAACTATACCGGGGAGAACCTGGCTTGAGGAAAAGAACAAGACTTTAAGCAGTCTCAGGAAATCTGGTTTTTCCCTGATAAGCTCCAGGGCTAGATGGCCACGATGTCATGTATCCCTAATGGCCTCAAGACGCAGCCGGCTTGGAGTAAATCACTGGTGGAAACACAGCCCAGGACAGGGATCATAAGGAAAGAGAGAGGGGAAAAAACCCTTCCAATATTGTAGTGCCTTTATACAAATCTATCATGTAACCACACTTGGAATATTGTATACCGTTCTGGTCACTGTACCTCAAAAAGGGTATTATAGAACTGGAAAAGGTACAGAAAAGGGCAACCTAATTTATAAGGGGATCTTATGGGGAAAGGTTACAACATTTGGGGCTTTTTAGTTTAGAAAAAAAAGCATGATAGAGTCTTATTAAAATATACGTGGTGTGGAGAAAGTGGATAGTGAGAAAGTAGATAGATCTTCCTCTCTCATAATACTAGAACCCAGGGTCATCCCATGAAGCTAATTGGTGAGAGATTCAGGACAGACAAAAGGAAGTACTTCTTCACACAGCACATAGTTAAATAATGGAATTTGCTTCCAGAAGATGTAGTGATGGCCACCAACCTGAATGGCTTCAAAGGAGGATTGTAAAAATTCATGGAAGAAAAGACTATTAAAGTCATGATGGCTAAATGCTACCTCCAGTATCATGGGCAGTATACCCCTCTATGCCCGTTCCTGGGGAACATGAGTGGGATGGCACTATTGCCTGTAGGCCTTCCACAGGCATCTCGTTGGTCACTGGGAAATAGGAAGTGGGACTTTATAGGCCATTGGTCTGATCCAGTAGAAGTGAAGAACTGATTTTAATATCATAAGGTGCCTGAGCCACACTTTGAGGTCAGTGATGGGCTGGGTATTGGTGAACAAGCTGAAACATAATCTAGACAAGACAGATGGGCTTCTGGTCAGGTCAGGTCTACTGACTCTTATAGGGTGTCAGACAGTTTTAGATTATACTCCCCCTAAAAGATCAGTTGTGCTCCTGATATTGTGGCTGTGGCCAGGAGGGCCTTTGCCCAGTTACTTTGCCTGTTCCTGGAACAGTCAAATCTGGCCATGGTCATGCATACATTCGTCACATGCTTTACATGGGCTGTCCTTGAAGATTGTTTGGAAACTTCAGCTGTGCAGAATGCTGCTGCTTCTAGGATTTTGGATAGTGCTAAGTTTAAGGATCATGTTATTCTCTTACTGTAGCAGCTGAAATAACTGCCAGTCCATTTCCAGACATTATTCGGGGTGTTGGTTATCACCTTTAATGCCCCACATGGCTTAGGACCAAGATACCTGAAGAGCTGCCTCACTGCATTTGAGTCTACCTGCTTTCTGAGATCACCTAGTTTTTTTGCATGTCCCTCTGCCTTCTGAGTGCTGGTTGCGTGAGTGCGTGCATGCGTGTGTGAGAGAGAGAGACAGACAGACAGACGGACAGAGCTGAAGAGTGTTTTTTTTTTATCATGGCAACCAATATGTGGAGCTCCCTGTTCTGATGGTTAGGGTGTCTCCTATTTTGCCAGTGTTCCATCACAACCTGAAGGCTTTTCTTTCCAAACAAGCTTTTGAATTCTCTGCTGTAAAGAGTTATTTTAATTTAATCCTGGTTTCCTTGGATCTCGCTTAATCTATGAATGTGCTAGATCCAGAGTAGCCCTTCCATGAACTGAAGGCCCTCTTCCATTGGTAGAAGGGACAGAGATCCAGAGGAAGTTCCTGCTGGACAACCAGGGTGGGTGGAATGATTTTCACAGCTTCCTCCTTTCCCATGTAGCCCAGGTGTACTACTTTCCACTCTGTTCTGGAGGGTCCCCCAACCATTTTAGGGGGAACCTATTTATGGGAACTCTGCATCCAAGCCAATGTGTTACTGCTGTTTTTCATATTTTATTATTTTCCTTGAAGTTTTTTTTTAATGCATTGTTTTGAGAGTCTTGGAGGGGGAAAGTGGGAGAGAAATTCCTCTAGCTTGCTTGCTTGATTATACTTGTAGTATAATAAATAAATGCTCTTACATAGCATTTTCAGTGGTTTCCCATCCAAGAAACAGACCAGTTCCACACCTGTTTAGCAGCTTCAGTAATTCTGCAACCTAATTTGTTCCTAGACCACTCACTGGGCCCCTAGAAATCCTTTTATTTAAAAAAAATGTGAGTGTTCCTAGCTTTAACTTTCCCCTTTCTCACCTGGCCTCTCTGTGTGGTCCATTGCCCCAGGTGGTTTTCTTTCAGCCCAGCTCCAGTTTTGGAAGTGAGTCAGGATGAAAAGTGAGGGAGAAGAGTGAATTAAATGAGGGAGCATAACAAAGGGGATAGTAGAGGGTTCCCGTTTCCCTCACTTGCACTTCCCCTTTGATGTTAACACCTCTATCCCCCTTCTTTATATGTGAACAGGGCAGACACATGAATAAACAAATATAACTGCCCCAGTTTTATAATGTAACAATTGGGTTGTTTTAGGGTTTTAAGTGGTTTGTTAACCACAGCAGCAATCTGTCCTCGCTGGGTTTGGATGACACAATAACCCACGGCGACCACCTGCCATGGCTTGAATATTCAAAATGGCTGCCGGCACATACTGCAACCCCCTGGTGATCATGCAAACTGGGTCAAAGAAGTAAAGTTCTAAATCTTTTCATCTTTAAGGTGCCACAAGCCTCTTGGTTTTTCAAAAACATGGTTGCTGCTTTTGGCAAAGTGCTGTTTGCTTTATCAATCCTTTGCCAGAAGGTAAAGTGACAGCCAGCAGCAGCCTCATTGCATTCCATAGGAAGAGTCTATTTGGTATCTGAAATTTCAGGATGGTAGGTAGACAGTGAACTGTCCCAGTTTTGATTAACAGGATGGGACCAAGACATATTTTCTTAAGCAGCAAACTGCATCACCCACTTCCCCAAGTCAGGGTGCATGTATTAAATTGGGAGAGAGAGAAGGCAACTAGAGAGAAAAGAAGGAATTTTCCCACCCCACTGTAACCTAATCTCAGACTTTGCTTATGCCTGTCCATTTCAAAAGAACATTTCCTTACCAAAAGCAGAGCTAATCTAAGTGGGACCTGGAAAAGCAGGCTCCACTAAAAGTCTCCAAATCCCGGAATACGCCAAGGTTTTCCCCCCGTAAGGCTGTCACACTAGCAACCCATGAGTGACCTTTCTATCGACCAAACACCACTTCTGTTCCAGCCACCCTCGCCTCTCCTTTGTTAATGTGTCTGGAAGTCTGAAATCTCCATAGCTCTGGACGGAATGCATGGGCGATGACAGGCTATTTTTCCTCTGACCGTCATGGAATTTTTGTTGCACTTGTAAATGCTATTAAGTTCCACAGATAACAGGCAACGGAAGTAGAAAGTATTCAAGGAAGCCTCCTAATGCATCAAACTAACTCAGTGGCTACAAACTCTGCCTTTCTACAAAGAGCAAAGTTACTGTTGAATCTTAAATGTTATATTTCCCTTGTTTTCAAACCAATACCCCTCTCACCCCACCAAAGGGCAGCCATGCAGCATGCTTTCCTTCATGCCTTCAGCCACCATACCAGTGTCCTAACTTGCCATCATCACTCATAGGGCACATGAGTTCAATGTTACAGATTTTCTACCAGACAAGGTAACTTCATCATATTCTACCTGTCCAAATCCACTTTATATCCTTCACTGAGGTGTACTTATTTCCTTTATTGATGGCAGTTCAGCCTATCAGGAGCTTCAGGTTTTGGTAGGCTGAGAACTGGCAGAGCACGAGGAGTTGCTTGTGCTAGAGGCAGGCCCTCTCCGAGGTCAAGAGAGGCCTGGACCACTTCAATTTTTTGATGCTCCTGGTATATTAAAAAATAGTGAATGGTGACCTATTAAAATATAGAATGAAAAAATAAACTATGGAACGAAAAATAAATTTTAAAACATCATAAAACCATCATAAAAACTCTGAGAAATACAATTTTTAGAATTGACAAACAAAAAAATATGTTAAATTTGGACAATAGTTTATTTCTCTGCACACAAAAGTATAACGATTAAAGTATTTTTGACAGACGCGAAAAGTCAGATTTTTTGTGGCAAAATAATGTCATTTCAGAAATTTCAATAAAAGAGAGTATTACACCAATTATGGTTTGAATGATAGCTATGTCACTCATAATCTACAGACTTAATTCTGTTTTAAACATTCCACCACAGCTGGCAATGTCCTACAATATAATTGTGCTATTCACAAGATAATTACAGGATTAATTTGTTTAAATTTATTTATTTATTTATTTATTCACAATATTTATATACCGCTCCACCAGAAGATTTTGGAGCGGTGAACAACATGGTAAAAGAATAAAACAACAGGTTACAAGAGTTAAAACATTTTTTAAAAAAGAGTTAAACACTTCTTTTAAAAGACACGCCCCAACAAAGTGGAATTAACAAACCATGGCTGGTCATGCAAGGAAGGCCTCTTGGAATAACAATGTCTTCAGGAGGTGCCGGAAGGAATAAAATGTTGGCGCCTGCCTGACCCCTAAAGGCAGGGAAGTCCACAGGATGGGGGCCACCACACTGAAGGCTCTTTTCCAGGTAGATTCCAACCAGGCCATGGGTCCATGTGGAACCCCCAAGAACAAGCCCTCTGATGACCTCAGTGACCAGGCAGGTTGGTAAGGAAGGAGATGCTCTCTCAGGTATCCTAGTCCCAAATTGTTTAGGGCTTTGTACACTAGTACTAATACCTTAAACCTGGCCCGGTAGCGAATAGTCAGCAAGTGCTGTTCCCTCAGCAAAGGAGTTATACGCTGAAAAGGAGCAGCTTTTATTATGAAAAGGGGCAGCTTTTACTACAACAGCTGAGCTGCTGCATTCTGCACGAGCTCCAGCTTCCAGACCAGCCTTAAGGGCAGCCCGACATAGAGCACACTGCAGTAATCTAGTCTTGAGGTTACTAATGCCTGTTCCACCGTGGTCCAGTTATCCCTGTCCAGGAGAGGCCATACTTGGCGAACCAGCCGAAGCTGGTAAAAGGCACTCCAAGCTGCCGCAACCACTTGGTCCTCCAGCGACAATGATGGATCTAGGAGTGCCCCCAGACTACGGACCTGATCTTTCAGAGGGAGTGCAACCCCATCCAGAACAGGCAATGAGCCTATCTCCCAGACCCAGGAACCACTCACCGGGCTTCCGGCTTGCCAGGATTCAGCTTCAGTTTATTGGCCCTCATCCAGCCCATTACTGAGTCTAGGCACTGATTCAGGACTTGCACAGCCTCTGCTGATTCAGATGTCACAGGGAGATAGAGCTGCGTGTCATCAGCATACTGGTGGCATTTAGCTCCAAATCCCCTAATGACCACTCCCAGCGGCTTCATATAGATGTTAAACAACATTGGAGACAAGATGGTACCCTGCGGCACCCCATAGCTCAATTGCCAAGGAGCCAAGGAATAGTCACCCAACGTTACTCTCTGAAATTGGCCCCGTAGGTAGGACCAGAACCACTGTAACACAGTGCCTCCAATACCCATCCCATGGAGTCAATCCAGGAGGATACCATGGTCGATGGTATCAAAAGCCGATGAGAGATCGAGCAGAATTAACAGGGTGGCACTCCCCCTGTCCCTCTCTCGATAAAGGTCATCCATCAGGGCAACCAAGGCTGATTCAGTCCCGTAACCAGGACGAAACCCAGATTGAAATGGGTCTAGATAATCAGTATCCCTCAAGAGTGCCTGCAGTTGGTCCGCCACGACCTTCTCAAGTACCTTCCCTAGAAAAGGGGTATTTGCGACTGGGCGGTAGTTGTCTAATACTGCTGGGTCCAGAGTGGGCTTCTTCAGGAGTGGCCACACTACTGCCTCCTTAAGGACAGCAGGGACCACCCCTTCCTGCAAGGAAGCATTTATCACTCCCTGAACCCACCCAGTCATACCCCCTTGGCTAGCTTTAATTCACAGTGCACTACAGGCAGCGTGGCCCTGTAATGAGACACAAGTTTAGAGCTGTACACTTAACATCTACTTCTTTCAGTCCTGTCAGTTTATCTCTGTGTCTGTACGTATAACCTCATTTGGAAATAATGGGAAGTCTAAATGTGAGGCCCTCCATGTATGTGAGGCCTGGGCCAAATGGCCCTCCTTGTCCCCCCTGCGATAAGCCCTGGCAAGAGGAGATCATGGGGGTGGCTAGACAAGGCTGAACAAGCCCCTTTGGCTTGGGTTTCCGTACTCCAGCCTGCCTATTAAGGGAGCACATCCTATGTGTTACGTAGCATGTCATGTGCAACATTTAGTCACTGGCCCTAAAAAAAAGTGCTCAACGCAGATTCAGTAAGGATGCAGCAAATAAGAATTCCCGTAAATCCTCAAGCGTGTGCTAGCATTTGCATGCACCGGTTCTCCTGAAGCTAGAAATAGCTGACACTTTGGAATGCAGCGCTTGCTGTTCCTTCACAATGTACTTTGGCCTTGTGAGCTATGGGATTTGACCTCTGACCCAACCTTGAAGGCAATTATGAGCCAGCCCCTTCAGCGGGGGTGACGGATTCAAGCAATAGTCTTATAGAACAATTTTCACTTTTCAGTGACGAGAGTTCATTTCAAACAGGGAAGAAACACACCTTTCTGTACTTTTTGTTCTTTATGTCACATCATCAATTGGGTGAATATTTAACTGCTGGAGGAACATTACCTTTCAAAGGCTGAGGCTGCCAGGTTAATCAGTTTCTAGAATTAATTTAAAGCCACAGGTGCCAGAAAGTGCCAGAAAGTTTGAACCTTTGAAAGTGTTCAGAGCCTCTCTTAGCTTTGGAAGGAGGAATAAGGACTTCAGATTAATAGCTAGAACAAAGTTCCAGCCACTTAAATAACATGTAATTCTCATTTCTCAATTTCAGGACACAATAGAGATTTCTCCTCTTGGATTTCAGTATCAGCTCCATAATTACATCCAACTGCATACTCAATAGGCAGAGGGACAAGAATAGTTGTGACTATTCTAGCATAAGAAAATGTCATTTAAAGTTTGCCTAGCAAACACCCACCATTGGCTGATGCAGTGGTTAGCGACTAGTGCTCCTAGGCCACATCAGGCCCACCCAGTTGCCAACCCCAGCAGATCTCCTGAGGCTCAGATCCTGAGGTACAAGGGGTGGAGCATTATATCTAGGGGGTGGAGCCTGTCATTGCAGATGGTGGAAGCAGGAGGCATTTGGCAATTTAAAAGGGAAAAAAATCTCAAGCCTCTCCAGTGCAGAATTATTGCCCTCATTCCCATCACTTTTCAAAATAGATTTATTTTGCCTGCACTCGTGTTTGCTTCTCAGTTACTCTCCCCAACACAGAGAGACAGATGCTGAGACTGGAAGAACTTACTGGAAATGGGGGAATGGTAACCTATGGAGGCAAAAGGAGAAGGGGACGGCAGAGGATGAGATGGCTAGATAGCATCACCGATGCAATGAATATGGACTTGAGCACGCTCCGGGAGAGAGCGCAGGACAGGAAGGCCTGGCGTGCTATGGTCCATGGGGTCACGAAGAGTCGGACACGACTGAACAACTGAACAACAACCACCACCACCTATGGAGCAGGTAGAGAAAGCTGTGGGGAACAGCTTGCCCCCTTGCTTCAGAACCTTCCTTCACTCTGAGATTTCACTTCTGGACCCCTACAGACTTGGGACCGAGGCTGAAACCCAGAAGCTTCAGGTCAAACCAGGAGACGCAGCAACTCTAGCATGGGAGGAGGAACTTGTTGTATATGTAGAGGGAATGACTGTATGACTCAGCAGGCCTCAAAAACAACTGTCCTTTATTTATCACACACAGAACTGCAGAACTTAGAAGAAGCTCCAGCCACAGTTGCTACTCCCAACTCTACAAGAGCTGCCAAGGTTCAAAAAAATAATTAACCAACAGTACCTCCCCTAGAATACATAACATCCTCCCCTATCACAGTCTTTCAACCAACGAGGAGGTACCCTTTGACGGCGTGGCTAATGCATGCACTCGACTAGTAGATATAGGTTGCTCAGATGATTTTCTTTCAGTAACTGCCTTAGGTAAGGAAGGAGTATTGCTCCCATCACTTAGTGGTTCTGGCATTTCAACCAGGGGTGAGAGAAACACATCAGTTCCACATAGATCTTCAGCAGCTACCTCTGCTGATGACAACCCACTCTGGCCAAAACGCCTTCTCAGCTGGTCAACATGGGGATGCCACGTTGACCCTTCTGCACACTGGACCTTGTATGACACAGGTCCAGTGACCTCAGTGATAGAGGAAGGAACCCACCTCGGTCCAGCACCATAGTTCCTAGCAAACACCTGATCTTGTGGGGCAAATGAATGCAGAGTAGGAGCTGAGAAGGCAGCATCCAGAGCTTGCTCCCATTTGCTTTGTAAGCCTTCACCTAAATCTGGGTGGAGACGGTCAAGGTGAGTTTTTAGATGCTGCTCCATTAGTAACTCTGCAGGACTGACTCCTGTTGTTGCACAAGGAGTAACATGCTGAGCAACGAGAAACCTGGCAAGGCGTGTTGGCCAGTCTCCTCCCGCAATGGGCTTCAGGGCATCTTTTGTTGTCTGCACCATCCGTTCAGCTTGGCCATTTGCTCGGGGATGACGAGGTGCAATGGTGACAGCCCGAATAAGGTTCTTGTCTGCAAGTGATTTAAATTCAGCAGATGTAAACGCAGTCCCACTGTCTGAGAGTATAGTATCAGGCAACCCAATGGGTTGCAAGTAAGTGGTGCAGTGCTGTGATTGTTGCAGCGGCTGTTTGTAATGGTACTAAGACTACTTCAAGCCACTTCGAGTAAGAATCTACCACAACCAAGACGTTTTTTTCCTTGAAATGGTCCTGCAAAATCAATATGGATTCTTGACCAAGGCTTCTTGGTCACTTCCCATGGAAGGATAGGTGCTCTTGGTGGATTGTGCCTAGTGGCTTGACAACTACTATACTCATGTACAGTTTTTTTCAATATCTGAGTCGATACCTGGCCACCAGACATAGCTTCTGGCCAATGCTTTCATGGAAACGATCTCTGGATGAGCTGCATGCAGTGTGGTCAAGATGTTTTGACAACCCTTATCTGGAATAACAACACAGTTTCCCCATAGCAGACATCTCTATGGGCAGACATCTCATGCTGATGGCATTTGAATGGCTTAAATTCCTCTGGCAGTTCCTCATCCGGCCATCCCCTCCATACCCAGTTTAAAACACGAGCGAGTACAGGACCTCGAGCAGTCAGCCTAGCAATTTGATCAGCCTGAAGAGGTGGGTCAGAAAGGGCTTCTAGCATCAAGACTCCCAGAGGAGGAGGTACAACAAAATCTGGAATTTGAAGTGCTACCTGACTCAATCCATCGGCATTAGCTATTGCCTTCCCTGTACGGATGTATGAAATGACTTACCTGTTTCGTTTCGTGACATCTGCGGTGGGGGGGAGGCACTCTGTCCCTCCCCCGAAATCCTTGCTGGCGGGCTCCGCTCTGCAGCAACTCTGCGGAGCTGCCGGCCGGGGCCACCCGCAGCGACATCCGGCCACTGCTGGGCTGCGCAGGGACGCAAATGGCGGCTGCCGTAGCCGCCGCCATTTGCGTCCCTTTTTTTTGCCGTGATAGGCTATGTAAATATTTACATAGCCTATCACGGCCTCCGCAGGGATGCAAATGGTGTCCCTGCGTTAGGTGTGATAGGCTATGTAAGTATTTACGTAGCCTATCATAGGAAAAATTGTGAAGCAAATGGCGGCTGCAGACGCAGCCGCCATTCGCAAAGCAGCGCGAACGGCACCAGGTAGGTGCTCCGTTTCGCGCGCCTTTCACGGGGTGGTGGGGCAGGGGGGCTTCGTTCCGCCACGGATTTCGGGGAGCCGAATGCACTGGCATTCGGCCTCACTGAGATCCGTGGTGGAATTCTCTGCCATCCCTACTTTCCTGGCTTGTAGACAAGTGTATAATCATAAGCATTGCGCAGAATGCTCAGCGCTGCATGCAAAATGATAGTATGCAGGGAGTAGGCTTGCCAGGAGAGATTCTTAAAAGAGGCTTGTGGTCCATGCATATTTCAAAAGCATGGCCATAGAGATAGTTGTGGAACTTTTTGAGTCCTGCAATAATAGCCAAGACTTCACTGTCAGTTTGTGCAAAGTTCCTTTCAGTGGATGACATAGTCCTTGAATAATAAGCAGTTGGTGCCTCTGTACCATCTGGAAATTTGTGGCTTAGCACAGTACCAACCCCATAAGAAGAAACATCAGCAGTAAGGATTAGCGGATGTTTTTCATCATAATGTACAAGCACACTCAAGTATTTGACATTCTGGAAAGCATTCTTATGATGGCTGGTCCATTTCCATGGAACTCTTTTTCCCAGCGAGTGATGCAGTGGCTCAGTAATGGTAGCCTTTTGTGGAAGAAACACATGGTAGAAATTGAGAAGTCCCAAGAAGACTTGAAGTTCCTGCTTTGTTTTTGGAGCAGGTGCATTGTGAATTGCATGTATTTTTTCGTCAGTGGGGTGAATGCCAGAAGCATCAACATGGTAGCTCAAAAATGTCATGCTGGAGGTTCCAATTTCACGTTTCTCCTTTTTTACATGAATGCTGGATGTGTCAAAACGATGTAGGACTTCTTGAAGTTGTTCAGCAAGTTCTTCCTCTGTTGATCCCATGAGCAGGACAAAATATGGTTCCAACACCTGGAATTCCAGAAAGTAGTACTTCCATTAATCGTTGGAACAGTCCAGAGGCCACATAAATTCCGAATTGCAGATTCTTTACTCAGAATGCTCCTCGATGAGTGATTATTGTTTGGGCGTTGGCTGTAGCATCATCGATGACCAACTATTAATATGCTTGGGCCAGATCAAGTTTTGCAAAGACCTTCCCTCCACCAAGAACAGCGAGAAGTTGATTGACAGCAGGCACTGGGTATGGATGCTGCTTAAGTGTCTTATTCACAGTGCATCTGTAATCTTTAATACCAGCACAATGGGCGTAGCCTACTGGGTCTGTGTAACTGGTTCTAGCACACCTTGCTTGTTAAAATGCTCAAGCTCTTCTTCAATTCTTCTGCAACGCAAAAGGCATATTCCTGGCTTTCATGCAAATTTGTGCAATAGATGGATCCAGATGGAGTGACACTGGCTTCCCTTTGTATTCTCCCAGTTCTTCAGAAAATACCCTTGGAAATTTATTAACAATTGCTGCAAGCCAACTTGTAGTAAGGGCATGAATTCCTTGAATGCTAATCCCTATTGATGAGAACCAGTTAACCTTGCTGCCCAGAATTCTCAGCCTGCTTGCTTTGGATGGCATTTACATCATCCGCATCTCTCTTGAGCTCTGTGACATATAGCGATGCAGTCTCATTGGCTAATGCCTTTTCTTAAGCCATTGTAAATATCAAGTTTGGCTTGGACAGGAGGCGTTGTTGCAGTACTTCATCATAAACCCCACGGACTGGCGATCCCTCAACATATCCTCTAGAAAATCCCCAAAGTTGCAGTGTTGAGAGAGATGATGCAGTTCTGCAATATAAGTGGCAATGCCTCTCCAGGTTGCTGCATGCGTTTGTGAAATTTAAATCTCTGCACAATAACTGAAGCATTTGGTGAGAAATGTATCTTCAATAATCCTAAAAGTTCATCAAATGTCTTAGTTTTGGATGAGTCAGGAACAGTGAGGGTTCTTATTATGGCAAATGCCTGCGGCCCACAAACAGTTAACCGCACAGCTCATTTTTGTTCAGCATTAGCTATGGTAATTGCTTCCAGATAGAATGAAAGCCATTCTGCATAAAAATCCAAGGAAGCAGGTTGACTGACATCAAACTCTTCAGTATGTCCAAGAACAGCCATTTTGATTTTAATTCTCTTTTTTAAAAAAAAACACAGGAGTTGCTCAAATTCTTAAGTGGGCTTAGCTGACTGCTTACCAGTTAGCTGTATTCATTGGATTCACAGTCCTTGCTGTCTATATAGCTCTCAGTATCCCATCCTCATCGCCACAAAACGTTGTACATGTAGAGGGAATGACTGTATGACTCAGCAGGCCTCAAAAACAACGGTCTTTTATTCATCACGCAAGGAGCTGCAGAACTTAGCAGAAGCTCCACCCACTGCTGCTTCTCCCAACTCTACAAGAGCTGCCAAGGTTCAAAACAATAACTAACCCACAGTACCCCCCCTCCCCCTGAATAGATAACTGAACTGGAATGATCAGCAGCCTTGGACTGGTCAGTGATCCACTTTCCCATGGAAGCAGGGAAAGCAGAAGCAAGAGTAATTTATATTCCACTTCCCCTGCTCCTATGTACTGCTCCTATGTAATTTATTTATTTATTCATTCATTCATTCCATTTCATTTCTATACCGCCCAATAGCCGAAGCTCTCTGGGCGGTTCACAAAAATTAAAACCAAACAGCGCACAATAAAACAATTTAAAATATATAGAACATTAAAACCACAACATAAGAATACAACCACAATAAAACCTAGCAGCAGTGCAGGAGTTTAAAATACAGATTTAAAACAGCAAAGATAAAAATTTAGAAAGCTAAAATGCTAAAATGCCTGGGAAAATAAAAAGGTCTTCACCTGGCGCCGAAAGGAATACAATGTAGGTGCCAGGCGAACCTCACAAGGGAGCTCATTCCAGAGCCGGGGTGCCACAGCAGAAAAAGCCCTCCTCCTAGTAGCCACCCGCCTCACTTCCTTTGGCAGGGGCTCACGGAGAAGGGCCGCTGACGATGATCTTAAGGTCCGGGCAGGCACATATGGGAGGAGGCGATCCTTCAGGTAACCTGGCCCCAAGCCGTTAAGGGCTTTGAATGTTAACACCAGCACTTTGAATCGGGCCCGGAAATGGACTGGCAGCCACTGCAGCTGGAAAAGTACTGGCATAATATGAGCTCACAGGCCAGTCCCTGTTAACAATTTGCTGCCCTATTTTGGACCAGCTGAAGTTTCCGAACCATTTTCAAAGGCAGCCCCACGTATAACGCATTGCAGTAATCCAGACGAGAAGTTATCAGAGCATGGATAACTGTAGCTAGGCTATCTCTGTCCAGATAAGGGCGTAGTTGGTATACCAGCCGAAGCTGATAAAAAGTGCTCCGTGCCACTGAGTTCACCTGTGCCTCAAGTGACAGTTCTGGATCCAAGAGCACCCCCAAACTACGAACCTGATCCTTTAGGGGGAGTGCAACCCCCTCCAGAACAGGTTGAATATCACCTAGCCGGGCAGAGAACCACCCACTAACAGTACCTCCGTCTTGTCTGGACTGAGTTTCAGTTTATTGGCCCTCATCCAGTCCATTACCGTGCCCAGGCCCTGATTCAGAACAGCCACTGCCTCACCTGGTTTCGATGAGAAAGAGAGGTAGAGCTGGGTGTCATCCGCATATTGATGGCACCTCAGCCCACACCTCCGGATAACCTCCCCCAGTGGTTTCATGTAGATGTTAAACAGCATGTTTATGTTAGGCCCTGTGCCAGTATCTCAATAAGGTTTGGAGCCACTCCTCTCTTGCAGACTTTTGGAAAAAGGGAGCTGCCTGCAGAGTTTTTAATGAATGTTTGTGCTCATGTTGCTGTGAATTCCATGGCCTGATGTTTTGTTATGGAAGGCATGGGGAGCTTCTGGCCCATGGCCCAAATACAGCTTGCAGGGGTTCCCCATCTGGCCCACCCAGTGTCTTCCTCAGGTCTCGCCCCTTTCCCTGGCCCCAGCGAGGAGAGAGGAAAAGGATGTCTGTCTCTGGTCTGCAACAGATTGGAGAGAAGCCCCTTGCTCTCTCTCAGTACTGGGGCTGGAGAGAAGGCTTCTGTCCCCTAACAATTATGGGATTGCATTGTATTTTATTGTGGGTTTATTCCTTTGCAGTATTGGCACTACCAGCAGCTTCCGGGGGTGATTTTTGTTAGGACCATAGCCTGAGGGGGAAAGAGGTTAAGCCCCCGCCCCACACACCACAGTCCCAGCCGGGGGTAGGGGTGCTGCTATGGAAATAACAAGGCAGGTACATTAAAATGTATTAACACCTTGAGTGGTATTGTCTAGCTTGGCCATTCGGGTACTCCTTGTTCCAGTCTGATCCCAAACCCTCCAAACGGCAAAACTGCCAGACCCTTTGTGTTAACAGTGCAACAGTGGAAGAGTTCATGGCAGGTTAAGCTAGATGTGAGCCACCCGCTGAGACAGCTGGGCCTGTTGCTTCTGCACAGTGAGTGAGTGAGTGAGTGAGACTCGGTGGCTGGGGACTGCTGCTCCTCACCACACACGGGGGAGGAAGCAAACGCTGCAAGTGATCCACCCCTGCTTATCTTGACCAGTGGAAGGAGTGACCGACCAGCTGTGCCTGTGGATTGCTCATTCTGCAGGCTTGCTATTGTGTCTTTGTGTGGGATCAATAGTTGGGGGCCATTCCACAAAGAGAAGAGACACCTGCTCCTTTTGGCCCGGGGCTCATTTTCATTCCCAGTATTTGCTCCATCCAATAGGGGGGGTGGCGAGAGAAGAACATTTCACAGCTTGCTCTATTTTGTTGAAAGCTATGGACAGAGGGATACAGACAGTCAGCATATGTTCTACGTTTCTTCCATTTCCCATATTAAGAACCATCATTGTCGCCAGTTTAATGGGTCAGTTCATAATACATTGCTTAGGTCTCGCTCCCAACTCCCATGTCTATGTAGGAATGCCGAGGCCACTACATGTACAAGTAGTACTAGCCACTCCATGCTATGCAGAAGAAATATATTAAGTGAGGCCAACGTATTTTCCACTGAAGATGCCCTTCTAAGGAGAGGAGGAATGAGCTTCTCAAATATATCCACAGCTGACCTGGCCCTTGGCTCTATATCTGGCCAGTGTAGTGATGCTGCCCACCCACAATCTTCTACCAAGCCCCTGGCTCCTGGTGTGCTGTAGTGCCCTCTTCTTACCCGTATGCAAAGGGAACAGGGGGCTTATTGACAAACTCATGCAGCAAGGCAAGCAGTTGGGCAGCCGCTGGCATTCTGCTCTGTGACCAGCACAATCACTCCCCATGCCCCCCAAATCACAGACTCATCATGCTTCTGTCAGGGAGGCATGGTTCCTGATCTTCCACCATCATGGCAACCACAATGTGATCCTTCCATTACTGGCAACAAAGTGTCTGTAGTTGTAGGCTTGTAACATATGCATATCATGATATAAAGGGCCATACCACGTGATCAGCAACCTGTGATGGGGCTCCATAAAAGATATTCAGGAAAACAGGCCGCACTCTGCCCAAAGGGACAGGAATATTGTAGGGGTAGCAGGCTCTACAGGGTTTCTGCTTGTAGGACAAATGTTCTCTTGCAGCAGGTAGCTAAAGAGGCAGCCTCTCACATTTTTTAATCTGAAATTTCAAATATCCAGAGAAGCCTATCCAGAGAATTCACCTTGAATCTTTCATCCTGCTTTCCCCTCGTAATGTGAGGCTATGTCACAGATTATGATCCTCGGGGACATCATCCTGGTGTTCAGGGTGAAGGGCATGTGACTTGGAGCTGGGCTTCGACTCAGCTGCTAATCTGGGAGGACAGGGATGGCACTGTTGCTGTTCAAAGACTCACACTATCAGGCTGATTGAGGTCTGACTTCAAAAGAACTTAAGGGCTCCTTCCCAGTTTGGTATAAAGTAATCACAAGAGAGCAAGCAGATCACCTGCAGTGTGGTTACTGGTGAGGCTGGATATTTAAAGCATCTCTTTCATAGCATCTTCCAGAGGAAGAGCCATGTTAGGCTATTGCAGCAAAAACAGCAAAGAATCATAGACTGAGGTGTCATAGATTGAACATTTTGTATTTCATTGCCATTTGGCCACCCACCTCTTGGTGGGGGCGAGGCAATCTGATCATATAATGCCTATACTGTGCCAGCTTCACTGGTTATCAATGTGTTTCGGAGCCCAACTTAAAGTGCTAGTTTTGACCTTTAAGGCCTGAAATGGTTTGGGGCCAAATTACTTGAAGGACTGCTTTCACCCACATCAGCCTGCCTGTACTTTAAGATCAGCAGGGGAGGCCCTTCCCATTTGCCCACCTGTGAGGGCAGTTAGGTGGGTAACTGCACAAGAGAGGCCCTTTTCCGCAGTGGCCCCACACCTCTGGAATAAGTTGCCATTGCGGATCCGCCAGGCCCCATCATTGCTGGCTTTTATGCAGGCCCTGAAAACCTATTACTTCATTCTGGCCTTCCCCTGATTACGTTTTATCAGACTGGGTTGTAGCTTCAGTTGTATGTGGTAGGTTTTGTTTTCACGCTGGTATTTATTGCTTTTTAGGGTATTTGCTGCTGCTGCTGCTGCTTTTACTGTTTTCATTACTGTATCTGTTTTGACTGTGTGAGTTTTATTGTTGTACGCCGCCTTGGGAGGGGTCCTGCCCTGAAAAGCAGCCAATAAATATTTTAAATAAATAAACATAAAATTGTTTACAATCTAATTCTGTGTGTGTGAGGGGGAGGGAGGGAGGGAGAGAGAGAGAGAGATTCCCTCTCTCTCTCTCTCATACACACACATGCCTCGACTAAAGAAAACACACCATTCATCTGATGAAGGGGAGGCCAACAATACTTTGTCACAATAAATCTGTTATTGTGCTACAAGATTGTTGTTTTTGTTTCATGCCATGGCATTCACTCATAAGCAGTATAATCAGTGGGGGAGTAATTAAAAAACCAACAACTTCATTTTCCACATATGCAAAACAAGGCTGTGCATAATTTTTCCAGAGCAAGTTAAGGCCTAGGTTTTTACCTCTTCACTTATTCCCAATCTTTTAATGTGTGCTTAGGATAGAAGTGGGGGTGCCATTTCCTGATAGTAAATGTGAGAACAGAACCTGAGAGAGGAAGGAGGATCTGTTTATGTAACGTGCAGTCTGACCACATTATTCAGGGACTAAATCCTACTAAATTCAACTGGCTGTGCGCCCTAGTAAGAATACACCAACATTTTGCTCTGTGTGCAGCGGTGGAACAGTATTAGTGTCTGGAAGTCACATCATAATCATCTCAACATAATCCATGAAATTACAATCTACAGTGATCCAACTAGAAGTTACCAAAGTATGCGTCATGGCTGCTAGGACCTTGCTTCCCAGAAAAAGGATGCAGCTAGCATTCTGGACAAAGGTAGAAAAAGTCTGCCAATAGTTATTGTTTAATTACTTGTTGTGAATTGCCTTGGATGGAATGGGTGAAAACACAGGACAAAAATAAATTGATGCACCCTATATACTAGTCACAAACTCATTGCCCAGGTGCTGATCCTTATGTAGCCAAAATAGCATCACCCAGGCACAGGAGTGAGGTATTTGCAGTCTTGGGGGAACTCCAAGATTTTCAAAAGTACATGCGCACGCACGCAAACCAACCGTGACCCCCAGGGCTGCAGGAGCAGAGGCAAGGACAGGCCCATGCCAATGCCCAGCACTGAAGGTGCAGTGGCTGTTTGGCAGCTCAGGGCCTCCCCTCCCACAGCCCTACACAAAATGAACTAGCATCGGGGCCCTGCTAAGCTCTAGGAAGAAGCAAGGCAGCTGGATCCACTGTAAAACTCTTCCATCTCTGCCTGCTAGTTGGTGGTGCAAGAGCTCGCTGTGGGGGCAATTCCCTTGCCAGGCCCTGCACACCCAGTTTTTGTTGAATTGCTCCCTATCTGGTCCCGGCTTTCACATTCAGTCCCTGCCCAGATCCTGAGACGGTTCCCCAAGTTATCTGGGTTTCCTTACTCAAATATCAGTTCCTGCTGCTTGTGTCTTCAGCAACAACATTCAGCAATGCCATCAGCATCCAGGCAACTCAGGATCCCAAAGTGGCCCAGGTACAGGAAGTTCTCTACCCTAGCAGTGCCAGTAGTTCAAGCAGTACCAGCAAATCTCACAGGATAAGATGTTAAGTTCCACCACAGAAGAGCTGAGCAGCAGCCTCCAGTACTGACAATGGGTATACAGGCATCTGAGAGCAATTTTGATCTTACAATTTCGTTACAACTGTTGTTGATGCTGCCCTGGTCATTCTATGGCCATTACATGGCTGTATTATAAGTTGATGCTTACAGGCCACTTTGCAGTATTAAAGGGTGACCTATTGAGCCTCACAAGTAACATGTTATCCTCTATGTGAGCAACAAGCAGATATTGGCCAGGATCCATAGAATTGTGAAACTAGTCCCATAAGCTCAATGGGGTTTTAGACATCTGCCCATACTGCACAGCAGGGGTGTCGTTAGGAGGGCCCACCTGGGCATGGCCCCCAGATCTTTATTTGAGCTGTCCTAATTGCCTTTTTTTTTTTACATTTTCCCATTGACTTGCATTGGAAAACAAAAATGGCCATAACTTTTTAAATTTGTAAAATAAATACATGAAATTTGAAGGCTTGGTAGCCCCCGTGGAACTGATTAAATCTGCCCTATTTCAGGCAGTTAGGTCCAGTGGCTTTTGTACTAGTCACAGGTAAAATTTGCTATTTTCAATAAAATCTGTCAAAGCAAAGAGCTATATTTTTTTGTGTGCATCCACATACATACATGGAATTTTGGGACCCGCCAGCCCCCATAGAGATGACTGAGCCTGCCAAATTTCTGACAGTTAGGCATAGGGGCTTTTGTGCTAGCCACAGGTAAAATTTGCTATTTTCAAGAAAATATGTCAAAGCAAAGAGCTATATTTTGTGTGTGCTTCCACATATGTGCATGGAATTTGGGGATCTGGAAGCCGCTATAGAGATGATTGAGCCTGCCAAAGTTCAGACAGTTAGGTCTAGTCGCTTTTGTGCTGGCTACAGGTAAAATTAGCTTTTTCCAAGAGAATCTGTCAAAGTAAAGAGCTATAATTTCTTTGTGCTTCCACATAAATTTATGGCATTTGGGGACCTAGCAGGCCCTGTGGAGCTGACTGAACCTACCAAATTTCAGACAGTTAAGTCCAGTGGCTTTTGCGCTAGCCATGTGTAAAGTTTCCTTTTCTCAAAGTCTAAAACAAAAAGTAAAAACTGTCAAGTCACCCATGGGAATTAGAGATCCTAACCATAGAATAGAATCATAGACTAGTAGGGTTGGAACATGATGGCCTGCAAGGCCATCGAGTCCAACCCCCTGCTCAATGCAGGAATCCAAGTCAGAGCATCCCTGACAGATGGCTGTCCAGCTTCGTCTTGAATGCCTTCCAGTGTGGGAGAGCCCACCACCTCCCTAGGGAATTGGTTCCATTGTTGTATTGCTCTAACAGTCAGGAGGTTTTTCCTGATGTTCAGCCAGAATTGGGCTTCCTGTAACTTGAGACCATTATTCCGTGACCTACACTCTGGGATGATCGAGAAGAGAACCTGGCCTTCCTCTCTGTGACAACCTTTCAAGTACATGAAGAGCGCTATCATATCTCCTCTCAAGGCTAAACATGCCCAGTTCTTTCAGTCTCTCTTCATAGGGCTTTGTTTCCAGTCCCCTGATCATCTTTGTTGCCCTCCTCTGAACCCTCTCCAGTTTGTCTGCGTCCTTCTTCAAGCGTGGTGCCCAGAACTGGACACAGTACTCCAGATGAGGCCTAACCAGTGCTGAGCAGAGGGGAACTAGTACTTCCCGGGATTTGGAAGCGATGCTTCTATTAATGCAGCTGAAAAGAGCATTTGCCTTTTTTGCAGCCACATCACATTGTTGGCTCATATTCAGCTTGTGATCGACAAAAATGCCAAGATCCTTCCCGCTTGTAGTGTTGTTGAGCCACGTATCCCCCATCTTGTAACCGTGCATTTGGTTCCTTTTTCCTAGGTGCAGAATTTGGGATTTATCCCTATTAAATTTCATTCTGTTGTTTTCTGCCCAGTGCTCCAGTCTATCAAGATCACTTTGAATTTTGTTTCTGTCTTCCAAGGTATTAGCTATCCCGCCCAATTTTGTGTCATCTGCAAATTTGATCAGCATTCCCAGCACCTCCTCCCCCAAGTCATTAATAAAAATGTTGAAGAGCACTGGGCCCAGGACTGAGCCCTGCGGTACCCCACTCGTTACCTCTCCCCAGTTTGAGAAGGTCCCATTGATAAGCACTCTTTGAGTCCAGTTCTGTAGCCAGCTGTGGATCCACCTGATGGTTGTTTCATCTAGCCTACTTTGAGCTAGTTTGCTCCTCAGGATATCATGGGGCACTTTGTCGAAAGCTTTGCTGAAGTCAAGGTATATTATGTCCACAGCATTCCCACAGTCCACAAGGGAGGTGACTTGATCAAAAAATGAGATCAGATTCATCTGGCAGGACTTGTTCTTGACAAATCTATGTTGGCTTCGAATAATCACTGCATTGTTTTCAAGGTGCTTCCAGATGGATTGCTTTATCGTCTGCTCCAGAATTTTCAAAGGGATTGATGTCAGACTGACTGGTCTGTAGTTCCCAGGTTCCTCCTTTTTACCCTTTTTGAAGACAGGGACAACATTAGCCCTCCTCCAGTCATCTTGCACTTCACCCATCCTCCATGATTTCTCAAAGAGAATAGACAGTGGTTCTGAGAGTTCTTCTGCCAGTTCCTTGATTACTCCAGGATGCAGTTCATCTGGCCCTGGAGATTTGAACTCATTCAAAGGAATTAGGTGTTCCTTGACCATATGCCTATCGATCTCAAGCTGCAATCCTGTCCCTTCAGCCTGTACTTCGCCTTTGCCGGGGGGGGGGGTCATAGACCCTCTTTTGGGAGAAGACTGAGCCAAAGTAGGACTTGGGCACCTCTGCCTTTTCTTTGTCACATGTTATTGTTTTGCCATCCTTATTTAATAGCTGAACAACCATTTCTTTCCTCTGTCTTTTACTATGCATGTAGCTGAAGAAATCCCCTTCATGGATCACTGCCTTGTTGTGGCGAAGGGGCTTGCGTAACTCAGTGAAGCCATAAGCTATGCCGTGCAGGGCCACCCAAGACGGACAGGTCATGGCAGAGAGTTCTGACAAAATGTGGTCCACTGGAGAAGGAAATGGCAACCCACTCCAGTATTCTTGCCAAGAAAACCCCATGGAACGTATCACAAGGCTAAAAGATATGACGCCGGAAGATGAGCCCCTCAGGTCGGAAGGTGTCCAATATGCTACTGGGGAAGAGCAGAGGGTATTTCCAAGTAGCGCCAGAAAGAGTGAAGCGGCTGGGCCAAACCCGAAAGGACACTCAGCTGTGGATGTGTCTGGCGGTGAAAAGAAAATCCGATGCTGTAAAGAACAATATTGTTTAGGAACCTGGAATGTCAGATCAATGAATCAAGGTAAGCTGGAGGTGGTCAAACATGAGATGGCAAGATTGAACATCGACATCTTGGGAATCAGCGAACTAAAATGGACAGGCATGGGCGAATTTAATTCAGGTGACCATCATATCTACTATTGTGGGCAAGAATCCCTTAGAAGAAATGGAGTAGCACTCATAGTCAACAAAAGGGTGGGAAAAGCAGTACTGGGGTACAATCTTAAAAATGATAGAATGATCTCAGTACGAATCCAAGGCAAACCATTCAACATCACAGTAATTCAAGTCTATGCCCCAACCACTGAGGCCGAAGAAGCTGAGGTTGATCGGTTCTATGAAGACCTACAACACCTTCTAGAACTAACACCAAAAAAAGATGTCCTCTTCATCATAGGGGATTGGAATGCTAAAGTAGGAAGTCAAGAAATCACCGGGATAACAGGCAGGCATGGCCTTGGTGTACAAAATGAAGCAGGACAAAAGCTAATAGAGTTTTGCCAAGAGAACATGCTGATCATAGCAAACACTCTTTTCCAACAGCACAAGAGGCGACTCTACACATGGACGTCACCAGATGGTCAATATCGAAATCAGATTGATTATGTCCTTTGCAGCCAAAGATGGAGAAGCTCCATACAGTCAGTAAAAACAAGACCTGGAGCTGACTGTGGCTCAGATCATGAGCTGCTTCTTGCAAAATTTCGGCTTAAATTGAAGAACGTCGGGAAAACCACTAAACCGTTCAGGTATGACCTAAATCATATCCCTGATGAATATACAGTGGAGGTGAGGAATAGATTTCAGGGATTAGACCTGATAGACAGAGTGCCTGAGGAACTATGGACGGAGGTCCGTAACATTGTTCAGGAGGCAGCAACGAAATCCGTCCCAAAGAAAAAGAAATGCAAGAAAGCCAAGTGGCTGTCTGATGAGGCTTTACAAGTAGCTCACGAAAGAAGGGAAGCGAAAAGCAAGGGAGAAAGGGGAAGATATACCCAACTGAATGCAGAGTTCCAGAGAATAGCAAGGAGAGACAAGAAGGCCTTCTTAAATGAACAATGCAAAGAAATCGAGGAAAACAACAGAATGGGAAAGACTAGAGATCTCTTCAAGAAAATTGGAGATCTCAAGGGAATGTTTTGTGCAAAGACGGGCATGATAAAGGACAAAGAAGGCAGGGACCTAACAGAAGCAGATGAGATTAAGAAGAGGTGGCAAGAATACACAGAAGAACTCTACAGGAAAGATCTGAATGTCCCTGATAGCCATGATAGTGCGGTCACTGAACTTGAGCCGGACATCCTCGAGAGTGAAGTCAAGTGGGCCTTAGGAAGCATTAGTAACAACAAAGCTAGCGGAGATGACAGTATTCCAGCCGAGCTATTTAAAATCCTAAAAGATGATGCTGTTAAAGTGCTGCATTCAATATGCCAACAAATCTGGAACACTCAACAGTGGCCACAAGACTGGAAAAGGTCAGTTTACATTCCAATTCCAAAGAAGGGCAACGCCAAAGAGTGTTCAAACTACCGCACAATTGCGCTCATTTCACATGCCAGCAAGGTGATGCTCAAAATCCTACAAGCTAGGCTTCAGCAGTATGCGAACCGAGAACTACCGGAAGTACAAGCTGGGTTTCGAAGAGGCAGAGGAACTAGAGATCAAATTGCCAACATTCGCTGCATCATGGAGAAGGCAAGAGAATTCCAGAAAAACGTCTATTTCTGCTTCATTGACTATGCTAAAGCCTTTGATTGTGTGGATCACAACAAATTGTGGCAAATTCTTAAAGTGATGGGAGTACCAGACCACCTTACCTGTCTCCTGAGAAACCTGTACGAGGGTCAAGAAGCAACAGTAAGAACCAGAGATGGAACAACCGATTGGTTCAAAATTGGGAAAGGAGTACGACAAGGCTGCATATTGTCACCCTGCTTATTTAACTTATATGCAGAGTACATCATGAGAAATGCCGGGTTGGATGAATCAGAGGTCGGAATTAAGATTGCCGGGAGAATTATCAACAACCTCCGATATGCAGACGATACCACCCTAATGGCAGAAAGCGAAGAGGATCTCAAGAGCCTCTTGTTGAGGGTGAAAGAGGAGAGTGCAAAAGCTGGTTTGAAACTCAACATTAAAAAAACGAAGATCATGGCATCTGGCCCTATCACTTCCTGGCATATAGAAGGGGAAGAAATGGAAGCAGTGACAGATTTTACTTTCTTGGGCTCCAAGATCACCGCAAACGGTGACTGTAGCCATGAAATTAAAAGACGCTTGCTCCTTGGGAGGAAAGCTATGGCAAACCTAGACAGCGTAGTAAGAAGCAGAGACATCACCTTGCCGACAAAGGTCAAATCAAAGCTATGGTTTTCCCAGTAGTAATGTATGGCTGTGAGAGCTGGACTATAAGGAAGGCTGAGCGCCGAAGAATTGATGCTTTCCAACTGTGGTGCTGGAGAAGACTCTTACGAGTCCCCTGGACTGCAAGGAGGTCAAATCAGTCCATCCTAAAGGAAATCAACCCTGACTGCTCATTGGAAGGACAGATAATGAAGCTGAAGCTCCAATATTTTGGCCACCTAATGCGAAGAGAAAAGTAACTGGAAAAGACCCTGATGCTGGGAAAGACTGAAGGCAAAAGGAGAAGGGGACGGCAGAGGATGAGATGGCTAGATAGCATCACGGATGCAATGAATATGAACTTGAGCACGCTTCGGGAGAGAGCGCAGGACAGGAAGGCCTGGCGTGCTATGGTCCATGGGGTCACGAAGAGTCGGACACGACTGAACGACTGAACAACAACAAGCTGAAGAAAGCTTTTTTGTTGCTTTTAGCATCCCTCGCTAATCTCAGCTCATTCTCAGCTTTAGCCTTCCTGACGCCATCCCTGCAATTCTGTGCTACCTGCCTGTACTCTTCCTTTGTTACTTGGCCTTCTTTCCACTTCCTATATGTGTCCCTTTTTGTTTTCAGGTCATCTCTAAGCTTTTTGTGAAGCCACATTGGCTTCTTGTGTTTTCTTCCACCTTTTCTTCTTGTTGGAATTGTTTGTAATTGTGCCTTGAGAATTTCCTTTTTTAAAAGCTCCCACCCATCTTGGACTCCTTTTCTCGTTAGCGTTTCTTGCCATGGGACCTTACTGATCATTGTTCTGAGTTTATTAAAATCAGCTTTCCTAAAATCCAAGGTATGTGTTTGACTACACTCAGCTTTTGCTTCCCTTAGAACCAAGAACTCAAGTACAACATGGTCGCTTTCCCCCAGAGTTCCTGTAAATGCTACTTTATCCACTAAGTCATCCCTATTGGTTAGGATCAAGTCAAGGATAGCCGATCTTCTATTTCCTTCCTCTACTTTCTGTAGGAGGAAGTTATCTGCCACACAAGTCAGGAATATCCTGGAGGGGCCATGTTTTGCAGAATTTGTCTCCCAACAAATATCGGGGAAATTGAAATCCCCCATTAATACTACATCATGCTTCCTTGAAACTTTGGCTATTTGCTTTTCAAAAATTTCATCTTTTATTTTGATCCAGATGCTCTCGATGGGGCTACCAAGCTCATCCTCCTGTATTTCTGAGCAGAGATATATATTTTTCACATATAGTGCAACCCCAGCTCCCTTTCTGTTCCTCCTGTTCTTTTTGAACAAGTTATATCCTTCAATTGCTGTATTCCAGTCATGAGAGTCATCCCACCAAGTCTGTTATACCTATCAAGTCATAATTTCCCTCAAGTCATAATTTCTAAGAGTTCAAGTTCGTTCTGTTTGTTTCCCATACTCTGGGCATTAGTATATAGACATCGAAGATCATGTGCTTCATAGTCTGGCTTTCTTCCTACACGTGTCTGAAGACTATTATTGGGCGCCACTATCAGAGCTGTTCTCTCTGTTGCAGTGCATGAGCCTATGTCCATTGTTACCCCCAATTTTACATCTCTCTTCCCCGTAGGATTCAGTTTAAAGCCCTCCTAATGAAGTTCTTCATGCTATGGCCAAACACATTCTTCCCATCCTTTGTGAGGTGCAACCTGTCCCTTGCCAACAGCCCATCTACCAGGAAGTATAGCCCGTGGTCCCAGAATCCAAATCTCTCTTGTCGGCACCACCTTCGTAGCCAGTCATTCACCCAGAGTATTTTTTGTTCCCTGTCTATCTTCTAACTAGTGGAAGTATGGATGAGAAAACTATCTGGGCCCCAAAGTTCTTGAGTTTCCTTCCCAAAGCTTCAAAGTCTGATGTGATTTCTTCGTAGCTCCGCTTGGCAGTATCATTTGTTCCCACACGGATGAGAAGAAAGGGATACCTGTCAGTGGGCTTTATGAGTGCAGGCAACCTTTCAGTCAGGTCTCTAATCCATCCTCCCGGGAGACAACATACCTGGCAAGTCCACGGGTCTTCACGACATACTTCGGTTTCGATCCCACACAGCAAGGCATCTCCCACTACTACCACTCTTCTCTTCTTCTTGTTGTAGGCCTGGGTTTCATCGCCTGTTTGACTGACCTTCAGCCTCTTGCTCACTCTCAAGTAGGTTCCCCTGTGATTCTTCTTTGGCGGAAGCTAGGCCATGATAGGCTACGTCAATAAATTCATAGCCTATCACGGCCTACTATAGGGATGCAAATGGCGTCCCCTACGCAGGATGCCATTTGCATCCGCAGCAGCCCAGCGGTGGATGGAGGCTCCACTGCGGATTGGCCTGGACAGCGGCTCCGTGGACTGGCCATGGAGCAGAGCCGGCCAGGCAGGATTCCGGAGGGGAGGACCGGATCGCCTCCCCCACCATCGAGGATTCCGAGGGGAGGACCGGATCGCCTCCCCCCCGCAGACCACATCCAGTACCTGGAATTGGTTCCACAGCTCCACTGCTTCCACTGGTGCAGAGTGGTGTCTAGTTCTTCTCCTCCTGTCACCCTTTTCCAAGGAGTATCCTCTACTCCATTTTTCTTCTCCTCAGCATTTCCCACTTCTGCCTCATCTTGCTGTTGCTCTTCAAGCTTCTGGTCTGCCCTTTGCTGCTGTAGTTCCCCCATTCTGTCCAAGAACTCTTCGTGTTCTCTTATTCCCCGGAGGGTCGACAGTCGCCGCTCCAGCCCAGTTACTTTTTCTTCCAGCAGCGTGATCAACTTGCACTTGTTGCAGGTGTAGGCCATGTTGTTCCCAGGCAAGAAAACAAACACTGCACACACCTTGCAGGTCACCACCACTGGAGAGTCTTGTCCTTCCATAGCCTCTTTTCCCTTTTTGTGTCTAGCTTTGTGATTGTTCTAGACTAGCCTGTGCCTGCTCCTCTACTCAGTAGAGGTTAAAAGCAGAGTCCCACTGGTGTGGAAGTGTGTGTTACAAGACAAATAAATGAAAAAAAAAGTTAGTTAAAAAAGAAAAAAAATGTTAGGGGCCTCCCCCTTGATCTCCCCTGCCGAACTCCCCTGGCCAACTCCTGTTTGCTCCCCCTGTCCGATCGCTCTGGTCGCTCGCTCTCTGGGAGCTTGCCTGCTTCTGTAGTCCCTGGACCAGCTGGAGCAGCTTGCTCTGCTCTGCCCTGCTCAGCTGGGAGGCGGGAAACAATCAGGCAGGAAACGTCAGAAGATGTTTAAGGTGACCATTAGGAGGTCACTATCCCTAATCTCTGGTGTAGGGTTTTTTGAGGTACAAAAAAACTCTCTCCTCCTACTTTTCTTTTCTGCTCGTACATGCCCACTGTTGTGAGCTTGCCTGCAATGAAATTTGGAAGAGGGAGAAGGAAGGGAAGAAAGAGCTCCATGTGAAATACTGGTATTTCACACAGCATCTGATTTTACTGCCCTGAAGTGGAATCTTTTGCTTCTGCACAAGTTTAGTAGCTTCAGTACAGCAAAGGATCCAATCAGCCTCCACAAACTTCTTTCTCCCCCTCGACTTTAATTTCTCCTAAATAGCTGTAGGACTCAAATAATCCCAAAGGGAGGGTTAGGACTATGTGGCGTCATGATTGAGAAACTGCTGGGGCTTTTAAATAGGTTCTACAGTTTTAAAAAAGCTAGAAAAAGCCCTCACCCACCTCACCTAAGTACGTGCAATCCTAGCAAACCCTCCACAGCCTCCTAAATTCCTCTGAAGTACTACCTCTCTGAAAGGAGCCACTTGGCTTAGGGAATTCTCTCTACCCCCCACCCCCGCGCACAGATCCAATCACCATTCTTTTCTTCTTCCTTCCCCTATCCTGTTCTTTCTTTCTTTCTTTTCTTTATTCTACCCAGAACATATCTTGGGGAATTCTTAAAGAGAATTCTCTTCTGTGGGCAAGAGAAGTTCTGAACTGTATTTGACTTTATGCGAACAGACAAGAGGGCTGTTTTTTCTCCTTCTCACTCAAGCCTTTGAGAAGAATGGGTTCACATGGTTGCAGAGAAACAAAAATTGGGGCTTTGTTTGTCAGTTGCCATTATCCAGCAATAGGAAGGGCTGTAGCTCAGAGGCAGAAGGTCCCAGGTTCAATCCCCAGCATCTCCAGGTAGGGCTATAATAGAATCCTGCCTGAAACACTGGAGAGCCATTGCTGCCAGTCAGGGTCAACAATTCTGCGCTAGATGGGCCCCGGGTCTGACTCAGTACAAGGCAGCTTCCTGTGTTCCTCTGAACAGAAAGCTTTAATTTAAAAAATAGGAGTTTTTGGTTTGTTTTTTAAGCGGAGGGGAGATAAATATTGCAACTTTATGCAATCCTATGTATGCCTACTGAGAAGTCTCATTATGTTAATGAGGCTTACCCTCAGGAAAGGGTGCATAGGATTCTAGCACAAGTTACTTTTGCAGAGAGGTTTGCACCTTGATGTTCTGCAGGTTTACTCAGAAATAAGTCCTGAGTTGTGAGCTTAATAATACAATTAATGCCTACCCAATTCTGTCTAATGAATTGACTACGCTTTCAGCTCAGTCCTATGCATGTTTTGTTATTTGTGGGTTTGGGAGGGGGGGGGGTTGCATGAACTCTAGCTTCAGTGGTGAGGGAAAGGCACTTAGTGCATGCTCAGAGTTTCTCCATAACTGAGCTCTAGATTTGAAAACAGACTCATTGGCTGAATCCTGGTGAAGTCTTGGCACAAATGAAGTTATGAGGAGGAAGATGCAATGAGAGCTTGTGCATAACAAGGAGGAGGTAGAGGAGAGTTGCACAAAACAAATCTGTTTTTATGAAGAGTTGCTGGAGGATGGTAGGTTGAGGAGGGATGGTTGCATGGAGGGGAATAGAGTTGGTAGGGGGAGAATCTAAGTGCCCAGTGGTGAAAGAAAAATATTCTGCACATGCTCAGAGGCACTCTCTATTTAAGAACATAAGAAGAGCCGTGCTGCATCAGACCAAGGTCAATCTAGTCCAGCATCCTGTGCACACAGTGGCCAGCCAGATGCCCACGGGAAATCCACAAGCAGGACATGAGGACAATAGTACCTTCCCAGCCATGTTTCCCTGCTGCTAACATTGGTGAAATGTAAATAAATTCTAGTAATTCTAAATTAGAATGCATGTATATCCTTCAGAAATTTTGCAGGTTTCTTGCCTGGGGGACACCTCTAATGACCTGTGCATTTTCATACAAATTTACCCAAAAACTATTGGGGAAGGGGTGAATGGAAGGGAAAGCAAATCACTCCCTCCCCCAAAATGGAGAACTCCCCTTCCACATGAACTGCCACACCTGACCTTCTGAATCTTTGCTGGTTTCTTACTTAGGGACAACTGTAGGCTATCTGTAACTTTCAGAACTATGGTCCACAAGGAATATAGGGAGATAAGTATGTCCTCTTTTGGAGACCTCACAATGTCGAGGCCACCCTTGCACAAAAACCCTCGTGGCTAGCATTCTGAAATTTGGCAGGCATGATCTCCTCTAATGGGGCAATGAATCCTGAAATTTTTATCCAATTCTTCCAAAGAATTAAAACGTTATTGGCAGTTCCCTTTAAAAGAAAATCAAAATATAAACCCTGCACCTATTTTTCTGAATTTGGGCAGGTGTAATCCCCTTCTAGGGGGCTACTATGCCTGAAATTATCATCCAGTTCTGACTAGGGATGGCGGAGAATTTCTCCACGAATCTCCGGGAGGCTGAATGCCAACGCATTCGGCCCCCCAAAATTGTTGGTGAAATTCTCCGCCAGCCCCCCCCCCCCCCGGGATGGGACTTACCTCATGCGAATGTCCCTCTCGACGGCGGGTCCCGGTGGCGGTTCGGCGGCAGTTTGGCGGGGGCGGCGGCCGTTCTTCTGACCGGCTGCTGCCGCCGCCGCCACTGCAAAATAAAAAAGTAAAGTAAAAAAACAACAACACACACCCGTGATAGGCTACGTAACGATTTACGTAGCCTATCACGGCTAGATTTCCAAAGTCAGCCATGATAGGCTACATAAATCGTCATGTAGCCTATCACGGGTGACTTTGGGGGAAAAAAAGCGCATACGCAAATGGCGGCGCCTATGGGGCGCCGCCATTTGCGTTCCTTAGTTTGGCACGTCTAGTCTACGTAAAGATTTACGTATTTACGCAAATAGCGTTCCCTTATTTTCGCCGTAGTCTACGTAAATCTTTACGTAGACTAGACGTGCCAAACTAAGGAACGCAAATGGCGGCGCCCCATAGGCTCCGCCATTTGCGTACGCGCTTTTTTTTTTCCCCAAAGTCACCCGTGATAGGCTACGTGACGATTTACATAGCCTATCACGGCTGACTTTGGAAATCTAGCCATGATAGGCTACGCAAATCGTTACGTAGCCTATCACGGGTGTGTGTGTGTTTTTTTTACTTTACTTTTTTTTTCGCGGCTGGGTAGACGGGGAGCTCCTCCCCGGCCTGAATTTCGGGGGGAGAAGGGAAGCGCCTCCCCCCCACCGCGAAGCAAGCTGCGGGACAAGGTAAGTCCCTTTCGTCCATCCCTAGTTCTGACCAAGAGAAAAAAGTTACAGGGTTGGTTTTTTTCTAATTTCCCATGGTAGTCAGCAGGAAGCATAAAGACTCATTTTTCCAAACCTTGACTCAGATTTGGTGTTGAGCTGACATGGTCCAACTACAAATTGGCCCAAGCAGAAGAGGGACGTTTTTCAAAACGCTGAATCGGGGTCTGAGTTGAAGTGGGGTGGGGGGTCAGTGCACACTTCTTATATATGTATGTATGTAATCTATACACAAACGCAAGCACACTGTATGCATGCACCACACACGCACACACATATTAGACATGCGCTTAGACTCATGTGTGTGTGTGTGTGTGTGTATATATGCAAATTTGTGTTATGGGCATGCCCTGGATCTTTTAAGACCCTAGCAACGCCCCTGCTGCACAGCACGGCAAACTGCATTTAAAATGAAGGGAAGCTTGACAAGCACTTTGTGGATATAGCTGCTGAAGGGGAAACGTCAAACAGCCCACTATCTTACCACAAGCCTTTCTGTGAGCCTCAGCAACAGTTTGGATCCTGGCCAGAGACTTTCTGTACCTGTATTTAACCACTGCCTGCCATTAAGTAGCTTGCCTGCCATTTTACACCTTGATGCTGTAGGCTTGCCTCAGTTGAGATCACACGAACATTGCACAGCAGAGAAAACACGGGCATTGATCTCAACAGAAAATGTCTCATATAAAGAAACTGCATCAATAATGTTTAAATAATAATTTATAACGTGATAAAACGAGATGCAGGGAAGTACACCAAGGACGTCTCATCAACTGCATAAAATAAGCAAGGTTAACAAAGGACTATTTATAGAGGTCAACCCAGTCATCTCTGCATGCTGAAAACTTTAGCTTAGACTGGGTTCTTAATGATAATAATCATTATTAAGGAAAAATAAGGAAGGGAAGGAGCAGGCAAGTAAGCATGCAAACAATTCACTGCTGGAGGTAATATGGCGTTGGAGCCAGGACTAGCTAGAGTCAGCAGTAACCGCATTATGGAAGAGATTGAAAGGTTAATAGGCAACCAGCCGACACTGAAAGAGAACAATTAGAAAAGTTAAGGGGCTTAATATTAGATTAATGGCTGCCCGGAACAGAAAAGCGGATTCCATGAAAAATTAGCACTGCAGAAAGTCTCTGCCCTGTGGTCCCATAACGTTCTCTCTCCTTCTCCCTTCCTCTGTCTCTCCCTCCCTCCCCCGTCTGTCTCTCTCCAAGGACAATTCTGCCCTACAGGCTACTTCTCTTCTGTTATATGAGCTTTTGGTTCACAACATTGCTTACAGCCAACAGTATTTGGTCACCCAGCAATCTCCTCTATACAGGGAAGCCCCACACTCATGTTGACTGGGACCCTAGGAGAACACCTCCCCCCCCATTTGCTCACAATGTGGTATCCCAAGAATTTGGGAATGTGAGAAAGACTGAGGAACTTCACCGTGTCTGAAGCCTTTAAACATTAGCTGGAGCACTGAGCAGGGCTTTGCAGAACACTCAAGGCCAAGTGCTAGATGCAGGTCAGCATGTCACATTGTGGGGCTATGGACAATTTCGAAATAGACCTAACTTGAAATGCTGTCCACCATGCTCACTGTCCTGTTTGTGGGTTGCAGAGAGAACCCCCGCTTTCAGCAATTTGGGGGCAGGGGGGAGGGCTAAGTACAAGAGTGAATGGTTCACCCATCTTACCTTGCAGCTCCTCGACATATATTTTCTGTTCAGCTGCACAATGCCAGAGCAAGGGCACAAAGCATTGCTCTCACTCTGATTTGGCTTCATAACAATGCCTCACAAGCCCTATTCATGTGTCAGCCATGTGAAGGGCTAACACATGAGTCAGGCAGAGTGGGGCTGTACCTTCTGATTCTTTCCCTAATGTCCTTGGTGCCTGCCGACCTGCACACCTCCAACCTCCAATGTTTAGCAAAGGTCTGAAGTGGGAGCCAGCTTTACTCACATAAGGTCCTCTGTGTGATCAGGAGCCCCAACCGCACAGGACTCCCAGTCATGTGGAGAAGCCTAGGCAATTATTTGTTTGATTGATTGACTGACTTATTTGTACCTCACCTTTCTACCAAGACAAATGGCAGCTTACAACATAAATAAAACTTGAATAATAAAACAATGCATTAAATGCAATAAAAACATAGCATTAACAGAATAAAAAGAACACCCAATCCCCCAGACCTGCTTACACACCAAAGGCCTGCTTGAACAAAACAGTCTTTGCCTGCTGGCAGAAGGACAGCTCAGAGGGGGCCTACCTGGCCTCCCTCCGCAGGGAGCTCCACGGCAGGGAGTGGACACACCCATGCTGGAAGCTGAGGTCAGTCACAGTTCCCAGCACACGTAACATCCTCATTAATCACCAGTGATGATCTGCATGTAGTTTCATGCTTTTTCCCGCCATACACAAGCATTTTCTGTGTTGAAAATCTATGTTTGGATTCATGTGTTGTGAAATGTAGAATAGGCATCCAGATGCTATTCCAGTTCATCACCTTCAGCTAAATATCCTTCCTATAGATCAGAGTACTGTTTACTGAACAGTTCCCCTCAGGATTGCTGAAATCCAATCAGTGGCCTCTGTATGTGCAGAAGTGAGGGGCTGAAGCTGAGGGAGATCAGTGGAATGGGAGCTGATTGCTCCATTGCAATGACAGAGGCATGACCCCTGCCACCACTGGGGATGGTATCTGAGGGATGCAGAGCCACTTGCCAGGCAACAGAGATACAACCCCCAGTCTCATGAAATATGGTACTCACAAGGAAGCTGGGAAGGAAACAAGAAACAGGCATTCCTTGGTGAGGATGCAGGAAGTAGCCATCAGCTGAGGGGAAGCATTTAAGCCTTACATTTTATGGGGCCGGGGATAATCCCCCTATAACTTGGCTAGGTGCCTGGAAGCCAAGCTGGAGAAGGAAAGCTGGATGCTGTTTAACCCCCCACCGCCTGACACCCAAATCAAGAATGCCACGCTCCCTGCCACATCCTGCCACAATTCCCCATACTGCACAAGGGATGCTTCCTTATCATTCCCAGTTCCAGGAGAAGGAGTTTCAGCTAATTTCTTGTTGTGGGCCATTAAGCTAATCTCCCACCAAGAGACTACCAACAAGAGAAGCTGGGCTTCAAATGCCACTAGTCAATAGCTTAAGATTTCATGGAGCGGGGTCAACTTCTCCAGACACATGAATTCTTCTTTTAAAACATGGTTAGGGAATGGGATTGTAAGCAGTGAGCTCAGAGAGAAATGAAATACAAAAGGGTTCAGTGAATGGAAGTTAGTTACTTTAATAGTGATAATTCACAAAATAGTGTTGATAATAACACAAACATCCAGACATTTGTAAGCTAATTAACACATGTAGCATAATTATTTTATCTTCCTTTTTAAACCAACATTGTCCCTAATCAGGCCAGAGATGATAGAACTGATAAGTTGAAAAGCAAATCAGTGGTTTCAGGCTGCAGTCTCCCTTTGAAGTTCCTTTGGTGAGGAATTGCCACCTCAAGGTCAGTAACAGAGTGCTGTGGGAGGTTGAAATGCTTCTCACCAAGACTCTGCCTGATGCAGCCATACCATACATGACCACCCCTCTGAAAATTGTTCTTACAGCTTCTAATGTCCTAAGGGAGGATTAGGGTCAGTAGGATGCAGGACATCACATTTTTGCTGTTGGGTAACATGGCTATACCATAGTTGGTCTAATTTTATTAGACATACAGCTCACAAACCAGCACCTCTTATTTGTGTGTCTTTTGTACTGAAATGCAAAGATGGCATTGGTTAGCCAAGCAATGGGAAAACAGTGCCACCAGTTGACCAAGGTAAGTCTTGTTTAAAAAACATCATCATCAAAGTCTTCAGGGACACTCTTCACATAATCTTTTATACCAGAGAGACCCCTAGTTTTCTGTTAAATTATAGACATCATTCAAAAATCTCCAAATGTAATCATTCTAAAACATTGAATGTAAAAAAAATAAAAATAAAAGAGGATTCCCCCCCCCCCCCCAACCAGGGCAGTCCTGTTTCTGGCTGCTGTCTGGACTGTAAAAGAAAAACTACAAAGGAAAGTGAAACTAGATCAAAGTAATTCTCACTGGTCTCAGAATTCATACAATGTTCAATAAGAAATCACTACCAAGTTCCCAATCCCCACAGCACAAGAGCAAATGCAGCATCTGAGCCTGACCAATTGCAGCATAGAGCTTTCATGTTTCGTGGAGGGAGCAATCCTATTGGGATCGAGGTTCACCTCTGAACCTGGGGGCAACCACCTATCTAGTGCAGGGTGGGAGGAGTGATGAGGAGCGAATATCCTCTGCACTCCTGCTGCCCTGCTTTCACAGCTAGACAGCCGACTTTGGTTGTCTAGCCGCGGGACCTCAGAGCATGGGGTGGGGTGGCTGGACAACACATAGAAGTGTCATACCGGCATTTCCGACCTCCCTGCCCTGGCCCATCCCCAGGAACGCCCCATTTCCCCTGGTCCACGCTGCTCTTCCGAGCGTGGAGCGCGGGGCTGATTCGCACTGCCTATGAGGCGGCGAGGGAGGGGGTAGAGGTCGGTTCCCGGGGACCAACCAATCCTATGGCTGTCTAGCCACTGACTAGCAGCCATAGGATTGCGCCCTTAAAAACAATCTATACTATGGCATCAGTTGTATCTACTATATATTTGAATGTGACTAACAAGACAACCCTACAGTCCACCCTAAAATGGCCACCACTATGCTGTAGTGTACACTGGCATAACTAGTCGGGGTATCACATTCTCTTGTGGCTGTATAGCTGGAGCAGGAAGGAGGTGGGGCCAGCTTTTCACTGAAGTCATTGGATACGTATTTACATATGACCACAAAGAGTAATAACTTTTCACTTATTGGAAGGCAAGACTTCGATCTGGGAAATCATAGGGTCAGGTCTAAGCTGATCCTCCCTCACCATGCTACCAGAACCACCTAATTCCTCCGCCATGTGCCAGCTTAGCAAAGGCAACACATGACTTGCACTGAGGGCCAAACTAGATGAGTTGTAGGAGAGGGGGAAGTGCCCCCTGACATATAGTTATCGTCCATCACTTCCTGGCGAAGTTTGGTCTCACAGCATTTGTCCCTTCTGATAGGGGGGAACCCCTAAAATGGTCTGTCCTGAGAGACTTATGGAATTGGACAGATTCCTGAATTCCCTGGGGGATTCTCCATTAACTAGAGCTGGTGACCTGTTGATGTGACAGTCTTGTTTCACTCTGGAATGATGAGACGCACTGGGCCATCAACATGATTGCTCCTGAGTGCCCTCTCCGATGCTGTGAAAGTTGGAGAGTGGGGCTGGTTTTGGGAGAGCTCTGAGCAATGAAACTAGTCAGATGACAGCTAGAGCACAAGTGGTGTAAGACTTGCTATGAAGCTGACAGAACACAAGTAAGAGTGCATAATCATGCCTATGTTGTGGCAGTGAAAGCAGCAAAGAAGGCTTCCTTTGCTGCCTCCATTGTGTCATCAAGGACCTCTCTGCAACTGAAATGCATTGGATGTAATGCCATTGATGCATACAGAAGCTATTGGGTCATTTTAATCCAGGAGGAAAAATCACCTTCCAATCCAAACTTATCCAAAACTTGATACACTCTTTGTGATCATTGTACAGAGGTGAGGAAGAATGGGAGGCTGAGGGTCTGCATAATGGGCAGCAGCTGCCAGAAAGAGAGGCTGGCAGTCATGGGGGCAGTGGATGGATATCGTCACATGCAGAGTAGGGCAGCTTTGATCAGATAGATTTCTTCCTAACATCCCCCTGTTATGGGAGAGGGAAGGGGGCTGACTTTCCCTCCTGATAGACCCCTTCCTTTCAAGGCCTCCCCAGAAAAAGAATCACTGATAGGCTGCCATTAGTCAGGAAGAAATCTTTAAAACACAAGCGGTGGCTTTATAGCCATGTGGTCCTTTGCACAGGGAAGATTTTGGTAAAAATTGCTTTTTAAAACAACACAGCCAAATGTACAAACATAAAAAGGAGTTTATTTGGGGGGGAGAAAAATAAAAAGGAGGTGGGAACAATGGAAGGCAACAATTACACTTGGAGAGAAAACTCCAAAGAAAATTAATGAAGTCAAACTTACTAATGTAGTTCCATGTTACCTACCTTGGGTTCCAGAGCATATGCAGAATTCATTGCCAAGAGGATGACCTGAGCTACAGGGGTGTTGAAGCTCTTTCAGCCTGAGAGACAAATTCCATTTCAGAAAGTGCATTCCACTGGTGGGTGGGGACAAAGGTACCAGCATATTTCAGCTCTCACTGCTGGCAACTAAGCCTGAGAAGAGGAATTTCAACCTTCCAAAATAGGGGGGAAATGCGCAAAGTCCAAGAAACCACCAAAGAGTCAGTGGTCAGGGGAATGGGGTGTGGTCATCGCAGGAACCCTGGAGGGCTGGATTGGGACCCAAGGAGAACTGGACTTGCCCCTGGGCCTGAGGGTCTGAATCCCTGCTCCAGACGGGGTGAGTAAATTCTTACTTTTATGGGAATTTTACCTCCATAAAAGCTAGCCCCTTAGCAGAGACTGATTCCTGGTTTGTCCAGTAATATATATGATGGCCTCCATTCCTGATCTCTAGGCAGCAAAAAGAGGTTTTTGGTTGCATTTTTGAGGACAAAAAAGTGAGATAAGGTGAGATAAGCAACCTATTCAGGTTGCCCAGCAGGGTACCAACTGACAAGATTCTCTAGGGGGCACTGTGGAGCTGTATCAGAATTCTGGGTTTGTCTCCCCCCCCACACACACATATTTCTGGCCAGCCCAACCCACTAGCCTGCCCATTCTGAGTCAACTACTGCCACTAACCCAAGGCAAGTTTTCTCTCAGCCCAGCACCTGCCTTAGTGCCTAAAGTCCTACCTGCCTGGGAAGAGAAGTAGTTGTGGCAGGGAGAGCTGCTTAGCAAGCTAGCCCATAATAGAGGAGCAGCCAGCAGCAGCTGTCACCACTTCAGACTGGGGCCAGTGTTTCATGAGGCATGAAGGAGGATTATGGCAGATCAAGCAAATCTTTCATATTTGCATCATCTTACCCCTGTTGTTCAGTTGGGAAATTCTATAACCAAATGCCTTCAAGATAATTCTGGAATTAAAAATGCTACCCGGCTTAGCCTTCTGACCTAAGAGTAGTTAAAATCTCTCATCTCTGAGATTTGCCAAATGAGAGACAGTAGTACCAGGCCATTAGCACCCTTTACTGATTAGCATGGAATCCAGAGACGGAGGTGCCAATGCTACATTTAGGGTTACGACTTTCACTTGGCAGGGTTAACAATGGTACCATAAAACACGCAGCAGCCTCAGGAGGCCAGATGGGCCATCAGATAAGTGACCAGTAGCCTCATGCCAGTTCATAAAAATAATGAAATATGTATAACAAGCTTACAAGACAGCATGATATCAAGGAAATATGTTCATCTCAAAAACATACCTGTAACATGTCAAAGAAAGCTAAAATGTTTGGATACGTATGTTGTTACATGCATTCATCTCAATAAGAAGCTTCAAATTGTCATAATCTTATTTAGTCATATGAAGATTTAGAGTAGAAATGTTATCTTTGGAATTCTTAGATAAGAAGTATAAACTGTAGTTGAAACATATTTTATAGCATCCAAAAAGTATATAAAGGAGGCTCAGAACACACAACATTGGAAACTCTCCTTTAGGATCAGCTTTCCCTAACGTGTTGCCTGTGGCACCTTGTAAGCTTCATACTGAGTGTCATTGAGAACTGACAAATGTACTTGACTCTGCTTAGAAGCATTGTTTAGAATGATGTTAGAAGTTTCATGTGTTTGAATTGCATGCATGCATGAGCTCTTGTATTTAGTACTGTTATGATAATACTTTGTAGTAAAAGACAAATCTTGTCTGAGAGAGTGTTTCTTACGAAATAGAATTCTGTATCACCCATATCAAGAATAAAGTACTGAGCTTACTCTTAGATGGTACCTGGTTTTAAGAGAAATCTGACTGTATACACAGTAGACAGGTAATCAGTAGTTGGTAATGTACTGACAATATAATTTGAGAGAATCTCTGAACCAGGGCATATGCCACAGGATGAGAAAGATGTCTGGATTTCTCAGTTTGGTCCCAAGTGTGTGTGATATGCCTGATGAGAGAGGGAAAGTGTGTTTCCTATGTGCTTCATTCAAAGGAATTAAGGGAATGTGTTTGCATTTCCTATATCATGATTCGTTCCTTGATCACTTTAATGCAAGTGGGTGACTTGACCTGTAGTTTGTAGCCTGGCTTACTTTCTTGAGGCATCTGCTCTACCTAAAGGTAACTTCCAGGTTTCTGACTGTTGCAGAGTTGGATTCTGGATTAGGTAGGTCGATTTATTTATTTATTTATTTATTTATTGCATTTATATCCCGCCTTTTTTCCTCTTGCAAAGAACCCAAGGCAGCTTACATTATCCTCCTCCTCTCCATTTTATCCTCATAACAACCCTGTGAGGTAGGTTGGGCTGAGAGTCTGTGACTGGCCCAAAGTCACCCAGTGAGCTTCCATGGCCAAGTGGGGATTAGAACCCAGATCTCCCAGCTCCCAGTCTGTCACTCTCACCACTACTGGTCTGATATTATGGGCAGATGGTAGTACTCTGTAATACCCATAGCTGTACACTCTGGACTAACAGAGCATTGTCTGTAGAATCTGCCCTGGGCTGGTCTACTTATAGAGGTAAGAGCACTCTGGCCTCTGTCACTGCTGGCTAAAAGGCCAAGGACAACGGAGAGGTTTTACTTCATTCCTCCCAATAAGAAGAACACCATGGAAAGGAAAGATTATCCTGACCCCTGCTGGTTGTAATACCTATTAACAATTCACCTCTTGTTCTGTCTCCCTCCTCTACCCTTGTGTGTCTTGGGGTTTGGGGTTTATAAGTCTGAGGGCAGGGCCTCTGTCTGATTTTCACTTATGTATAGCACCTGCCAGCAGCATTGGCATGTCTTTTCATCTTTTACTTCAAAATCATAAGCAATCTTTACATGTTTCAAAATATGATGTAAGAGCGCAGACCACACACAAAATACAAATTGGTGTTACAAAAAAGCACATTTTAATAAGCTTTCTAAGAACTGATTCAGGAGCATGCCTTTCTTTAAAAAGATTAAGATGTATTACCCACATGACATTTCTGAGCTGTGGCAAAAGGAGTAGAGTCAAGATGCGGACAGAGAAGTGGTTGGGAGTGTTTGCTTGGGACCCTGAGGGAGAAAGTAGTGTCAGCTGGGGACCAGTGTTGAGAGTTTGTTTCTGTCCCATTCTCTGCAGGTATATCAAGCTTCCAGCCTAGCATGACTTAAACTCCTCTGTTACTGCGGTTCCATTAACAGAAGTATCCGGAGCACATCTGGTCAGCTGTATTGGATAAGTTTAATTTGAGCACAAGGATACAGGCAAAGTGCTTTGATGAGTTCGAACAACAAGCCCATCTTGCCTTGTGACACTAATAAGGTGGGGATGGCCAGTTGGATCTGGGAGGTAGTACTTTTTTCTCTGAGAGAGGGGGCACTACCAGCCTCCTTAAAAGATGCAATAAACAGGCTGTTCCTAGACCCAGAAGTGGAGGACAACTATAGGCCAGTTGCTAACATCCCCTTTCTGGGGAAAGGTTCTCGAACGTGTAGTTGCTGATCAACCCCAGGCATTCTTAGTGAAATTGTTTTTCTAGATCCATTTCAATCCAGCTTTAGATCCAGTTTTGACCTTGTGGGATGACTGTTGCCAAGAGAGAGATGGGGGGAGTGTGACCCTGTTGGTTCTCTTTGACGTCTCAGTAGCTTTTGATATCATTGGCCTTCTGGATTGGCTGTCTGGATTGGGAGTTGGGGGCACTGCCTTACAGTGGTTCTGTTCCTCCTTGGATGGTCATTTCTAGAAGGTGGTGTTACTCAGGTCCCTTTTGGGTGGTTCAAGTGTTGGGGCAAAGGCTTATAAGGGAGCCATGGAATGGAATGGGAGTAAAACTTTGGTTCACAGGCAGGCCTGTCTTTCCTTGAAAGGAGAAAGATTTTGCTACCTGGAGTCTGAGATGCAGACAGTTGTGCTGCAAAGCTGTGGTCAGGCCACAATGGATCAGTACAAGAGGAAGTTACAAAATTTGTCACTCCTCAAGCTAGCATCTCCATAAGCCCAGAGTGTTCCCCACTACCCCAATAAGGTCTAGGGTTACATCAATCCCTGAAACAATGGAAAACTGTCCCCACAGGTTTCTGCCCGATTGAGAGCATCTGGGTTAAAATAAAAGGGCAAAGAATAAAAGGAACATGGTGGTCGGAGTCTACTACCAGCCACCCAATCAAGACAAGGATGAAAAGCATTTTGAAAAGCAAATAACCAATGTTTCAAGGAAGCATGATGTAGTAGTAATGCGGGACTTCAATTTCCCTGATATTTGTTGGGAGACAAATTCTGCAAAACATGGCCCCTCCAGGAAATTCTTGACTTGTGTGGCAGATAATTTCCTCCTACAGAAAGTAGAGGAAAGAACTAGAGGACTGGCTATCCTTGATTTGATCCTAACCAACAGGAATCACTTAGTGGATAAAGTAGCAGTTACAGGAACTCTGGGGGAAAGCGACCAAGTTATACTTCAGTTCTTGGTTCTAAAAGAAGCAAAAGTCGAGTGTAGCCAAACCCGTACCCTGGATTTTAGGAAAGCTGATTTTAATAAACTCAGAACAATGAGAAGTAAGGTCCCATGGCAAGCCACTCTAATGAGAAAAGGACTCCAAGATGGATGGGAGTTTTTAAAAAAGGAAATTCTCAAGGCACAATTACAAACAATTCCAACAAGAAAAAAAGGTGGAAGACAACAGAAGAAGCCAAGATGGCTTCACAAAAAGCTTAGAGATGACCTGAAAACAAAAAAGGACACACATAGGAAGTGGAGAGAAGGCCAAGCCACAAAGGAAGAGTACAGGCAGGTAGCACAGAATTGCAGGGATGGCGTCAGGAAGGCTAAAGCTGAGAACAAGCAGAGGTTAGCGAGAGATGCTAAAAGCAACAAAAAAGCTTTCTTCAGCTACGTGCATAGTAAAAGACAGAGGAAAGAAATGGTTGTTCAGCTGTTACATAAGGATGGCAAAATGATAACAGATGACAAAGAAAAGGCAGAGGTGCTCAGAGGTCCCTGGCAAAGGCGAAGTACAGGCAGAAGGGGCAGAATTGCAGCTTCAGACTGATAGGCATGTGGTCAAAGAATACCTAATTACTTTGAATGAGTTCAAATCTCCAGGACCAGATGAACTGCATCCTAGAGTACTCTACTACTAGAGTAGTAGAGTAAAGGAACTGGCAGAAGAACTCTCAGAACCACTGTCTATTCTCTTTGAGAAATCATGGAGGACGGGGGAAGTGCCAGGTGACTGGAGGAGGGCTAATGTTGTCCCTATCTTCAAAAAGGGTAAAAAGGAGGAACCTGGGAACTACAGACCAGTCAGTCTGACATCAATCCCTGGGAAAATCCTGGAGCAGATGATAAAGCAATCCATCTGGAAGCACCTAGAAAACAATGCAGTGATTACTTGAAGCCAACATGGATTTGTCAAGAACAAGTCCTGCCAGATGAATCTGATCTCATTTTTTGATCAAGTAACCTCCCTTGTGGACCATGGGAATACTGTAGACATCATATACCTCGATTTCAGCAAAGCTTTCGACAAAGTGCCCCATGATCTCCTGATAAGCAAACTAGCACAAAGTGGGCTAGATGAAACAACGATCCGGTGGATCCACAGTTGGCTACAGAACTGGACTCAAAGAGTGCTTATCAATGGGACCTTCTCAAACTGGGGAGAGGTAACGAGTGGGGTACCGCAGGGCTCAGTCCTGGGCCCAGTGCTCTTCCACATTTTTATCAATGACTTGGAGGAGGAGGTGCAGGGAATGCTGATCAAATTTGCAGATGACACAAAATTGGGCGGGATAGCTAATACTTTGGAAGGCAGAAACAAAATTCAAAGTGATCTGGATAGACTGGAGCGCTGGGCAGAAAACAACAGAATGACATTTAATAGGGATAAATGCCAAGTTCTGCACCTAGGAAAAAGAAACCAAATGCACAGTTACAAGATGGGGGATACGTGGCTCAACAACACTACAAGCGAGAAGGATCTTGGAATTGTTGTCGATCACAAGCTGAATATGAGCCAACAATGTGATGTGGCTGCCAAAAAGGCAAATGCTCTTTTGGGCTGCATTAATAGAAGCATCGCTTCCAAATCCCGGGAAGTCCTAGTTCCTCTCTACTCAGCACTGGTTAGGCCTCATCTGGAGTACTGTGTCCAGTTCTGGGCATCACACTTTAAGAAGGATGCAGACAAACTGGAGAGGGTTCAGAGGAGGGCAACAAAGATGATCAGGGGACTGGAAACAAAGCCCTATGAAGAGAGACTGAAAGAACTGGGCATGTTTAGCCTTGAGAAGAGAGGACTGAAGGGAGATATGATAGTGCCCTTCAAGTACTTGAAAGGTTGTCATAGACAGGAAGGCGAAGATCTCTTCTTGGTCATTCCAGAGTGCAGGACGCGGAATGATGGGCTCAAGTTACAGGAAGCCAGATTCCGGCTGAACATCAGGAAAAACGTCCTGACTGTTAGAGCAATACGATAATGGAACCAATTACCTAGGGAGGTGGTGGGCTCCCCCACACTGGAGGTGTTCAAGACGAGTCTGGACAGCCATCTGTCAGGGATGCTCTGACTTGGATTCCTGCATTGAGCAGGGGGTTGAACTCGATGGCCTTGTAGGCCCCTTCCAACCCTACTATTCTATGATTCTATGCCCCCCAGCATAGAATCTATGCTGAGGGGCATAGAATTCACCAATATAATATCGAATCTTCCCATTGGCCCTTTCCTGTTCCATCTAGTTGCCAATCAAAGAGCAGAAAAATTGAGGGGTGTCAGGGATCAAAAAGCAACTGCACCCTGTTAGAGGAACTCACCTCTCTTCCATTATACTGTCTCTTTTTCTTCATGAGTTTCATAACAGAAGTATGGTGTAGTGGTTAGAGTCCAGCCCAGTGAGATAACTCCCAGTGAGATAACTCCCAGTGAGATAACTAACAGGATGTTTGATAATGAGCTGGATGTGGAAATACAAAGCTGAGCTGGGGGCAAGTGGGGTGCTGACATGTGTAGGAGTAAGTTGCATTGAACTCAATAAGACTTACTTCTGGGTAGACATGCACAGAGTTGGTTCTCCTCTCCATTTTTGCCTCAGAACGTCAACAACAACGCTGGATGTGGAAATATAAAGCTTAGCAGGGAGAATAATACCTCGTGCAGGGCTCCAGACTGGCACAGTCATTTTAAAAGGTTTTTTCTTTCTTTAAAACAGTGTTGCTTTAAACAAAGAGTGCATCGCTCAGGCATACCTAGGACAGCCTTCTTTTGGGAAGCCCCTAGGAGGAGGAAGTGTTTTGGCTAAAAATAAATGGAGACTGAGGATTCCAATTGAAAAAGAACACCCACAAACAAGGCGGTGAGCACAATTCATTTTAAAAAAAACAAACGTATTTATTACTGGAATATACTACCTTGCGTTTTTATTTACGAAAATTTCGCAACTCTGTGCGGATGACAAAAAAAAGCCGCATGACTGCTGGCTCCACAGGACCTTGTGGTGCTGTTCCACAAAGGATTCCGTAGCACAGACTGAAGGGAATTCGATCCCATTTCAGTCTGTGGCAGAATTCTCTGACATCCCTAGTATTTTGAGCTGGATACTTAGCTCCCAAGCAGCTTGGTTCAGTTTTTCCCACTAGTGGGCCAGTTCGCACATAATGACAACCTGTGGTTTAAACAACCCATGGGTTGTTGTGCATGAGGGCAGGCACGCTGCCTCCTGTGCACCCGCCACTTCCACTTTTAATCAACTACCCACAATAGGCCCATTTGTTGAGGTTGTTGAGCATGATGTGCAAACCCAGAGTGCTGGGTTGTTTAGGGGCTAAATAACTCAGCAGTTAACCCATGGTTTGATATTGTGTTCTTGCCATTGTATTTTACTTGTTAGTGTGGCTCAGGCTTCACCACCTTTGCATTTTAAAACATTTCCTTCTGCTGTGGAGGGGACTGCTATCAGAATGGCCAAAAATTCTAAACCTAACCACCCATGCCCACCCAAACCATGGGAAGAAAAGACCCAAACTCCAAAACAAACAAATAGCACCTAAAATACATTTTTAACATGGGGTGGGGTGGAAGAATGAATCTAAAGAAAAGATCTCACCAGTCATTATTTTGTCTTTTTTCCTCTTATTCCTTCCTCCTTTTACTTCACCTTCTACACAGAAGGCAGTAGATTTCTCATACATGCAATACTGTGTATATGCCAAAGGAAACAAATTAGAACCAACTGTTGAGAGACAATGCATCATGTACACACATGAGGCACCATCAATCTATGTTATGAACCAGGAGAGAATTCTCAGATAAACTTTCCAGAACATTCTCCAAGAAAACCTGGAAAGAACTAATTACTAACTGAAGATGGGAGAAGGAATTTCCCTATCATTACGTCGTGTCAGAGTGTTACAATTTAGTGATGCTGGTGGAGTTGCTCTCTTCTCCTATGAGGAGAGACTGAAAGAACTGGGCATGTTTAGCCTTGAGAAGAGAAGACTGGGGGGAGATAGGATAGAGCTCTTCAAGTACTTGAAAGGCTGTCACAGAGAGGAAGGCCAGGATCTCTTCTCAATCATCCCAGAGTGCAGGAACACGGAATAATGGGCTCAAGTTACAGGAAGCCAGATTCTGGATGAACATCAGGAAAAACTTCCTGACGATTAGAGCAACATGACAATGGAACCAATTACCTGGGGAGGTGGTGGGCTCTCCCGTACTGGAGGCATTCAAGACGAAGCTGGACAGCCATCTGTCAGGGATGCTCTGACTTGGGATTCCTGCATTGAGCAGGGGGTTGGACTCGATGGTCTTGTAGGCCCCTTCGAACCCTACTATTCTATGATTCTATGAGCTGGGGACCAACACTAGGACTGTGAACCAAAAATGGATCTTATGTGTCAGTGTACAGAACATCAGTAGAGGTTAGAATCAGACTGGTCTCATTTTCCCAGTAAAAGCCTCCAATCAGCCTCCAGTCAGTTAAGTTCAAATAAGATCCTGTTATGAGATTGAGCAACATCACACATGCCCAGCAATCCCAGGCTATACAGAAAATTGGAGGAGGGTGGGTTCTTGGTATATAAAGTTCCAGCCATGGAAAGGGAATGCAGACAGAACAAGGCTGCGATCCTCTCCATGCTTCCCAGGGAATAAGTCCTGCTGAATACAATGGAACTTACTCCTGAGTAAAGAGGTGCAGGATGACACATCACGGCTACAAAACTCCGGCACACTGCCTCTCTTAAATGACATGACATTTACTTCTGGGTAGACACACACACAGGACAGACGTGTGAAACTAAAGTGCCGGGGGGGGGGGAGCACCGGCCTCCTCCTCCTCTCCCTGTATTGTTTACTTTTCAGCAGATTGCAATAACACTGCTGCAAAATGCTGCTACTCCCCCCCCCCCGCCTTCCTGTATGTGTAATCTTTATTGTGCATGACATATTGTGAATAGCTAGCCCAGGGACAGACGTTCTGCACAGACAGAAAAGGTTGGAAGTTGCTTCCCTCTGCTAGCCTCCACTTCCCCAGCCCTGAACTCTTGTTTCTGCAGGAAAGCCTCCTCCTCCTTCCCACACACACAGGGCGGAGCATGGACAGGGGCGGGAACAAGCCTCTGACATTCACTGAGCAGGGTTGATGAAGTTCAGTTCTACTCTGCCCACCCAGAATGAGAAGCACTTTCATGTGACCTGTGAAAGCGGGTTTTAAGGTGCTGTATACTCCGCTTTTCCGTGTCCCTGCCGAACCAAAGCAATTTCAAGAAAACCAGGATATAACCAGGATGTGCTTCTCACTCCATTTCCATGTAGATTTCCACCCACCTACCCCAAGTCAAAGTAAAGGCCTTATTTTATCCTGCATTACTTCTTGCCCCTCCCCCAACTAAAAATAAATTATGCAAAATTAGCAAATGTACTAACTTGCAAAATAAGCCAATTTATCTTCTCTTTTTAACTGTTCTATGGCATTTTAGTTTTTTAACTGTTTGTAATCTGCCCAGAGAACATTAGTTATTGGGCATATTAGAAACATAATAAATAAAATAAATAATATAAGCAATACTAATTTAATCTGTAGAATGTGTATGGGTAACAGAATCCAGCTATTTATGGCACGTTTATTTTTTTAAACAACACTGAGCCTACTTAGAGCCTGGCTCTTCTGCCAAAGCACTGCTGCCTTATATACTTAATTTCCACGATGGATTTTCCCCCAAAGGTGAGCCAAAAAGTATAGTATCTACAGCTGAAGTGCACAACCCACAACCCGCTTGTGGCTCTTGATGGCCATCAGTGTGGCCCGCAAAGCTGTCAGGATCAGCCAGACTGCAGGGAGGAAACACTTTTCTGGAGGTGCTGGTAGCAGTGCCAGGACAGCGATCTCGCTCAACCCCTCGCAGCCTTGCATGAGCTGCTGGAATCTGAGCTAGCGGTGACCAGTCAAGAGAGAAATCCTGCGGTTGTGGTGGGCAGCTCAGTGAAAATGTCAACTCGGTGTGCTGCAGCTGTGAAGAAGGCAAATTCCATCTTAGGTATAATTAGAAAAGAAATCAAAAATAAAACTGCCAAGATCATACTCCTCTTATACAAATCTATGGCATGACGACACTTAGAATACTGTGTACAGTTCTGGTCACCGCACCTAAAGAGGCTATTTTAGTGTTGGAAAAAGTGCAGAAAAGGGCAACTAAAATGATCAAGGGACTGGAGCAATTCCCCTGTGAGGAAAAGTTACTGGCAGCTGGGGTTATTTAGCTCAGAAAAACAGCAAGGAAGGGGGAATGCGATAGAGGTGTGCAAAATTATGCATGGTGTGGAGAATGTGGAAAGGGAGACATTTTTCTCCCTCTCTCATAGAACCCGGGGTCATCCCATGAAGCTCATTGTTGGGAGATTCAGGACAGATAAAAGGAAATGCTTCTTCACACAACACATAGTTAAACTATGGAATTCACTTCCACAAGATGTAGTCGTGGCCACCAACTTGGATGGCTTTAAAAGGGGATTGGACAAATTCCTGGAGAAGGCTATCAATGGCTACTAGTCTTGATGGCTGTGTGCTACTGTCAAGGACTGCCTTATGGGGCCAAAGCGGTGGTGGGAGTTAATTTTATCTTGCATAATTTTAGATGGTGTTTTAGTGTAGGAAAGAGAGTGGGATCCAGCAAGAAGATTTACAAGCCAGACACCTGGAGAGAGGAAGAGATATGGGCATACCAGGATCAAAGGTGCCAGGACAGAGATCTTATCAGGAGCCCAAGGTCGTAAAACAACTTGGCCTGCCAAGAGGCCAGCAGAGCTGGGGAGGTGTGAAAAAGCCCAGCTCATCCTCCCTGAGGGGAGGGAGGGGGGATGAAAGAGTGAAGGACTGGGTTTGGAATGGGATAAAAAGAGGCCTGCAGCCACTCTTCTGTGTCTATTGGCTTCCATCTGGTCCGGATGGAAGGTGTTGGAGCACTGGCATTAACTAAGGATCTTACTCAGAGGTGTGAGTAAACTAGGGTTATGCAGTCTTTTCTTGTTTTAGTCTGTGTTGGTTTTCCAATGGGGAGTTGATATTTGGGAAATTCTAAATTGTACTTTGTCTTGCCTCTCTTCTCATTCCCTTACCCCTTATTAGTGAATAAACAACTACCTCAAAAACATTGCTATTTCTTTTCTGGGTCAGTGCTAAATTCAGTGGCTACCATCTCTGCCTCTGGGAAGAGCGGGGGTTGGAGTGTGCTTGCAGGCCAAGCTGAGCTGGTCTGGAGGGATGGGAGGGCTGTGGATCAAAGGGGGCTGACTGAGCCCAGAGATCCAGCCTTCCTTTACAGCTACTTCCAGTATCAGAGGCAGCATGCCTACGTACACCAGTTGCTGGGGAACACAGGTGGGAGAGCGCTGTTGCCCTCATGTCCTGCATGTGGGTTTCCTGTGGGCAGCTCCTTGGCCACTGTGTGAGCAGGATGCTGGTCTAGATGGACCTTCAGTCTGATCCAGCAGGGCTCTTCTTATGTTTGTCTATGCATGGGAGGTTGCAGTTTCCCTGCTGCTGCTAGTAGCAGTGAAACATTAATGTCGCTGACAATCACAAAAGCTTCTCCCAAACCCCAGCAACCTGACCTGCAAGATCACTGTTTCCCCACTGTTACTGGCAGCAGGGAAACAGTGATCCCACTGGTGATTTCACTGGTAATCTCATTGTAGATGGGAGAGGCAAAAGCCTCTTTCAACTCCCAATGGTCCTAGTGATGTAGTGGGGGAAGGTTTAAACCTCCCTATCCCTGCAGGCAGAAATGTATGTATGCGGGGTGAAGTGTGACTGTTTGAGAGATGGAGAGAGTGTGGGTGGGAAAAGTGTGTGTATGTATATACAGAGAGCTTCGGCTATTGGGTGGTATAGAAATGAAATGAATAAATAAAATATATGTGGGGGAAGAGAATAGCTGCATTCAGATGTCATTTTAAGCCATGGTGGCTTAATAAGCTACTCATAGTAGCTTTTTTTTAAAATACTCCAGGATGCCCAGCCACACAACCAGACTAATAAGCTACCGTGAGTAGCTTATTAAGCTATTGTGTGTAATTTCACTAGGGATGTATGAAAGTCACTTACCTTTTCGAAGGGTGACATTCGCGGTGGGGGTGAGGCACTCCGTCCCTCCCCCCAAAATTCTGGCCGGGCGGGAGGCACTCCGTTCCTCCCCCCCGGAATCCTGGCCGGCCGGCTCTGCTCCACAGGAATTCTGTGGAGCCGCTGGCTGGCTAGCAGGGATGCAAATGGCGGTGGCCGTAGCTGCCGCCGTTTGCGTCCCTGCAGTCAGCCGTGATAGGCTTACGTAAATGTTTATGTAGCCTATCATGGCTGATTTAAAAGAAAAAAAACAAACAATGTGCGTACACAAATGGCAGCGCCCATGGGCACTGCCATTTGCGTTCCTTATTTTGGCACGTCTTAGTCCACGTAAACATTTACATGGACTAAGACGGCGAAAATAAGGGGAATGCAAATAGTGTAGCGTCTATTTGCGTTCCCCTTATTTTCGCCGTCTTAGTCTACGTAAATGTTTACATAGACTAAGACGTGCCAAAATAAGGAACGCAAATGGTGGCGCCCATGGGCGCCGCCATTTGCGTATGCATGTTTTGTTTTGTTTTTTTAAATCAGATCTGTGATTCCGCCGAGATCTGTGGTGGAATTCTCTGACATCCCTAAATTTCACTCACGCCACCCCCACCTGCCCCCTGTCCTGCTGCATACCTCCTGCCTGAGCAGTGGCACTTTTTCACCTCTAAATTGCTGGAGGCTTGCAGGATCTGGACAAAACTTCATACACAGCCTCCCCCAGCCAGGAGGCACCAGATCCACCATCAGAACCCTATGCGATCACTCACCAAGCAGCGAAAATCCCAAGTGCAGCAAAAGGGGGGTGGTGGCTAGAAAACCTTGGAGGTTTGCAGGATTGGGACCAAACTCCACACACAGCCGCTCCTAGTTGGGAGGCACCAGATCCACCATCAAACCAATGCACATTTATTCCAGAGGAATAAGAAAACGCCAGAGGAGCACGAACAGAAGCATCCTTGCCATAGCCAGAAATCTCTAGCCTCCCCCCCCCATGCGCACTTCTGTTTTATCACTAAAATGCTGTAGCACTTCAAATATATAGAGAACAAAAGTGTCCTTGCCCTAGCCAGCAATGTTGGCCGGGGGGGTGCACTTTCATTTTAGCGATTTTTATTATTTTATTTTTCTTGTAACACACACTTCCATACCAGTGGGGCTCTGTTTTTAACCTCCAGTGAGTAGAGGACCAAGCACAGATTACTCTAGGACAATCAGAAAGCTAGACACAAAAAGGGAAAAGAGACTATGGAAGGACAAGACTCTCCAGTGGTGGTGACCTGCACAGGGATGAACAAACTTCCATTCCTCTTGTTAGATAAAAAGGGGAGGTCATAAGTAGCTAGTGTAGCTAGTGACTCGGTCACGTAGGCATGACACGTGACAAATGAGTCAGCTTAAACTGGGAGCATGCGCAGAGACAAAGAGCAATGATTCAGCTTAAACTGAGAGCATGCGCAGAGACAAAGAACTGATGGAGAAGTACTGTGCTGTTAGGGGTGGTTATAAAAAGGTTGGGCACACCATGTTCTGGATCCAGACTGCTCTGCACCCATTTTGCAAAAAGATCAATAAAACTTTGTTGGCTCCACTGTCACCTGCCTGGCCTCTCATTTGACCAGAAGCAAGAACTTTTTCTAACAATTTGGGGCCGTGACTCGGATCGTGCCTTCTGGGGAGCGTTCTCGTGCGTCGAGCTGAGGGGCCGCAGTGGGGAAGTGGTCACAGGTGGTTCACTTATACTGCCTTCCCCTCCCTGGCATCAGGGAGACGCTCAGGGACCAACGCCATTGTAAGGGAGACTGAGAGCAGCCTTTTAAGGTACCAGCAGTGGATCCATGAGGCAGCTGGACGCAGCTGCGGGTGGAGTACTGAGACTTCAGGGTAGGTGGCAACTTACACTCGGGGAATTTGCGGGACAGTGGTGTGTGTGCGTGTCGAGATTTGTGTGAGACGCCTCTGGGCGAAGCGAGTGAGGAGCCCCGATCTGCATTTCCCTACCCCGGCAACAGACTGGGTCAGAGGAGGGCGAAGCATACGAATTGTTGGCTGAAACCACTGCTGTCATGGGCGGATCCCACTCTAGGCCTGAAGAAAAGTCTCCAACACCCTTGGGATGTTGTTTGCGCAATTGGAATAAGTTTAAGCAAGATTATGGAACAAAAATGACGGACGGTCTCGTCCTCCTTTGTACCCGGGAGTGGCCAGTATCGGAACTGCGATGGCTGCCCGAGGGGTCTTTTGATCCAAAAATTGTATCCGCTGTGCGTGTGATAGTTACCCAAAGGGGAAGTTGGGACCAGTTTCCTTACATCGACTCATGGGCAACAAATGTGCCCTTAGAAGGAAAACCAGCAGCTTGGGTGGTAAAGTGCATGTCTCTGGCCCTCCCTGTAATAACTACTAGAGTCATCAAAAAACAAAAGCTGCCGGCCGCTTTACCCACGGCGCCAGAAGATCCATTACTTCCCCCACCCTACGGAACGGCCGTGTCAGGCGCCACGCGACCCCATCTGGTTGCTCCCCCTTCCCCCTCCTCGGAAAACTTGCTCAGCGAAGAGGTAAGGGATTGTGATCTCGTGACGGAAGACTATCATCACCTTCAACAGCATGTGGAGACAATTGAGAGAGCCCTAAAGTCGATGGGGGGGGAAGTGGGGCCCGTCTTACAAAAGGCGGATAGCCCAGAGAGTAGAGGGGAGAAGGGGGGCTCCACCTATAATTTGCAAAAGGATCCACAACCACCAACCAAACTGATGCTCCCCATAAGAGAGGTCCTGGATCCCACTGCTCAGCATCCCCAAGGGACTATGTTCATATATGTCCCTTTTACGACATCTGATTTGTACAATTGGAAACAGTTCAACCCCCCTTTTGATGAGGATCCTGGGCCGCTCTTATCCTTAATGGAGAATGTGAGACTTACTCACAACCCCACCTGGGACAACACTCAAATGTTATTGAATACTTGTTTTCTCAGTCAGAAACCTACTATTCTTGCCGGCATGCGCACCAAGCTTAGGGAGGACCTCCCCCTAGTGACCGAAGATGAGATAGCAGCGGTATTGCCTTTAGGATGGCCTGATTGGGGAGTGGCCACCGCTGCACAAAGGCAGAGGCATGCCGAGTACTTTCGGCTCATTTTAGCAGGCATGAGACAAGCCGCGCGAAAGGCCCCCAATTTACAAAAGGTTTTAACATTAAAACAAGATAAGAACGAGCCGCCTGCAGCTTTCCTTCAGAGACTGAGGGAAGCCTTTGGGAAATATACAGATATTGATCTGAGTGATCCCAATAATTTGAGAATTCTCACGACTCAGTTCGTGGGTAATAGTTGCCAAGATATTAGAAAGAAATTGCAAAAAGTCAAAGGAGGGTTGGCAGCGGACCTGGGAGTGTTAGTGGAAGTGGCCCAAAAGGTGTATGAGAGACGTGAAGAAGAGAAAGTGCATGAAAAACGGCAGGCAAAGCTTATGGCAGCTGTGTTTAAAGGGGAAGAAGAGAAGAAGGGAGAAGGGAAAAGAGGGAAAGGAAGGAGAAAGGGGCCTCCCCTTGGGAAGGATCAGTGTGCCTTCTGCAAGAAAACTGGGCATTGGAAATGTGAATGTGAAGCGCTGAAACAAAAAGAGAGGGATGACGCTGAGGGAGGAGCTCAGGGAGTCCTCCATGTTAGGGAAGGCTAGAACAGACCGGGGCCCGGCCCCCTCCTGGCCATAACAGAGGCTAGAAGGGACCCTATGGTCAGAATAAAGGTTGGGGACCATCCTTCCGATGCCCTCATAGACACGGGGGCCGCCCTGTCCATCCTCCCTCTTGCTCAGCCACCAGGGGGAACAGGAGGGGCTACCACCATAATGGGCGTTGAAGGGAAAGCCGCCCGGGTGCCCTTCTCCTGACCACTCCTCACAAAGGTTGGAAACACCCATTTAGAGCATGTGTTATCTGTACCCCCTCTTGTCCGGTCGCATTATTAGGGAGGGACCTATTGGCTAAACTCCAACTCGAGATTGCATTTACCCCAGATGGGAAAATGGAGGTGCGGCTCCTCAAACAGCAGAGTAGCAATTATCAGATGGCACTCTTGAATGCCATACCAGAACCCCATGCAGAAAAGGGGGAAGAATGGAAACAGATAGAAAACCGAGTTAATCTCCTGGTTTGGGCTGGAAAAGGAGGGGCGGCCCGCACCAAGACAGCCGCACCCTACAGAATACCTCTTAAACCAGGAGCCAGGCCAGTTCATGTGAAGCAGTACCCCCTATCGCGACAAGGAAAAATTGGACTGCAGCCAGTAATATCAAGACTGCAAGAAGAGGGACGCCTAATCGAGGTAACGTCCCCCTACAACACCCCCATCATCGCGGTATCCAAAGGGGAAGGAAAAGGATACCGACTTGTGCAAGACCTCCACCTCCTCAACCAGCAAATAGAAGCCCCCTACCCCATGGTGCCAAACCCACACACTCTTTTGACAAAAATTCCAGAAAGCCATGAATGGTTTATTGTCATAGACCTGTAGGATGCTTTCTTCAGTATCCCACTGCATCCAGACTCGAGGCCGTTATTTGCCTTCCAATGGGAGGACCCAAGAGGCGAGGCCAAGGTTCAACCTAACTAACATGGTTAGTGATTCCCCAGGGACTTAACCTATCGTCTGTCGTCTTTGGCCAACAGCTTCAGAAGGATTTAGGGCCATGGATCCATCAACACCCTGAGATAAATCTCTTGCAGTATTGTGATGACCTCCTAATTTCGTCTCATACCAAGGACGAATGTCTAGAAGGGTCGATCTCCCTTCTAAATCATCTGGCCAAAGGAGGCTACAAGGTGTCCAGAGAAAAAGTGCAGCTAGTTCAACAAGTTGTGAAGTTTCCTGGATATCAACTAATGAAAGGAACACGAAGCTTGAGCCAAGACAGGGTCGAAGTTATCTGCACTTGCCCTGCTCCCTCCTCTCCTCGCGAGCTACGGGCCTACCTGGGACTGACTGGGTTCTGTCGATTATGGATCACAGAGTATGGAGAAATAGCGCGACCATTATATGAGGCGCTGCAAAAGGACAAACTAAAGGAGTGGAGATGGACCAAAGAGATGAATAAGTCTTTCCTCAGTCTCAAAGCTGCCCTTGTGAATCCACCTGCCCTGGCTATACCAAACCCCAACCAGCCTTTTAGGCTTTATGTACACGAAAACAAGGGGATAGCTTCGGGGTTCTCTGGCAGAAAAAAGGGCCGGCCTGGAGGCCTGTGGGATATTACTCCAAGGTCTTGGATGTTGTGTCAAGGGGCTGGCCAAGTTGCCTTCGAGCTGTGGCAGCTACAGCCCTAATCAACACAGAGGCAGAAAAGATGACTATGGGAGGACCCACTGAAATTTGGGTCCCCCATGGTGTGCCGCAGATCCTGGGATCTGGAGGAGGAAGCAAATTCCTCAACCCTGCCAGGCACTCCAGATATGAGATAAGCCTACTCCTGAATGAGAGCCTCACCTTTAAAGCATGTTCCAGCTTTAACATCGCTGCACTACTGCCAATACTCCAGGGCCCAAATAAGCCCGGACCACCCGATCATGACTGCCTTGAGATATTGGACTTAGATACAAAAGGCCGACCTAATCTAGAGGATGAGCCAATTGAAGGGGCTGAGGACTTGTTTGCTGATGGGTCCAGTTACATGCTAGACGGAAAGCGGTATACAGGAGCAGCAGTCGTCACTCAAGACAAGAGCATACATGAAGAACGGCTACCGCCACATTTCTCTGCCCACTCCGCCGAATTGGTGGCCCTAACAAGAGCGCTCCAGGCCGGAAAAGGGAAGTGAGTTAATATCTACACTGATAGCAAAAATGCTTTTGCTATCGTACACGCCCATGGGCAATTACGGAAGGAAAGAGGCTTCCTCATGGCTAATGGATCCCCGGTGGCCAACGGGGGCCTAATAGTAGATCTCCTCGATGCACTTCAACTGCCCCAGAAGTGGCCGTCATCCACGTCCGAGCTCACAGAAAAGAGGAGGACAGATGGAGAAAAGGAAATAAAAAAGCAGAGGCGGCAAAGAGGGCAGCTTGAGAGGGAGTTCAAGGGGTGTTCCTAGTCCTACTGGGGCAGGAGGACCCACCCACATATTCCTCCTCTGAGTTGCAGATGGCACAGGAACACAGAGTATATCCTCGGGCCGATGGGTGGATCCAGATGACAGATGAAAGGTTACTTCTACCACAGACCTTGCAGAAGGCTGTCTTAGAACAGGTGCATCACTCCCTTGGACACCCAGGGGCCTCAGCTATGATTGAGTACTGTAAGAGACTGTTTGTGTCCCCAGTTTTGACAGTCCACGCCCATCGGCTAGCATCAACTTGTGAGATCTGCCAGAAAACTAACCCTGCAAGATCGCCTCCTCCACCCAAAGGGGGGAGGCCTTGGGCATATTATCCCTTCCAGAGGGTCCAGATAGATTTTGCTGAAATGTCACCTTGCAGGGGTTACAGATACCTGCTTGTCATTGTGTGTCAGATGACAGGATGGATAGAGGCATTCCCATGTAAAAATTGCCAGGCAAAAACTGTAGTCTCCAAACTATTGCAAGAGGTAATACCACGGTTTTCTTTGCCCGAAACTACTGAGTCAGACCAGGGTTCGCACTTTATTTCCACTGTTACCCAAGGGTTGGCCCAAGCTCTGGGGATAGATTGGCATCTCCATTGCCCCTGGAGACCCCAGTCGAGTGGCCAAGTTGAAAGGGCCAACCATAGCCTCAAGGAAACTTTAACTAAGCTCCAGAGAGGGATTAGGCTCACGTGGGTTGAGGCCTTGCCCGTCACTCTGACAAAAGTTCAAAGGATGCCCAGAAAGGGGATAAAACTTTCTCCCTTTGAATTGTTTGGATTTCCCCCCCTCCCCAGGTGCATTGTGGAAGAAGGGAAGAGGTTAAATAGGAATTGGGGGATCAGATGTTGAGGGGGCAATTAACTACTCTGCAGTCTGTTCTCTCGCAGCTACGAGCTTACTCTGTGCCATTTCAGAGGCTACCGTTTGATGCACCAATCCACCGATTCCAATCAGGGGACGAGGTGCTGCTGAAAAATTGGAATAAAGAAACTCTAAAGGAGGGGTGGGAAGGGCCTTATTTAGTGGGACCTACTAGTCACTCATGCGTAAAACTCGCAGTCGAATAAAACTGAATAGGACCCACTGCAGTCGAATAAAACCTTTCCGGAGGCCCCTGTCTCCTCCTGTCACCCGGAAAGAACAGGAGGACACGGGCAGGAACAACAGCCCTCTGCTCCCTGGCACTCACCCGGAAGCTGCCAGAGACACAGGCGAAGAGATCAACCAGGAGCAACAATCGCCTGTTATTTACAAATTCCAACACTTGGGGAAAGCTAAGGTTCAACTCAGCCAAGCCTGAGATTCAGGGGGATTGCTTATTGACAATCAAGGTATTCGTGTAATAGAGGCAGAAAATCCTGTATGCTGACAAGTGATCGGGAAAATGGAGTGGTTCTGGGTCCTAGCACTGCTTACCAATGGCGTAATGGGATCAAAGCAATCTTGTTGCCAGGAAGGGGGAAAAATAGTCTTCAGAACCTCTCTAGGGGCAGAATACTACAAATCCATGAAGTCTATCACTTGCTTAGGAAAGAAGGTTTTTGAAATACAATTGACCAAACCCTACATCTATTACACTGGTAGTCAGAGAAGCCAATTATCACTAGGGGCCAAAGTTTGCCTCACTAAGGGAGGGCAGTGGGGATTAGATAAATGGAGCCTGCCGCGGGTCCATCAGACCATTAAGCAAGCTGTGGAGCAAGCCGGGTTAACCCCTGCAGCCCCACGTCCGCCGCCCTTAATAGAGGTCCCAGAGATGGAAGATCGCCCCTGGAAAGCCCGGCTTGGGCTTCAAGTGGCCCAAGATACTGACAATGTATGGTTAGAATGCGTAAAGTACACCGCCAAATCCTTGAACAAGTCTGATTGTTTCGTGTGCGCAGCTGGGAGATCTGTCACCAAGGTATTGCCCTTCCCTTTAGGCTGGGATCAGCCCTCCCTCCTCACTTGTATAATCCGTTTGTTCCAGCACTCCAATGCATGGGGGGATGAAAGCTGCCAGAGCCTTAATAAACTTTCCCCCCCCTCAAGAGGGAGGATCGCGTTGTACCTCCCGTGGCTTCCATAGAGGGATGGAACCATACTGGGTGCATCTCTCAGGCCCTTGAGGAAGATAGTATTTCATTAGGAAACCTCTCGACCTGTACCAACATCACCACGTTCGCTAATGACTCTTTGCCGATACCCCGTGCTGATCTTTGGTGGTATTGCGGAGGCTCAGAACTCTTTGAGACCCTTCCCTCAAACTGGTCTGGAATCTGTGGACTGGTCCAGCTTGCAGTCCCCTTCTCCATCGCCTTCCACCCATCCCAGCAACCCACCCATCCCGCCAAAGACGTAGCACAACCCCCTTTGACAATCAAATATACATAGATTCGATAGGAGCCCCAAGGGTTCCCAGATGAATTCAAGGGAAGAAATCAAATAGCTGCAGGATTTGAATCCACCCTGTTTTGGTGGGCAACCATAAATAAAAATGTTGATTGGATTAACTATATTTACTACAATCAACAGCGATCCATAAACTACACCCAAGATGCCATAAAAGGACTAGCCGAGCAGCTAGACGCCACTAGTCAAATGGCCTGGGAAAATAGGCGTGTCCTTGATATGATGTTGGCAGAAAAAAGAGGGGTGTGTGTGATGTTGGGCGGAAGGTGCTGCACCTTCATCCCTAATAACACCGCTCCTGATGGCACAGTGGCAAAAGCACTGCAAGGTCTTACCACCCTATCTGAGGAATTGGCCAAAAATTCCGGGATCGGCAACCCCTCATCATTTGGCTAGAAAAGTGGTTTGGCAGATGGAAGCATTTGGCAGCTTCCGTCCTTATCTCATTGGTAGTAGTGGTAGGAATCTTGGTGCTGTTTGGCTGTTGCATCATCCCATGTGCCAGAGGCCTGTCCCAAAGACTGATTGAAAGTGCTTTATCAAAACAAATGCTTCTACTATACGACACAGCCGAAACAACCAGCTAAGCACTCGGACCACCAAAAACCAAGCTGTGAGACATGAGTAAAGACTTAAAGGGGGGAGTGTTAGATAAAAAGGGGAGGTCATAAGTAGCTAGTATAGCTAGTGACTCGGTCACGTAGGCATGACACGTGACATATGAGTCAGCTTAAACTGGGAGCATGCGCAGAGACAAAGAACAATGAGTCAGCTTAAACTGAGAGCATGCGCAGAGACAAAGAACTGATGGAGAAGTACTGAACTGTTAGGGGTGGGTATAAAAAGGTTGGGCGCGCCATGTTCTGGGTCCAGACTGCTCTGCACCCGTTTTGCAAAACGATCAATAAAACGTTGTTGGCTCCACTGTCGCCTGCCTGGCCTCTCATTTGACCAGAAGCAAGAACTTTTTCTAACACTCTTGACTTCTGCAGTTTGTGTCCAGTGCTCCGTTCCGCTGTTCACAAGCCCCCGGAATTCTTTTCCCCCCGCTCTGAGAATTATGTAGATAAATACGTGCCGACAAACGTAATTCCTGTACCCAGCCATCTCTGTGAGTCTGCATAACTCTGGTAAGAATCACTATTTTTTGTAAAAATTTAGGTATTTTTTCCCCTCCCCTGCCATGCAGTTTTACTTTCAGCAAAAATGCTTCCACTTCCTTGTAGGGGCTTCCCAAAAGAAGGCTGTCTTAGGTGTGCCTGAGAGATAAACTATTTGTTTAAAGAAAGGCGGTTTAAAAGAAAAAACCTTTTAAAATGACCATGCCGGACCTGGAGCCCTGCACCGTGTATTATTCTCTCTGCTAAGCTTTATATTTCCACATCCAGCATTGTTGTTGATGTTGTGAGGCTAAAATGGAGAGGAAAACCAATTCTATGCACGTCTACTCAGAAGTAAGTCGTATTGAGTTCAATGAGACTTACTCCTACACATGTCAGCACTCCTCTTTGCCCCCAGCTCAGCTTTCCACATCCAGCTCACTCCTGTTAGGTTATCTGAGAAGATGGGAGGGGGGGTTTCCCAGGGAAACAGATAGATTGGGGGAGAAGCTCCCCCCCCCACACACACACATAATGGAAGAATGTAGTTCTTCATATTCCATGGTATGTTTATTCCTCATTTTGTCCATTCCCTGAGCATGTGCAGAGTGTGCTTTTTATTCAAACAAAGAGAAGCTTGCCAATCTTTCCACTCATGCTACATTTGTACAAGTGTAACTGCTTCAGAAAGAACTTTCCATTATACTGTCTCTTTTTCATGAGTTTCATGACAGCAGGGTGGTGTAGTGCTTAGACAGCCAGTGTAGTCTAGTGGTTAGAGTGTTGGACTCGGACTTAGGAGATGGGGGGGTTCTAGTCCCCACTTGGCTATGGAAGGAGACTTTGGGCCAGTCTCAAACACATTGTTTGCGTGTACTTTCTGAAGCAGTTACACTTGAACAAATGTAGCGTGAGCGGAAAGATTAGCAAGTTTCTCTTTGAATAAAAAGCACACTCTGCACATGCTCAGGGAATGGAAAAAATGAGGAATAAACATACCAGGGAATATGAAGAACTACATTCTTCCATTGTGTGTGTGTGTGTGTGTGTGAAGCTTCTCCCCCACCAGCTGTTTCCCTGGAACCCCCCTCCCCCACCCCCATTCACCCAAGGGTCTTCTCAGATAATCGAACAGGAGGTTAGATAATGATGTGGAAATACAAAGCTGAGCTGGGGGCAAAGAGGAGTGCTGACATGTGTAGGAGTAAGTCCCACTGAACTCGATAAGACTTACTGCTGGCTCCACAGGACCTCATGGTGCTACTTTACAGAGGATTCCGTGGCACGGACTGAAGGGAATTCGATCCCCTTTCAGTCCATGGTGGAATTCTCTGACATCTCTACCTGCAAGGTGTGTGCAATGTTTGTTTTCTTGTCTGAGAACAACATGGCCTACACGTGAAACAAGTGCAAGTTGATCACACTGCTGGAAGAAAAAGTAAGAGGACTGGAGCGGCAAGTGTCGACCCTCCAGGGAATAAGAGAACATGAAGAGTTCTTGGACAGAACGGTGGAACTACAGCAGCAAAGGGAAGACCAGAAGCTTGAAGAGCAACAGCAAGATGAGGCAGAAGTGGGAAATGCTGAGGTGAGAAAAAATGTAGAGGATACTCCTTGGAAAAGGGTGCCAGGAGGAGAAGAACTAGATGCCGCTCTGCACCAGTGGAAGCAGTGGAGCAGTGGAACCATGGAACCAATTCCAGGTACTTGTGGATGAGACTGGAGGAGAGCCTGCAGAGAAAGCATTACAGGGGAACCTGCATGAGAGTGAGCAAGAGGCTGAAGGTCAGTCAAGCAGAGGCAATGATACCAAGGCCTACAACAACAACAACAGGAGAACAGTAGTAGTAGTGGAAGACTCCTTACTGCATGGGATTAAAACCCAAGTATGTCGCGAAGACCCGTGGACTCACCAGGTATGCTTTCTCCCGGGAGGATGGATTAGAGATGTGACTGAAGGGTTGCCTGCACTCATAAAGCCCACTGACAGGTATCCCTTTCTTCACATCCATGTGGGAACAAATGATACCGCCAAGCGGAGCAACGAAGAAATCACGCCAGACTTTGAAAGTTTGGGAAGGAAACTCAAGAACTTTGGGGCCAGATAGTTTTCTCATCGATCCTTCCAGTAGTTAGAAGAGGGACAGAATGGGAACGAAAAATACTCTAGGTGAATAACTGGCTACAAAGGTGGTGCCGATGAGAGAGATTTGGATTCTGGGACCATGGGCTATACTTCCTGGAAGATGGACTTCCCTTGTTGGCAAGGGACGGGTTGCACCTCACAAAGGCTGGGAAGAATGTGTTTGGCTGCAGCATGAAGAACTTTATCAGGAGGGCTTTAAACTGAATCCTACAGGGAAGGGAGATGTAAAGTTGGGGGTAACAATACATGAAGGCTCATGCACCGCAACAGAGAGAACAGCTCTAAAAGTGCCCAATAATAGTATTCAGACACATGTAAGAAGAAAGCCAGACTATGAAGCATATGGTCTTCGATGTCTATATACTAATGCCCAGAGTATGGGAAACAAACAGAACGAACTTGACCTCTTAATACAGGAGGGAAATTATGACTTGATAGGTGTAACTGAGACTTGGTGGGATGACTCTCATGACTGGAATACAGCAACTGAAGGATATAACTTGTTCAGAAAGAACAGGAGGAACAGAAAGGGAAGTGGGGTTGCACTATCTGTGAAAAATACATATCTCTGCACAGAAATACAGCAGGATGAGCTTGGTAGCCCCATCAAGAGCATCTGGGTTAAAATAAATGGAGCAAAGAATAAACGGAACCTGGTGATCGGAGACTACTACTGGCCATCCAATCAAGAAGACGAGGATGAAACTTTTGAAAAGCAAATAGCTAATGTTTCAAGGAAGATGATGTAGTAGTAATGGGGGATTTCAATTTCCCTGATATTTGTTGGGAGACAAATTCTGCAAAACATGGCCCCTCCAAAAAATTCCTGACTTGTATTGCAGATAACCTCCTCCTACAGAAAGTAGAGGAAGGAACTAGATGATCGGCTATCCTTGACTTGATCCTGACCAACAGAGATGACTTCGTGGATAAAGCAGCAGTTACAGGAACTCTTGGGGAAAGCGACCATGTTGTACTTGAGTTCTTGGTTCTAAGGGAAGCAAAAGCCAAGTGTAGTCAAACGCGTACCCTGGATTTTAGGAAAGCTGATTTTAATAAACTCAGAACAATGATAAGTAAGGTCCCATGGCAAGTGACTCTAACGAGAAAAGGACTCCAAGATGGGTGGGAGTTTTTAAAAAAGGAAATTCTCAAGGCACAAACAATTCCAACAAGACAAAAAGGTGGAAGACAACAGAAGAAGCCAATGTGGCTTCACAAAAAGCTTAGGGATGACCTGAAAAAAAAAAAGGACACACATAGGAAGTGGAATGAGGAATAAACATACCAGGGAAACAGCTGGATTGGGGGAGAAGCTCCACCACACACCCATACACAGACATAATGGAAGAATACAGTTCGTCATAGTTCTTCATATTCCCTGGTATGTTTATTCCTCATTCTGTCCATTCCCTGAGCATGTGCAGAGTGTTCTTTTTATTCAAACAAAGAGAAGCTTGCTAATCTTTCCCTTCAAGCTGCATTTGTATAATTGTGACTGCTTCAGAAAGATCTTTCCATTATACTGTCTTTTTCATGAGTTTCATAACAGAAGTGTGGTGTAGTGGTTAGAGACCAGCCCAAAGTCACCCAGTGAGATAACTAACAGGAGGTTTGATAATGAGCTGGATGTGGAAATACAAAGCTGAGCTGGGGGCAAGTGGGGTGCTGACATGTGTAGAAGTAAGTCGCATTGAACTCAATAAGACTTACTTCTGAGTAGACATGCACAGAATTGATTCTCCTCTCCATTTTTGCCTCACAACGTCAACAACAACGCTGGATGTGGAAATATAAAGCTTAGCAGGAGAATAATACCTCATGCAGGGCTCCAAGGACTGGCATGGTCATTTTAAAAGGTTTTTTCTTTCTTTAAAACAGCATTGCTTTAAACAAAGACTGCATCGCTCAGGCACACCTAGGACAGCCTTCTTTTGGGAAGCCCATAGGAGGAGGAAGTGTTTTGGCTTAAAGTAAATGGAGACGAGGGATTTCAATTGAAAAAGAACACCCACAAACAAGGCAGTGAGCACAATTCATTTTTTTTTTAAAGTATGTATTTATTATTGGAATATACTACACTGCGTTTTTATTTACGAAAATTTTGCGGCTCTTTGCGGACGATGAAAAAAAAGCCGCATGACTGCTGGCTCCGCAGGACCTCGTGGTGCCGTTCTGCAGAGGATTCCATGGCACAGACTGAAAGGAATTCGATCCCATTTCAGTCTGTGGCGAAATTCTCTGACATCCCTAGTGGGAATGCTGTGGACGTAATATACCTCGACTTCAGTAAAGCTTTCGACAAAGTGCCCCATGATATCCTGATGAGCAAACTAGCTCAAAGTGGGCTAGATGAAACAACAAACAGGTGGATCCACAGTTGGCTACAGATTCGGACTCAGAGAGTGCTTATCAATGGGATCTTCTCAAACTGGGGAGAGGTAACAACCAGGGTACTGCAGGGCTCAGTCCTGAGCCCAGTGCTCTTCAACATTTTTATTAATGACTTGGAGGAGGAGGTGCAGGGAATGCTGATCAAATTTGCAGATGACACAAAATTGGGCAGGATAGCTAATACCTTGGAAGACAGAAACAAAATTCAAAGTGATCTTGATAGACTGGAGCACTGGGCAGAGAACAAAAGAATGAAATTTAATAAGGATAAACCCCAAATTCTGCACCTAGGAAAAAGAAACCAAATGCACAGTTACAAGATGGGCAATACTTGGCTCAACAACACTACAAGCGACAAGGATCTTAGCATTGTTGTAGATCACAAGCTGAATATGAGCCAACAATGTGATGTGGCTGCAAAAAAGGCAAATGCTCTTTTGGGCTGCATTAATAGAAGTATGGCTTCCAAATCACGAGAAGTACTAGTTCCCCTCAACTCAGCGCTGGTTAGGTCTCATCTGGAGTACTGTGTCTAGTTCTGGGCACCACACTTTAAGAAGGATGCAGATAAGCTGGAGAGGGTTCAGAGGAGGGCAACAAAGATGATCAGGGGACTGGAAACAAAGCCCTATGAAGAGAGCCTGAAAAAACGGGGCATGTTTAGCCTTGAGAAGACCGAGGAGAGATACGATAGCGCTCTTCAAGTACTTGAAAAGTTGTCACAGAGAGGAAAGCCAGGATCTCTTCTCCATCATCCCAGAAAGCAGGACACGGAATGATGGGCTCAAGTGACAGGAAGCCAGATTCCGGCTGAACATCAGGAAAAACTTCCTGTTAGAGTAATACAACAATGGAACCAATTACCTAGGGAGGTGGTGAGCTCTCCCACATTGGAGGCATTCAAGATGAGGCTGGACAGCCATCTGTCAGGGATGCTCTGACTTGGATTCCTGCATTGAGCAGGGGGTTGGACTCGATGGCCTTGCAGGCCCCTTCCAACCCTACTAGTCTATGATTCTATGATATTCAGAATAGAAGCGTCTCGGAGATAAAAGTGTACATTTCTGCCCCCCACCCCTGCTGGCTATGGTAAGGATGCTTCTGTTCTCTCTACTGTTAAAGTGCTTTAGTGATAAAAAGAAAGTGTGCATTTCTAACCCCCTTCCCCCAGACATTGCTGGCAAAGATGACACTGCTAACTTGTTCCCTTTAATGTTCCCAAAGCTCAGGAGGAGCGGAGCAGCAGCGATTTTGACCAGTCTTGTGACAGGACTCAGTAGGCGACCCAAATAACCCACAGTGACTGCCAGACGATACAATAACCCACAGTGGGTTAAATAAACCCTACTGCAGACCATGGGTTATTTTGGCTGAATAAGCTATCCTGGGTTAAAAAAAAAAAAAACCCGACAGACAACACAACAACCCACGATGGGAATGAACCACTTTGGGTTAATTAACCCATTGTGGATTATCATGTCATCCAAACCCAGTCACTATGTGTGTGTGTATGTGTGTGTGTGGACAGGCACACATGTGCCCCCAGGCCTCCATCGAATACTGGATGTGGCCCTTGGGGCCTAAAAGGTTGTGCAGCCCTATAGCATAGTGTGATGATTCGTCTGCCTAGAATGGCTTTGGGCTTCTTTTCTTTTTTTAACTTTCTATGTTTAAAATATAGAAAACATTTTTTAAATGCATTAACAGATCCTAAAATGCATCACATAATCACAAGAAAGTTAAACAAGGTGTGAAATCAACAAGATCAGCTCCTGTAGCTTCAGCTGAAAACTGAGTGCAGCACCATTGTAGTTGTACAACTGTGGAACTGGTAATCAATTTGTTCTATATGCAATTTTTCTTTGCATAGTCTGTTCAGAGACACACCGATATATAGAGAAAGGAGAATCCAGAAGTTGTTTGACAGTATTCTCTATACGCTAAATACTTCAAAAATACAGGTTAAAAAGTTGGTTTAGTAGTAAAAATGTTTGAATCTTGCATACAATAAATGTTTTAATTTAAAGGCTTGGGTTAGAATTGGTTACATTAATATAAAACAACAACTTTGCCTCCTCTTTCTAGAGTGTTGTTCTTTGGGAGAGGCTATGCTTGATGCCAAGTACAAAATGCATAATACTTAAATATGAAACACCACACGCACATACACCACACGCACACTCCCAAAGTTCCCCTCCATAGAGGAAGACAACATGACAATTGCTAACCCACCAAATTCTGAGTTGTTGGTTACATACAAAGCAGGCCTGTTTGAGTTCCTCAGTATTATAGGCCCTGTAATACTGGAAGCTAATGTCAATCTTTCAAGTGGGGAAACAATCAGAAAGTTGCTTGTCATGCCTCCTTGAGAAATGTCACAAAAAGGTTCCAAGTTCCTCATCTGAGGGCTAGTGCTAAGTGGGCAGAGATCTAGGATTGATCTCTAGATTCTCCATCCTATCAGTGCGTGAGTTTAATGTAGGAATCAGCCTTATCCAGAGTGTTTCTGCAGCATGAGAAACTCCTAGTGGTCCTTCATCTATATTTCATAAGAGGCAAACAATTGTATATTTTAATCCAATATTTCCTTGCAACTTACATAATTTTTCATAAGTTTCCCTTTCTTAGAAATTTCCCTGTGACAATTTTCCTGTTTTAGGATTCTACAATATACAGAATGGGTTATAGGAATAAGATTGCTACCAGTCGTGCCCAAAACAAAGGCTGAGGTAATACCTCTCTTCCGTTTACATGACTTTGAGGCTCCAAAGCATACATTCTCCAAGGGAAGTAAATTTCATAAAACAGTCTAGAATTCTGCTTTTAAAATCCTCCATTTTGGGTGATAAATTTCATGTTGTACTATCGCAATACTGTTTGAAAATTAGATTTACTGCTTGCAAAATTTGGGTTTAAACCATTTTTTAAAAAATACAATCAGAATCTGCTATGGCAAGGGGAGAGGTTGGGGAAAAAGAAAAGACAACCCAGCGAAGAACAGGTGGTCTGTGCACAATGAATTTGTTGCCTACCCTTCACAGCATCTGAGCAGCAGAAACACATCTTCAAGTATACTTTATGGCCATGAGAACTCGAAACTTGCTTTACCTTGAAATTTGAAAAATGAAATTTTGATGATTCCAATGACACCACTCTTCTGCAATATGGAGAAAGCAATCCTATGGTTGGTTCCTGGACAAGCGTCCCAGAGACCATAGGATGGCTTGGAAAACCCCTTCCGAGGTTGAAGACAGTGCTCCGACCTCGTAAGGGGGAGTCGGAGATCTGCTTCCTCCCCCTTGTGGCCAGCATGGAGAGAACCACAATGGCTGCCTCTCTGACATCATAAAGTTGTCCCCAGAGTAGGGGGAAAGGGGGTGTTCTGGTGGGCAGGGAGGGGAGGACATCAGAGGGGCCAGGATATAATTTATCCTGAGCTTCCACCAGCCTCCTTCCCTCCCCCTCCCAAGCACCCTTGCTAGAAGGGTTGAAAAGCTCGTCTAGTGAAAATATAGATCAGAACAGGGAGGTGAAGATCGCCTCCACTGTTCCTCCTACCCTGGCGGCTTCAGCCCAGCAGGGCACAGTCCATAGGATTGCGCCCAAAGTGTATTTAAAGGGATGCAGATACTGTAATCCCCTGAATAAAATGGACCTGCTACAATACAAACCTACTGTTATTTTATACCTGGCATAATTCTTGGCAACACTCAGATCTTTGTGAACACCGTACCGTGGTTATTAGCTGTTCTTTTTCCTTATTGGAAAGTTGGAGCTTCCAGGCTGATAATGGGAACTTATAGTGATATAACTGAAGAGCTTCCCATTGGAATCTCAATCGAGTCAATTTGCTCTATTCTTGCTCACCAGTACAAACTCATTAATATTGTGTGTCCCTAGAGAAAATGTCCATCTACAAAACCACAGTGCAAAAAATGAGCGCATCTTTTGGAGGTGTACATGCACACTGCTGGGCCACTCACTAATAATAGGCAAAGACAATCCATATGAAGAGCGATGGCCACGTTTTCCCATGATATCCTTGTTGACAAGATGGTAAAATGTGAGTTGCATGTTACTACTTTTAGGTGGATCAATAGCTGGCTGAGCAACTGCATGCAACAAGTCTCTGCATCCTCCTGGAGGGAGGCCTCAAGTGGAGTGCTGCAGGGCTTTGTCCTAGCCCCTGTGCTGTTCAACATTTTTATAAATGAGGATGAGGGTGTTTGTGTATCAAATTTTACAGATGACAGAAAGCTAAGAGGGATAACCAACACCATAGAAGACAGATTCAAGGGTCAAAAGGATCTTGAGAGGCTGGAACACTGGGCTTAAACTAACTAAAAGAAATTTAACAGAGATAAATGTAAAGCTTTGTGTTGAGGTACAAACATCAAACGGCACAAGTGTAAGATGGGAGAAACCTGGCTTGGGAGCAGTACATGTGAAAAGGACCTAGAAGGCTTAGTACAGGGGTCCCCAACTGGGCTCCTGAGAGTGCAGGTGCACCTGCAAGGACTTTGATGGTGCCCTCAAGGTAATTTATATGTATTCAAGGCATGTCTGCAAACTTGCTGGTTGCTCCATATTTTTAAGTCTATGGACCTGGTTGCTCCATGTTTTTAAATCTATGGACCTCTACTTGCAGTTTTGACACAGCCTCTTGCTCTCTGATTGGCCAAAGTAATAGGTTACATCATCTTTACTCCTATTCTGTGCCTGCTAGGGGCAAGGGCAGGTGTAAATGGTGGGTGGCGGTGTCGGAAGGGAAAGTGGTCCCCTTGAATGCAAACCAGTAGTATGGGGATAGAACCGAGTGAGCTGGGATCTTTTCCATCTGAGAGGGGAGCACAAGCATTTCCTGTCTGCTTGTTCACCCTATCTGCATTTTTTGGGGTGTGGGGATAGTGCTTGGTCTCCAACCCTTTATTTTTGTCTGTTGGGAGGTATGGTGCTTATCCTCTGTGCCCTTCTGTTTGTTTGTTGGGAGTGGGTGGGTAAAACAGTAGAATTGCCAGCCTATTCACTCATCTGCCTGGGGCTTTTGTGTTTGGGGTGGCAGTGATGTGGGGGCATTTCCCATTCTCCCCCACTGCTGCCTGCCTTGTGTTTGCTGTGGCACACTGGATGTTGTTTGGTGTATGCGGGGAGTATGTGCAAAGTTAAGGATTTTGTTGTGTTCTTGCTCACATGCTTGTGCTGTTTTTGTTCAATGTGTATGCTAGATTTCTGGGCCTGCTGGCTGCTCCGCTCTGTGGTTGTGCTGCTCTGTGCACAACCACAGAGGCCTTTTATGGGGGAGGGGGGAAGCCAGAGCCTTTCTCTGCTTGCTTGCCCACTCCTTTCTGTTGGTGGTGGCTGCCAGGATTGGAACTTCATGCAGTGGGGAGATGGTGTGGGCAAAGCTAGGGTGTTTCCTTCATTTTTGTTTCTGCCCACCCCAATACCCCAATTTTCCTGGCCCTCCTCTGCCCCTTCTTAAGTCTGTTTTCCAGTGGCAGAAAGGCATCCCTGCTTCAGCTCTATCCTTCCACCATCATGTTTTTGGACACTCCTCAATGGCACATTTGTGTGTGTGTGTTTATGTGATATGGAATGTCTCCGTGTTTGTGTGTGACTGAAGTTGGTTATAGCCCATGAAAGCTTATGCCAGTTAGTACCAACAAGTTAGTAGTCTTTTTTTATGGAGCCAGACAAGCCTCATTATTGTTTTTAAAGTTGAATTTCCCAGTAGGATTAAAAATGGGCACTCTCTTACTCATGAGTTCTACATCTCTCCCCCAAATCACCTTAAAATTCCAGATCTGCAATGTGGTCTGCAATTTCAGGTTGGATTGAGGGAGATCCCATATAATTGCCATGATGATCTATGACTCCAGTCCTTCTATGCATGCTATGGTTGTGCTGGCAAGTTTGGATGTTTGTATTTCTCTGCCAGGAACATTTGGATGTTTGTATTTCTGTTATAACTATTTGTTGATAATGTTTGGATTTTTGTATTTCTGTTTTGTTAGAAAATTGTTTCATTTTTGAACTATTTTGCAGTCTTGTTGTCTTTCTGACCTGACTCTCCCTGCCCCACGGTGGCCATCTTGTAAGTAGTCATGCCCCCTCCATGGCAGCCATTTTGTGAGTAGCCATGCCTACAGGGTGGCCATTTTGTCACTGGTGCCCATGGCACTTTGTCAGGATTCCAAATGTGCCCACAGGCCAAAAAACGTTGGGGATCCCCGGCTTAGTGGATCACAAGCTGAATATAAATCAGCAGTGCAATATGGCTGCTAAAAAAGCTAATGCAATCTTAGGTTGAAGTTGAGCGGAAGCATAGTGTCCTTGGTCCCATCTACATGGAGATGCTTTCCAATGTGATTTTGTTTAAAACCGCCATGTTTTCAGCAAATCAGATTTGCTCCTTCAGTGGCACCCACTGCCAATTAAAGTGGTGTATATAAAAGAAAAATAATTGCTTTTGCTTGGCAGACTGCAGAAATGGTATTAGTTCACGCATATGTGGGTGGAGTCTTGCAGCATCAACAAGTCATTAAACTTGAGTGCAGATCTGCCAGAATGGATAAGAGGAGATTGATAACAAAAGGCATCACCAAGCTTCCTTCTTTAAAGTCATTAAACTTAAGCACAGGTCTTCTGCAACAGATAAGCGGAGATTGAAAACAAAAGGCAAAGCAATCCACAATTCCCCACACCTCTCTCCCGTCCTGGTGCTGAGTGTAATTGAAGTCAATGTGATTTACTTCCGAGTAGACAATCTTATCTGGCATTTTCAGCTCATTCTGCTGAGCAGAGCCATATGAGATGTGTGTGCATTATTCACAGCTCTGGAAGTGCAAAGCAGCAAACGAGCAGAGATTTAAAAAACATGTCACCCCAAACACTGAGATTTAAAAAACATTGCCGCTACTGACCTCTGCTGCCCAGCCTAGGGCTTGCTGAGAGATCAATCCCGCAATGGGAAGCAGCCACCAGCCCCAGCGTCATCCAGCCAAAACTCTCCAGGCAGCGTGCCTAAGTGTGCGATGGGGGGAGAATTAGGAGACTGCAGGAAAAGGCAGAGGGATCTTCTCTCTCCCCCTCCTCAACCACCACACTTGGTGTGTTAATGAACACACCAAGACCAACACACACACACACACACACACACACACACACACAGTCAGCGGAGGATAAAACCTACAGGAAGGGTTCACACCTTCCATTCCTGTCAGGTCCACCCTTAGCTGATGTCACTGCAGCACTGAAGCCACTTCTACTTCCCCTGGAGTAGCACCACAAGCTTACAACACAACGAGTCCCCAAATGCAGGCAAGTCATGGTAAGCGGAAAATCCATCACAAAAGGACTGTAAAAGCGGGTTTTACAGCAAGAAAATCTTCAGTTGATGCAGAGTGGAGGGAACATCATGTGCCATGAATACCTATGAGGCGCAGTAGAACCGGAGTAAATGCCCCATGTAGATAGGGCCCTGACTGCAGGAAGCAATAGTTCCACTGTATTCTGTGCTGGTCAGGCCACATCTGGAGTACTGTGTCCAGTTCTGGGTGCCACATTTTAAGAAGGATACTGAAAAGCTGCAGTATGTCTAGAAGAGGGTGACCAGAATCACCACTGTGGTCTGAAAACCAAACCCTATGAAGAATAATGAGAAGAGCTGGGTATGTTTAGCCTGGAGAAGGGAAAGTTAAGGGGAGACATGACAGCCATCTTCAAATATTTGAAAAGCTGTCTGAAGATGGAATGTACTTGTTTTCTGTTGCTCCAGAGGGCAGGATTAGAACTGAAGGGTGGAAATTGCAGGGACGCAGATTTTGGCTAAGCATTAGGTGAAGCTTCCTAATAGTGAGGGCTGTTCCACACTGGTATAGACAGCCTTGGGAGGTGGTGGGTTCCCCTTTGCTGGACGTCTTTAAGGCTGGATGCTGTCAGGGATGCTGTAGCTGAGTCTGCATTGAGCAGGAGCTTCGACTAGATGATCTCTAAGGTCCCTTCCAGCTCTATGATTCATCAAATGCCAGATGTACGTATACCGAAAGCAGAGGGCAGGAGCAAAGCAGTTGTACTGTGCTGTAAAGTTCCACAGTTCGTTCTGATGCTGGCTCCTTTCAGCTTTCAAGTGTAGAAGCTCCTGAAACAGAGAGCAACAGTAATGCATTCATATGAAAAACTGGTTATAACAGTGCTTAACTAGATGTTGCACAACATATTAATGAAAAGCAGTCACAGGAGGCTGTACATATGACTGGAGGAGCAGCAGATGAATCCTTTCCTTTGGGGCCATTTTTCTATTCAAAAGCGCTCCCTCCCTCACTACTGCCTGCCTTAAAGATACCTATATATTTTCTGCTGTGGTGAGAAAAGTATTTCAGAGGACAGTGATTCTAAGTGGGGGGAAACACTTTGGGGAAAAGGTCCATGCAACTGCATGTAACATCTAATTTGGTCCCAAGCTTTTCTTCTGTTATACCCTGGATGCCTCCGAATATGCCGCCCAACTCTCTCCTAGCTAGTCATGAACTACAATCAGTGCACGTGCATCATGCAGTGGAAGCAAAGGGCTTGGTGGTCTAGCAGCCCATTGAGGACTAACCAGTGCCTGGATGCATGGGCGCCCTGCTGCTGACCCTTGCTCTGCTCTGCCTACTGTCACAGAATCAAGGGGTAGTACAAGCAATTGCTAATGGCATGGGAACAGAATGCATGGGAGGCAGCTGTAGCTGACCATACCCATGTGCTTGTCTCACAGCTGCATGCGGTGTGTTGACTGTAGTTGAAAACACAACATATCTATTAGAGGTGGACTGAGACGTATAATGCTAATCCATCCATGGTTTATTTAACCCATCGTTTGTTGCCCTTACTAGAGTTTGTCTGGCAGCCAATCCAATAAACTGAGGTTTGTTTTCCCAGTCCCCAGATTGTTTGCTTTCCTCCCCCTTTCGCCCTCCCTGTATCCCAAATGTCTTTGCAGCACTGTAGTACTGGCATGTAGCAGGGTTTGTTTTTTTTTAACCACTCTTGCCTGCTGCCTCTGTAGCCTAGCAGAACAGCCCATGAACAAACCAAAATTCTGGGTTCACATGCAATCACAACCCATGGTTTAAACAACTCAGAGTTCACAACCCAACAACAAGCCATGGGTTCTCTTTCTGGGTTGTTTGTGTCAGCACAGCTGGGTTTGCACATCACAACAACCCAGAATTCAACAGCACATGGGTTATATGTGAACCATGAACCATGCCAATGCCTCATTAAAGAATCAATATCCTATACGCTAATAGTGAACTCATTCTCTGAGTGCTGATCCTTATGTAGCCAAAGTGGCACCATCCTTGCAAAAGAGGACGGTATTAGTAGGAACCCCAAGGTTTGCAGAAGTACAAAATACCTTTAGAAAAAATCTAAGGGAGGAAAAGAACCACAAAACAGCCAAATGAGGACAAAGCATGCTAATTAGGCACGGCATGTGGACTGTTTATTGGACAAAAACAGTGAGCCATGGGGCCAGGGGGAGAATGAAATGTCCTGGAAGAGGGCATGGCTGGCTGGAACCCTGAACAAGAACACTCCATACTGCAACATTTTGTTGCAGAGCCCAGTTCTTTTAAACATAACACTTTTATTTTATTAGTGGCATCTTAATTTGAAACACATTCGCTTACAAATACCTTGGAAATTCTATTGAAATAAATACAAGTACATATACTTAAGAATGATCCTACAGTACTGTTTTAGCAGGGGTAGGTGTACCCTTGAAATGGGCCTTTTCTGGCAGTATTAGTGCCTTCTGCCCCACTTGTTGACATTTTGTTGCAGATCTCACTCATTTTAAACATCACAGGATTTTTAATTTTGTTTTTATCAGTAGCATCTTGATTTGAAACACATTTCGTTACAAGTAACTTGTATTGATTTCCTGGTTGGCTCCTATGACTACATACAGTAGCCTGCATTCCCCAGGCAGGCTTTCATTCAGAAATGACTACCTCTCTGGTAGAAGGTCTGTTTGTTAAGCCGCTTGACTAGTTCTCTGGCTTTCTATCATGCCCTGATTCCCAGATTCTCATTTGATGACTGCCCTGCCCAACCCATTTATCTGATTATCTCATCCATCTTTATGCACCTCCCTTTGTTGACCCAGACAGAGGTAATGAAATTCCTCTTGCCTGGAGCCACAGTTTTGGTTTGGTTGCCCAAGCCCTTGAGCCTTTTTTCTGGAGACTGGCTCTGGCCCATGTCTCTGAGCTGATGCTGCCAGTGCTTCCCTGGCATGATAAGTACTGGCTTGTAGTGTGATTATTAAAGCAGAATTCCAACCATAGCAGCAAAACCCTCTATGTGATTCGATTGGTTTTCTGATTCTCCAGTGGCTTTTTGGGAGTTCTCTCTGGATAACAACTGCAGCATGAAAAATATCCTGCAGCTATTCTGATAATTTAATCCCTAATAAAGAGACAGTCAAGCTCCTACATACTGGAGGAAAGGCAAGTTACAAAAACATATGAAAAATTATTCCTAATTTATGTTAAAGATTGCACGCTTTCCTCTTGGACTTTGTGCTCTGCAGTAACAACAACAGGCAGCTGGAGTAGGCATTTACAGAACAGGGCCTGGGGATCAGGATGTTGCAGGATGGGTTCAGAGGTGAAGGCCTTCTTGAGTCATCTGAATGCCTGTACCGCAGCAGTCCCCCGCTGAAATGGGGCATGGGTGCAAAGTAAGTCCGAGAGGGGAGCCATCAGTTTTGCAAAGTCAGGAATGAATAAAAACTGGCAAAGTCCAGGAGGTGCTGCACATCCTTGACTCCTCAAGGTGCCTGCCATGACAATACAGTCTCTACTCTTGCTGGATCCATCTGGATTTCAGCTGGGGATATAAGATGTCCCAAGAAGTCCACTGAGACAAGGTTGAATGCACAGCTCTCAAATATGACATATAAATGATGCTTTCCGAATCACTGCAACACTTCTCGGACATGCTGATGATCAATTTAATAGATCTAATTGTTTCTTAACTACTTCTAACTTTTTATAAATAGCTTGAGAGCACGTTTGCTAATGTAATTGCTCCAATTGTTTAACTTGTTTAGTTTGTAATTAAGAGCGCAATCCTATGGATCGATGCTCATAGGGAGCCTGGCAGGGCAGGAGTAACAGCAGAAGTTTTTTTAGCCTCTCCGTCCTCTGATTTTGCTAACTTTGCTAGCTGGGCCTCTGAGCCAGTGGAGGCCAGTGGCCAGTCTGACTGGTGGGGCAGAGGGCAGGTCAGCAGAGTCAGAGCCAAAGAGTCACAAGAGGTGAAACCAAGGGAGTAAATGGAGGTGGAGCGGTGTTTGAATCCCCAGGAGTCAGCAACCCATACCACAGGAAGAGAAAACTGAGGCACAAAACATGCAAATGTGTGTGCGTGTGCGGGGGGCGGGGGAATCACGTAACCACACAAAGGTACTCCTTTGGACCCACATTCTCCTGTTCCAGCAACAACTCCCATTTCACAGAGAATCAAGTGACTGTAAGATGATGAGTAGGAGGGGAGAATCCACATAGCGAAAATAACAATGATAATGATATTAAAATAAGATGTGATACTCTCAGAGCCACACAGGAAAGCAGCCTTTGGAACACAGGAACAACTTCTGAAAGCATCTAAAAATCCATCCCTTTGTAGGCCTACTAAGAAGCAGCAGAATACAAAATTCCACATTATGCACATCACATAATAAGTAAGGAGGACTGGATTGCTCAGGAGAAAGCATGGCAAGTTCTGTGCACATCTATAGTCCATCCCTTTGTATGTAATATTATAATGATGATTATATCCCTTGGGAAGCCAGTAGGAACCCACTGCAAAACACACAGACACCTCCATTACACTCACAGATGCACAGACACAGGCACCCCCTCATTCACCCCCAAAAGCATACACACACACAAACCCTACAGCACCCCTCATCCCGAGTATACCCACACCCGCACCCAGAGCATACACCCGCCCCCAGAACACACAAATCGTCTGTTTATGGATTTGTATGTAAATGGTTTTTATATTATGTACAATAGTATATTTTTAAGGTTTTTAATCTTTGTAAACCACCTAGAGAGCTTTGGCTATTGGGCAATATAGAAATGTAATGAATTAATTAATACAGAAATGTTGATTATGAATGTATATGTTGCCGCCAAAATTATTTGGCCTAATACTGGATTAAGTGTTTGGATACTGCAGAAGTGGATGAGTTAATGGAGTCAATATGTAGAAATTTGGGAAATTCAAATGCAATTAATACTGCAGATAAATGTAATAATTGTATTCTTTACTGGAATAGTCACTGTGGTCATATAAATCTTGACAAAACACTGTTCTTGTTATAATTAGATGATGCTTGCTATTATCTTTTTTTGGTTTGTATCTGATTTGATAGTTTTGTAATAGATCTTTGCTTTTTACAATAAATTTAATAAATTAAAAAATCACTCCCCCCTCTAGTTGCATGGGCGAAAAGATAAAGAGTCTTTTGAGAGCTGCTATTTCCTGAAACAGTATAAAGGAAAACAAGCAAGAGGGCATTTATTGGTCAGCTCTGAACCTTGGGAAATATTTCAGTGATAATAGATGATTAGTTGGAGTTTTAATGCCAGAAATATTATCAAACTATCCAGGCCCAAATAGATCATATGGTTTGATATACACACACCTTCTCTGTTGTTTTCTTCCAAGTTCCCTGATGAGCCTAAATCAGGTTTTAGATCATTAAAAGGCACAGTTCCTTCTTCTGGAGATGGCCCAGGACTCCTCAAGGCATCTAACGAATGAAAGCAAAGAAGTAACCAATTCAAAACAACCCCAAAAACGTATTTATCAAAGGGAGTAATGACGCTAAGTAGATCATAAAGCTTTATAAAGAAGTCCACCTGCCACCAACACAATACTATTAACCTTCTCTGTTATTTTGTCTCTGATTCTCTCCTGACTCATTAAGAGGCTGTCTTTCTTTTTCTGGAATGTCCTAAAGCATCTCTAACAAACAGAAGACAAAAATGAGCCAGTTCAAAACAAACCTGAAAACATATCTATTGAAAGGAGTCATTATGCTAAAAGAAAGTGTGTATTTCTCTTTTTATATTACTATTTGTTCATCAAATGAAGTTATTTCCTTAAAAAAAACCTATATGAAATGGGGGGTGGGGGGTGGAATGCACTGATTTAGAAATTAACATTTCCTAAATTTAGTATCCTCCAGGTTCTGGTGGAATCAGAACTTGCTGCTTTCCCATCCAAAGATATGGGTCCCCTGTAGCTTTTTCCCTTCAGCAGGCAAACAATAACAAAGAAAATGGCTAAGCAACTGCTTTGCACCCCGTATTCCTTTTCTCAAGGGACCTTTCAGTAATTATGGGCTCTGGGAATTCGCTACTAAGACTGAGGCCATGTCTGCAGTAGCATTTTACTGCAAATTACAGCCTAATTAAGGCATATAATGTCAGACACAGGGAATATGAAAATGCGATGCCTTGTTGCTGTTCACACCTTAAAAAGAGGGAGGGAGGGAGAGAGGGAGTCCTATTGTGTTCCAGGGGTCTTACTGTAAGGTAAGGACTGCATAGGACTGCAGTCTTTCCCCTGGAGTCAGGAGGGGAAAAGATGATTACTATTCAGCATTATTGAAGTGGTGACAAGGGAAAAAGAAAATAGTAACATCCCTCACACACACACACACACACACACACACACACACACAGGCTAATTAAAACCAGACTGTGAATTAAGCATCTATGCCCCCCTTTATCCTATTACAAGCTGAATGTTTTTCCATTTGTTCTCCCTTAATAGCTCAAGGGACATTGTAAAAGGAGAGAGTTGGGGGAGTTTTACTTTTGCATCCCATTGCTGTATTTTCTTTTTGTCTCTGTCGCAGGACCCTAATAACTTAACAGAAAAATCAGTATAACTACGTGGGCTTTTAGGGTGCTGCCAGATAAAGAGGACTCCTCATGGCACTACCAATCAAAAAACATTGTGAAGTTATTCACAATTTATAATAATAATATTGTTTGTTTTTCTAATTTTGCTTTAAACATCAACATCTGAAGAACAATTCTGTGTACCTCAAAGGCTCACTGCCAGGATTCTTAACATTAGTCAGTTCAATAAAAAATATTGCCAAATGCTCTGTGTGTCTTATTCTTGGTCCCAGCAGGGCCTGTTGAAAGGAGTGGTACCTTGTAGCATGTAAAAATTAACCCAGGAAGAACAAACATACCTTTTTTCCATAGCACAATCATGATCACTACTAGCACTACGATTATTGGTATGGGTAGAAAGTAATGATGCCTTCTTGTTTCACCTCTTGTCTGAGGATCAGGGTCTTAAAAACAAATTTGAAAACGTTAGCTAAAAATGAGCCATCTCAAATTATTATTGTTAGAAGCCTGTTTTAGGATACATAAATAAATGTCCTTTTAAAACAATAAAAACCCAGCTTATCAGTCACTCCTTCTTCCTAGGGAACCCTTGGAGTTGTAGTTCTGTGATGGTGGAGTAGGATGTAGCTCTCTAACAAAGAATGCATAGCATCTGCATTAAACTATTCCCAAAAATTTTAGGGGGAAGCCATGACACTGAGGGCTTCTCTATACCAGGCTTTTATCCCACACCTTTACCAGGACGTCGGCTTCCAGATTCTTTGCGGGATTAAGACCGGGTCTTTTACACATGCTTTTCTTCAGGGATTTCCTTTCTCTGCAAGTTCTATATGTTCCATTATACAGCCACTAGATGGTGATGTGATATAGTGGAATTGCGCAATTACATGGAGCTTTTGGCACGCCATGCAGAGAAAATAGTGTATTTTCCCCATTAAGAAAAAAGCTGGGATAATGGTCACAAAGTATGGGAGAAGTGCTGGAGGTTGACAATGTTGTGTAAAGGACCCCACAAACTACCGCGAGTGACCAATCACGAGCGCACAGTAAAAGCCTCGTGTAGAGAAGCCCTTCAGCTAGTATAGTATAAGCAAATGTTGCAGCGCCACTGGTGCCTGCTAGTCTGTTCTAAGCCATTAGTTGTTAAATGGGATAAATGACCCAAATACTTACTTATTGGAACACATTCCCTCAAAGTGATGAAATTACTGGCATTTATATTGGCAATGATAATAATGCACGTGATTTTCTCAGAAAGGTCTGTGTTCCTCCCAAGTGGGACAAGGAACTGCTCATTATTTACTTGCTCCATTTTTTTGTATTTCCAATGGTATGACAGAGGCAGATCCCGGGTTGGTGCTGATGTACACTTGACTTGGATGCTTCCATTATTAACAGTGCAGTTTAAACCAGGTGGTGGGAGAGGTGCTGGGAGTGGGAGAAGAAAAGAACAGAAGTCTGAGTTCCCAAAGAGGCTTACCTGACTGACATTTATTTTTTATTTTATGAGAACATAAGAACAGCAGTACTGAATCAAACCAAAGGTCCATCTAATCCAGCATTCTGTTCACAGCATTCTGTTATTTTTTAGACAGGTGTACAGTACTGTAATATGAAAGAGCCAGATGCCAGCCATCATGATCTGATCTTGGCAGTTCAAATCTGAGAAAAAGGAAAGGAGGAGTAGCAGAGAGTGAAACATCAAGAAAAGTGAAGCCTCAAAACAGCTACTCAAAAATAACTGGACCTTGGAGTCCTGATTTTACTTCAGAGTATGATAACAGGTCTGGAAATATGCATTTAGGAACCTAATCGCTTTAAATTCAAGGAGGAAATCTATTCAAAATATGCCATCAGTGGTATTTGACAACATCTAAATTCGGGATTGTTCATCATCTGACAAACTATCACTGCTGGCATTGTGGGGAATCCCATACGGGCCTTTTGCACATCTTCTAGTAAGATGTTCCTTACATCTTACTGATGTAAGGAACATCTGATCCATATGAGGGTGTTCCTTCATATGGATCAGATCGCAGGATATAAAAATTTCTACACCTGTATGTATGATTAAATTATTTGAACTAGGTTGCAGAAGAAGCTGACTTGAAAGTGGCAGTTAATGACTAGTTCAGAGATAACGAAGTTATTCAGTCTCATTGGACCAGGAATAAGGCATGCTTCCTCCTTAACCCTCCCTTGCCCCTTCTCTAGTGTATCTCAGTTTAGTACTTGCATGCTTAAACCAGTTTACCATGATGTCCAAACCAGGAAACCACAGATCCCTAGAAACCAGGGTATCATATGCCAACACATCAAGTTTGATACCCTGGTGTGTTGGCATTGCTTAAACCACCGTTTCCCAGATTTCATTTTCATTGGGTCTTACCTCCCAGATAAATGTGTCTAGGACTGCAGCCTCAGAGTTCTACAAAAATATAATATATTTCTATTATGTCCAATATAGTATCTTGCATACATGTCTTGGAAGCATGTAGGACTTAGTACACAAACCAAGTTCATATAGAAATTAGTAATGATTACAGAACATCCACACTGGATGTTAGGAAACAAATGTCAATATAATGTTTTCTACCTTCAATTTGATAGCATTTTCTCCATTGTGATTTTGTACTTATAGTGATCTGAATATTTTCTGTCTGTCTCTACAGTACAATATTGCTTGTATTCTACATTTTTATTATTTGTGTAATATATTCGTTTTGTAGGGTTCTAGAAACAAAATTAATTAACTGATTGATATATGTAAATTACCCAAGGTGTTTCAATAAAAAATATTCTTCAAGGAGTTCTTTTGCAACTGGCTTCCAAAGCAACCGTTTTGTGGTGGCGCCCAGGACACTTTCTGCCCATAGGCCCACTGGTTTATCTTGGCTTGTTCTGATTTGTATCCTTAAACAATTATTTACTACTAATCTTACATATTGTAGCTTACCACTTAATATTTCCAGACAGAAATGTGTGTATTGCAATTCACCATTAACCAGGGCTTCTGCCTTGTACGTTCCAGAGTCACTCTGTGACAGGTTTTTGATAATCAAATTATTAGAAGTAAGCTCATTCTTTATACTGTCCTTCAAAAAAACAACAGCTCCTTTCCTCCATTCAGCCACTATGTCTTCTTTTTTCTTCCAGTAAATTTCATCTGGGTTGCCAGAAACTACTGGTGACAGAGCAATGTCTTCTCCTTTAATGCCAACTTTGAGATCCTTCTGATGATCACTGCAATCTATGACCAAATAAATACAAAAATGGAAAATAAGCTGCCTGTCTTATTCTAAAATGGGATTCATTATATTCATTGAAATGTGGGGGGGGGGGTAGGTGAAGATTGTCTAAAGAAACATTGGCCACACAAACATACCATAATACAACTGTTGTAGTAAAATCACATTGAAAGACTCCCAAGAACTGGGAGAAGTTGCTGCAAAAGGGGAGAACACCATTACTGAATACTTTCAAACAAACCATTTGGTTGGAGAAGTTGAATACCCCTGTACAAAGCACTGGGGAGCAATCTGTGAGTTTGGGAATATTTATTTATTTCTCATGAAACAATGATGCTGGACTATGAATATACCTAAATTCTTCACATATGTAGTAGGAGCAATAACAGTTTTCTGTATAATATTTGGGGTGACCGAGACTGTTGTTTTTTGAATGCAATGGAAAGCAGCAATTCAGACAGTGCAGCCTCCCATCTTTTGGAATTGTGGAAAATAACTAAGGGAAGGCCATGATGTCTTGGCTTCTTCATGCCTATGTAGCAGATTCCTCAAAAGTTCATAACTGTTGTCTTTGTTTCTTCCATACTGAAGGAGAAACTGCTAGGACAGTAGAAATGTTATCTTGCTTCCACAGCAACTCACCCCAGGCCTATGTATCGTCGTCCTTGCAAAAAGTTACAGGGCTCTGAGAGAAGGGGCTGGGAGTGATGGTCCAGTAAAAGGTTAGTAGATAATCACCAGATATGCACGCTAGGCTTGGCTGATGTCACTTACTTGGCCACATTATGATTATAAATGTAACTGGTGAGTGTTGATCTGCGCGGCCTCTGGGTTGACAGAGCTGCCTTCGTTATACACAAATAAACTTGAGTTGATTCTTACCTGCGTGTCCAGAACTTAATTGGAGGGCAGATGGGCACAGACCTCCAAGTCCAGTTTGGACTTTTACCACAATCTGACGAGCCAGATGGGGGGGCCCAGCTTTGCAGCGCAATCACGCCCCGCCCGGATGCCTGAACAACCCTAGGTGAGTTCACCTTGGGGTCTTCTTGAACGGGCGGGACGGGTGTGCTTCAAAACCAAGGCCGACTCCAAGTAGGGTAAGATCCTCTGGTTGGTTTCCTTTGTTTAAGGTGATGTCCATTAAGTACTGAAAGGTATATACAGGACAGCCTTTACTGGTTGAAGGAGACAATATGGGTGGGGGTCAGAGTGTCCCGACGGAGTCATCTCTAGATGTTATGCTTAAGCAATGGAATAATCTACCAGGCATGGTTGGTTTGAGTAAAAAGTGCTTGGTTCTGTTGTGCACAGAAAAATGGCCAGTTCTTAGTCACCCATGGCCACGCGAAGGATCCTTCAGCCAAAACATCTTAAGAGATCTCCGCCCTTGTTCTAGAGGACAGGGTGCCCCAAAACATGGACTATTGGTTTCTCTGGGCTAACGTGGCTGAGAAAAGGCAGGCAAAAAGTAAAGCAGTGTCCTTCACGAGCATACCATCCGCGCCGCCTCTGCTGCCTTGTCCACTGCCCCTCTACCCAGAGAAGCAAGATTTGGCACCATCCCAAGGGATATATCCAGTTATAAATAGGGATGTTGGAAAATTCCGCCACGGACCCCAGTGAGGCCAGATTCTTTAGAATCCGCCCCCCCCCCCAGAGTCCATGGCGGAATGGACTACCCTCCTGCCACCCCCTGAAATCCCCGGAATGGACCTACCTGGCGGCGGCTCTGGCAGCGGCTCCAGGTCGTCTTCCGGGCTGCTGCGGCCGCAAATGGCGTCCTGCATAGGGGATGCCATTTATGTCCCTATGCTAGGCCGTGATAGGGTACGTATATATTTACGTAGCCTATCACGGCTAAAGCGGAGATGCAAATGGCGGCCGCTATGCCATTTGTGTCCCTGCTTTTGCTGTGATAGGCTACGTAAGTATCTCCGTAGCCTATCACGGCCTAGCGTAGGGATGCAAATGGCGTCCCCTATGCAGGATGCCATTTGCGGCCGCAGCAGCTCAGTAGTGGATGTAGGCCCTGCAGCGGATTGGCCCGGCTGGCGGCTCCGCAGACTGGCTGTAGAGCGGAGCCAGCCGGGCAGGATTCCGGGGCAGAGGACCAGATCATCTCACCCCCCGCTGCGGAACCAAGCGGAGCCAGGTAAGTGGGGTTTCATACACCCCTAGTTATAAACCAAATTCAAAGTGTGTGCACACAAATGGGACAACCTGGAGAAGGGGGGAACCAGGGAGTAGTCCCTGTTCTCCAGCATTTGGCCCGAAGAATCCATACTCCCTTTAAACCAAAGTATCTGGTGCTGTGGGCAAAAAATAATGCAAAACTGCATGAAGATCCAGAAGAATTTTTGGCTCAGTTCAATACTATTGGGCATACTTACCATCCCACTCCCACTGACTTGCATCAATTGTGTGGGGCATGGTTAACAGGGGCCCAAATGGCTGAATTAAAAAGGCACCTGACAGGAAGTCTGGCAGCCGAAGGGGGTCAAATAGGGGTTTTAAATGCCTACCCTGACCCCTGTCCCCTGTTAAATCTGAATGATGCAGCCGATTGGACAGTCTTAACTCAGTACCAAGAACGGATGCGCACCATTCTACAACAGATGGGTCAGAAAACTGTAAAGTGGTCTAAGGTGTGGGCTGTGACTCAAGAAAAATCAGAATCCCCCGCTGATTTCCTGGTTTGTTTGACTCACGCTCTGCGAATGTCTGGGGGCAATGACCCTGATGAGGCAAGGCATGCTGCCCTGATAGTAGGTATGTTTGTGGAGCAAGCTGCTCCCGATATTCAAAAATATTTCAGGGAGCACCAGCCAGGGTGACAGGAAAATAGTGTGGTGAAGATGTTGGCAATAGCAAAGCATGTGTTTGATGGTAGGGAGGAGAAGGCGCAGAAAGAATGGAAGAAGGAGAAAGAGTTAGAGGCAAAGTTATTGGTGGCAGCCATTATGGGAACAAGGTTCCCGGGGTGTGGCTGAGGGAGAAGACGAGAGTTTGGTCGCGGACGTAGTCAGAGGGGACGTGGTAGAGGAGCAAGTGCTGGGACAAATGAGGGAGGACAGGGAAGTGGTTATGACCGGGATGTGTGCCATTACTGCAAGCAGCCTGGTCACTGGAAAAATGAGTGTCCCCAAAAGGGGAATCTGGAGAAGAATGCTGGAGAAGACTCTTACGAGTCCCCTGGACTGCAAGGAGGTCAAATCAGTCAATCCTAAAGGAAATCAACCCTGAGTGCTCATTGGAAGGACAGATACTGAAGCTGAAGCTCAAATATTTTGGCCACCTAATGCGAAGAGAAAACTCTCTGGAAAAGACCCTGATGCTGGGAAAGACTGAAGGCAAAAGGAGAAGGGGACGGCAGAGGATGAGATGGTTAGATAGCATCACCGATGCAATGAATATGGACTTGAGCACGCTCCAGGAGAGAGCGCAGGACAGGAAGGCCTGGCGTGCTATGGTCCATGGGGTCATGAAGAGTCGGACACGACTGGACGACTGAACAACAACAAAAGGGGAATCAAAGGCAAGAAGGTCAGTGGACTGGGCAGTGGCAGGGGCAAGGGCCCACACTTACCAGGGAGGAGAAAGTGTTGGTATGTCAGAATGACGGGTAGAAGGAGGTCTAGAGTTGGTTGGTAGCGAGAGTCAAAACCCAAACAGCTGGAAATTGAAATTGGCAAAACCTTTTCTGACCCTTAACATAAATGGGAAACCTTGTTTTCTTGACACTGGCGCTGCAAAAAGCATGCTGAATAAAATCACCTTACCCCTTTCTGGTTCCGGAGAAAGTGTTATGGGAATTGATGGGAAAATATCCACTGTTCCCTTGAGTCAACCAGTTACAGTCAAAATTGGTCCTTTTGCAGCATATCATTCCTTCCTGATGATGCCAAAAAGCCCAGAAAACCTCTTGGGAAGAGACCTGCTAGCAAAGTTAAATGCTTCTATCAGTTGCAGCCAAGATGGGCTCTATGTCATCCTGCCTTCCTCCAATGTCATGGCTTTTTTGGAGGAGGCCAGTCCCCTGACACCCCTTCATGGATCACTGCCTTGTTGTGGCAAAGGGGCTTGCGTAACTCAGTGAAGCCATAAGCTATGCCGTGCAGGGCCACCCAAGATGGTCATGGCTGAGAGTTCTGACAAAATGTGGTCCAGTGGAGAAGGAAATGGCAACCCACTCCAGTATTCTTGCCAAGAAAACTCCATGGAACATATCACAAGGTTAAAAGATATGACGCCGGAAGATGAGCCCCTCAGGTTGGAAGGTGTCCAATATACTACTGGGGAAGAGCAGAGGGAATTTCCAAGTAGTGCCAGAGAGAGTGAAGCGGCTGGGCCAAAGCTGAAAGGACACTCAGCTGTGGATGTGTCTGGTGGTGAAAAGAAAGTCCGATGCTGTAAAGAACAATATTGTTTAGGAACCTGGAATGTCAGATCAATGAATCAAGGTAAGTTGGAGGTGGTCAAACATGAGATGGCAAGATTGAACATCGACATCTTGGGAATCAGCAAACTAAAATGGACAGGCATGAGTGAATTTAATTCAGGTGACCATTATATCTACTACTGTGGGCAAGAATCCCTTAGAAGAAATGGAGTAGCAGCACTCATAGTCAACATAAGGGTGGGAAAAGCACTACTGGGGTACAATCTCAAAAACGATAGAATGATCTCAGGATGAATCCAAGGCAAACCATTCAACGTCACAGTAATTCAAGTCTATGCCCCAACCACTGAGGCCAAAGAAGCTGAGGTTGATCGGTTCTATGAAGACCTACAACACCTTCTAGAACTAACACCAAAAAAAGAGGTCCTTTTCATCATAGGGGATTGGAATGCTAAAGTAGGAAGTCAAGAAATCACCGGGATAACAGGCAAGCATGGCCTTGGTGTACAGAATGAAGCAGGACAAAGGCTAATAGAGTTTTGCCAAGAGAACACGCTGATCATAGCAAACACTCTTTTCCAACAGCACAAGAGGCGACTCTACACATGGACATCACCAGATGGTCAATATCGAAATCAGATTATGTACTTTGCAGCCAAAGATGGAGAAGCTCTATACAGTCAGTAAAAACAAGACCTGGAGCTGACTGTGGCTCAGATCATGAGCTTCTTATTGCAAAATTTTGGCTTAAATTGAAGAACGTAGGGAAAATCCAGAGGAGGGCAACAAAGATGATCAGAGGACTGGAAACAAAGCCCTATGAAGAGAGACTGAAAGAACTGGGCATGTTTAGCCTTGAGAAGAGAAAACTGAGGGGAGATATGATAGCGCTCTTCAAGTACTTGAAAGGTTGTCACAGAGAGGAAGGCCAGGATCTCTTCTTGATCATCCCAGATCAATGGGCTCAAGTTACAGGAAGCCAGATTCCAGCTGAACATCAGGAAAAACTTCCTGAGTGTTAGAGCAATACGACAATGGAACCAATTACCTAGGGAGGTGGTGGGCTCTCCCACATTGGAGGCATTCAAGATGAGGCTGGACAGCCATCTGTCAGGGATGCTCTGACTTGGATTCCTGCATTGAGCAGGGGGTTGGACTTGATGGCCTTGTAGGACCCTTCCAACCCTACTTCCATTCCATTCCATTCTATTCTATTCTAACCACTAAACCATTCAGGTATGACCTAAATCATATCCCTTATGAATATACAGTGGAGGTGAGGAATAGATTTAAGGGATACAGCATAGTAAGAAGCAGAGACCTGATAGACAGAGTGCCTGAGGAACTATGGATGGAGGTCCGTAACATTGTTCAGGAGGCAGCAACTGAATCCATCCCAAAGAAAAAGAAATGCAAGAAAGCAAAGTGGCTGTCTGATGAGGCTTTACAAGTAGCTGAGGAAAGAAGGGAAGCGAAAAGCAAGGGAGAAAGGGGAAGATATATCCAACTGAATGCAGATTTCCAGAGAATAGCAAGGAGAGACAAGAAGGCCTTCTTAAATGAACAATGCAAAGAAATCGAGGAAAACAACAGAATGAGAAAAACTAGAGATCTTTTCAAGAAAATCGGAGATATCAAGGGAACGTTTTGTGAAAGACGGGCATGATAAAGGACAAAGAAGGCAGGGACCTAACAGAAGCAGATGAGATTAAGAAGAGGTGGAAAGAATACACAGAAGAACTGTACAGGAAAGATCTTAATGTCCCTGACAGCCAAGATAGTGCGGTCATTGAACTTGAGCCGGACATCCTAGAGAGTGAAGTCAAGTGGGCCTTAGGAAGCATTATTAACAGCAAAGCTAGCAGAGATGACAGTATTCCAGCTGAGCTATTTAAAATCCTAAAAGATGAAGCTGTTAAAGTGCTGCACTCAATACGCCAACCAATTTGGAACACTCAACAGTGGCCACAAGACAAGTGGCCATAAGGTCAGTTTACTCTCCAATTCCAAAGAAGGGCAATGCCAAAGAGTGTTCAAACTACCGTACAATTGTGCTCATTTCACATGCCAGCAAGGTTACACTCAAAATCCTACAAGCTAGGCTTCAGCAGTATGTGAACTGAGAACTACCAGAAGTACAAGCTGGGTTTCAAAGAGGCAGAGGAACTAGAGATCAAATAGCCAACATTCGTTGGATCATGGAGAAAGCAAGAGAATTCCAGAAAAACGTCTATTTCTGCTTCATTGACTACGCTAAAGCCTTTGATTGTGTGGATCACAACAAACTGTGGCAAATTCTTAAAGAGATGGGAGTACCAGACCACCTTACCTGTCTCCTGAGAAACCGGACATGGAACAACCAATTGGTTCAAAATTGGGAAAGGAGTATGACAAGACTGTATATTGTCGCCCTGCTTATTTAACTTATATGCAGAGTACATCATAAGAAATGTTGGGTTGGATGAATCACAGGTCGGAATTAAGACTGCTGGGAGAATTATCAACAACCTCAGATACGCAGACGATACTACCCTAATGGCAGAAAGCAAAGAGGATCTCAAGAGCCTCTTGTTGAGGGTGAATGTGGGAGTGCAAAAGCTGGTTTGAAACTCAACATTAAAAAAACTAAGATCATGGCATCTGGCCCCATCACTTCCTGGCATATAGAAGAGGAAGAAATGGAAGCTGTGACAGATTTTATTTTCTTGGGCTCCAAGATCACTGCAGACGGTGACTGTAGCCATGAAATTAAAAGACGCTTGCTCCTTGGGAGGAAAGCTATGGCCAACCTAGACAGCATAGTAAGAAGCAGAGACATCACCTTGCCGACAAAGGTTCGTATAATCAAAGCTATGGTTTTCCCAGTAGTAACGTATAGCTGTGAGAGCTGGACTATAAGGAAGGCTGAAGAATTGATGCTTTCGAACTGTGGTGCTGGAGAAGACTCTTACGGGTCCCCTGGACTGCAAGGAGGTCAAATCAGCCAATCCTAAAGGAACTCAACCCTGACTGCTCATTGGAAGAACAGATACTGAAGCTGAAGCTCAAATATTTTGGCCACCTAATGCGAAGAGAAAACTCCCTGGAAAAGACCCTGATGCTGGGAAAGATTGAAGGCAAAAGGAGAAGGGGACGGCAGAGGATGAGATGGCTAGATAGCATCACCAATGCAATGAATATGAACTTGAGCACACTCTGGGAGAGAGTGAAGAACAGGAAGGCCTGACGTGCTATGGTCCATGGGGTCACGAAGAGTCGGACATGACTTAACAACTGAACAACAAGTCCCCCAACAGACACAGATCTGTCAGAGGAGCTCAGAGAGCTGCCATCTGAGTACTGGGCAGAAGATTCGGGTGAAGTTGGTCTGCTAAAATCTGCAGCTCCTGTAAAAATTACCATCCGTACTGACATGGCCCCCCCACAGTTGAAGCAATATCCCATGTCACTGGAAGCCAGAGAATGCATTGGGAAACTAATTGAAAAAACTCTTAAAACAAGGTGTCCTAGTGCAATGTTCTTCGCCATGTAACACTTCAATTCTGGCTGTCAAAAAGAGGGTGGAGCCAGGACAGCCCCCCAGTTACCACATGGTGCAAGACCTCAGGCTAATCAATAAATTTGTGATCCCAAGACATAATGTTGTCCCGAATCCCGCCACCATAATGTGCAGCATCCCTGCAAGTGCACGTGTGTATACAGTGTTAGACGCGAGTTCAGCTTTTTTTAGCATCCCAGTTCACAAAGACTTGCAATATCTCTTTGCATTTATGTGGGAGTCCGGGGGCCCAATCCCAAAGCGGGTTCAGTATAAATTTACCCGATTAAGTCAAGGTTATGTTGAAAGTGCCAGTCTTTTCACACAAATTGTCCACCAAGACATCAAGGGAATTCAATTGCCAAAGAATTCAACTTTAGTGGTTTATATTGATGATATTTTACTCTGTGCATGCTCAGAGGAAGATTGCAAAATTGATTTGGTCGTATTGGTTAATGTCCTAGGCAAAAGGGGACATAAAATTGCAAAGAGGAAGTTGCAGTGGTATAAGTCTGAGGTTGAATATCTGGGACACATTCTGTCTTGTGGAACTAGGAAATTATCTTGTAAATGTGTGCATGCCATTACAAAAATGAATGCCCCTTCTACTAAAACCCAAGTCAGAGCTCCGTTGGGCATGTTGGGGTATTGCAGAGCTTGGATCCCTAGCTTCTCTGAAATTGTGAAGCCATGGTTAGAAAAAACAAGGGCTGCAGCCCCAGAAGAGTGTGAATGGACAAAGCTTGACTCCCAGGCTTGGGAACACGTAAAGACTCTCCTCTTATCTGCTCCAGCTTTTGGTCTACCAGATTATACTAAACCTTTTATTCTATTTGTACATGAAAAACGTGATGTAGCTTCTGGGGTTCTCTGTCAAAATTTTGGACCTCATAGGAGGCCAGTAGGTTATTACTCTGGGCAATTGGACAGCACTGCGAAAGGCTATGCCTCTTGTTTGCGCAGTGTTGCAGCCACAGCACTCATGGTTGAAAAAGTCCAAGACGTTGTACTTGGTCACCCTTTGCAACTCTGGGTACCCCATGCAATGTCTGCCTTGTTAACCCAGTGGAATACCCAGCATTTTTCCAACACCCATTATACCAAATACGAGACTTTGTTGCTCCAAGCTCCAGAATTAACTATTTCACAGTGTAACGTGTTAAACCCTGCAACTCTTATGCCTGAGCAAGTTCCAGATCTCCCACATGACTGTAAAGCAGTTATTCGTGAAGAGCAAATGCCTAGAGATGATCTGAAAGACACACCTTTGAAAGGTTCTGAATTCATTTGGTTTGTTGATGGGTCTTCCAGGCTGGTGGATGGAATCCGTAAGACAGGCTATGCAGTAGTGTCAAACACAGAAGTAATTGACTCTGGACCCCTGCCAGGAAATAAAAGTCCACAAGCTGTGGAACTGACTGCTTTAGCCAGAGCTTGTGAAAAAGCAGGAGAGAGATCTCTGACTGTCTACACTGATTCTAAATAAGCCTTTGGAGTTTGACATGCTACAGGTGCCCTATGGAAAGAGCGAGGATTCATCACAGCAGTGGGAAAACCAATTTCTAATGGTCCTGAAATCGACAGGCTGCTGAACGCAATCCATTTGCTTCACGAATTAGCAGTAGTACATTGCAAAGCTCATGGGACTGGTAATGACCCTGTCACCCAAGGGAATGCCAGGGCAAAATCAGCCGCCCTTTATCTACTGCCTCCTGAACACCACCTCTGCACTGTGATACCAGCCCCACCCTTATTCACATGGTGGGAACTTGCCAGTGCAGAGGAGAAGTAAGCGTGGCAAGCAGCTAGAGCTACACAAGATAGCACTGGAGCCTGAGCTGTCCCAGATGGCAGGCTTGTTTTTACCAAACACAGGTCTAAGGCCAGTATTATAACAGCACCACAGCCAAGGGCATGTGGCTAGTACTGGGTTGGCAAAGGGAATTTGCAGAGAACAGTTTGCCCCAGGTATACATCAAGCGGGTGGTTTCTGCCTGCCCTCAGTGTGTGAAGGAGAATGTGAAAGCCATACCGCCTCGGCCCCAAGGCAGAAGACCGTGGGTGCAACTGCCATTTGAATCCATTCAGACTGATTTCACTCATTTGCCCAAAACACAAGGATTCCAGTGGCTGTTAGTCATTGTAGATGAATTATCGGGATGGGTGGAGGCTTTCCCCTGCAGGAAAGCCACAGCCCAAGAGGTGGAGAAACATTTAATGAAGGACTTTGTCCCGAGATTCGGCGCGCCTTGGGGTGTGTTCTCAGATTTAGGATCACATTTCACTGCTGCACTAACACAGGCCCTGTCAAAATGCTTAGGGGTCACCTGGCATCTCCATACCCCCTACCACCCCCAACGCGCTGGGCAAGTAGAAAGAATGAACGCCACTCTTAAAGGGAGGCTCACTAAGATCTGTAAAACTTCCCACCTCACCTGGCCTATTGCACTTCCTCTAGCCTTACTATCAGTAAGGACCACCCCACGTCAGCCCATGAGTCTGTCTCCTTATGAGATTCTATTTGGAAGGCCTCCACCAATTGGCAGAGAATGGGCTGTTCCTCATGTTACACTGCTAGGAGGGGATGAAGACTTAACTGCTTATATTATTCAGCTCCAGGGGCCGTTCCAGCATATCCGCAGACACGCGAGCAATGCGCAACCACTGCCCCTTGATGTGCCAGCTCATCCATTCCTACCCGGAGACGAGGTCTACATTCGTGCATGGACAGCTGAAGGCCTCCAAGAATGCTGGACCGGTCCCCATCTTGTGTTGCTCACACAGCAGTAAAGGAGAAAGGAAAGTCCGCTTGGATTCACTACACCCATTGCTCAAAGAGTCTGTCAAAAGGCTCTTCTGATCCTGCACTTGCAGGAGGGAGTGAAGGAGAGGACCATGCGCAACAGGGGAACAGCACCACTAGCCTTTCTCCGGACCCTGTGGATGAAGCAAGGCCAGAAGTGGAAGCAGAGGAGGAACAGGCTCCTTACGCAAGTACTGACCTGTCTGACTTCTCATAACTCGCACATGTAGTGAACCTTTGGGAAGCTGCACATGCCCCATCGTCTGATCAGAGCTTGGTCAGCTCTGCCAGACTGTCTGAGGGTCCACCCACAACCTCAGTGGGTGATTCAACATTATAACCAGCATGATCAACCTTTGAAATTTAAAATCAAAAGAAAGTAATAAAAAAATAGAAATGATCCTATGTAGTGATACTGGGTAGTAGTTGAATTTGGGTTGCTTTATAGCGTGCATGTTAGAGAAGAGCCTGTATTGGCAGAATGTTTGGACGTGTTGTTTTAATCTACCTTCTTGTATAGGTAGTCCTCGTGAGTCAGAATTACAGACTGATCCTTCCCCAAGTAGCGTTCTGAGTATAACTCAGAGCATTTAAGAAAACTTTGCAGTTTCAGACTCTTGGATCTGTTTGGCAGCCTCTACGGCTACCTCAGCTCCAATGCCCCAGGAGGCCAAACCTTTGAGCGCAGCTAACTTGGCAAGCCCCCTGGTTCCTTTAAAGTCAGATAACAGCACCTGGAAGGATTTGGGGTTTCCAAATGCTCACACATGGTGGTCTGTCATTCCTACATTGGGAACTTTCTGTTTTAATAGCACCCGTGAAGATGGACCGTTTTTGGGTAGATCCAGCTGTCTTTGGACCCAAACCTGAGTTAATGAGTATTCCTACCTAAATTGTACTGAATATAGCAACACATGGAATAAGATGCATATACTCACATACCCTGATACCAACAGCAGTGCATTATCCTCACCCAGGTGGGTGCCATGTAAAACACCCCCAGGAAAAATTCACTGACACAAAGTCCAGCCCTACTGCGGTGTATCCCGCACCACATATGGAACTAGGGAATGTAGACAGTTTAATCTAGTTACCGGGGTGCATACCACTATCTACAAAAGTCAGGGTTGGATGGTACCTTCGTGGCAGGATTTCTTGACATCTATGTGCCATGGAGCAAGAGGATTGAGTCAAAAAATACATTTCCTGTGAGGATACTGATTCTGTAACACTGACTAAAAGATGTTCCTGTGGGTCAAAACCTTTAAAATGCATATTTCCACCACTGGAGGGATATTATGCTGATGGTGGCCCAGTACCTCTTGCTCATGAAGCATCATGGCTAGGTTCCTTTGTGAATGGAAAGGATGCTAAGGCTGGCCATTATTTCATATGTGGGGACCGAGCTTATCCAGCTCTCCCCCCTAAGTGGTCTAGGATCTGTTATGTTGGAATCATATATCCACCATTTCGACTTTTACCTGGGAACAGCCATGTCTATCATCCCACTTACACAGAGTTGGAAAGAAGAGAGATGCCAGAAAAGGCATGCTCGATGCAACTCAGAAGTGGGGGAATGACCTATGGCCGGCTAAAAGAATTATTATTATGGTCCTGCTACCTGGGAACCTAATATAGTAGCACAAGATTTGACATATCTCACCAGTAGACCTATCAGGCTACAGGCAGTAGCTGAAGTATTTGCCAGTCATACTGCAGATGCCTTGGGCCTGGTTGCTACTCAGATGACTCAAATGCGGGAAGCCATCATCCAGAACAGAATGGGTTTAGACTATCTGCCGGCAACTGAAGGCAGCCTGTGTGGAAAATTTAATTGTAAATTGTAAAACAATTGGCAGAAGATATTAGGGAAGTAGCACATGTACCTGTACAAGCCTAGAATGGATGGAATCCTATAGATTGGCTAACAGGATGGCTCCCAAACCTCGCTTGGTTGAGGCAAGGTTTTCTCGTTGTGTTGGGTATTCTGTTTGTAGTATTGTTTTTACCCTGTATCTTTGCATGCTTTACATCTTTTATAAAAAGACAAGTTAGCCAGCAATTTCTTGCTGTGTATCAAGACTTGTCACAGGAGGAGGTAGCAAATCGGAAAGAACTGCTGAAGCAGTGGGCTGACGGCATTCTCTAGATGATCCAATATGAAGAATTCAGCTCCTATTGGATCAAATGAGGGAATGTGGAAAATAACCTGGGCCTGGGAGTGATGGTCCAGTAAAAGTTTAGTAGATAATGATCAGACATGCATGCTAGGCTTGGCTGATGTCACTTATTTAGCCACATTATGATTACAAATGTAACTGGTGAGTGTTGATCTGCGCGGCCTCTGGGTTGACAGAGCTGCCTTTGTTGTACACGAATAAACTCGAGTTGAATCTTACCCGCGTGTCCAGAGCTTAATTGGAGGGCAGCTGGGCATGGACCTCCAAGTCCAGTTTGGACTTTTACCACAGAATCAAACAAATATCCAAACAGGGGAGGTAAATTACTTTGGAAATATGAATCGCCGCTGAAGAGGACTGTATCACAAGACTTCCAAAGTACAAATCAATGTCACAGCTTTGTCTCTAGGCTTTCATCTGAAACCTCACCCCAAACCAATCATTGCAAGAAAGCAAACCGTAGGCATTCCAATAGTACTTTATTTTGATTCTGAGCAAATGGCTAAACAGCACAATCTAGCAAAGCATGAATCTCACATGTGCTTGTCTTATACCATCAATGAAGAACTGAGTAGCTTGCAAGAGACACAAGTTAATTTTGACCTCCCCTTACATGGACCTGAACATGTACCGGGACACTTTGTGCTAAGGGGCCATGGGACACTGTGATTATGTTAATTTTGGAGAAAAAAGAGTCTGGCCTACAAATGAAATCATAGCAGACCATTGCCTTACATGACTTACAGTCCTTGAATGATGTGTTAATAATTGAATCCATACATGCTCACCTTTTGAAAACTGTGCTATTGTTAAATTCAGGGAAAATTCATTGGGAACTCATAGCTGTTAAGGAGTTGCAACAACAATTGGGAATATCAGAGGATTACGTGAGACTCATCCAGCATTCCTCACAAGCTACTATTTTTCACATACATAAATATAAAGATGGAGCTTCTGTAAAGGCATTACCAAATATCGCTACAAGGTGGCAAATGCATTTCTTATTGATCATGCACATCCCAGAACATGTGTTTTACACTAATTGGGAAAATTTTAATGTGGGTACACTTCTTCATACAGGCCAATATTGGGCATTATCCAAACTTGGCACTCCCTTTAATATAGTGACTTTGATATGTGGTCAGCAAAGGTTTTTAGAAACTTTGAAGTGTAAAGATTATGGTTATGTATTTTGTAAAGAAATTAATGAAACGCATCCATGTGGGATGACTATAACAGAGAGTAACTGCCCAGTTGCTGTAGAGCCAATAACAACTCCATTTGTGCTTACTGAACCCCAGTTGAATGGATCCTACCTCATTTTGGCTAGTGACGGTAGGTGTGGAATTCCAGCCCAGCAGGCATCGGTAGTAACCGTAAATCAAACAATAAACTGTTTTGACACTGAATTGCGACCTCCCTTAAAGTCAAAGGCCCTGGTAACACAAGCAGTCTTAAATGTGCCCAGAATTCCACTTCGTTTCCCACTGCTGGTTGGAATTTTGGCTCACCTCAAGTACACTAATATTATTTTATTTTCCACACAAGACAGTACTGAACAGATATTAATTAGTGTTCAGGGACAACTTTTACATATGGATTTACATCCTGGGGACTATTCAGATTGGGTACATCTATTAGTTCAAGTGCTAAAATACATGTGGCCAGCTGCCTCAAATTTAGTACAAAATATTGCAACAGCCGCCACTCAGTTGAGTAAGTCTATCTTTGGTTCATTTTTTGACTTCCTCCTTTATGCTAAACCAATTATCTTAGTCCTAGCCTTTTTGATATTAATAGCCTTATTAGTTAAGCTATTTAGGAGATAGATAAAATAATTAACCCTAGAATTAGTTTGAGTGTTAGGAAAATATTCATATCTATTCCTGTTAGAACTTTTGTAGAATTGTTTTTCTAGACTATGGAATTGCCATCTGACATGTACCTTGATGCCCAGCCACTCATAGCATGGGTTCCAGACAATCAGTTCAAAACCCTTCCCGCATACAATCAAGTGTTTCCTGCTCATAACCCAGAGACTTTGAATGCCTCTCACCTGCAGCCTGTTCCTTTTAATGGCTAGAGAACCCTTGGTACCTCGAAGTTTCACGAGGAACTACAGCACTTGTGTCTTGGCTGCACATGAGAGCAATGAACTTGGGACACAACATCAAATGGAGAAAGACTACAGTGGCAGAAGGACTTGTGTATCAATGGTCACATTAGGACTCTGAAATGGGAGCTTGTCTCAGTGTAGACACCCCAAACAGAGGAATGGAATGTAAAATTTGTTATAGTTACAGACATAGTAATTGCTTTCTCATGTTTGGAAAAGGATCATTTCGTTCAGGAAGAAACAGTAGGATGGTTATTGACAAATTACCACCTACTTATTTTCTTGTAGCTTTTTGTGTTCATGGATTTTCCTGTTGTATTTTTTCTGACTGGGAATCTTCAAATGGATTTTACCAGCCTTTTCACCAACAGCATCTTGACTTGCCACTTCCTTACCCAGATGCAGAATGAGGAGGGTAGTTTGGAACACAGACCAGATTCTTGTGAGCACCCAAATAACAGAATCCCCTTAGAGGAAGGAGGGGGTGTGGCAGATCAAGCAAATCTTTCATATTTGCATGATCTTACCTCTGCTGCTCGACTGGGAAATTCTATAATTAAATGCCTCCAAGAAAATTCTGGGATTAAAAATGGGATCCCAATGCCTAATATCACCCAGTATGGGCTTCTGATCCAAGAGTAATTAAAACATCTTAGCTCTGAGGTTTGCCAGATGTACCAGGCAATTACAGATCCTTTTACTGTTTAGAAAGGAATCCAGATAAGGAGGTGTCAATGTTAAATTTAGGTTTACAATTTTCAATTAGTAGAGTCATTAGGTCAGATGGGCCATCAGAGAAGTGATCAAGAGGCCTCACTGGAGACCATAAATATGTGAGAAAAACAAGCTCATAAGACAGGATGATATCGAGTGAATGAATTTGTGTCAAAAGCATACCTGTAATATGTCAAAGAAAGTTAAGATGTTTGGATAAGTATGTTGGTATGCACATTAATGCAAATATAAGCTGTAGTAAAAATAGTTTAGACATATTTGATAGCACCCAAAACGTATATAAAGGAGACTCAGAACACACAACAGTGGAAGCTATCCTTTAGGATCAGCTTCCCCCAACGTGTTGCCTGTAGAATCAACCTGGTAAGTTGGATATTGATTATCACTGAGAACTAGCAAATGCACTTAACTCTACTTAGAAGCCTTGTTTAAGAATGTTAGACGTTGTCATGTGTTTGAATTTATGCATGCATAAGCTCTTGTATTTAGTATGTTATGCTAACACTTTGGAGTAAAAGACAAAATCTTGTCTGAGAGAGTTTCTTAAGTGTTTCTTAAGAACTAGAATTCTGTATTACCTATATCTGAGTGAAATATTGAACTGGCTCTACATGGTATCTGGTTGTAAGGGGAATCTGACTGTATACACAGTAGGCAGGTGATCAGTGGTTACCAACATACTGACAGTATAGTTTGAGAGAACCTCTGAACCAGGGCATAATGCCACAATAGCACAATAAAATGTAATATAAAACTTTAAAAAGTTTAAAACTACAGTATAAAGCCAAAGTAAAAACCAGCAACACTATAAAATTTTAAAATTACAATAAGGAAGTAATCCTATGTCCCCTAGATAGTGTCTGGGGGACATAGGATTATTTGGATCCCTGGCTCTGTTACTGGCTGCTTCTCCATGCTCGATAAATGGAGCGTGGAGATGGGGGAAAGGAGGTGTTCCTGGGGGTAGGGAGGGGAAGAGGCCAGGGTGGCTGGCTTAAGCCTTTTCCTATTGCCACCCCAGCCTCCTTCCTTCCCCCTCCGCGAAGCCTCTGCTAGACAGGCAAAATTGTCTGTCTAGCTAAAATGCAGCACCAGGGGCACGAGCACCTCCCTCTCTGCAAAGGATACTTATAAGCCTCCGAGTTCAGGGACTTACAAGTACCCAGGATAGGATTGCGCCCTAAAAGATTTAAAAACAACAAAAACTGAAAGACTAAAATGCCTGGGAAAATAAGGTCTTCACCTGGCATTGAAAAGACCACAGCATAGGCGCTAGGTGAACCTCTCCAGGGAGAGCATTCCACACCCTAGGAGCCACAACAGAAAAGGCCCTCTCCTTAGTAGCCACCTGTCTCACTTCATTTGGTGGGGAAACCTGGAGAAGGACTGCTGAAGATGATCTTAAGGTTCAGGCAGCTGTATTTGGGAGGAGATGATCCTTCCAGTAACCTGGCCCCAATCCATTTTGGGCTTTGAAACTTAATACTAGCACTTTGAACTGGGCATGGAAATGTATTGGCAGCCAGCGCAGATCACAAATCACTGGCACAATATGTTCATATTGACCAGTCCCCATTAACAATTTTGCTGCCCTATTTTGGACCAGCTGAAGCTTCTGGACACTTTTCAAAGGCAGCCCCATGTATAACACATGACAGTAATCCAGACAAGAGGTTACCAGAACATGGATAATTGTAGCTAGACTATCTCTGTCCAGATAAGGACACAGTTGGTATATCAGCCTAAGCTCTGTGCTTTGTGCCACTGAGGCCACACCTATGCCTCTTGTGACAATGCTGGATCCAAGAGCACCCCCAAACTACAAACCTGATCCTTTAGGAGGAGAGCAACCCCCTCCAGAACAGGTTGAACATTACTTACCCAGGCAGAAAATCCACTCACTAACACTACCTCCATCTTGTCTGGATTGAATCTCAGTTTATCCAGTTCATTACCATGCCCAGGCACTGATGCAGAACACCCACTGCCTACCTGGATTTGATGAAAAGGAGAGATAGAGCTAGGTGTCATCCATATACACTGAGAGCCAGTGTAGTGTAGTGGTGAGAGTGACGGACTGGGAGCCGGGAGATCCGGGTTCTAGTCCCCACTTGGCCATGGAAGCTCACTGGATGACTTTGGGCCAGTCACAGACTCTCAGCCCAACCTACCTCACAGGGCTGTTGTTGTGAGGATACAACGGTGAGGAGGATGATAATGTAAGCCGCCTTGAGTTCCTTGCGAGAGGGAGAAAGGCGGGGTATAAATGCAATAAATAAATAAATAAATAAATAAATAAATATATTGGTGGCACCTTAGACCACATCTTTTTATAACTTTTTCCAGTGGTTTCATGTAGATGTTAAACCGTGTGGGAGATAGAATAGAGCCCTGTGGAACCTCATAGCATAGCTGCCAAGTCACAGAACAATAATCCCACAGCACTACTTTCTGGAATCAGCCATCCATTGCAGCACCGTACCTTGAACTCCCAATCCAGACAGCCTATCCAGGATACCATGGTCAATGGTATCGAAAGCTGCTGACAGGTCGAAGATAATCAATAGGGTCGTATTCTCCCTTGTCCCTCTCTTGGCAAAAGTCATCCCACAGGGTGACCAAAGCAGTTTCCATTCCAAAACTAGGTCTGAGGCCAGACTGAAATGGATCCATATAGTCAGTTTCATTCAAATGTCTGGAGTTGACTGGCAACCACCAATTCAAGTACGTTGCCCAGGGAGGGGATATTGGCAACTGGCCTATAGTTGTTAACATCTTCCATGTCCAGGTTAGGCTTCTTTAGGAGTGGCGTAACTGCCACCTCTTTTAAAGAGGCCGATACCGCCCCCTCTCTCAAGGAGGAATTCACAATGTTCTGGACCAAGCCAGACATCCCCTCCCTATTAGATGTCATAAGCCATGAAGGGCAAGGGCAAGTACACAGGTGGTTGACCAGACTTGGCCAAGCATCTTTTCTTCATCCTTGGGTCTCAACAACTGAAATTCATTCAATAAAACTCAACCAGTTTGTGCTCTTGGCACCTCTACTAATGAAACTACATTAAATGTGGTGTCCAAGTTGTGACAAATTCAAGTGACTTTGTCTTCATAGTGTCATGCAAACTCATCACACTGTGCTACTTAAGGTTCCACCATCTCTCACTGGCCGAGATTGCAGTAGGCCATGAACCACTCAAAAAAGCTCCACTGGATGACACTGAGAAGATGTCATGTCAGTGGAAAAGAACTCCCTCTTTGCCACCATCACTGCCACAAAGTAGGCCTGATAACAATCTCTAATCTGTGTTCGGTTGGACTCCATCTAGTACAGTGGATAAAACGACTAAATCATGGAAATCATGCATTTTTGGAAAAAGTAATGAAACTTTCCACAAATGATCTATATCCATGTAGGTTTAATTTTGGAGGTAGGGCCCAAAAATGGTTGCTATTTTTAAAATGGCGGCTATACAAGAAATGTGTAAAAATATGCTCATATTTTTATGCATGTACTTTATATTCATGAATCAAAGCATCTGACTCATGAGGAATATCTAACTACCAACGAAAATTTGCATTTATTTATTTATTTATTTATTTCTATACTGCCCAATAGCCGAAGCTCTCTGGGCGGTTCACAAAAATTAAAACCATTTACATTTTATTTATTTATTTTAAATAACATCTGCTTTTATGTTTTTAGGTTACATTACATGAATAATAGCCACGGAGAAGAAATTTATACTCGTAAATCCCTGTGTTCCTGCAGCAAAGAAAATGAGGGCACTCAGTTAGGACTTTTGTATCCTTTGTCAATGAAACACAACTGAACCATTAACATTTCCTGCAAATAAAACTCAAAGTGGACAGGGTTATAAAACACTATCATCAGATTCGGAAAACTTTAGAAGTGCTGGTCTACTCCCAAGTAAAATACACTCTGATCAAAGGTTCGTTAGTAGAAAATCTGATGAAAAACAACGTAAAGTTTTGCCAGAATTACTGTGCGACGTACACTTGTTACAAATTGAACAGACTGTTGGCAGCAAAAAACTGTCCATCAACAACTGATGAAGAGGCAAGTTCATCTTATCATTGTTTTACAAGATCACAAGGCGAAACATCTAACTTCAAAACCAATGTTTATTTTGCGAACAAGAGGAAGAGAGAACATCAAAACTTCATAAAAGTAATGACAAAGGCAACATCTGACAAGTTTAGTGAATTTGCAAATGCACTTCAGGATCAGAAAAATCTGGCAAACATGAGTGAAGGTGATATGATTGCAATAGAAGCCCAGTACCACATGACATGCCTAAATAGGTTATTTAATAAGAAGCGCTCACTGGATAAGAAACACGCAAATGTTTCCAACACTAGCAAAGAAATCTTTGCCATTGCCTTAGCAGAGTTGGTGCCTTATGTTGAAGATACAGTCATAGGCAGTGAAGTAATGCCTGTTTTCAAACTGAAAGACTCTTTGAAATGCATTTGGAACAACTTATGGGAGAAAAGCAAATCATAGAATCATAGAATCATAGAATAGTAGGGTTGGATGGGGCCTACAAGGCCATCGAGTCCAACCCCTTGCTCAGTGCAGGAATCCAAGTCAGAGCATCCCTGACAAATGGCTGTCTAGCCTCGTCTTGAAGGCCTCCAGTGTGGGAGAGCCCACCACCTCCCCAGGTAATTGGTTCCATTGTCGTATTGCTCTGACACTCAGGACGTTTTTCCTGATGTTCAGCCGGAATCTGGCTTCCTGTAACTTGAGCCCATTATTCCGTGTCCTGCACTCTGGCATGATCAAGAAGAGATCCTGGCCTTCTTCTCTGTGACAACCTTTCAAGTACTTGAAGAGTGCTATCGTATCTCCCCTCAGTCTTCTCTTCTCAAGGCTAAACATGCCCAGTTCTTTCAGTCTCTCTTCAAAGGGCTTTGTTTCCAGTCCCCTGATCATCTTTGTTGCCCTCCTCTGAACCCTCTCCAGTTTGTCTGCATCCTTCTTAAAGTGTGGTGCCCAGAACTGGACACAGTACTCCAGATGAGGCCTAAACAGTGCTGAGTAGAGAGGAACTAGGACTTCCCGGGATTTGGAAGCGATGCTTCTATGAATGCAGCCCAAAAGAGCATTTGCCTTTTTGGCAGCCACATCACATTGTTGGCTCATATTCAGCTTGTGATCGACAACAATTCCAAGATCCTTCTCGCTTGTAGTGTGGTTGAGCCACGTATCCCCCATCTTGTAACTGTGCATTTGGTTTCTTTTTCCTAGGTGCAGAACTTGGCATTTGTCCCTATTAAATGTCATTCTGTTGTTTTCTGCCCAGCGCTCCAGTCTATCCAGATCACTTTGAATTTTGTTTCTGTCTTCCAAAGTATTAGCTATCCCACCCAATTTTGTGTCATCTGCAAATTTGATCAGCATTCCCTGCACCTCCTCCTCCAAGTCATTAATAAAAATGTTGAAGAGCACTGGGCCCAGGACTGAGCCCTGTGGTAGCCCACTCGTTACCTCTCCCCAGCTTAAGAAGGTCCCATTGATAAGCACTCTTTGAGTCCGATTCTGTAGCCAACTGTGGATCCACCGGATCGTTGTTTCATCTAGCCCACTTCGAGCTAGTTTGCTCATCAGGATATCATGGGGCACTTTGTCGAAAGCTTTGCTGAAGTCGAGGTATATGATGTCTACAGCATTCCCACGGTCTACAAGGGAGGTTACTTGATCAAAAAATGAGATCAGATTTGTCTGGCAGGACTTGTTTTTGACAAATCCATGTTGGCTTCGAGTAATCACGGCATTGTTGTCAAGGTGCTTCCAGATGGATTGCTTTATGATCTGCTCCAGAATTTTCCCTGCGATTGATGTCAGACTGACTGGTCTGTAGTTCCCAGGTTCCTCGTTTTTACCCTGTTTGAAGATAGGGACAACGTTAGCCCTCCTCCAGTCATCTGGCACTTCCCCCGTCCTCCATGATTTCTCAAAGAGAATAGACAGCGGTTCTGAGAGTTCTTCTGCCAGTTCCTTTATGACTCTGGGATGCAGTTCATCTGGCCCTGGAGATCTGAGCTCATTCAAAGTTATTAGGTGTTCCTTGACCATATGCCTGTCGATCTCAAGCTGCAATCCTGCCCCTTCAGCCTGTACTTCGCCTTTGCCAGGGGGGTCATAGACCCTCTTTTGGGAGAAGACTGAGCCAAAGTAGGAATTGAGCACCTCTGCCTTTTCTTTGTCATCTGTTATCGTTTTGCCATCCTTATTTAATAGCTGAACCACCATTTCTTTCCTCAGCCTTTTACTATGCACGTAGCTGAAGAAAGCCTTTTTGTTGTTTTTAACATCCCTTGCTAACCTCAGCTCATTCTCAGCTTTAGCCTTCCTGACGCCATCCCTGCAATTCTGTGCTATCTGCCTGTACTCTTCCTTTGTTACTTGGCCTTCTTTCCACTTCCTATATGTGTCCTTTTTTGTTTTCAGGTCATCCCTAAGCTTTTTGTGAAGCCACCTTGGCTTCTTCTGTTGTCTTCCACCTTTTCTTCTTGTTGGAATTGCTTGTGATTGTGCCTTGAGAATTTCCTTTTTTAAAAGCTCCCACCCATCTTGGACTCCTTTTCTCGCTAGCATCGCTTGCCATGGGACCTTACTGATCATTGTTCTGAGTTTATGAAAATCAGCTTTCCTAAAATCCAGGGTACGCGTTTGACTACACTGAGCTTTTGCTTCCCTTAGAACCAAGAACTCAAGTACAACATGGTCGCTTTTCCCAAGAGTTCCTGTAACTGCTACTTTATCCACTAAGTCATCTCTGTTGGTTAGGATCAAGTCAAGGATAGCCGATCCTCTAGTTCCTTCCTCTACTTTCTGTAGGAGGAAGTTATCCGCCACACAAGTCAGGAATTTCCTGGAGGGGCCATGTTTTGCAGAATTTGTCTCCCAACAAATATCGGGGAAATTGAAGTCCCCCATTACTACTACATCATGCTTCCTTAAAACCTTGGCTATTTGCTTTTCAAAAGTTTCATCCTTGTCTTCTCCTTGATTGGGTGGCTGGTAGTAGACTCCGACCACCAGGTTCCTTTTATTCTTTGCTCCATTTATTTCAACCCAGATGCTCTCGATGGGGCTACCAAGCTCCTCCTCCTGTATTTCTGTGCAGAGATATGTATTTTTCACATACAGTGCAACCCACCTCCCTTTCTGTTCCTCCTGTTCTTTTTGAACAAGTTATATCAAAAAGCAGAGCAGAGCAAGCTGCTCCAGCTGGTCTAGGGACTACAGAAGCAGGCAAGCTCCCAGAGAGTGAGCGAACAGAGCGAGCGAACAGGGGGAGCAAACGGGAGTTGGCCAGGGGAGTTGCAGTGGTTGAAGAGACAAAGGAGACAAAGGAGACAGAGGCTAAGAGCACACACTTCCACACCAGTGGGACTCTGCTTTTAACCTCTACTGAGTAGAGGAGCAGGCACAGGCTAGTCTAGAACAATCACAAAGCTAGACACAAAAGGGAAAAGAGGCTATGGAAGGACAAGACTCTCCAGTGGTGGTGACCTGCAAGGTGTGTGCAATGTTTGTTTTCTTGCCTGAGAACAACATGGCCTACACCTGCAACAAGTGCAAGTTGATCACGCTGCTGGAGGAAAAAGTAAGTGGACTGGAGCGGCGACTGTCGACCCTCCGGGGAATAAGAGAACACGAAGAGTTCTTGGACAGAATGGGGGAACTACAGCAGCAAAGGGCAGACCAGAAGCTTGAAGAGCAACAGCAAGATGAGGCAGTGGGAAATGCTGAGGTGAAGAAAAATGGAATAGAGGATACTCCTTGGAAAACGGTGACAGTTAGGAGAAGAAGAACTAGACGCCATTCTGCACCAGTGGAAGCAGTGGAGCTGTGGAACCGATTCCAGGTACTTGCAGATGAGACTGGAGGACAGCCTGCAGAGGAAGAATCACAGGAGAACCTGCATGAGAGTGAGCAAGAGGCTAAAGGTCAGTCAAACAGAGGCGATGAAACCCAGGCCTACAAGAAGAAGAAGAGAAGAGTGGTAGTTGTGGGAGACAAATTCTGCAAAACATGGCCCCTCCAGGAAATTCCTGACTTGTGTGGCGGATAACTTCCTCCTACAGAAAGTAGAGGAAGGAACTAGAGGATCGGCTATCCTTGACTTGATCCTAACCAACAGAGATGACTTAGTGGATAAAGTAGCAGTCACAGGAACTCTGGGGAAAAGCGACCATGTTGTACTTGAGTTTTTGGTTCTAAGGGAAGCAAAAGCCAAGTGTAGTCAAATGCGTACCCTGGATTTTAGGAAAGCTGATTTTCATAAACTCAGAACAATGATCAGTAAGGTCCCATGGCAAGCGATGCTAGCGAGAAAAGGAGTCCAAGATGGGTGGGAGCTTTTAAAAAAGGAAATTCTCAAGGCACAATCACAAACAATTCCAACAAGAAGAAAAGGTGGAAGACAGCAGAAGAAGCCAAGGTGGCTTCACAAAAAGCTTAGGGATGACCTGAAAACAAAAAAGGACACATATAGGAAGTGGAAAGAAGGCCAAGTAACAAAGGAAGAGTACAGGCAGATAGCACAGAATTACAGGGATGGCGTCAGGAAGGCTAAAGCTGAGAATGAGCTGAGGTTAGCAAGGGATGTTAAAAACAACAAAAAGGCTTTCTTCAGCTACGTGCATAGTAAAAGACAGAGGAAAGAAATGGTGGTTCAGCTATTAAATAAGGATGGCAAAACGATAACAGATGACAAAGAAAAGGCAGAGGTGCTCAATTCCTACTTTGGCTCAGTCTTCTCCCAAAAGAGGGTCTATGACCCCCCTGGCAAAGGCGAAGTACAGGCTGAAGGGGCAGGATTGCAGCTTGAGATCGACAGGCATATGGTCAAGGAACACCTCATTACTTTGAATGAGTTCAAATCTCCAGGGCCAGATGAACTGCATCCCAGAGTCATAAAGGAACTGGCAGAAGAACTCTCAGAACCGCTGTCTATTCTCTTTGAGAAATCATGGAGGACGGGGGAAGTGCCAGATGACTGGAGGAGGGCTAACGTTGTCCCTATCTTCAAAAAGGGTAAAAAGGAGGAACCTAGGAACTACAGACCAGTCAGTCTGACATCAATCGCAGGGAAAATTCTGGAGCAGATCATAAAGCAATCCATCTGGAAGCACCTTGACAACAATGCCGTGATTACTCGAAGCCAACATGGATTTGTCAAAAACAAGTCCTGCCAGACAAATCTGATCTCATTTTTTGATCAAGTAATCTCCCTTGTAGACCGTGGGAATGCTGTAGACATCATATACCTCGACTTCAGCAAAGCTTTCGACAAAGTGCCCCATGATATCCTGATGAGCAAACTAGCTCGAAGTGGGCTAGATGAAACAACGATCTGGTGGATCCACAGTTGGCTACAGAATCGGACTCAAAGAGTGCTTATCAATGGGACCTTCTCAAGCTGGGGAGAGGTAACGAGTGGGGTACCGCAGGGCTCAGTCCTGGGCCCAGTGCTCTTCAACATTTTTATTAATGACTTGGAGGAGGAGGTGCAGGGAATGCTGATCAAATTTGCAGATGACACAAAATTGGGTGGGATAGCTAATACTTTGGAAGACAGAAACAAAATTCAAAGTGATCTGGATAGACTGGAGTGCTGGGCAGAAAACAACAGAATGACATTTAATAGGGACAAATGCCAAGTTCTGCACCTAGGAAAAAGAAACCAAATGCACAGTTACAAGATGGGGGATACGTGGCTCAACCACACTACGAGCGAGAAGGATCTTGGAATTGTTGTCGATCACAAGCTGAATATGAGCCAACAATGTGATGTGGCTGCAAAAAAGGCAAATGCTCTTTTGGGCTGCATTCATAGAAGCATCGCTTCCAAATCCCGGGAAGTACTAGTTCCCCTCTACTCAGCACTGGTTAGGCCTCATCTGGAGTACTGTGTCCAGTTCTGGGCACCACACTTTAAGAAGGATGCAGACAAACTGGAGAGGGTTCAGAGGAGGGCAACAAAGATGATCAGGGGACTGGAAACAAAGCCCTATGAAGAGAGACTGAAAGAACTGGGCATGTTCAGCCTGGAGAAGAGAAGACTGAGGGGAGATATGATAGCACTCTTCAAGTACTTGAAAGGTTGTCACAGAGAAGAAGGCCAGGATCTCTTCTTGATCATGCCAGAGTGCAGGACACGGAATAATGGGCTCAAGTTACAGGAAGCCAGATTCCGGCTGAACATCAGGAAAAACGTCCTGAGTGTCAGAGCAATACGACAATGGAACCAATTACCTGGGGAGGTGGTGGGCTCTCCCACACTGGAGGCCTTCAAGACGAGGCTGGACAGCCATTTGTCGGGGATGCTCTGACTTGGATTCCTGCACTGAGCAAGGGGTTGGACTCGATGGCCTTGTAGGCCCCTTCCAACCCTACTATTCTATGATTCTATTCTATCCTTCAATTGCTTTATTCCAGTCATGAGAGTCATCCCACCAAGTCTCAGTTATACCTATCAGGTCATAATTTCCCTCTTGTATTAAGAGTTCAAGTTCGTTCTGTTTGTTTCCCATACTCTGGGCATTAGTATACAGACATCGAAGACCATGTGCTTCATAGTCTGGCTTTCTTCCTACATGTGTCTGAAGACTAGTATTGGGTGCTATCAGAGCTGTTCTCTCCATTGCAGTGCATGTGCCTATGTCCACTGTTACCCCCAACATTACATCTCCCTTCCCCGTAGGATTCAGTTTAAAGCCCTCCTGATTAAGTTCTTCATGCTGTGGCCAAACACATTCTTCCCATCCTTTGTGAGGTGCAACCCATCCCTAGCCAACAGCCCATCTTCCAGGAAGTATAGCCCGTGGTCCCAGAATCCAAATCTCTCTCGTCGGCACCACCTTCGTAGCCAGTCATTCACCCAGAGTATTTTTCGTTCCCTTTCTATCCCTCTTCTAACTACTGGAAGGATGGATGAGAAAACTATCTGGGCCCCAAAGTTCTTGAGTTTCCTTCCCAAAGCTTCAAAGTCTGACGTGATCTCTTCGTAGCTCCACTTGGCGGTATCATTTGTTCCCACATGGATGAGAAGAAAGGGATACCTGTCGGTGGGCTTTATGAGTGCAGGCAACCTTTCAGTCACGTCTCTAATCTGTCCTCCCGGGAGACAACATACCTGGCGAGTCCACGGGTCTTCGCGACATACTTGGGTCTCAATCCCACGCAGCAAGGAGTCTCCCACTACTACCACTCTTCTCTTCTTCTTCTTGTAGGCCTGGGTTTCATTGCCTCTGTTTGACTGACCTTTAGCCTCTTGCTCACTCTCATGCAGGTTCCCCTGTGATTCTTCCGCTGCAAGCTGTCCTCCAGTCTCATCCGCAAGTACCTGGAATCGGTTCCACAGCTCCACTGCTTCCACTGGTGCAGAGTGGCGTCTAGTTCTTCTTCTCCTAACTGTCACCGTTTTCCAAGGAGTATCCTCTATTCCATTTTTCTTCACCTCAGCATTTCCCACTGCCTCATCTTGCTGTTGCTCTTCAAGCTTCTGGTCTGCCCTTTGCTGCTGTAGTTCCCCCATTCTGTCCAAGAACTCTTCGTGTTCTCTTATTCCCCGGAGGGTCGACAGTCGCCGCTCCAGTCCACTTACTTTTTCCTCCAGCAGCGTGATCAACTTGCACTTGTTGCAGGTGTAAGCCATGTTGTTCTCAGGCAAGAAAACAAACATTGAACACACCTTGCAGGTCACCACCACTGGAGAGTCTTGTCATTCAACTCGTATCAAAGATGTACTACTTGAACAAAATCCAGAACTGACTTCTTACAGCAAAGGTCGTGATGTGCTGATAATTGTCAAGGAAGGCTTGGGCAATGCAATGCACAAAGCCTGTGAGTTTGATGCTGAAACTGATATTATGAATGCATTACACATTGTAAAGAAGAAACGATCAGTCACTCTGAAAAGAAATTCGGAATTCAGTGGCAGGCTTGACCAAACCTCCTAAGAACAAAGTGTTCAAACATTCTATTAGCACTGATTAAAATGATTTTGTATGGCCCAAATAGTCAGCAGCAGTCAGATAACAATGCCAGACAAGAAGCGCCAACAATAGCACAATTAGTCAGCTACAATATGCTTAGGCATGTTCCTTCTGGTGAAGTTGTACATCATGAGTGCTCCCGAGAAACCCCTTTGCCTGTTTATCTGTCACTGATGTTACACTGCAAAACCAGAAAGAAGGAAATAGTGGATAAGGTTCATGTTTTGGGATTAGGAATAGCATATGAATGGGTCCTACAAATTTCATCCAACTTATCCAAATCAGCTTGTAACTATTTCAAAGAAATTGGTGTTGTATGCCCTCAAAGGCTTTGTGGAGGAATTTTTATTACAGCAGTTGTCGATAACATTGACCACAACCCATCATCAACAGTGGCAATTGGATCTTTCCATAGGACACCTATATCACTTCAGCAACATGCACTGATTGGTGAACATGGAACCAACAGAACAAAAACTACTTATCAAAGCATGCTGATTTCAAAGAGAGTATCAAATCTACCTCATAAATATATGCACATGCTTCCATTGTTTCAAAATCAGCAATCACCCATTTCCATTCCAAAGTATGACCAGCCTGGTGGTCACAAACATGACGAATATGGTTGTTTGGCTACAACACATAAAAAATTTACAGAACAAGATCCTTTGGAAGCAGCTGAGTATGCTTCATGGGGTGGTTTTCATGCCAGTACAAGCTACGAAGATGGACATGCATGCAGCAAAATGTATATTGCTACCTATGTTTCCTGATGTTGCCCATCTAGCAGCAATGATAAGACATGCAATGGCAACTAATCATACAGAGGCAACTAATCATCTAAATCTGGACCAAACGCCAGTCATTACATTTATGCAATTGCTAAACATATACAATAAACATCCCTTAACATATTTGGTGAAGACAAATTTGTTATGGGGGAGGGCTTTACTTGGAAAAGGCCATAATGAGCATTCTTGGGCATTTACTTGATCTAAGTGGATGTGCTGAAGCTCTTGTTGAAGCTGGCATCACATCACGTGGTAGAGCAGATTCATACCTTCATGTGTCACGCATAACAAGAACAAGCTATGCACATCAAGATATGCACAACAAGCCTACAAACGGTATGTCAAAGAGTATGATGGAGGAAACAAACCTCTCACTTTTGAAGCATGGTGTGAAAACCAGAGCACAACATTCCACTGTTTGCATTTTGGATCACTTTTATGGAAGTAGAAGATACTCTACTTGAGTTTGTAACAGCAACCTGTGGTTCCAATTTCAGTTTGTACATGAAAGCCCTGATGAGAATTGTACCTTGGTTCTTCTCCTTGAATCATGTGAACTATGCAAAATGGCTCCCTGCACATCTTCGAGATATGACAAATTTGGCGAGATTGCACCCTGGGATACAATCTGAATTCACTGCTGAATTCAACCTCCATGTACAATCACAGAGTTGGAAGGGTCCTTGGAGGTCATCTTGACCAACTCCCAGCATGGAACTGGTGCCACAAGGCACACAGCACCTGCTGCCCTGCTGTCTTTTAAACTACCATTCAAGGTAACCCCAACCCAATGTGCTTTCTCTTTTAGGACTTCCTCAGTTCCAGATGTGGTTCAATAAAGGCTATGACTTTGTCAAACTTGTTTTTTCTTAGTTGCTGGGGAATGGTAGGTAGGGATCTCTTTCTTACACCCAGGTATGATCTGGATTCTGCTGGCTGCAGTATGGGACTCCAGGGGAGGGGGGGCTGGCAGGGAGTTTGATGGGCTTAGCCCCTCCACTGTCTGCTCACTGAGCGCCAAAACAGACATTACCTCAAATTGTATCTAGCAGCTACATCTTTTTTCATTTTTACTCTAGAGCACACACAGGCTCCTCAATCTGGATCAGGACATTAGTATTGGTGGCGGGGATGACGACGGACTTTTAAAATCCAGATCAAGGCCTTCAGAGTCCCTGGACTGTGTTAAGGGGCAGGCCTCCAAGGCACATGTGGGATGAATGCTGCTGCTAGAGTGTGTGAGGCAGTTAGTTAGCAGATGAAGGGTAGAGGGAGGAATGATAAAATGGAGGGAGCAATGAGATCTGCTGGGATGCTTCCTGGCATGGCTGGTCAATTGGGCAAAATAATGGCAGGGTGAGGATTGCAGAGGAAAGGATGGGCCAAAAAGCCTGGTTTCCTAGTGCTGGGTTGTGCCTTGGATTCAAACCTGGGACTGCTGCATGTAAAATAGAAGATGCTCCACCTAGCAAGGGCTCTTTCTGCAGCCCCTGTGCTCCTGGCATCTATGACTGGGGCTGGGGGAGGGGCTGGGGCAGGAGATCAATGTCCCAGGATGTGTCCGATTCCTGCCTGCTGCTGTGGCTTAGTGGTTAGGGAGTTGCTCTGTGCTGTCTGCAATATATGCTGGAGCCCTGGGAGCTCCCTCTCTTTTGCCCTTGACATAACTGGTTTTGGTGAAGCATGCAAAGACTGAATGGGGCCAGATTTCCCCCCTTCACCCTGGAGGGGCTCGAACTCCCATCTCCTGCTTCAGAACCCCCTGCCCTATGTAGGGAGCCACTGAAGATGGTGGCGGCGGCAGCTGCTGGCTGGCCGGCCACCTGGGGCTGGGGGTCCCCTTGCTGGCCCCTCCCTGTGGCTGCTTGGCACAAGCCTTCCTCTCCCTTGCTGGGCCTTGAATCCATGTCCTGATGCGGACTGGGCATGATCTCTCCACAGGCCTCCTGCTCAAGAGGTCATGTGGGTACTGAGCATGTTCTGCTCGCCATCTGTGCTTGACAGCAGAATAAGGGGACTCAAACCTCGGCCAGGGGACTGGCCATAGCAGGGGCATGGCTGCCGATACCACTGGGGCTCATAGAGGGGGGTGCTGTGCCCTGGTTGTCCAGCATGGTGATGCAGGCAGGGGTGCTGGGAGTGTAGCTCTTGTGGTCAGTTGTTTTGCTCTCTCCATCTGTGGGCAGTATGTCAGTGTCATCACTGGCACAATCTCCGATTGGTGGGCTTTGGCAGTGTTTCCACTGACTCTGGCAGCATGGCTATTTTTTTTTTTTCCTTTTGAGAATTTCTGAACAGTGTCTCTTTTCCCTTTCCCTCTCCTCCTGTGCTGAGCAGATGTAGGATACAGTGGCCATTCACTGGTGAAGCAACGACATATCTCAATACCCGCCCACCACTGCATAACTGGAATATAGAATGATTCTTTAATGCTAACATTGTTTAACCTTGCTACTGTTAGTTTTTTTAAGCATTTTAGAAATTGTGTTTTAGCTGTACTTTCACTGATTATATGATATGGTTTTATGATTAAATACTGCTGTACTTTTAATACAGAGCAAGATAAAAATAATTATAATTACTATAATTATATTATTACAGGAAAAAGAGAACAGAGCTAGACTCTTTCTCCATGATGTGCTGATTTTTAACTTTTTTTAATAGCCTAATCAATGAAAAGTTGCTGTAGCTTCCATACAAATCTATTTCTGTAGATTTAAAATTGAGGCTGATTCAATAAAAAATGACATTTTGTGTATATTGGACAGATTGTTAAGAAGCTGGCTAGCTCTACAAGATGCTGGAGATGTAATGCGGACAATGCCTTGTTGAGACATATGGGGCTCCTTCAATAGCGGGAGCTTTTATCCTGCTACTGAGATTGCTCACTCACAGAAGTTTGCGGACCCTTTAAATGATGTTGTGAAACTTCAGGGCGTCTCCTGTACTAAATGACCTGTATTGTTTTTTTAAATAGATTGCAGATAATGAGCCATCAAATTACTCCAGTTGTAGTTCCCTCTGTGAAGAGGAAAAGTGGCAGGAAGAGGAGCTAGATCAATGAAATATATGGAAGACTCAAATAAGGGGGAGGAGGAGGGGAAAGGGGAGGGGGGAAAAGAAGCGGGTTGTGATCCTGCATTTAAAATAGAAGCAGAAAACCCCATTTTAAACACAGGATTTTAGGCTGGTGTAGATATGCTCATGATGTGGGCATGGTCTGAGGCAGCTTTTTTTCTGGTGGAAGTCATTGCTCATATCAATTTTGTTCTTGAAAAATGTGTGATAATTGCGGATGTGCATGCACTTTTAAATTATATTTCTGTGATGTGGGAATTAACAAAGGTTCAGAAAAAGTGGACTTTGAGAGCACTTGGATTTGCAAAGAGATCCATACTTCAAGCCTGGAAAGATAAACACCCACCACCTATCATTCAATGGTCTGAAGATCCTGCAGCATTTGAACGTATATCCTACAGTCAATTTCATTTTGATATATGGACTGCTTATATTAATGGTTATGTTTGAAATAGAAGTGTTGATTCCCCTCACCTCACTTTTAAATTAAGGGCATTGTGAATAGTTGTGAATGGATACACTTCTTTGTTGTTGTTATTTGTTGTTGCTTTCACCCTTTCTCTTTTTTGTATAATTGCAAATATATATATATATATATATATATATATATATATATATTAAAAGAGAAACAGTGTAGTGTAGTGGTTAAGAGTGTTGGGGCCACGAAGCTCACTAAGTGACGTTGGACCAGTCAGTGACTTTCAGCCAATGGAGGCTGCTGGCTCCGATGTCGGTGGGGAGGTGAATCCACTCCAGGTTTCAGTCAGAACCAGTCAAAACTCTAAAGAAGCTAAGTTCTGACTGGTTCTAATGGAAACCTAGAGTGGATTCACCACCCCACAGACATCAGAACCACCAGTGCTCTCAGCCTAACCTACCTCACAAGGTTGTTGCGAGGATAAAATGGGGAAGGTCATGTATAATGGAAGAAAAGGTGAGATATAAATGTCACAAATAAATACAAATAATATTTAAATACTTTATGAGTTTATGGCATAAGAAGGATTCAAACTTTAGACTTTAGTAACCTCAGTCCTTATATATGGCTTACATTTGGCTAAGTCTGCATATACTTATATGATGCAGGTCGTATAAATATATGCAAACTTAGCCAAATATAAGCCATATATAAGGACTGAGGTTAGTGAAACGTTTTGCCATTTATTTAATTAATTAGGGGAGCAATCCTATGGCTGCTAGATAGCGGCTAGACAGCCACAGGATATCGTGTTATCCGGGAACCGACCTCGGCACCCGAGCTCCGAGGTCGGTTCCTGGAGAACTGACCACTGCCACTTCCATGCTGCCTCAGAGGCAGCATGGAACAACCCCATCCTCCACGCTCGCAAGAGGAGTGCGGAGCGGCCAAAAAGGGGCATGGCTGGGGGTGTTCCAGGGCAGGGAGGGTGGAAATGCCTGTACAACACATCCTATGTGTCATACAGCAGCCTCCTTCCCCGCTCCATCCTCCCGCGGCTAGACAGCCACAATCGGCTGTCTAGCCAAAAATGCAGGGCAGGAGAAGCACAGAGGGAACAATCCCCTCCGTGCTTCTCCTGCCATGCTTTGGATAGGCGGTCGCCTCCGAGTTCGGAGGCAGCCATCTGGATAGGACTGCGCCCTAGGTATATAAAGGTCTCTGAACAACTGCACATACTTTATATAAGATCACATTACGCCAGTACTTTTCCAGCTGCACTGGCTGCCCGTCCATTGCCCGTGCAGTGTATGGTATTTGTTACCAGTTGGGTACTTGTACTGTGGAATCACAGCTACAGTATTTATTTATTTATTTATTTATTTATTACATTTATTAATCGCCCATCTGGCTGGTCACCCAGCCACTCTGGGTGATGTACAACGTATAATAAAAATTTTAAAACAATAAAATTCTACAATAAAAACATTTTCTAAAATACCCTAACCCACCCCAAATGCTTGCCTGAACAACCACGTTTTTAATGCACGGCGGAAGCTCATTAAAGAGGGGGCACGACGGAGTTCTTTAGGGAGGGAGTTCCATAGAGTGGGGGCCACCACAGAAAAGGCCCTCTCCCTCATCCCCACCAGTCTAGCAGTCTGACCAGTCAGCAGTCAGAGCAGTCTCTGGGACAGAGAGAAGGCCATCCGAGGCTGATCTTGTTAAGCAGCGTGTCTGCTGTTGCTGGAGGCGCTTCTTGAGATATGCTGGGCCAGAACCATATAGGATTTTAAAGGTCAAAACCAACACCTTGAATTTGGCCCGGAAAACAATTGGTAACCAGTGCAACTCCTTCAGCACTGAAGTGATGTGATCTCACTGGCGGCTGCCTTTAATCAGGCAAGCCGCCGCGTTCTGTACCAGCTGCAGCTTCCGAACCGTCTTCAAGGGTAACCCCACATAGAGCGCATTACAGTAGTCTAAACGAGAGGAGACCAGGGCATGCACTATGGATGGGAGCAGATGGTCGGGAAGGAAGGGGCGCAGCCGCCGTATCAGATGGAGTTGATATAGTGCTGTCCGGCTCACAGCTGACGCCTGAGCCTCCATGGACAGCTGGGAGTCCAAAATGACCCCCAGGCTGCGGACCTGGTCTTTCAAGGGTAGCCGTATCCCATTCAACACCAGGTCAACATCCCCCAGCCTCCTCTTGTCTCCCACCAAAAGTACCTCGGTCTTGTCAGGGTTCAGCTTCAGCTTATTCCCCCCCATCCAGCCACTCACTGTCTCCAGATATTTGGACAGGGATTCTACGGCCAACCTTGATGAAGATTTGAACGAGAGGTAGAGCTGCGTGTCATCTGCATATTGATGACACTGCACCCCAAACCTCCTGATGATAGCCCCCAGCGGCTTCACATAGATGTTAAATAGCATCGGGGAGAGGATGGAACCCTGTGGCACCCCACAAGTGAGTGGCCACGGGTCCGTAACCTCGTCTCCCAGTGCTACCCTCTGGTACCTGCTGGAGAGGAAGGACCAGAACCACCGCAATATGGTGTCTCCAATGTCCAACCCCTCCAGGCGGTCCAGGAGGATACCGTGGTCAACGGTATCAAAAGCCACTGAGAGGTCGAGAACAAGGAAGGAGCATTCACCCCTATCCAGAGCCCTCCTCATATCATCCACCAAGGCGACCAAGGCCATTTCTGTCCCATGCCCAAGCCTGACTGAAATGGATCTAGATAATCAGTTTCTTCCAAGTGTGCCTTCAACTGCATCGCCACCACCCGCTCAATCACCTTGCCCAAAAATGGCAGATTCGAGACTGGGCGAAAGTTGTTCAGAACTTGGGGATCCAAGGAGGGCTTCTTTAAGGGCGGTCTTATCACTGCCTCCTTGAGGGCTGATGGCATCACTCCCTCCTCAAGGGAGGCGTTCACCACCGCCCTGATCCCCTCACCCAGTCTCTCTCTGCAGCCCATAATGAGCCAAGATGGGCAAGGATCAAGTAAGCAGGTGGTCAGCCTTACAGATGAAAGCACCTTGTCCACTTCAGCAGAAGGAAGAAGCTGGAACCGATCCCACAAAACTGGTTTGCCACAAGCCGCCTCTTGCTCACTAACTGTATCCACAGCGTGCGGAGTAACACTCCTTATATCCGATCAATTTTAACTGGAAAGTGCCTTGCCAAGGCCTCACAGGAGGCCTTAGAATGCTCCAGTGGTTCCGGAGCCACAGGACCGACCAGGCTCCGGACCACTTGGAACAGCCTCCTGGGGCAGCACTCTGCCGACGCGATAGAGGCAGCATAATATTCCTTTTTTGCTGCCTTCACCGCCACGTGATAGGCTGAAGATACAGCTCTAGCCCGTGTCTGATCGTCTTTGGAGCGAGACTTCCGCCACCAGTGCTCCAGCCGTCTCACCTCCTGCTTCAGGGCTCGTAACTACGGATTGAACCATGGTGCAGCCCGAGCCCTGTTCAGGGGGAGAGGGCACTTCGGAGCCACCCGATCTAATGCCCCAGTGATTGCGGCATTCCAGCCACCCACCAGGGTCTTGACCGAATGGCCGTTGGTGTGCTCCAGAGAATTCCCAAGCGCGTTCAGGAATCCATTGAGATCCGTAAGATGCCTGGGGCAGACTATTTTAATGGGTCCTCCACCCCTGCGGAGGGGTTGTGGAACCAAGAAGTCTAACGTCACCAGATAATGATCTGACCATGACAAGCAGGGGGTGGATATACCCCCAACGTCCAGATCACTCCCCGCTTCTCCAGAAACAAACACAAGGTCTAGTGCATGACCGGTTACATGGATGGGCCCAGTTAGAATATGGTGCAGTTCCCAGGAAGCCATGGTCTCCATGAAGTCCCGAGGTGCTCCTGTGAGGATGGCCTCCGAATGTATACTGAAGTCCCCCAACACCAATAAGTTAGGGGACTGTACACGCACATCAGAGACCACCTCCAGCACCTCGGCCAGGGAGTCAGTCGTGCAGCGGGGTGGACAGTACACGAGCAGAATCCCCAGACTGCCCTTTGGGCCCAACCTCCAGTACATGCACTCAGCAACCTTGATCTCCTGGAGAGGGGGTCTGGTGAAGTTGCATGATAGCTTCAGCTGTACAGACTCCATGTGTCTATTCCAGGGTACAAACAAATCTGGAACTTAGATCCACCACTCTGCTACTGACAGTCACCCATCCAAGGTAATGGTGAAGCTGGAACCAGTGGAGGCTGGTGGCCAATGCAACTGGTGGGGAAGCAGAGGTGGAGCCAAGGGGTTAGCAGAGGTGGAGCCAGCTACATCAAGTTTGTATACTAGTTTTTACCTAGCAGCACAAATGGCTTTGGAAAAAAAATTCAGAGGCCGCTAAGAGGAATAAACAAATTATTTTTAAAAGTGCTCAAACAAATAACTGAAGACTACTGTATAAATCAGTGCCCTGTTAGTTCATCTCAAAGCAGTGCCATGCCCCATTAATTCATCAAAATCAGTGTCATATGAATTCATCCAAAAGCAATGCCATATTAATTCATCAGTGCAGCCAGAGATGGAATCCAATATATTTCCCCTACCCTTTCTGCTAGACTTAGATTGCAGCCACAGCCACAGCCAGTTCATTTCATTTCGTTATTGTTGTATTTTAAAATGTGTTTTAATGTGTTTTATTTATATTTTGTCTTAATCAAGTTTTATTTATGACTGCAAGCTGTCCTGAGAGCCATTTTGCTTGGTACAAATCAAATAAATCAAATAAAATTGTCCTCTATCAATTCAATTCCTTTAATAAATCCACTGACCCCCACCAGCGCAATTGCTAAAAAGGAAATTAAGTAAGCAGTAGCAACCAAGAACAAGGGGGAAAAGGGATTTTAAATTATCTTTAAAATAATTAGAAAAACAACATACCATTCAAAGAAAAGGAGGAACCCCCTACTAAAGAACGTTTATATGCCAGGTGGATTATGTTTTGTGGCCGCTTTTGATTCTCTGAAAACAAACAGAACCCTGACATCAGTGGGTATGGCCACGCCTACCGGACATTATTGGCTCTTTAGCCCAAGTGCAGGGTTTCACGACCAGGCTTTGGTGCACACAGGCTTTCCTGATGGAGGAGCAATGGGCTCTGCCTGGTCTTCGCCCACCCCACCTCCTTCCCGCAATGGGGAAGGAAGTGGGGCATAGAATCATAGAATAGTAGGGTTGGAAGGGGCCTGCAAGGCCATCGAGTCCAACCCCCTGCTCAATGCAGAAATCCAAAGGGCAGGCAAAGCAGAAGCGGCCAGGCCCCCTTCACTTCTCTGATGGAGGAGTGAAGGAGACTCAGCCACTTCACCCATCCTACCTCCTTCCCCCATTGTGGGAAGAAGTTGGGACGCGTGAAACAAAAGGAAGCTCACCCACATGGGGAAGAGCAGCTGCTTTCCCTAGCATGGGGAAGTCCCCATCAGCCTTGCTGCTGTCTCAGATCTCAAACCCACCTCTCCTACACTGCCAAGTTTCAGATCAGCCCATTGAGAAGTTTTCTCAGTATAAGTCATAGAAGCTACTCTCCTTCCTCCCAATTTCTAGTCTTAATACGATTCAACCAACTCACTTTTACCATATAAAGTAATATGCAGACATTTCACCCTTCCTTTGCAGGGGCTGAAAACAGAGCTCTATAACAGTAACAAAGGTGATAGAGGATAAAAACTCAGATTACGGCTGCAGGGAGTAAGCCCCATTAAACCCAGTGGGACTTACTTCTGAGTAAGAATGCTTAGACTCAGACTGTAAATCATTGGTCATGTAATGAATTACATGTAAATAAGTGTACATATTACCAAAATGTCAACACCTGTGCTTTCTGAGATATTAAAAAAGTGTTAGATAATTTCCAATTTTATAAATACTGGTAGTTAAGAGGGGAAGGCCATATTTAATATATATTTTTATTACCTACTACAATAATACAGCACAAAGTGAACTCAAAGAATAAGCAAACATGCCTTCCATTTCCAAAACCAATTAATACTGTAATCCTATACATGCTTATTTGGAAGTAACTCCCATTAAACACAGTATGACTGACTTCTGAGTAGGCATGTATAGGATTGTGCTGTAAAGCTTGCAGCCCTGATCAGAAGATGAGCATTTATGCTATGGTAGCCTCTTAAGAAATGTTCCACAAGGCAACTAAAAATGTATGGGGGCCAGTCATTTCTAAGCCCTGGCTGAGCTCAACCACTTATAATTTCTCTGCAGTTACAAGACCTTGGCAATATTGGGCTCAGCATGTGACTGGGGCCTATAACTAACCCTTCATGTGGTGACAGTAGCCACTGAAATGTTACATAGCCACTGCTGTGCTATGGGAGAGCTCCTCTCCCTTCTCCTATGGGGGGGGGGAGGATGCTCATGCAGCCCACTCTTATGCAAACTTCAATCTTTATGCTGTTGCCACTTTACTATCGCATCATTTCTTAGGTTGTTTAAAGCTGGCAGCAAATCTCCACTTCAGTCAAATAAGCAACAGTTGGTGATTTTTCCAGAGAAGTAGTCACCCTCAGTGGAGACTAGAAAATTTAAAAAAATTAGAAACCTGCAATGTTTAGTTTGGTGAGACAAATATGTGAAGGTTATTGTCATGCCTAATTTGCCTCTCTCTAGGCTAAAACATTTTCTGTTCCTTGCCTTGTGTTCTGGGGGTCGAGTGTGCATTTCAACACCACAATACCCAATAGTACCCAGTGGGGTAAGTGGGGGTGAGTTCCTGTCACCTGTACATGCCTTTTGATGTTAAAATTAAATCCATGTGTTGTTTTATATGAGAACAGGGCATGCATGAGAGTAAACCAATGCAGCCACTGTTGCTACATTAATTTGACTTTTCTTCATGACTAACAGAAGTATCGTAAATTCTCTGGACTGTGCCCTTGCTTGGTACAGCGTTCAATCCCTTTTTGGGGGTGGGGTGGGGAACTACATTCAGAGATACATGGGTGGCCATAGAAGAGAGTCTGTGTGGAGTAGTGACTACAGTGGTGGATTTAGGGCCAAACTACAGGAGACACTGGGAAATTTCATAGAATCGTAGAATAGTAGGGTTGGAAGGAGCCTACAAGGCCATCGAGTCCAACCCCCTGCTCAATGCAGGAATCCAAGTCAGAGCATCCCTGACAGATGGCTGTCCAGCCTCCTCTTGAATGCCTCCAGTGTGGGGGAGCCCACCACCTTCCTAGGTAATTGGTTCCATTGTCATATTGCTCTAACAGTCAGGAAGTTTTTCCTGATGTTCAGCCGGAATCTGGCTTCCTGCACTCTGGGATGATCGAGATCCTGGCCTTCCTCTCTGTGACAACCTTTCAAGTACTTGAAGAGCGCTATCTTATCTCCCCTCAGTCTTCTCTTCTCAAGGCTAAACATGCCCAGTTCTTTCAGTCTCTCTTCATAGGGCTTTGTTTCCAGTCCCCTGATCATCTTTGTTGCCCTCCTCTGAATCCTCTCCAGTTTGTCTGCATCCTTCTTAAAGTGTGGTGCCCAGAACTGGACACAGTACTCCAGATGAGACCTAACCAGTGCTGAGTGATGGGATTTGTGATGGGATCAACCACAGTTTTTTTAGTTTCAAAGTCACTGCATCATAAAGGGAAAGGTGAAGAGGGGGTGTTCAACCCCTTCCCCCAACCCTGTATTTCTTATCTAAATTGCCTCCTAAAGCTATTTGCCCCATAGGGGAAAATACACAGGCACCATATTTGTATATTCTGGGGGGCGGGGGGAGAGAGATTGCAGCTTTGGAGAATGGAGCAGGAAAAAAATAGTGTGAGGGAGAGGAAAAAACATCTCCTCCTCCAGCACCACTCCCCCAATACATGAGTCCCCCCACCCAACTTTAAAAAAAAAATTCTGTAGCAGATCCATTCACACATCTCCCAGCATCTCATCTAGTTTGGCCCCTAGCTTGAGGAGATCTGGGTTCAAATCCCCACTCAGCCATGAAGCTCATCGGAGGACCCTGGGTCAATCAATCCCTTGTCCCTCCACCGGCCTAACTTAGAATCACACGCAGGCTGGCAGAACAAAGCTGGGGAGTGAAGGGGCAGCACCACGCACTGTGAAGAGCCTGAGGGAAGGGCAGGCTAAAGATCTACTAAATAGGTACAGTCTTAAAATGCTTCCAGCGGGAGGTTCTGTGCCTGGAAGTGAGCGCGCTCGTGAGGGCCCCTGTCAAAAGCAACCGCCTCTGTTGTGACCTCAGCGCCCGCTTGAAGCCAGAGGGCCTTTCCGAGGAAGGCGAGCTGGTTCTCTTCCTCCCCGGGCCGCCCCTCCCTCGCGCCATTTTCAGCTCGCAGTCCGTACCCTAGGGCGGGGCGCGCGGCCGTATTCCCCGTGCCCTCAGGAGGAAGCTCCCCTGGCCGCCTTGGCCCGTGCCTAGCTTCGCGCTGGCGCTCCCGACGGCCAGCCCAGAGGCGCGCTCCGAGGAGGCCCAGCGGCGGGGGGCCTCCACCGGGCGTTCGCGGCCGGAGTGGGCCTGGCCATCAAGCACGGAGTTGCGGGGCGGGGGGGAGCGATGCTCCTTACCCGCCTGGCAGAGCGCGGCCTCCTCCCGGAGCAGTAACAGCAGCGCCGGCAGCAGCTTTCCCCACATGGCCGCACTGACTGGAGTGGCTCCCCGCTCTCCTTGCGTGTAGCAAGCCGCCGGGAGAGAAAGTGAAACTGAGCGAAACCGCCTCTTCCTCCGGGGGACCTTGGCACGCTGCCTCTTCCTCCCAACTCTAGTTCCTCGCTCAAACTTACGGCAGCCTTCCCCAACCGGGTGCGCTTCAGATATGTCGGACCACAACACCTCTAATCCCCACTCGGCAGACCATGGGCCACGCTGGCTGGGGAAGATGGTAGTTGCAGTCCAACACAGCTGGAGGGCGCCAGGTTGAGGAAGACTGGTTTATGGTGTCGATTCTCTCCCCTGTTGTTGCGCTCCAAGCCCTGCCGGCCAGTTCCGTCTTTCAGTCCTTCATGACGATACCAGCCCCTCTCTGTTCATATCAGCCCCTAGCAGACAAAGGAGGGGCGAGGGAGACCTCGATAATAGCGGGAAAACGCAACACAGACAGAAGCGGGTAGATGCGACTTTTGAACGCGCCCTACTCGGAGACGCAGCTTCTCGGCGTGCGATGGAGATGCAGTTGTGGGCCAAACTACACACGGCTCGAGTAGATGGATAAACGAAATTGGGCGGGGAGGGATTTCCCAGAGGGCCACATACCCTCCCCCACCACTGATCGGTTGTTTGTTTCCTGGCTTTTGTATAGTTTTTTCCCCATTCTAAAGGGTTGACGTGCCTCTACTAAGGCTTAGTTACCAGCAGTTGGAGCTTTAAGCTAAAATATGCTGGGTTGTTTTTTTTACCCTACCCCTTTTACCTGTGGCCCCTGAGAGCTTCTCCAAAATGGAGTTTGGTCCTTGGGCTGAAAGAGGAATCTTTCAAAGGGGTGTTAATTAAAAACACAATACAGATTTTAAGATTAAAATCCAGCAAAATGCATTTGAGATCAATAATTAACCAGTGCTGTAGCATACCTGTCCCAACCAAGGGCAAAACCATTGCAATTCTAGGTACAGGGAGGATGATATGGAAAGATTAGAACAAGATAGGGTGTTAAGAAACTGGGTCTGAAGGGAGGTTAGGGTTAGTTTGACACATGTTCTCCAACATTTTACAGAAGAAAATAGGTTGTTGCCTAAGTCACCCAACACACACTGCCAGCTTCTTAACATTCTATTCTGTCCTGATCCAGCAGGGCTCTTCTTAAATTCAGCAACATTTATTCTCTGGGCAGGCAATTACGGAGTGGCAGAGTAATGCACTGATCTTTTTTGTTTAGGTAACCAAGAAAGAATTGGCTTTGCTACATGATTTAGAAGCCATTTTCTTCTGGCTGAAGATACATACCCCAGAAAAATGGAATTGTCATGTAACAGTATTGTTGTCATACTTGATGCTTCAAAATGAACTTCACCAAATGTGAAAATGTGCTAAATTATCCCTTGGGTGGAATTACGTGTTATAAGGGAAACACAAGGGGCAGTATCCAATAATGTATTTGCACTAATGCAACTTAGGTTGCTCTAACATAAGGGTTCTTTAGCACAACACCAATAGCGTTATTTTTTGCATCAGGTTTTCCAGAGAATCCCATTGCACAATCTAACACTATTGGCGTTGCACTAGAGTAAGTTACCTCTAGCACAACATAATTTCCATTAGCGCGATCACATCTTTGGATACTGCCCCTTGTTCTCAATCCCATATTTGCCTCCTAATGCTAATTGGGTGCAAGGGGACATTTGTAAGGGAGAATCAGTGGGTGGGAAGGGGTGCTTATCCCTTTATCTACTGATTAATGCTTCCCTGCAGCCCCTCTCCCAGCCAGGTTTTCCCATCCTATGCCCCAGTCAATTCTAAGACCAGTGCCCCAGAAAACCGCTTGAAAAGGCAAGGACGGACATAGTAGAAAAAGAACTAGTGGAGCAGCCGAGGCAGGTACGGGCAGGCAGACATGGTAGCTGTGTGAACTCTGCAAGCTACTAAAAACTTAGAATATCTAAGAAGACTTAATCAGATGCAGTCCACACCTTTATTTATTAAATTTCTTAATCGCCCATCTGACCAGTGATGTGAAAATAGTTTGCTTGACCTAAGAGTTTTATGGTTGCCTTGATCTCACAATGATTGATTCCGTGAGTTAGGCAACACCATTATCTCAAAGCAGGCCCATCATGTACACCGCAGATGAGTCAGCATAGCACATTCCATTCAAGTGCTATAGCCAATGAGCTTACCCCTGATGAGGCAGGAAAAGATTATCAATGAGAATATTTCTGATGCAATGCTTCATTGTATAAAAGCTGTGTGCTGCCACACAAAGAGGAGACCTTGCCTTTTTATCTTTGCCTTGAATTAGCTTGGAATCCTGCTGCAGCAGAAATAAAGATCACCCTACTGGGGTGCCTTTGTCTTTTCCTTTGGTCTCATTTTTATCTTACTCCCACCTGAGTGTGGGCCAGAGGAAACTAAAGACAGTTTCCCACAACAGTTTTGGTGAGCGAGTCAGGAGTCTTCTAGGAATGTACGAAAGTCACTTACCTTTTCATGAAATTTGATTCGAGGTGGGGGGGAGGCGCTCCGTCCCTCCACCCGAAATTCTGGCCGGGGGGGAGGCGCTCCGTCCCTCCCCCCCGAAATTCTGGCCGGGGGGGAGGCGCTCCGTCCCTCCCCCCCCCCCCGAATCCTGGTCGGCCGGGAATGCAAATGGCGGCGGCTGTAGCCGCTGCCATTTGCGTCCCTGCAGTCAGCCGTGATAGGCTACATAAATGTTTACGTAGCCTATCACAGCAGAGTAAAAAAAAATGTGCGTACGCAAATGGCGGCGCCCATGGGCGCCGCCATTTGCATTCCTTATTTTGGCACGTCTAGTCTACGTAAACATTTACGTAGACGCTACGCTATTTGCGTTCCCCTTATTTTCGCCGTAGTCTACGTAAATGTTTACGTGGACTAGACGTGCCAAAATAAGGAACGCCCATGGGCGCCGCCATTTGCGTACATGCGTTTTTGTTTTGTTTTTTTACTCAGCCGTGATAGGCTACGTAAACATAGTATTTTTAAAAAATCTAGCCGTAATAGGCTACGTAAGATTTACATAGCCTATCACGTTTTTGTTTTTGTTTTTTAACTGGAAATGGCGGCGGTGGCAGCCGGTCGGAAGACTGGCTGCCGCCGCTGCACCGCCGCCGCACCGCCGCTGGAGCCACCGCCGCCAGGAAGATTCGCCCAAGGTAAGTCCCGTCCCGAGGGGGGGGCAGACCGTTTCACCACCGATTTCGGGGGGCCGAATGCGCTGGCATTCGGCCTCCCCAAGATTCGTGGCGAAATTCTCTGACATCCCTAGAGTCTTCCAGGTCAATCACTGCTGCACCTCCCGGACTCAGACAACGCCAGCGTGTGCCCACAGTCAGTGTTACCTGTGGGTCTTGTCTTGTGCCGGTGAGCCATCAGTGGAGGCTCCTGAGGACGGACCAAAGACACAAACGCTCGATCTTTCTCAAATCAGCCGGCCGTGCAACGGAATTCCCTGTGAGGACTGTTTGTGTTTTGTGTTAAGTGTACACTGTGGGTCTTTTACCCGGTTGCCTCTGGGAACCACCACCTCTGAATTACTGGGCGTCTCACCCAGAATAATCTAAAAAGCTGAGCTAAAGGTACTTTAACAAAGCAGAACAGAGGTGGTCTTTCCAAACTGAGGGTTGATCCTGGGGACACAGACAAGAGGCAACCACTGACTCTCTCATTATATAGGGACGAAAGGAGCGAAACCTACAAGAGACTTGTCAGAGAGGAAGGGAAAAGACAAGAGCCAGAATGAGCTCAGGAAACAGTAAAAAGGCTTTGACTCCTCTAGAATGTAATCTGAAGAATTCGGGACACATGGGAGGAACGGCAGGACTTAGCAAATCGGTGGCACGAGGCCTGTGCCAGACTGCCTGGCTGTCATATACTTCAGGCTTGCCTGAAACTGTACAGTGGCTTCAGAGGGCTCTTTCACCCTGGACAAGTTGTCCAATCTCAGAAAAATCCTTGAGGACTCAAAACCCGAATAGATTATTATACTTTTGAAAATGCTAGAGATCTCTGCCTGAAAACCAAGTGCCAAATGCCACTTACCCAGCCATCTGGAGAAGCAGCCCCCCCCCCCCCCCACAAACCAAAGACAGACCCTGAATCTGATGAAACCCAGTCAAAAGGTACGATGGTCTAAATTTAACATGTTAAGTCACCAGTGAGATTCCATTAGGTCTGGTGGAATATCACATCATTGACTTGCAAGCTTGATCCATTTAAAACAGACAAAGCAGCCCCCTTGGCTGATCACCTTCTAAAAAAAAAAAAACAACTGAGACAGCTTTGCTAAAATAACACGTCAGAAACAGGCAAAGCAAAGAAGTGTGCTAGATATATTGAGATAAGACAGTTCAAAACAAAATTCCAGAATGTGTGAAAATCAAAGCAGTGCTGTGGTGTGTGAATGATAAAGGTTTGAGAACAATGAATGTTCAGCCCCGAAGTGTGTGTCTTAAGATGAAGGGGTGCAGGCTAAGGGATGCCTGCCAATCCAGCTGTTAGAAAGCAGCTTAAAAAGTATAGCTAGAAGGCTAAATGACTTCACAGCCTAACTTGTAGGAAAGACAGGTGAAGTGTTAAAGCTTGGTGTATAGAAAAGAAAGTTTTCAAAGGCATCAGTATGCCTTTGAAGAATTAAAATGCACATTGTTACAAGCCCTAGCGCTGGCACTACCAGACTTCAAGAGACCAGTCTTGTATTACCTACATTGTCCATTGTTGTGTGATTGTGTCTGGTGGCAGGCACAGGCCCATAACACAAATTTGCATATATATATATATATATATATACACACATACATACATATATACATATACACACACACACGAGTCTAAGCGCACATCTAATATATATATGTGTGTGTGTGTGTGGTGTGTGTGTGTGTGTGTGCACGCAGTGTACTTGCATGTGTGTATAGATTACATACATACATAAGAAGTGTGCTCTGACCCCGCACCCCACTTCAACTCAGACCCTGATTCAGCATTTTGGAAAATGTCCCGCTTCTCATCTGGCAAATTTCGGACCACTTCAGCTCAACACCAAACCTGAGTCAATGTTTGGAAAACTGAATCTTTACGCTTCCTGTTGACTACCATGGGAAATTACAAAAAAACTAACTTTTTTCTCTTGGTCAGAACTGGATAATAATTTCAGGCATAGTAGCCCCCTAGAAGGGGATAACACTTGCGCAATGTTAGAAAAATAGGTGCAGAGTTTATATTTTGATTTTATTTTAAAGGGAACTGCCAATAACATTTTAATTCCTTGGAAGAATTGGATAAAAATTTCAGGATTCATAGAATCATAGAATAGTAGGGTTGGAAGGGGCCTACAAGGCCATCGAGTTCAACCCCCTGCTCAATGCAGGAATTCAAGTCAGAGCATCCCTGACAGATGGCTGTCCAGCCTTGTCTTGAACGCCTCCAGTGTGGGAGAGCCCACCACCTTCCTAGGTAATTGGTTCCATTGTCGTATTGCTCTAACAGTCAGGAAGTTTTTCCTGATGTTCAGCCGGAATCTGGCTTCCTGCACTCTGGGATGATCGAGATCCTGGCCTTCCTCTCTGTGACAACCTTTCAAGTACTTGAAGAGCACTATCATATCTCCCCTCAGTCTTCTCTTCTCCAGGCTAAACATGCCCAGTTCTTTCAGCCTCTCTTCATAGGGCTTTGTTTCCAGTCCCCTGATCATCTTTGTTGCCCTCCTCTGAACCCTCTCCAGTTTGTCTGCATCCTTCTTAAAGTGTGGTGCCCAGAACTGGACACAGTACTCCAGATGAGGCCTAACCAGTGCTGAGTAGAGGGGAACTAATACTTCCCTTGATTTGGAAGCTATGCTTCTATGAATGCAGCCCAAAAGAGCATTGGCCTTTTTTGCAGCCACATCACATTGTTGGCTCATATTCAGCTTGTGATCGACAACAATTCCAAGATCCTTCTCGCTTGTAGTGTGGTTGAGCCATGTATCCCCCATCTTGTAACTGTGCATTTGGTTTCTTTTTCCTAGGTGCAGAACTTGGCATTTATCCCTATTAAATGTCATTTTGTTGTTTTCTGCCCAGCGCTCCAGTCTATCCAGATCACTTTGAATTTTGTTTCTGTCTTCCAAGGTATTAGCTATCCCGCCCAATTTTGTGTCATCTGCAAATTTGATCAGCATTCCCTGCACCTCCTCCTCCAAGTCATTAATAAAAATGTTGAAGAGCACTGGGCCCAGGACTGAGCCCTGTGGTACCCCACTCGTTACCTCTCCCCAGTTTGAGAAGGTCCCATTGATAAGCACTCTTTGAGTCCGATTCTGTAGCCAACTGTGGATCCACCGGATCATTGTTTCATCTCGCCCACTTTGAGCTAGTTTGCTCCTCAGGATATCATGGGGCACTTTGTCGAAAGCTTTGCTGAAGTTGAGGTATATGATGTCTACCGCATTCCCACGGTCCACAAGGGAGGTTACTTGATTCATTGCTCTATCAGAGAAGATCATGTCTGTCAAATTTCAAAATGATATCCAAAAGGGTTTTTGTGCAAGGGTGGCCTTGATATCTTGAGGCCTCCAAAAGAGGACATACTTATCTCCCTATGTTCCTTGTGGACCGTTGTTCTTTTTTTTTTTAATACTTTTTATTTATTTTGTCTTTATAAATGAAATAAACAATACCAACAACCTGATCGATAACTACAGTTTCCCCAAAATGCAATATTCTTATGAGGACACAACAGTAACAAAAAGAAAGGGAAAGGGAAAGGGAAAGGAAAGGAAAGGAAAAAAAGGAAACTTCCTCTTTCCTCTCCCCTTTCCCCTCTTCCCTCTCCTCTTTCAAAGGGTTAAATCTAAACTCCAATACCCACAGGCTTCAGATGCCATTCTATTTTTAAAAATATACCTATATCACTAGCAATATTACAATTTAATAATCAACCTTACATTTCAACATCATATCATCAATCTTCTGTCAAGAAAGTAGGCCTACAATTCATTCCCAGTAACCATATATTGCCCTTAAGTTAAAATATAATAGTAATAATAAAGCTTAACAATTCTACCAACCAAAAATCTTACTGAGTAATCTTATATGATGATGATAATAATAATAGTAATAGTGATTAAAAAAAGGAAAAGATGAGATTATAATATTATATAATAATAAAGTTTGAAAGCAACCTTACATCAATCAGTGAAATATTTTATACTGGATATATAAATGAGTGTGTTCAATACATCCTCAAACAATATATTTAAATACAGCATATCATACCTATTTTGGAAAAAGAGAATGTAAAGAAAAATAAAAAAGAGGAAAAAAATGAAAGAAAGTAAACGACTATATGTATAATTAGATATCTTCTGGCCTAACCTGAATCAGGTAGACTAAACATAAACAGTTAACAAAGTTTATTTAAAAGTTCCAGTTCATGGGGCTGGAACAGAAATCTCATGCATTTTTACGTTCAGCCATGCCTCCGCCATTTCATGGTTTAGGAACTTCTTCGTCTGACCTTCAGAAACAATGCAAAATGTAGCAGGGTATTTTAAATAATATTGTATGTTCATTTATTTTGTCATATTCTTCACCTTGATGTATTGCTTTCTTTTATTCGCTGCCTCTTTGATGTAATCTGGAAACATAACTTTATCGTTTTTCCACAAAAGACTTCCACCCTCTCTTGCCAAATGCAGGATATAATTCTTTGTGGAGACTCTTGCAAATTGAACTATACTCGTATGGTCAGTCCCTTTAGCATTTGGCATACGAAACGCCTGCTCAATATCAAGTAAATAATCAGATGGCACAGGGAGTATCTCATGCAAAAGCTTGTCCACAAAGGTTGGCAAATTTACATCAGTAGGCAGATTTTTAATCCCAATGATACATACATTGGATCTGCGCGTGAAGGCCTCCAGTTGAGAAATTCTGGCAGAGATATTTTTGAAAAGAGCTTGTGTCATAATTTCATTCGTTGTGAGCCTATCTTGTAGCTCGTTAACTTTCGTCTCCATTTTTTGCCAGGAAGCGTTAATTAAATCCACAGCTCCTTGCAGGGCAGTGATGGAATTTTGGATTAAATCCAACCTCTTGGCTTGCTCCGCAAATTGCAAAGATAAAGTTTTTATCAAAGTAAATAATTCTCCTATACCTTCGGTTCTCGGAGCTTTTGACAAAGGTGGTATGGGAGGAGTGGGCAGCGATGCAACCCCCTTTCTTCTCCTCCGTGTAGCCATGTTTCTCTTCAAACAAATCTTGCAGGTCCTCAAATATTCTCAAATATTGTTGATATTCTTAAACCATCCCTCAGGTGTTGTTGATATTTCTTAATCCATATATTACAATGGAACACATCAGCCCTGTTTTCTCCTATTAAATAGGAGTTTCAGCACAGCTTTTTCTGGTGGTTAAGCTCTGGGAAGATATTCCTGGAATCCAGCCCCCCCACCGCCTCGTGGGGAGTACTTTGTACAGATGTTATCTGGAATGCTGCCTTGCCCCCCCCTTTTAATTCCAGGGGGGAAATGAAAAGGTTTTTCAACCTTTTAAAAAACTGTCTGAGATAGCGTCCTGCAGAGACTCCGCGGGATGCTGTGAGGGCGACATTGGTTCCAACCGGAAGTCCGCCTTGTGGATCATTGTTCTGAAAATTACAGACAGCCTAGAGGTGTCCCTAAATAAGAAACCAGCAAAGTTTCAAAAGGATAGGTGCAACTAGGGGTGTACGAAACCCCGCTTATCTGGCTCCGCTGGGTTCCACAGATGGGGGGAGGCAATCCGTTCCTTCCCCCAGAATCCTGCCCGGCCAGGCTGCAGAGCCGCCAGCCGGGCCACAGCGGGGTGTCCAGCCGCTGCCAGGCTGCTGCGGATGCAAATGGCGTCCTGTGTAGGGGACACCATTTGCGTCTCTGCTTCAGCCGTGATAGGCTACTTAAATATATACGTAGCCTATCACGGGCCAGTGTAGGGACACAAATGGCGGCCACTATGACGGCCGGCATTTGCAGCCGCAACAGCCTGGCAGCGGCTGGAGCTGCCGTAGCCAGGTAGGCTCCGTTTCGCGGGGTGGTGGGGCGGGGGGGTTGTTCCACCATGGATTCCGGGGGGCCAAATTCACTGGAATTCGGCCCCCCTGGGATTCGTGGCGGAATTCTCTAACATCCCTAGGTGCAACAGTTCATGTGGAGCGAGAGTTCTCCAATTTGGGGGTGGGAGTGATTTGCTTTCCCTTCCATTCTCCTCTTCCTCAATAGTTTTTAGGTAAATTTGTATGAAAATGCACAGGTCATTAGAGGTGTCCCCCAGGCAAGAAACCTGCAATGTTTCTGAAGGATATACATGCATACAAATTTAGAATTACTAGAATTTATTTACATTTCACCAGTGTCAGCAGCAGGGGAACATGGGTGGGAAGGTGCTATTGCACTCATGTCCTGCTTGTGGCTTTTCTATGGGCATCTGGTTGGCCACTGTGTGAACAGAATGCTGAACTAGATGGCCCTTGGTCTGATGCAGCATGGCTCTTATGTTCTTAAATAAAGAGTGCCTCTGAGCATGTGCAGAATATTTTTCTTTCACCACTGGGCACTTAGATTCTCCCCCTACCAACTCTATTCCCCTCCATGCAACCATCCCTCCTCAACCTACCATCCTCCAGCCAGCAACTCTTCTTAAAAACAGATGTCTTGTTTTGTGCAACTGCTCTCTACCTCCTCCTTGCTATGCACAAGCTCTCATTGTATCTTCCTCCTCATAACTTCATTTGTGCCAAGACTTCACCAGGATTCAGCCAATGAGTCTGTTTTCAAAACTAGGGCTAACTCTGAGCATGCACTAAGTGCCTTTCCCTCACCAGTGAAGCTAGAGTACATGCAACCCCAACCCCCCCAACCCACAAATGACAAAACATGCATAGGACTGAGCTGAAAGGGTAGTCAATTAATTAGGTGGAATTGAGTAGGCACTGTGTTAAGCTTGCAGTACCATACTCACAACTCAGGACTTATTTCTGAGTAAACAAACATGCAGAACATCAAGGTGCAAACCTCCCTGCAAAAGTAACTTGTGCTGGAATCCTATGCCCACTTTCCTGAGGGACTTCTCAGTAGGCATACTGAGAAAATAACATTTTTTAATTAAAACTTTCTGTTCATAGGAACATAGGAAGCTGCCTTATAATGAGTCAGAACCTGGGCCCATCTAGCACAGAATTGTTGACGCTGACTGGCAGCAGCGGCTCTCCAAAGTTTCAGGCAGCATTCTTTCCTAGCCCTACTTGGAGATGCTGGGGACCTTCCACCACTGTGCTACAGCCCTTCCTATCGCTGGATAATTGCAACTGACAAACAAAGCCCCAGTTTTGTTTCTCTGCGACCATGTGAACCCATTCTTCTCAAAGACTTGAGTGAGGAGAAGGAGAAAAACCAACCCTCTTGTCTATTCGTATAAAGTCAAATACTGTTCAAAACTTCTCTTGCCAGCCAAAGAGAAGTTTCTTTAAGAATTCCCCAAGATATGCTCTGGATGGACTAAAGAAGAGAAAGGAAGGAAGGAAGGAGAAAAGAGGAATGGTGATTGGAAATGTGTGTGGGGTTGGGGGGTAGAGAGAATTCCCTAAGCCATGTGACTCCTTTCAGAGAGGTGTACTTCAGAGGAATTTAGGAGGCTGTGGAGGGTTTGTAAGGATTGGATGTACTTAAATGAACTCTATGAGGTGAGGTGGCTGAGGGTTTTTCCTAGCTTTTTTGAAACTGTAGAACCTATTTAAAAGTCCCAGCAGTTTCTCGATCATGATGCCACATAGTCCTAAGAACAGAAAAGTAGGGGGAGAGAGGTTTTTTGCACCTCAGAAAACCCCCCTACACCAGAGATTAGGGATAGTGACCTCCCAGTGGTCACCTTAAACAACTTCTGATTAGGGTCCCTAATCCCCTGGGTGGTTTGACAGTTACGTAGTTACGTAAATCTTTACGTAAATTTACAGTTACGTAAATCTTTACGTAGACAACCGGGACCAAATAAGGAACGCAAATGGCGGCGCCCATAGGCCACTGCCATTTGTGTACGCGCTTTTTTTTTTTTTTCCAAAGTCACCCGTGATAGGCTACGTAACGATTCACGTAGCCTATCACGGCTGACTTTGGAAATCTAGCCGTGATAGGCTACGTTAATCGTTATGTAGCCTATCATGGGTTTTTTGTTTTTTTTTAACACTTTACCTTGTAATGGTGGCAGCAGCAGCTGGTCAGAAGACCGGCTGCCACCCCCGCCCCCGACGAAAGGCCGACGAACCGCCGCCGGGACCCGCCGCCAGGAGGGACATTCGCCAAAGTTAAGTCCCATCCCGGGGGGGGGGGGAGAATTTCACCACCGATTTCGGGGGGCCGAATGCGTTGGCGCTCGGCCCCCCCAGAAGATTCGGGGAGAAATTCTCCACCATCCCTAGGTAGTGGGCTCTCCCACACTGGAGGCGTTCAAGACAAGGTTGGACAGCCATCTGTCAGGGATGCTCTGACTTGGATTCCTGCATTGAGCAGGGGGTTGGACTCGATGGCCTTGTAGGTCCCTTCCAACCCTACTATTCTATGACTCTATGATTCTATGATCCCTATAGGGGCTGCCAGAATTCCATGCACATATGTGGAAGCACAAAAAAATTATAGCTCTTTGCTTTGACAGATTTTCTTGAAAATAGCCAATTTTACCTGTGACTAGCACAAAAGCCACCGGCCCTAACTGTCTGAAATTTGGCATATTCAATCAACTCCATCGGGGCTACCGAGCTTCCAAATTTCATGTATTTGTTATACACACTAAAAACGTTATGGCCGTTTTTGTTTTCCAATGCAAGTCTATGGGAAAATGTAAAAAAATGGCAGTTAGGGCAGCTCAAAAGATCCGGGGCACAGCTCAAAAACATCGGGGACCCGTGCCCAGGTGAGCCCTTCCCTAATGACACCGCTGTCTGGTAGCAAAAGTGGGCACGTCCTAGTAAGCCTGTGGTCTTGGCGGGCATTCCGCCTGCAGCCCTTCAAAAGCCCCAAGTCTAGAAGGAAAAAGTCAAGGACTGTATGTCTCTCTGTTCAAATTCCCATGGGGTCTGTTAGTTCAAAGGTGCGTCCTGTTTCTGTCCCTCCCAAAAGGTACCTCAGCATGTTTCATGTGCACACAGTATCAGAACCGAACTTGCAAGAGACAATCTCAGTAAACAGTTTCCAGCTGAAGGAACCTTTGATAAGGACAAAATTGTGCATCTCAGAGGAGCCTTAGGAAGCCGCAGCAGGAGGACACCTGACACCTGGTGATCTGCATGTTTAATTGGTTAAAGGAGGCCTCCAAAGGAAAGAGTGATTCCCAGCTAGTGTCCTAGGAAGATTCTTGAAGAAAAATAAATGAACTTAATAGAGAAAAATAAAGTCCTTTAGAATTTTAGAGATGAAGAAAATCTCTTGTTGCTTCAGTCTTGCCAGGCTTAAAAGAAGAAACAAGCCCAAGCACAGGCTTCGCCAAGGGCGTGTGCTGAAGTTAGCATATACCATATATATGAGAAAGGCAAAATTGTAGCTTATGAAAGTAAAACTGAATGTTTGTGGAGAGATAGTATATGTGCTGAAATTGTTATGATAAAAATGGGATTTTTACATAGTCAAAGTAAGTGTAAACTTTTGCTGAAAGTCACCAGTGAGAAGCAATGAGACAGAAAGTGTAGAGGGCACCAGGTTGGGGAACGCTGGAGTAGAGGCCTGTAGAAAACCAGAGTGTAATAGAAATGTTGCAAAGCATAGTGAACTAATTAAGGTCAAGCGAGAGTTGCACAGGGAGTGAGAGAAGTTGCTTTGTGTATAGAACTGATAATCTTGAACTCTTAATGCAAGAGGGAACTTATGACTTGATAGGTGTAACTGAGACTTGGTGGGATGACTCTCATGACTGGAATACAGCAATTGAAGGATATAACTTGTTCAAAAAGAACAGGAGGAACAGAAAGGGAGGTGGGGTTGCACTGTATGTGAAAAATATGTATCTCTGCACAGAAATACAGGAAGAGGAGCTTGGTAGCCCCATCGAGAGCATCTAGGTTAAAATAAATGGAGCAAAGAATAAAAGGAACCTGGTGGTCGGAGTCTACTATCAGCTACCCAGTCAAGGAGAAGACGAGGATGAAACTTTTGAAAAGCAAATACCCAATGTTTCAAGGAAGCATGATGTAGTATTAATGGCGGACTTCAATTTCCCCAATATTTGTTGGGAGACAAATTCTGCAAAACATGGCCCCTCCAAGATATTCCTGACTTGTGTGGCAGATAACTTCCTCCTACAGAAAGTAGAGGAAGGAACTAGAGGATTGGCTATCCTTGACTTGATCCTAACCAACAGAGATGACTTAGTGGATAAAGTAGCAGTTACAGGAACTCTGAAGGAAAGTGACCATGTTATACTTGAGTTCTTGGTTCTAAGGGAAGCAAAAGCCAAGTGTAGTCAAACATGCACCCTGGATTTTAGGAAAGCTGATTTTAATAAACTCAGAACAATGATCAGTAAGGTCCCATGGCAAGCGACTCTAACAAGAAAAGGAGTCTAAGATGGGTGGGAGGTTTTAAAAAAGGAAATTCTCAAGGCACAATTACAAACAATTCCAACAAGAAGAAAAGGTGGGATAGTTTATCATGGGACAGATCGGCAGGCCACACAAGCCTGAAAGGTGTCATAATCTGCCTTCGGGGTGTTCTAGAAGAAACGGCTAATGACACTGCCAATATAATAGAGAGTCAAGCCCAAGAAATAAAGCAATTGCGACAGCTAGCCTTGCAAAATCAAATGGCTCTTGACATCTTCTTAGCCTCCCAAGGAGGTGTATGTGCTCTAGTTGGCCAAGAATGCTGTTATTTGTAAATGATACCTATGCAGACACCTATGACTGTGCTGAACACCTAAAAACCATAGCCAAAAATGACTTGTTTTCTTGGTGGCTAGGTCTGTCTAGCATACTAACTGGATTGCTAAGAGCCATACTTCCCTTTATGTTGTCCTTTGTAGGAATACTTCTTGTAATCAAGTGTGGGTATGGTGCTGCATAACTATGTTAAAACCTAAGTCATCTCACCACATGACACTACGTGAAATCAAAGAGTTAGAAAATGCCATAAAAGTTGCAAAAGGTAAACACAAGCCTTGACAGGTTGTGTTCAAAGGGGGGAATTGATGAGAAAATAGCTTGCTTGACCTAAGATTTTTATGGCTGCCTTGATCTCATGATGATTGATTCTGTGAGCTAGGCAACACCATTATCTCAAAGCAGGCCCATCATGTATACTGCAGATGAGTCAGCATAGCACATTCCATTCAAGTGCTATAGCCAATGAGCTTACCCTTGATAAGGCGGGAAACAATTATTAATGAGAATATTTCTGATGCAATGCTTCATTGTATAAAAGCTGTGTGCTGCCATACAAAGGGGATTCCTTGTCTTTTTATCTTTGCCTTGAATTAGCTTGGAATCCTGCTGCAGCAGAAATAAAGATCACCCTACTGGGGCGCCTTTGTCTTTTCCTTTGGTCTCATTTTTATCTTACTCCCACCTGAGTGTGGGCCAGAGGAAACTAAAGAAAGTTTCCCACAACACTGGTCACCCGGCCACTTTGGGTGATGTACAATAGTGCAACAGTTTAAAACAATAATATTCCACATTAAAACATTGTGTTTCTAAAAATACCCTAACCCACCCCAAATGCCTGCCTGAACAACCATGTTTTCAATGCGTGGCAGAAGCTCATTAAAGAGGGGGCATGGCAGAGTTCCCTAGGGAGGGAGTTCCACAGAGTGGGGGTCACCACAGAGAAGGCCCTCTCCCTCGTCCTCACCAGCCTAGCTGTCCTGGCTGATGGGACACAGAGAAGGCCATCTGAGGCTGATCTTGTTGAGTGGCCTGTCTGGTGTTGCTGGAGGCACTCTTTGAGATAGGTTGTGCTGGAAACGTATAGGGGTTTAAAGGTCAAAACCAACACCATGAATTTGGCCCAGAAAACAACTGGTAACTAGGGATGGTGGAGAATTCTGCCATGGACTCCAATGAGGCTGGATTCTAAAGAATCCATCCCCCTGGAGTCTGTGGTAGAATGGACCACTCACCTCCGCCCCCCCATGAAGTTCGCACCGGATAGATCCTACCTGCCGCTGGCCGGGTCTGTGCCTGTCCGCTCACTCCGCTGCTGTCCACTGCCGGTCTGACATAAATCTTTACGTAGCCTAGGACGCAAATGGCGTCAGCTATGCCGGACACGATTTGCGTCCACAGACCAGCAGCTGACGGACGTCCGGCAGCAGACGGACCCAGCTGGCAGCTCCGCAGACTCACCGCAGAGTGGAGTCAGCCACAGAGGATTCCAGGGGGAGGAACAGATTGCCCCCGCGGACCCCCCAGCGGACTTGGGTGAGTGGGGTTCGTACACCCGTACTGGTAACCAGTGCAACTCCTTCAGAATTGGAGTGATGCGATCATGCCAGAGGCTGCCTATAATCAGGCGAGCTGCTGCATTCTGCACCAGCTGCAGCTTCCATACCATCCTCAAGGGTAACCCCACATAAGCGCATTACAGTAGTCTCGATTAGAGGAGACCAGGGTATGTACTACTGGTGCTGTCCGGCTCACAGCTGACACCTGAGCCCCCATGAACAGGTGGGAGTCTAAAATGACCCCCAGGCTGTGGACCTGGTCTTTCAAGGGTAGCCATACCCCATTCAACACCAGGTCAACATCCCCCAACCTCCTCTTGTCTCCCACCAAAGTACCTTGGTCTTGTCAGGGTTCAGCTTCAGCTCCTCCCCATCCAGCCACTCACCGTCTCCAGACATTTGGACAGGGATTCTACGGCCAACCTTGGTGAAGATTTGAATGAGAGGTAGAGCTGCGTGTCATCCACATATTGATGACACTGCACCCCAAACCTCCTGATGATAGCCCCCAGCAGCTTCACACAGATGTTAAATAGCATCGGGGAGAGGATGGAACCCTGTGGCACCCCACGAGTGGCCACAGGTCCAAAACCTCCTCTCCCAGTGCTACCCTCTGGTACCTGCCTACAATGTCTCCAATGCCCAACCCTCCAGGCAGTCCAGGAGGATACTGTGGTCAATGGTATCAAAAGCCACTGAGAGGTCGAGGAGAACAAGGAAGGAGCACTGACCTCTATCCAAAGCCTTCCTCATATCATCCACCAAGGCGACCAAGACCCATGCCCAGGCCTGAAGCCCGATTGAAATGGATCTAGATAATCGGCTTTTTCCAAGTGTGCCTTCAACTGCATCGCCACCACCCGCTCAATCACCTTGCCCCAAAATGGCAGATTCGAGACTGGGCGAAAGTTGTTCAAGACTTGGGGATCCAAGGAGGGTTTCTTTAAGAGCGGTCTTATCACTGCCTCCTTGAGGGCTGATGGCATCACTCTCTCCTCAAGGGAGGCCTTCACCACCGCCCTGATCCCCTCACCCAGTCTCTCTCTGCAGCCCATAATAAGCCAAGATGGGCAAGGCTCAAGTAAGCAGGTGGTCGGCTTTGCAGCTGAAAGCCCCTTGTCCACTTCATCAGAAGGAAGAAGCTGGAACTGATCCCCAAAACCGGTTTGCCAACAAGCCGCCCCTCACTCGCTAACTATATCCACGGCGCACAGAATAACACTCCTGATCTGATCAATTTTATCCTCAAAGTGCCTTGCCAAGGCCTCACAGGAGGCTCCAGCGGTTCCAGAGCAACTGGACCGACCAGGCTCCGGACCACTTGGAACAGCCTCCTGGGACAGCACTCTGCCGATGCGATAGAGGCAGCATAATATTCCTTTTTTGCTGCCTTCACCGCCAAGTGATAGGCTGAAGATACAGCTCTAGCCCATGTCTGATCGTCTTTGGAGTGAGACCTCCACCACCGGTGCTCCAGCCGTCTCACCTCCTGCTTCAGGGCTCATAACTACGGATTGAACCATGGTGCAGCCCGAGCCCTGTTCAGGGGGAGAGGGCGCTTCGGAGCCACCCGATCTAATGCCCCAGTGATTGCGGCATTCCAGTCACCCACCAGGATCTCGACCGAGTGGCCGTTGGTGTGCCCCAGAGAATCCCCAAGCGCGTTCAGGAATCCATTGGGATCCATAAGATGTCTGGGGAGGACCATTTTAATGGGTCCTCCACCCCTGCGGAGAGGTTGTGGAACCGGGAAGTCCAATGTCACCAGATAGTGATCTGACTATGACAAGGGGGTGGTGGATATACCCCCAACTTCCAGATCACTCCTCTCTTCTCCAGAAACAAACACAAGGTCTAACACATGACCGGCTACATGGGTGGGCCCAGTTGGAATAGGATACAGCTCCCAGGAAGCCATGGTCTCCATGAAGTCCTGAGGTGCCCCCATAAGGACGGCCTCTGAATGTACACTGAACTCCCCCAACACCAATAAGTAAGGGGACTGCACACGCACATCAGAGACCAGCTCCAGCACCTCGGCCAGGGAGTCAGTCATGTAGCAGGGTGGGTAGTACACAAGCAGAATCCCCAGACTGCCCTTCAGGCCCAACCTCCCTGGGGATCGGGGGTCTGGTGAAGACCAAGGACTCCCAGTAGATAACAGCCACTCCCCCTCCCCGATAGCCAGCCCTTGGCTGCTGTGCATATGAAAATCCAGCTGGGCACATGGCCGCAAGAGTTGGCGCAGTGGCCTCAGCCAGTCAAGTCTCCATAATACATGCCAGGTCTGCACCCTCATCTCGGATCATGTCATGGATGACAGATGTTTTCTGGGTAACAGACCTGGCATTGCAGAGCAGCAAACGAAGGCCAGAAGGTGGAGTCACGCCTCCCACAGCCATCCTTTGGCTCTGGACAGGCCCGGAATAGGGGGCAGATGTTACACATCTCTCCCTTGTTCCCCTTACCTGGCATGGCCTGCCCCTAGTGCTCCGCCAGCACCTGCCACCCAGCCTCTGTATATTTTGGCCCCCAACACTCCCCCACAGCCTCCATCAGGTGGACACATGCCCCCTCACTTCTGCCTATCAGGAAGGCTACCCACCCCTAAAAACACAACAACCCCACCAAACCCACCCCCCACCAACAGCTAAACAAAAATCAATGAAAATACATCCCCTTTGCTAGGCCTCTCTCTAAAGAGAGAGAAGAGAGAATTAGGGGGGAGAGAAAGAAAAGGAAAAATCAACCCCCTTCCAAGTTCTTCACCCCACCACTCCTTAACTGTAATACATCTTCTTCCACGAGGTACACACACAGTTGCGGAGGGTGAGGGTGGTGCCCTTGCCCCTCCCCAAAGGAGCAACCCAAAAAGGCACACACACTTTGGTGTCACCCACCATCTCAGCCAGCCAGCTTATATATTCCTTCCAAGAAGGGACAGGTGGAGGTAGTCAGCACAGCTGGCTCAGTACCTGGGGGCCTGGTCCTGCAGGGAATGGTGGTCTGCCAGGCAGAAGTCCACAGAGAGAGCAATGGTGGCGGTGGTGGCACCAGCAGCAGCAAGGAACAGCAGCAGGCCCTCCCTCGTCCCTGGGTGGTGGCTTCTCCTACAGATACTGGCTCTCCAACATAGACCTTCCACGTATGTTGCCTGACAGCATCCTAGCAGGACAACTTCAGGGCAATTGAAGTTTTTTGCCTAAATCAGGCCTAAGAAGAAAATGCCTATATTCCTGGCAAAGAATACAGACACAGATTCAGAGCAACAGTGTGGCAAATTAATTTATGGGATAAAAAGTGGCCCTTGGATGGTGAAATTGTCTTGTTCATTTGCAGCATCCTCTTCACCATCCTAAGCCCTTGATCTCAGGTCACTAATCAGCAGCCTTGCTCTGTTCCTGACTTTGAAATGGAGATAGTAATCAGTGCTTTGATGCTTTGCCAGATGGCTGCGAGGCTTTGACATCAGCCTTTGCCCAGCATCATTACAACAATCTCCTTTCAACAGAAAGCCGCACTTGAAACTCCTCCTACTGGCCCATTCCTGGGACTGAATCAATTCTCTTTCCACAAATAAATATTGGAAGCAGGGGAAGAGGCGACTGTCCCATTCTACTCCATGCCCCAAGCCTCAGTGCCTGTTGCTCATTAACCAAGACCAAAACAAACAAGCAAAACCCAACTGAGAAGTTGGGCTTGAATTCACACATTTCCACTTCGGGTTTCCTCACCCGCTATAACACTGAAGAATCCAGCAGGAAAGATGGTTACAGACCCCAGAAGATGGCCTGTCTTAGTGTTCATAATACAACTGCTTTTCATCATTGCTGGTGCAGGTAAGGAAGGTACTAGCAGGAATTTGAAAGAAGTGAAGGGCCAAGATAAATCCATTGGTAACACCAATTTTTAAAAAGGGATCCAGGGCAGATCTAGGCAATTACAAACTAGTGAGCTTAATGTATATTCTGAGTAAATTGGTGGAAAGCTTTATTCAAGATAAAATTATCAAGCCTATGGAACTCTTGCTGAAGGATAATTGTCCTCACTAACATTTTAAAGTTGTTTGAGAGTGGATAGACAAACAAAGCAGTTATGAGATAAACGGACAGGCCTTCTTATGGATTGGCAAACAGTAAAAGAACAGGAAGGAGACAGCAGGGCTGTGTTTCCACCAGCGATTTACTCCAACTTGGCTGTGTGGCGAGATCTCTGTTTTCCAAGATGTCATGGCCATTCAGCACCAACCCCATATTTTATCGCTGAAAAACCGCTTCTTCTGAGACTGCTTATAGTCCGACTTTTCCAGCTTACCATGGCTCCATTACTGACCTGTTTCCACAATCACACTGGGTCTGGTATCATAGTCCTGCCCATGTGGTGTGTAGCCCGGCCTTTGTGGATGTGTCGCTCTGACCTCAGTGACCCAACCCTTTCCCTCCCTGTTTTCCAGAAGTTTCATCGCCATTATGGAGCAGGATGACCAGGGACCAACTTTTAAAACATCATTGAAATTAAGCACTAGAACAAAGCCCATGACCCCAGTCAAGGGGTGTTTTCTCAGAGAAGCCTCTCAACTGACACGGCACATATCAGAGCCCAATTCCTTAAATGCAATTAAGCACGATCTCGAGGCTTCAATCCATTCCCTTAGAACGTAACTCATTCACAGCTTCCATATAGAGATCCTGTGCATTAAAATGGGGTCTGGTTTCAGTCTCTTTCCCACAACAAACCCATTACGGTCTCCTCAGAAGTAACTCCCATTGCAGTGGATGAGGCTGAGATTCCCCCTCAATTGAAATGGCACTCCTTAAAGCCCAATTCCTTAAATGTGACCAAGTGAGGCTCTGATGAATTGCCTTAGGAAGAAAGTACTTTGCAACTTCCTTATAGCTGTCCTGCGGGTTACAATGGGGGCTGGATTCTGTCTTTGTCTTTACCACTCTCTTTCTCACAACAAACCCATTAGTCTCTCCTCAGAAGTAACTCCCATTGTGCTGAATGAGGCCTGCCTTTGAATGCTTACGTCAGAACTTAGAGATTCCCCCTCAATTGAAATGGCACACTTTTAAGCCCAATTCCTTAAATGCGATTAAGAGTGATCTCGAGGCTTTGGTCCATTAGGATGTAGGCCTTAGGATGTAACTCATTCACAGCTTCCATATAGAGATCCTGTGCATTAAAATGCTTGGGCCAATTTTTGTCGGTCCGCTTCAGCTCAGCATCAAACCTGAGTCAAGGTTTGGAAAAATGAGTCTTTATGCTTCCTGTTGACTACCATGGGAAATTAGAAAAAAAAAACTGTAACTTTTTTCTCTTGGTCAAAACTGGATGATAATTTCAGGTATAGTAGCTCCCTAGAAGGGGATTACACCTGCCCAATGTCAGAAAAATAGGTGCAGGGGTTATATTTTGATTTTCTTTTAAAGGGAACTGCCAATAACATTTTAATTCCATGGAAGAATTGGATGAAAAATTCAGGATTCATTGCCCATTCAGAGGAGATCATGCCTGTCAAATTTCAGAATGCTAGCCACAAGGGTTTTTGTGTTAGGGTGGCCTTGACATTGTGAGGTCTCCAAAAGAGGACATACTTATCTCCCTATGTTCCTTGTGGACCATTGTTCTGAAAACAGACAGCCTACAGTTGTCCCTAAGTAAGAAACCAGCAAAGTTTCAGAAGGATAAGTGCAGCAATTCATGTGGAAGGAGAGTTCTCCAATTTGGGGGAGGGAGTGATTTGCTTTCCCTTCCATTCACCCCTTCCCTGATAGTTTTTGCAAGAGTCGTCTTTGTGGAGACTCTTGCAAATTGAACTATACTCGTATGGTCAGTCCCTTTAGCATTTGGCACACGAAACGCCTGCTCAATATCAAGTAAATAATCAGATGGTACAGGGAGTATCTCATGCAAAAGCTTGTCCACAAAGGTTGGCAAATTTACATCAGTAGGCAGATTTTTAATCCCAATGATACGTACATTGGATCTGCGCGTGAAAGCCTCCAGTTGAGAAATTCTGGCAGAGATATTTTTGAAAAGAGCTTGTGTCATAATTTCATTCGTTGTGAGCCTATCTAGTAGCTCGTTAACTTTCGTCTCCATTTTTTGCCAGGAAGCGTTAATTAAATCCACAGCTCCTTGCAGGGCAGTGATGGAATTTTGGATTAAATCCAGCCTCTTGGCTTGCTCCGCCAATTGCAAAGATAAAGTTTTTATCAAAGTAAATAATTCCCGTATGTTCTTGGAGCTTTTGACAAAGGTGGTATGGGAGGAGTGGGCGGTGATGCAACCCCCTTTCTTCTCCTCCGTGTTGCCATGTTTCTCTTCAAACAAATCTTGCAGGTCCTCAAATATTCTCAAATACTGTTGATATTCTTAAACCATCCCTCAGGTGTTGTTGATATTTCTTAATCCATATATTACAATGGAACACATCAGCCCTGTTTTCTCCTATTAAATAGGAGTTTCAGCACAGCTTTTTCCGGTGGTTAAGCTCTGGGAAGATAATCCTGGAATCCAGCCCCCCCACCGCCTCGTGGGGAGTACTTTTCTCCAAGATGTTATCTGGAATGCTGCCTTGCCCCCCCCTTTTAATTCCAGGGGGGAGATGAAAAGGTTTTTCAACCTTTTAAAAAACTGTCTGAGATAGCGTCCTGCAGAGACTCCGCGGGATGCTGTGAGGGCGACATTGGTTCCAACCGGAAGTCCGCCTTGTGGATCATTGTTCTGAAAATTACAGACAGCGTAGAGGTGTCCCTAAGTAAGAAACCAGCAAAGTTTCAGAAGGATAGGTGCAACTAGGGGTGTATGAAACCCCGCTTATCTGGCTCCGCTGGGTTCCACAGATGGGGGGAGGCAATCCGTTCCTTCCCCCAGAATCCTGCCTGGCCAGGTTGCAGAGCTGCCAGCCGGGCCAGGCCGCAGCGGGGCCTCCAGCCGCTGCCAGGCTGCTGCGGATGCAAATGGCGTCCTGTGTAGGGGACACCATTTGCGTCCCTGCTTCAGCTGTGATAGGCTACGTAAATATATACATAGCCTATCACGGGCCAGTGTAGGGACACAAATGGCGGCCGCTATGACGGCCGGCATTTGCAGCCGCAACAGCCTGGCAGCGGCTGGAGCTGCCGTAGCCAGGTAGGCTCCGTTTCGCGGGTGGTGGGGCGGGGGGGTTGTTCCACCATGGATTCCGGGGGGCCAAATTCACTGGAATTCGGCCCCCCTGGGATTCGTGGCGGAATTCTCTAACATCCCTAGGTGCAACAGTTCATGTGGAGGGGGAGTTCTCCAATTTGGGGGAGGGAGTGATTTGCTTTCCCTTCCATTCTCCTCTTCCTCAATAGTTTTTGGGTAAATTTGTATGAAAATGCACAGGTCATTAGAGGTGTCCCCGAGGCAAGAAACCTGCAATGTTTCTGAAGGATATACATGCATGCAAATTTAGAATTACTAGAATTTATTTACATTTCACCAGTGTCAGCAGCAGGGGAACATGGGTGGGAAGGTGCTATTGCACTCATGTCCTGCTTGTGGCTTTTCTATGAGCATCTGGTTGGCCACTGTGTGAACAGAATGCTGGACTAGATGGCCCTTGGTCTGATGCAGCATGGCTCTTATGTTCTTAAATAGAGACTGCCTCTGAGCATGTGCAGAATATTTTTCTTTCACCACTGGGCACTTAGATTCTCCCCCTACCAACTCTATTCCCCTCCATGCAACCATCCCTCCTCAACCTACCACCCTCCAGCCAGCAACTCTTCTTAAAAACAGATGTCTTGTTTTGTGCAACTGCTCTCTACCTCCTCCTTGCTATGCACAAGCTCTCATTGTATCTTCCTCCTCATAACTTCATTTGTGCCAAGACTTCACCAGGATTCAGCCAATGAGTCTGTTTTCAAAACTAGGGCTAACTCTGAGCATGCACTAAGTGCCTTTCCCTCACCAGTGAAGCTAGAGTACATGCAACCCCCACCCCCCAACCCACAAATGACAAAACATGCATAGGACTGAGCCGAAAGGGTAGTCAATTAATTAGGTGGAATTGAGTAGGCACTGTGTTAAGCTTGCAGTACCATACTCACAACTCAGGACTTATTTCTGAGTAAACAAACATGCAGAACATCAAGGTGCAAACCTCCCTGCAAAAGTAACTTGTGCTGGAATCCTATGCCCACTTTCCTGAGGGTAAGCCTGATTAAACATGATAGGAATTCTCAGTAGGCATACTGAGAAAATAACATTTTTTAATTAAAACTTTCTGTTCATAGGAACATAGGAAGCTGCCTTATAATGAGTCAGAACCTGGGCCCATCTAGCACAGAATTGTTGACGCTGACTGGCAGCAGCGGCTCTCCAAAGTTTCAGGCAGCATTCTTTCATAGCCCAAATGCTCTTTTGGGCTGCATTAATAGAAGCATAGCTTCCAAATCCCGGGAAGTACTAGTTCCCCTCTACTCAGCACTGGTTAGGCCTCATCTAGAGTACTGTGTCCAGTTCTGGTTACCAACACTGTTTGCTGCTACAGAATTATTGAAATGACCCCAAAAGAAGGGTTCATGGGGCAATATAGATTTTGCTGACTGCTCCATTACAACAGCCTACAGAGGCAGATGGATCTCTGCTAGAATGTCTACCTTTGATTTCTCTGCAATTAATTTAATAGGTGTTAAAAGAACAATATTGGGCTGGGGATTATCTAGTTCAAAATAAAAAGGCATATTGAAAGGCTCAGCTACTCAAAACGTGCCCAAATCAGGTGGTATAAAAGGGATAATCAGATCAATCATATCTGGTGAGGGGTCCAAAATAACCCCCCTCCTTATCTATTCTCCCCTTATTCTGATCAGACAATCCTAATCAATGAACAAAGATCACCCCTGCCTCAGAGCACATCTCTTCCATACTCTCAATATGCACAGTTATCCAAGGCTGCGTCTACTTCTTATTACCAGATTCCTTACTTTTGGGAGTCCCTTCATTAAAATTAACTTTATGGCTCACATGTTTGCTAGGTGCTTTAAGCCTTTCCCCACTCAGCAGTGGGGTTATCACTCCATTCTTAAAGACACGTGTGACCCAAACATTGTGTCTAACAATTAACATATATTATTTGAACTTCTTAATTATCAACAATAATACACATAAAAGAATCTTACATAAATAACAATTCACATATCACAAAACAATAAAACAGAGCATAGCTTTCCCAAAGTTCTGTTTCCCAGACTGGGTCCACAACAAAAATATAATTACATATAATTCTCCTTGAAGTTTGATTTTTCTGCTAGTCAAAGAAGGAAAACAGCCTATTATCATTTCACCTCAGCTCCACAGCAGTCTTCTCAAAGTGGATCAGAGTCCAGTAACACAGGAACAAACTTTGCAGACACACCTTTATATAGAGACAGTGTAAAAGCCAGAAAGGAATGGGCTGGAGCAGCCCCTTTATATTAAAAAAAAGCATGCCAAAAATAGTGGCATGTGCTAGAAACACTTGTGCCGCCAATGGATAAGGCTATCAGCCAAAAAAGGGTTCCGCAATGTTAAATGAAAATCAGGGGATGGTTTATTCTAACCTTAATAAAATTGAAAGGGTATCACCAATCTTCCTGAAAATTGCACGTGCCAGACAGAAATGTCTATTTTACATAACCTGGAAATTTCAGGAAGATTGGTTAAAGATTGAGGGAGAAAGGGCAGTTAACAGAAAAAAATAAATAAATACTCGGTCATGCAGTGTTGGCAAATGCTTTGTGCCCATCATTTGTCAAAAAGCTGGAGGCTATATATGAAAAACATATATATTTTCCTATTCCCTTTCTATTGTAGTTGGTGGAATTTAATTTATTTTTTTTAAATTCAATTTACTTATTTTTAAAATAAATTTTATTGGTATAATGAATCCTTATGAGATTTCATAATGTGGCACTCGGAATGTTGAGGGTCGGGAGGGGAATAACTGCTGTGTGGAGAAAAAGCAACAGCAGCCGCTAAGTTTCTGGGACGTCTGTGTGTGTGTACGCAGACAAGCAATCCCCTCAGTATGACCGGACCCCACTGCTTCTGTTTACTGGTCTGTACTCCCAGCCATTCCCCTTCTTCTGCTCTCCCCTTAGTCGTTTGTGTTACTAAGGGTGCAATCCTGTGGCTGCTAGTCAGCGGCTAGACAGTTGTATGATAGGTCGATTCCCTGAGAACTGACCTCCACCCACTCCTGCACTACCTCATAGGCAGCGTGGATCGCTCCACGCTCGTAAGAGGAGCACGGAGCACTGAAAATGGGGCGTTCCTGGGGGCAGGGCGGGCGGACGTGCCTTTCCAACACTTCTTATGCATCATCCGGTGTGTGTGTCCCCCGACTTTCACCTAGACAGCTGAAATCGGGTTCTACCTGCGAATGCAGGGCGGCTGAAGCGCAGAAGGGAAGATTCCCTCTGCCCTGCTCCTGCCCTGCATTGGATAGGCGGTTGCTTCAGAGTTTGGAGGCAGCCGCCTATCCCGATAGGATTGTGCCCTAAGTTCCCTTTGGATTCAAGTGCTAGAAACAGAATGCTTAGAAGGAAGCTATGGAATGGAATGGGAGTGAAACTTTGCTTCATCAGCAGGCCTGTCTTTCCTTGAGGGCAGAAAGTTTTGCTGCCTGGAGTCTGAGAAGCAGGCAATTGTGCTGACAAAGCCATGGAACAATGGACCAGTATGAGAAAAGGTTACGTTTGTTACTCCCTGCAGCTAGCAGCTCCATGTGTCTAGCATGTTCTTGATAAGGCCTAGAGTAGGGATGGGGGAGAATTTCTCCCCGAAACTTCGGGGGGCTGAGTGCCAACGTATTCAGCCCCCCGAAGTAGTTTCGGGGAGAAATTCTCTGCCCCCCCCCCCGGGACGGGACTTACCTTTCCCCAATGTCCCTTCCGGCGGCGGGTCCCGGCAGCGGTTCGTCAGGTCTTCGACAGGGGCAGAGGCGGCAGCTGGTCTTTCGACCGGCTGCTGCCGCCACCATTCCAATAAAAGTAAAAAAAAAAAAACACCCCGGTGATAGGCTACGTGACGATTAACGTAGCCTATCACGGCTAGATTTGCAAAGTCAGCCGTGATAGGCTACGTAAATCATCACGTAGCCTATCACGGGTGACTTTAAAAAAAAAAGCGCGTACGGCTAATGGCGGCCCCCATAGGGAGCCGCCATTCACGTTTCTTATTTGGTCGCTGTAGTCTACGTAAAGATTACGTAGACTACGGCGAAAATAAGGGCAACGCTATTTGCGTTGCCCTTATTTTCGCCGTAGTCTACTTAAAGATTTACGTAGACTACAGCGACCAAATAAGGAACGCGACTGGCAGCTCCCTATGGGGGCCACCATTTGCATACGCGCTTTTTTTTTTTTTAAGTCACCCGTGATAGGCTACGTGACGATTAACGTAGCCTATCACGGCTGACTTTGCAGATCTAGCCGTGATAGGCTACGTTAATCGTCACGTAGCCTATCACAGGGGCGTGTTTTTTTTTTAACTTTTTATTTCGCAGCCGGGCGAGGCAAGGCACCTCCTCCCCGGCCTGAATTTCGGCCGGGCAAGGCGGGAAGCCTCCCCCCCCGGCCTGAACTTCGGGGGGAGCAGCGAAGCGCCTCCCCCCCACTGCGAAGCAAGCTGCGAGACCAGGTAAGTGGCTTTCATGCACTCCTAGCCTAGAGTAACATCAGCTGCCTAAAACAATGAGAAACTGCCCCTGCAGGTTTCTGCCCCCTCCCCCCGATATGTCATTCAGAACCAATTCAGAACCAAATTTTGGAGTTAGCAGTTACAGAAAGCTGAAGCTCAAATATTTTGGCCACCTAATGCGAAGAGAAAACTCACTGGAAAAGACCCTGATGCTGGGAAAGATTGAAGGCAAAAGGAGAAGGGGACAGCAGAGGATGAGATGGCTAGATAGCATCACCGATATGGACTTGAGCACACTCCGGGAGAGAGCGCAGGACAGGAAGGCCTGGCGTGCTATGGTCCATGGGGTCACGAAGAGTCGGACACGACTGAACGACTGAACAACAACAAAATTACAGAAAAGAGCCAATCAAAAAGCAGAAAATTGAGGGCTGTCAGGGGATTAAAGGAAGCAACAGTACCCACGTTTGTTCCAACCCGTTTCGCTTTATTTTTACCTTTTACTTAACTTTGAACTTTATTAGCAGATTTTGATTTGAGAGCTTTTTGAACATGTTTTCTCTTAGCTTTGAGACTATTTTGGGCTATCTTTCCCCAAGCCAGTTTCTCTGAGCCAGGCACTTGGCACCTGAGTAGCTCAGCATAGTTTTTGCCAGCTATGTTATTTTGCTCACTGGTGAAGCATGGGCTTCACAACACTTTTCAATTTAAAATATTGTCTTCACTCTCTACCTGGATTAATTTTCCCTACCTGGGCCTTGCTGGGTTCTAGAAGAGGTCTCTTTCAACCTTCCTCTGCTTGGGATAGGTAGCTATACATTCCTTTTAATTCCCTCCCCGCTTCCTTTTCTCTACAAGCTTGGACCATACCGCTATATAGCTGAAAGCTTCAAACACTGAATTTAACTAGTTTGGATTGGTGGAAGTTTAACTATAGCTAACTACAATTGAAACTGCTGCTGGGCCTACTTGGGCCTACTAACATTGTTTTGGGCTACTAACATTGGGCCTACTCACATTGTTCTTTTCAATAGGCTTTAGCAAGAGCTAAACTGTAGTCTATTTTGCGTAGTGTACACATGCATTTTCTTTGTAATCATTGCATGTTTCACATTTTACTTCTGTGTGTGATGTTCTTCTGTATTTACCTTTCTTTACAACCCATTCATATCTTAAGACTTCTTGTGTGGCATGATTTCATTTGTTTAACAACGTAAAGGAGTATTCACTGTTTTCCTGCTTAAGTGTTAAAATATATTTTCAAACATATTTAACTTTTAGATAGCTTTTTAGATAGCAGGGATGTGTACTGGAACCAGTGCTTTTCAACTTGTTCATAAAGACAGTGTAGTATTGTGGTTAGAGTGTTGGACTGGAACCTTGGGAGAACTGGGTTCTAGACCCCACTCAGCCATGAAGCTCACTGGTTGGCTTTGGGCCACTCACTGACCCTGAGCCTAACCTACCTCACATGGTTGTTGTGAGGATGAAATGGAGGAGGAGGATGCCCATGTAAGCTGCCTTGGGTTACTTGCAAGAGGAAAAAGGGCAGGATATAAATGTAATACTAACAAATGTAATAGTAGTAGTAGTAATAATTACTACTCAACAACACTACAAGTGAGAAGGATCTTGGAATTGTTGTCGATCACAAGCTGAATATGAGCCAACAATGTGATGTGGCTGCAAAAAAGGCAAATGCTCTTTTGGGCTGCATTAATAGACACATAGCTTCCAAATTCTGGGAAGTACTAGTTCCCCTCTACTCAGCACTGGTTAGGCCTCATCTGGAGTACTGTGTCCAGTTCTGGGCACCGCACTTTAAGAAGGATGCAGATAAGCTGGACAGGGTTCAGAGGAGGGCAACAAAGATGATCAGGGGACTGGAAACAAAGCCCTATGAAGAGAGACTGAAAGAACTGGGCATGTTTAGCCTTGAGAAGAGAAGACTGAGGGGAGATATGATAGCGCTGTTCAAGTACTTGAAAGGTTGTCACAGAGAGGAAGGCCAGCATCTCTTCTTGATCATCTCAGAATGCAGGACACGGAATAATGGACTCAAGTTACAGGAAGCTGGATTCCGGCTGAACATCAGGAAAAACTTCCTGACTGTTAGAGCAATATGACAATGGAACCAATTACCTAGGGAGGTAGTGGGCTCTCCCACACTGGAGGCATTCAAAATGAGGCTGGACAGCCATCTATCGGGGATGCTCTGACTTGGATTCCTGCATTGAGCAGGGCGTTGGACTCGATGGTCTTGTAGGCCCCTTCCAACCCTGCTATTCTATGATTCTATGATTCTAATAAAAGCAGTAGTAACAATAAATGATCTGGAACTAGGACTAAGAAGCAACGTGGCCAAGTTTGCTGATTGCACCACATTCTTTAGGGCAGTTAAAACAAAGAGGGATTGCGAAGAGCTCCAAAAGGATCACCCCATAGTGGAAAAATGGGCATCAAAATGGCAGATGCAGGAAAAACATCCAGTTGGAGCCATGGTGTCCGGCAGTGACTTGCGGAGTTCTGCAGGTTGCTTATCTCAAACAGCTGGGGAAAGGTTGAGAAACCTTTTTATCTTCCCCTGGAATTAAAAGGGGAAGCTTACAGTACCATCCGGATGAAATCTTGGAAGAACAGCAGCTTCTGTGAAGAAACAGAGGGGCTGATCTAATCTAAGATTAGACGCCGGAGTGTCATCTACTGAACGCTGTTTGAAACTCCTAAACAATTAGGAGGCATAAGGACAAACGGCTCCAAATAGCATTTCTGAGTTTAAACTACCAGCAATATTCGAGGACCTGTAATTAAATCTGCGTGTTTGCTTTTTTTGTTTCTGCAATTATACTTGCTTATTATACCATGGGCGCCACCATTTGCGTTCCTTATTTTGGCACGTCTAGTCTACGTAAACATTTATGTAGACTACGGCGAAAATAAGGGGAACACAAATAGCGTAGTGTCTACACTATTTGCGTTCCCCTTATTTTTGCCGTAGTCTACGTAAATGTTTACGTAGACTAGACGTGCCAAAATAAGGAACGCAAATGGCGGCGCCCATGGGCGCTGCCATTTGCATACGTGCGTTTTTTTGTGTTTTTTTCACTCAGCCGTGATAGGCTACGTAAAGATTTACGTAGCCTATCATGGTATTTTTTACAAATCTAGCCGTGATAGGCTACGCAAATCTTTACATAGCCTATCACTTTTTTTTTTTAACTTGGAAATGGCAGCGGTGGCAGCTGGTCGGAAGACTGGCCGCCGCAGCCGCCGCCACCAAGCCGCCACCGGAGCCGCCGCCGCCAGGGAGATTCGCCCAAGGTAAGTCCCGTCCCGGGGGGGGGCAGACCGTTTCGCCACCGATTTCGGGGGGCCGAATGCGCTGGCATTCGGCGTCCCCGAGATTCGTGGCGAAATTCTCTGACATCCCTACTATAATTATTGATGTTATGGTTTGGGGTGTTTTTGTGTATGTGTGTGAAAAGGCGGGGAGGGGTGCAAAGGGGTCCTGGGATATAATCATCATTACCATCATTGCATACAAAGGGATGCCTATAGTTTCTCCTGAGCTGTCCAGTCCAGTGTAGTCCTTTCTTCTTACAAGTAAAATAGGCATAATCTGGAATTTTGTACTGTGCTGCTTCTGAGTAGGCCTGCTCTGGTGGATGCTTTGCAATGCATTTTTGGATGCTTTTAGAACAAGAGCATGGATGTTGGGAGGCTTTCAGAACTTGTTCCTATCTTCCAAAGGGTGCTTTTCTCTGTGGCTCTGAGAGTATCACATCTTATTTTAATTATTATCCTTATCATTGTCATTATGGCTGTGTGGATTCTCTGCTTCTATTCATCATCTTAAAGTCACCTGATTCTCTGTGAAATGAGAGTTACTGCTGAAACAGGAGAATGTGGGTGCAAAAGGAGTACTTTTATGTGGTTATGTGATCTCCCCCCCACCCCCGCCACCGCCTGCATGCTTTGTGCTTCATTTTTCTCCTTCTGTGGTATGTAGGGATGTCAGAGAATTCCGCCACGGATCTCAGTGAAGCCGAATGCCAGTGCATTCGGCCCCCCGAAATCCGTGGTGGAACGAAGCCCCCCCCACCTCGCGAAAGGTGCGTGAAACAGGACACCTACCTGCTGCCGTTCACGCCGCTTTGTGAATGGTAGCCGCGGCCATGGCTACCATTCGCTTCTTCATTATAGCCGTGATAGGCTATGTAAGTATTTACGTAGCCTATCATGGCTAATGCAGGGATGCCATTTGCGTCCCTGCGGAAGCCATGATAGGCTGCGTAAGTCATGATAGGCTGCGTAAGTATTTATGTAGCCTATCACGACAAAAAAAAGGGAACGCAAATGGCGGCGGCTACGGCGGCCGCCATTTGCGTTCCCTTTTTTTTGGCCGTGATAGGCTTTGTAAATATTTACGTAGCCTATTACAGCAAAAGAGAGGGGCGCAAATGGTGTAGTAGCCGCCTGGAAATTCTCTCCGGCTGGCTCCATGGAATCGCCACAGGGTGGAGCCAGCCGGAGAGAATTTCGGGGGGAAGGACGGAGCGCCTCCCCCGCACCGCGAATGTCACCCTTCGGAAAGGTAAGTGACTTTCGTACATCCCTAGATGGGTTGGGGATTCAAAGACTACTCCTCATCCTCTGATCCCTTTGGCTCCACCTCTCAGGAGCTCTTGGCTCTGCCTCTCATGACTGCTTGGCTCTGCCTGTGCTGACTTGCCCTCCATCCCACTATTCAGACTGGACACTGGCCTCCACTGCATGATAGTGGTGTTTAAAATGATGCATGGCTAGAGGAAGTGGATAGGGAGACTTTTTCTCCCTTTCTCATAATACTAGAACCCAGGGTCACCCCTTGAAGCTGATTAGTGGGAGAAATACTTCTTCACACAGCACATAGCTGGAATTGGTTGCCACAAGATGTAGTGATGGCCACTAATTTAGATGGCTTTAAAGGAGGATTGGACAAATTCATGGAGGAAAAGGGTATTAAGGGCTGCTAGTCATGATGGCTATAGCTATGTCGAAAATCAGAGGCAGTATACCTATTTACACCAGCTGCTGGGGAACATGGGCAGGAGGGTGCTTTTGCACTCATGTCCTGCTTGTGAGTTTCCCATGGGCAGCTGGTTAGCCATTGTGTGAACAGAATGCTAGACTCTTGGTCATAACCAGCATGGCTCCTCTTACGTTCATAATAGAGATAGAACCTCAATATTCAGAGGCACTTTACTTCTGATTGCAAAGAGAGACAGACAGACAGACAGAGCAGTGTGTGTGTATTTATATATGTGTATACACACACACACCCCTTGCGGAGACATCTGCTTTTCAAAAACCAAGGACATTCAATCATCAAAAAGCTGCTGCTTTAAAAGCCCAGAAAATAAGGCTTTCTCACATTGGTCCAAACTCCACAAAGCCAGGAAATTGGAAGCTAAGGCTGATGCTTTATTTGACGTGCTCCACAATGTCCTTGACTTGTATTGCCTTATGAAGTATCCGAGCCTTACTGTATTGCTAGACGAATCCTACTGTGAGGGGACCCATGCTTATTTGTTGCTTTCACCAGTAGCTTGCAGGATGGGTTGAACAGTGAGAGGGAGCCCTCTCCTTGCGCCTCCCACCATCCATATATTATTTTTGTGTGTCTCTATAAGACTATATTACATATAGACTTACATATAGGTAAGACTATATTACATTGTAATTCAAGTTTTTTATTCTGGTTTTTCTATTGCACTAACATGAATGAGACAAAAAAAACCACCATTCAACACCACACCGAAATTTCCACCAGCAGGCATGCTGCAAGATTTTTGGGGTTGCTTTCTAATATGAGATGTTTGGTTGTAATAGAATAGCTTTGGAGTCTGAAAGGAAATTTTTCATTCTCTACCATATTGAGATTTCCACCAGCATACATACCGCAGGACGTACCTATGGTTGCTTTGGATCTTGGGATGCTTGGTGAAGATAAAACAGTTTTGGTGATATGGTGTTGTAGATTAAAAGAAGTCATTAGTGGAAGGGTTAAATACCCTCTTCCATCACACTACTTATTTGTTTCAAACAGCATCTTCCCAACAATACTTCACCTCAGAAAAGATGTGTGGGTTCAGGTTTGTGAGCTCAATTGTCTAACTTTATATTCTATGTAAGTCTATGTGAGTACCTTTTAATGGGGAGAAGGGACTGCTCTATAAACATGCTTCAATTTAAGAAATGTAGCAATCAGTTTCTGCTCAAAATCATTATGTTCCCCATACCTGCACTACCAAGTTCCACTTTTTCTGGGTGCCTTTTAATAATCTTTGAAACATCCCCCATCCCCTTGCCCCAGCCTGCTTCGACATTTCTCACCATTACTGGCAGCAGCATCATTCATAAAGTTGCAAGGAAATACAGCTACATGTACCACAGACCATTATTAGCAGTAGCCCAGCTACACTGAAGGAGACATCCATCTCTCACTATAAACTTACCTAGTAAAGGCATGAGTCAACTCACAGAATAAAGGTGTGACTCAGTAGGACTCCTCTAGCAATACAGTAAGGCTCAGATACTTCATAGGGCAATACAGGACTAGGACAACATGGAGCATCTTTGCCGGTCCTAGGCACTCCATCTTCCCAATCTAGATTTGGGACTAAAAGTCCCAGGAAAAGTGTGGGTGCATGGAGGGTAAGTTGTAAGCAAGAACAATTTGTGACATTGCACAACATCATGACCAGGGGTGTAATTAGGACAAGGCCCACCTGGGCACGGGCCCCGGATCTTAGAGCTGTGCCCTGGATCGTTCAAGCTGTCCTAATTGCCATTTTTTACCATTTTCCCATTGACTTGCATTGGAAAACAAAAACGGCCATAACGTTTTAGTTTCTATGATAAATACATGAAATTTGGAAGCTTGGTAGCCCCCATGGAATGGATTAAATCTGCCAAATTTCAGGCAGTTAGGTCCACTGGCTTTTGTGCTGGTCACAGGTAAATTTGCTATTTTCAAGAAACTCTGTCAAAGCAAAGTGCTATATTTTTTGTGTGCTTCCACATATGTGCATGGAATTTGGGGACCTGGAAGCCCCCATAGAGGTGACTGAGCCTGCCAAAGTTCAGACAGTTAGGCCTAATGGCTTTTGTGCTAGCCACAGGTAAAATTTGCTTTTTCCAAGAAAATCTGTCAAAGTAAAGAGCTATAATTTTTTTGTGCTTCCACATAAATTCATGGAATTTGGGGACCTAGCAGGCCCTATGGAGCTGACTGAACCTACCAAATTTCAGACAGTTAGGTCCAGTGGCTTTTGCGCTAGCCATGTGTAAAGTTTCCTTTTCTCAAAGTCTAAAAAAGTAAAAACTCAAGTCACCCAGGGGATTAGAGATCCTAATCAGAAGGTGTTTAAGGTGACCATCAGGAGGTCACTATCCCTAATCTCTGGTGTAGGGTTTTTCTGAGGTACAAAAAACCTCTCTCCCTCTACTTTTCTTTTCTGCTCTTACATGCCCACTGTTGTGAGCTTGCCTGCAATGAAATTTGGAAGAGGGAGAAGGAAGGGAAGAAAGAGCTCCATGTGAAATACTGGTATTTCACACAGCACCTGATTTTACTGCCCCAAAGTGGAACCTTTGGCTTCTGCAGAAGTTAGCTTCAGTACAGCAAAGGATCCAATCAGCCTCCACAAACTTCTTTCTCCCGCTCCACTTTAATTTCTCCTATAGCTATAGGACTCAAATAATCCCAAAGGGAGGGTTAGGACTATGTGGCGTCATGATCGAGGAAATGCTGGGGCTTTTAAATAGGTTCTACAGTTCTTAAAAAGCTAGAAAAAGCCCTTAGCCACCTCACCTCTTAAAGTTCATTTAAGTACGTGCAAACCTTGCAAACCCTGCACAGCCTCCTAAATTCCTCTGAAGGAATTCCTCTGAACCTCTCTGAAAGGAGCCACTTGGCTTAGGGAATTCTCTCTACCCCCCCTCCCCGTGCATGTTTCCAATAACCATTCTTCTTTTCTTCTTCCCTTCCCTTCCCTCCCCTATCCTGTTCTTTCTTCCTTTCTCTTCTTTATTCCACCCAGAGCATATCTTAGGGATTCTTAAAGAGAATACTCTTCGGTGGGCAAGAGAAGTTCTGAACTGTATTTGACTTTATATGAACAGACAAGAGGGTTGGTTTTTCTCCTTCTCCTCTCTCAAGTCTTTGAGAAAAGGGAGTTCACATGGTCGCAGAGAAACAAATCTGGGGCGGTTTTGTCTGTCAGTTGCCATTATCCGGCAATAGGAAGGGCTGCAGTGGCAGAGCACCTGCTTGGCGTGCAGAACGTCCCAGGTTCAATCCCCAGCATCTCCAGGGAGGGCTAGGAGAGAATCCGGCCTGAAACCCTGGAGAGCCGCTGCTGCCAGTCAACAGTACTGGGCTAGATGGACCCAGGGTCTGACTCAGTATAAGGCAGCTTCCTATGAACAGAAAGCTTTCATAAAAAATAGGAGTTTTTGGTTTGTTTTTTAGGTGGAGGGGAGATAAATGCTGCTCATTTATACAAGCCTATGTATGCCTACTCAGAAGCCCCATCATGTTTAATGAGGCCTACCCTCAGGAAAGTGTGCATAGGATTCCAACACAAGTTATTTTTGCAGCGAGGTTTTCACCTTGATGTTCTGCATGTTTACTCAGAAATAAGTCCTGAGTTGTGAGCATGGTGCTGCAGGCTTAATACAGTGCCTACCCAATTCCGTCTAATGAATTGACTACCCTTTCAGCTCAGTCCTATGCATGTTTTGTCATTTGTGGGTTTGCGGGGGGAGGTTGGCATGAACTCTAGCTTCATTGGTGAGGGAAAGGCACTTAGTGCATGCTCAGAGTTTCTCCATAACTTAGCCCTAGTTTTGAAAACAGACTCATTGGCTGAATCCTGGTGAAGTCTTGGCACAAATGAAGTTATGAGGAGGAAGATGCAATGAGAGCTTGTGCATAACAAGGAGGAGGTAGAGAGCAGTTGCACAAAACAAGACATCTGTTTTTAAGAAGAGTTGCTGGAGGATGGTAGGATGAGGAGGGATGGTTGCATGGAGGGGAATAGAGTTGGTAGGGGGAGAATGTAAGTGCTCAGTGGTGAAAGAAAACAATTCTGCACATGCTCAGAGGCACTCTCTATTTAAGAACATAAGAAGAGCTGTGCTGCACCAGACCAAGGTCCATCTAGTCCAGCATTCGGTTCACACAGTGGCCAACCAGATGCCCATTGGAAACCTACAAGCAGGAGATGAGTGCAATAGCACCTTCCCACCCATGTTCCCCTGCTGCTAACATTAGTGAAATGTAAATACATTCTAGTAATTCTAAATTCATATGCATGTTTATATCCTTCCTAAACTTCGCAGGTTTCTTGCCTCGGGGACGCCTCTAATACCTGTGCATTTCATACTAATTTAACCAAAAACTATCAGGGAAGGAGTGAATGGAAGAGAAAGCAAATCACTCCCTCCCCCAAACTGGAGAACTCCCCTTCCACATGAACTGCTGCACCTATCCTTCTGAAACTTTGCTGGTTTCTTACTTAGGGACAACTGTAGGCTGTCTGTAATCTTCAGAACAATGGTCCACAAGGGACTTCCGGTAGGAGCCATGTCGCCCTGGCAAGCATCCTGCGGAGGCTCCACAGGTCGCCTCCTCAAACAGCTTTTAAAAGGTTGAAAAACCTTTTCATCTCCTGGAATTAAAAGGGGAAGCTAGAGTACCATCTGAATAAGATCTTGGAAAAACAACTCCTTTTGTGGAGCTGCAGAAGAGCTGGACTCTAAGATCAGTTGTCCGGATCGTCATCTACTCAAAGCTGTTTTGAAATTCCTATGTAAGTAGGAGACTTCAGGGCTGACGAGTTCCAAAAGTATTTATGGATTAAAAATACCAACAATAGCTGAGGACCTGCACAATCTGTTGAAGTGACTGTTTGTTTGTAATTATACTTACTTGCTTTCTTTATGGAAGAGGAGGATGGCAGCATCAAGGGGAAGGAAAAAAGCCGTGGGACCACCACCAACTCCCCCAACCCCTCCCTTGGCAAAGGTTTCTAGAGATGCCAGAAATATACAGGAGTTGCTGGCTCTGATAAAAATTTTGTCTTCTCAATTAACAGAATAGGCTAAGAGGCTGGATACAATCCAAGATTCTATTACTAACCTTCAAGGGGCTGTGGATTTAATTAATAGTTCTTTGCAAAAGATGGAATTGAAGGTTAATGCTCTCCAAGACCAGGTGTCTGCACAAGAGAGCACTATGCATGCCTTCCATAATATCCTGTCTGCGAGAATTTCTCAACTGGAGGCATATACTCGTAGAGCAAATCTGTGTATCATTGGTGTCAAAGATCTGCCTGCTGATATAAGTCTGTTTAAATTCTTAGATAAATTTCTGCATGAGCTACTCGCTCTGCCATCTGGTTATTTACTTGATATTGAGCATGCATACTGTATTCCAGGTCCAGTTCATGGCACCAAAGGGACTGCCTATACTGTTACAGTTCAATTTGCAAGAGTTTCCACAAAAAATCATATTTTGCGCTTGGCAAGGGAAGTGGGAGACTTTTGGGGGGGCTGACACTAGACAAAGTTATGTTATTTCCAGATTACACTAAAGAAATCATTGACAAAAGAAGGCAATTCACCAAGGCAAGAAATCAGGCAAGACCAATGAAGCTGCAATATCATATCAAAAATCCTGCTATATTTTGCATTCTTTTTGAAGGCCAGATGAAAAAGTTTTTAAATCATGAAATGGCAGAGGCTTCGCTAGCTGGCGTTCAAAGTATGGCACGGGAGACATCTTCCCCAGCCTCATGAGCTGGGAACTTTTCAATTATTATTCTTTTTTGGATTTATTTGGGTTATAAGGTCCAGGGCAGTATGCCAGTCCAGAGGATTGTTTACATATATCCTCTTTTTTTCTCTCTCTCTTTCTTACTTCCTCTTTTTTTACATTAGACATAATATACTGTATAATAACATTCCTATTTGTGTGTGTATAGATGTGTATACATTCATATATAGATTTAGAAATGACACTATCTAAAATATAGATAGCATAAAGTTGTTATTATTATTACTTATCCTTTTTAATTTCCTTCCTTTTTATTATTATTATCATTATTATGAGACTTTGATTAGTAATATTTTTGGCTGGTTAAATTGTTAAGCTTTACTATTATATGTTTACTGAAGGGCAATATATGGTTATTAGAAATGAATTGTAGGCTTGCTCCCTTGCTATAAGACTGAAGATATGATACTGAAATGTAAGGTTGATTATCTATGCTGTACTGAATTGTAATATTGGCAATATTATAGGTATAACTTTTAAGTAGAATGATACTTGAAGTTTGCGTGTAATGCAGTTTAAATTTAATCCTTTTAAGTAACTTTTTAATATATTTTTTCTTACTTGCTTTCTTCGTCCTCTTCCTTCTGTTCTTTTTTTTTCTTTTTTGTTATTGCTGTGTCCTCCTAAGAATACTGTATTGTTGAAAAGTGTAGATAATGACTAGGTTGTTGCTACTGTTTATTTCATTTTGTTGCAGAAATCAGAGTCAGAGAGACCACGGAGTGAAGGAAAAAGAGTTCTTCTTTATTAACGCGTGGGCTTTATGGCTGGAATCACTTCCAAAGTGCCAAAAGCCCTGAAGTACATCAGCAAATTGTTTTTATAGACATTATGACACATATGAAAAAGCTCCTCCACCCCCCCTCCGTGTGGTCTTGCAGTATTCAGCACTTTCTCTTCTAGCACCATTGTTTATAGCACAGGAAATGGGTTATAGGGCATGATAAGCAGAGAACATGATAACTCTGACCTTAGCCTTGTTGACAAGATAAGAAATTCCTGCGTCTCTTTAGCTTGCAAAATGTATTCGAGGGAGAAAGAGCTCAGCAAAAACATGAGGCATGAGGCTACTTAGTCTGACCCTCTACATTGCTACTACATTTCCCCCTTAAATGCATAATTTCATTACAATTATAGCATTTCTGATAAGCGAATGCTCATAACAGTCTGCAAAGCACAATACAAAACTTTTTTATAACAGACATATTACTTAAACTTCTGTTGGGCTATTAGAGCGTAGAGGGCGGCAGTTTTACTAGTCGAGACATAAAACAGATTGGTTAAACAGCGCATAAAACAAGGAATGCAAAGGCATAACAGTATCCCTATGAACAACACTGGTAGAATTAGGATGAACAATGCTTTAAGCCAGCTAAAATTTGGGAGCCAAGAGGTTAACTAATTTAGCCAATTGTTTTGTCTCATTGTTATGTCAGCTACTACATTATGCAGATTATTGATTTGAACATCTATAGCATTACTATTATCAGTCAAATTAAAACAACAAAGCGTCTGGTGTACTTCACAGCTTAAATGATGGAGGAGAAAGAGATAAAAAAAGCCTGTTTGCAGGTATATCTCTTGGCAAACAAAAATGTTCTACTCCCGTGATGTTAGCCAGGTGAAGCCAGTAATTATCAGCGAATCGCTGGGACAGACTTCCCCCTCCAGGGGCAGACTCTTTAGTACACGTTATTAAAAAAAACACACACAACACAACACTACTACTACTACAACCCGCATGTTTTGTTTTGTTTTTTTGGGATCTGACCGTACGCTGGGCAGCTATCACCTGGCTAGCTGCAGTAGGGTCTAGTCCCCTTCTTCAATTCTCTCCAGTTGCAGGTCTGACCGTACACCGGGTGGGCGGTCTCCAGGTGCACCTACAGTAGGGTCTAGCTTGAGTTTTCTTACTGTTTCTTCAGAATGACTTTTAAAGGATTTTCAGCTACAGTTTACCCCCCCCCCTTTTGCTTTCCTGACTCGTGTTTAATATATCCAGGGTTTAATTCCAGCTACCTTCACAGCTGTGGGGGTGGAAAGTATGACAGTTTTTGGTCCTCTCCACCTGGGAGTTAAAGGGTAATTTTTCCACTCTTTAACCCATACTTCATCTCTTGGTTGGAAAGGATGAACTTCTGTGATGGGAACTGAGGGACTATTTTCTAAGACAAAGTGATGCTGGGCTTGAAGAACTTTGCCCAGTGTTTGGACCTTTTGTCTAAGGCTAATGTTTGCTTGCTCTTGATGCCGCTCCAGTGTCAATCATGAAGTTAATGTCACGGCCCCTCACAGTCAATGTCATGGCCCCTCACAAGCTGTCCCCTCTCTCGCCCGTTCTGGCCTCTTTGTTTTTCTCTTTTGTGTATTTGATTCATTTCATTTGCACATTCACGCCACCAATGTCTATCTTGTCTGCACTGGGCACACTGGTTTCTTTTCAAGAATCCTCTGCCTCTTCTGGGTCTTCTTCTATTTCCTCGTCCACGTCTTCTTGGGCCTCTGGGTCGAGGGGGGTATACTGGCGATAGGCATCTAAAAGACGCTCCAAGTACGCTCTGGGGCCTTGGTGGCACCTTGCAGCACTTTAGACACCCTGGTCATATTAACTGACTTCTTCATACCTGCCCTCATGGCTTCTAACAGCAGGGTTTGATACTGGGTGAGGCGCTCTAGCCCCGCTTATGTGTTGGGATTCCAGCGAGAGTTTGTTTTTGTTTTTATAAGGAGACTTTATTGGGTAACTTACAGCACACAGGCGTACCCAATGGTTGGATCAGACAGCTTCTCTGAACCACGAGCCATTGGGCTAAATGGGTTTTATACCTAGGGATGTACGAAAGTCACTTACCTTTTCGCAGGGGTGCTTCGCGGTGGGGGGGAGGCGCTTCGCTTCTCCCCCCGAAGTTCAGGCGAGGGGGGGAGCCGTCCCGCCTCGCCCGGCTGAAATTCAGGCTGGGGGGGAGGCTTCCCGCCTCGCCCGGCCGAAATTCAGGCCAGGGAGAAGCGCCCCATCTCCCCGGCCGCGAAACAAAGTGTTAAAAAAAAAACAACCCGTGATAGGCTACATAACGATTAACGTAGCCTATCACGGCTAGATTTCCAAAGTCAGCCGTGATAGGCTACGTAAATCGTTACGTAGCCTATCACGGGTGACTTTGGGGGGGAGAAAAAGCGCATACGCAAATGGCGGCGGCCTATGGGTGCCGCCATTTGCGTTCCTTAATTGGTCCCGGTAGTCTACGTAAAGATTTACGTAGACTACGCCGTAGTCTATGTAAATCTTTACGTAGACTACTGGGACCAAATAAGGAACGCAAATGGCGGCACCCATAGGCCGCCGCCATTTGCGTACGCGCTTTTTTTTCCCCCCAAAGTCACCCGTGATAGGCTACGTAACGGTTTACGTAGCCTATCACGGCTGACTTTGGAAATCTAGCCATGATAGGCTACGTTAATCGTTACGTAGCCTATCACGGGTTGTTTTTTTTTTAACACTTTACTTTGTAATGGCGGCGGCAGCCGGTCGGAAGACCGGCTGCCGCCCCCGCCCCCGACAAAAGGCCGACAAACCGCCGCCGGGACCCGCCGCCGGGAGGCACAATCGCCAAAGGTAAGTCCCATCCCGGGGGGGCGGGGGGGCAGAGAATTTCACCGCCGATTTCAGGGGGCCGAATGCATTGGTGCTCGGCCCCCCGAAGATTCGGGGAGAAATTCTCTGCCATCCCTATTATACCATACATGTTACCCTTGAGGCAGCACAACACCAGCAAGCACCTTGTGTGCTGGTTACCCAGCACTCATTTTCAGCATAGGCTAGAAGTGTTTGGTTCTCAGGCACAGCCTCCTGTAAACAAACTTTGCTTCCCAGGCAGAGTGCTTGATAACACTCTCACTCATTAGTATGGAATGTGCTAGACCACGCTATTTGCCCTTTGAATCATTTTCACATGCTCAGAAGGCTTAGAGGCTTACTAGCAAGGGAATTGCAACAATAATGAACTTAAGCAAGCACTGTGGAACTCTAGGCCCTTCTTACACTGCAAATGACTTGGCTACGCTCCTGGGGCCAATACATTCTACCCTCAGATTATCAAAGGCCGCTAGCAGTCTTGCCCAGAGGGCCGGATCTTTTTGCCCTGCTGTTTTATCACTAGGGGGTTGACATCTACTTCAATGTACACTTTAAATGCGATAGCCATATAAGCAAGCACACAAAGTTATAAAGCAGCCAATAACAGTAAGAATTATTGCAACTACTCACTTTTATCACCCCCTGATCTCTTGAAACTAGTCTGAAATCAGGTCAAAGAGGGACTCCCCTCTTAGGTGCTGTATTTTTTTCACTTTGCACATACAGAACCTTGTCGCTGTGATTCATCACACTCTGCATGTGAGTGAACAGCCCAAAGGCCGGCTATTACTTCTTCCTCCTGTTTGGGAAGAGAAATCTCTCTCCCCCTCTCTTGCTTTCTCTTTCTTGCTTTCTCTCTCTTGCTGATCTGCCTGTATTGCAGATCATGTTTTAAACTTTTTACATAAAACTTTCCGCTCCATGCACCAGCCTTGTCTCTTCACTTGTCTTCTCTGCAAGTTAAACTCACTCACTTAAACCTTTCTGCCCTACACTAGTCCCAATGACGCACATTTGGGATAGGCTCTTTTTCCCCTTCTAGTTACATTTTCTCATCTTAAAGAACTATTACATTATTGTGGCTACTTTACCCCCAGATAATAAGCTCCAGGCATAATCAGCTGCTTCCAATTCACCCTGGGGGAAACTATGGCCACGCTTTTTCTCTACAAATGTTCTTTCTCTTTGCCTCTTGCCTCCTTTCTTTTTTTCCCCTTCTCTGTCTGCCACTTTCTCTATTTCTCTGTCTTTCTCTACTTGTCTCTGTCTTTCTCTACTTGTCTCTGTCTTTGCCCCTGTCAACCATTGGGAACCACACTCAGTATTATTTGGAGTTGCAACTAACAGTAAAAACATCTGCAAATATCACATATATTTTATGATATATAAGAAATCATAAAATACACACAACAAACTTTTTTTGCAATTTAACACAATGAATGAAAAACACTTCTTGCATGGTAAGGCATGATGGAGCAGATCCAGCAATCATACTGCTCTTCTGGCTGCATGCTCAGGGCCCATCAAAATCAAGGGACGGGCATACCCACACACGCAAAGAGTTCTAGGTCACCGTTTTTGCATCGGCAACTCTATGCTGTATGAGTTCTGGCAGAAGGAAATCTAAGAGTCATAGATCAAACTCAGCCTGTTGTACACTGAGCTGACTACAAACACAGACACATAGTCTACAGCAATGAGAGTTCAAGTTTATGAAAAGCCTCACAGCACTGTCTGAACTAGGGAGCTTGTAAACACATGGCCAGTGCTTCTGAGTTTTTAATGGGTCGACGTAGAAATCTCAATTTAAGCTATTTCAAAAACATTAAAAACAACAAAACTTTCTCTTTTGCAAGGAGAGAAGGAGCTAATTGACTATGATCCCCTCTCTTTTGCAAAAGTAAACTTAAAGCTACAAGGCAGTTTTAAACTGCATGGCTAAGTCAGGGAAAAAGCTCTCGGGGCTATCTATCACTAGACAAGCTAGCCAGGGATTTACAATATCACACACACACACACACCCTTCTTCTCTTCTCCCTCAACCTGGTACACGAAAGCAAAGTGCCGAAACTCAGGACGCAGGGGGGTGATGGGCATCGCCTTATACTTGCATTCTTTAGGCAGCCATTAATCTTCTTCCGGGAGGCGGTAGGGTGATTTGCAGGACTTCAAAGCAAGCTTCCCAGTTTGTTTGTATTTGTAAATCCCAAGCTCAAAACAGGACAGGATGAGGTACAGGGCAGCCAAATCTTTGCTTTGGCATGGGCAACAAATAACTCAGGTCAGCTTTCTTCGCTGGGGTCTCAAACAGGAAAACAGTCTTAATTTAAAGTTGTAACATTACTGACAGCGTCAGCTAGCCAGCTACACAGATCTCACTGTGTTTTTTTAAGACAGTTACTCTAATATCTTCTTTTCTTCTCAATCAGGTTGGGTCTCCCAGCTTACACAGTTTATTGCAGCTTCCAGGAGCATGGTAGTAGCGTGATTTTGGCTTGGCCAGGAACATGCTGTCTAGTTTCTCGGTCTCTTCAGCACACACAGTCAGGCAGTCCAACACTGGACACTCAAATCAGTGAGATTTCTTTATTGCAGGGAATCCCACGGCAAAAGCTTAATGGTTACGCTCTTCAGAAATCATATAGCTGATGGTCTACAGGCTCTATGAAATTCTAGGACAGTTCAAAGCTAAACATGGTTACCTTGACAGAGATCTTCAACATGGTCTCTCCGCTTCATTCTGCCTTGGGACCGTCCTATGGCACACTTTCCACTCGAAGAGGGGTCTAGCCTTGTCAGGGTGGACACTGAGCCCATAGAATCCCAGAGTAGTTCTGATTCTGAGGAAGAGCAGTCGCTCCTGGGAGAGGAGCACGCTCATCTTTCCCAGGACCAACAGCTGACGGAGATTCCTCCCACCAGCATTCCTAGTTTAGTTAGCAGTCCAGGGAGTGACCGAGCACAGATAGCAGACTTGGTGGATGCACGACGCAGACGCAGAGAGCGGCGCCAGATGGAGGGCGCGGAAAGGAGGCGTAGTGCCCGGTTGGCGCGCAAACAATGGCTGCACCCAGAGGATCCAAGGGAAAAGGGAAGGGACTCTCCCTAGTCCTTATGTTCAGGGGTCTGCCAGTAATTCCTTTTCAAACGGGGACCAACTGTTCCAGCTTAGGGCATAGGTACTGTGCTGCTCAGATCTAGTTGCAAACGGTATAGTTGTTAAGTTGTAAAAGAAGAATAAAGCTTTGAAAGGAATCCCTTTGTCTGTGTCTGGACTTGGCTACTGGATTAGACTGAGAGAGGCCTCCAAGGAGCCCTTGACAAGCCTGTGCCCTGGGGGCTGATTCTTCACCTTTATTCTATTTTGAGCCTTCATCTTCTGGGTCTTCATTTTCAGTTTCCATTTCTTAGGGATTTCATCCCAATTAGGCGAGGTGATGAAGTTGCACAACTCAGAACGTTGTGGGCAATTCTCCTGTCCCCCTCCCGGCGCACTAGGCTAACGGCTACTTCTTCGGCCTCACACTCCTACGCTTTATTAAAAGCCAGGCTGTCTTGCAACATTTCTCTAATTAACAGCCTCAGATCGTGTTCTTTTTTTTTTTCAGCTCAGCCTTGAGCTTTTTGCTGTTTCCTCTCTCCATTTTGAATCCTTTAAAAAAAAATTATTTTTTTTTAACATACATCCCAAGGGGGTGCAAGTCTTGCTTCCCCCACCTCCCATAGCCTCCAACTTAAGATGAAGACGGACACAAAGAGGGAAGGGGATTGATCAGCAAGTAAGGGGTCTCACTGACCGACACAAGAGGACTTTTCACACCACGCACTTTGCTACTGGCCTGGGCACCCAGACGGTCAACGGCGTGCGACAGAAACCGCAGTAGCCACTTACACAATCTTTTATCACTTCATTCATACATTCCTGCGTAGAGTGGGTTACACTATCCCACTGTTCCACTAGAGCGAAGCAGTTTCCTCAGCACCTTGCTGAGTACTAGTGCCTGCTCGGGGAGTGTTCAAGTCCCCCTTCCACCCCAACTGGGTGGGTTCCCCTTGTATACGTATACTTACACTGGCCTTTCTCCTAAAGGCGGGGCCCACTTTCAACCTCATACACTTGCCTTTCTCCTAAAGGTGGGGCCCACTTTCAACTTCATATACTTGCCTTTCTCCTGAAGGCTTTAATGTGGGCTTCAACTCAATTGCAGCTGGAATATGGGTAGGGCTCAAGTTCCTTCCTCCGCTTCCCGAGGTTCCCGAGGTTCTCTTGACGTGCACAGCCGTTCGGGCAGCCTCGGCGCAGGCTTTCTCCCGTTCACCCGAAAAAAAGGTCGGTGGTGCCAAGAAAGGGAGGCGTGCGCCGAGCTCTCACTCCCGGTGCGGCGATGAAGAGCAGGCAACTGCCACCTCTCTGTCTCAGTGCCTGCCACAATCCGAGTCATGGCACCATTTATGTTGCAGAAATCAGAGTCAGAGAGACCACGGAGTGAAGGAAAAAGAGTTCTTCTTTATTAACGCGTGGGCTTTATGGCTGGAGTCACTTCCAAAGTGCCAAAAGCCCTGAAGTACATCAGCAAATTGTTTTTATAGACATTATGACACATATGAAAAAGTTCCTCCGCCCCCCCTCCGTGTGGTCTTGCAGTATTCAGCACTTTCTCTTCTAGCACCATTGTTTATAGCACAGGAAATGGGTTATAGGGCATGATAAGCAGAGAACATGATAACTCTGACCTTAGCCTTGTTGACAAGATAAGAAATTCCTGCGTCCCTTTAGCTTGCAAAATGTATTTGAGGGAGAAAGAGCTCAGCAAAAACATGAGGCATGAGGCTACTTAGTGTGACCCTCTACATTGCTACTACAATTTATAAAGATAAAAAACAGAATAAAAAGTATTTTAAAAAAAGAACAATGGTCCACAAGGAACATAGGGAGATAAGAATGTCCTCTTTTGGAGACCTCACAATGTCAAGGCCACCCTTGCACAAAAACTCTTGTGGCTAGCATTCTGAAATTTGGCAGGCATGATCTCCTCTGATGGGGCAATGAATCCTGAATTTTTTATCCAATTCTTCCAAGGAATTAAAATGTTATTGGCAGTTCCCTTTAAAAGAAAATCAAAATATAAACCCTGCACCTATTTTTCTGACATTGGGCAGGTGTAATCCCCTTCTAGGGAGCTACTATGCCTGAAATTACCATCCAGTTCTGACCAAGAGAAAAAAGTTACAGTTTTTTTTTCTAATTACCCATGCTAGTCAACAGGAATTATAAAGACCCATTTTTCCAAACCTTGACTCAGGTTTGGTGCTGAGCTGAAGTGGTCCGACTACAAATTGGCCAGAGCAGAAGCGGGATGTTTTCCAAAATGCTGAATCGGGGTCTGAGTTGAAGTGGGGTGGGGGGTCAGTGCACACTTCTTATATATGTATGCATGTAATCTATACACACACGCAAGCACACTGCATTCACGCCCGTCCCCACACACACATATATATTAGATACACGCTTAGACTTGTCTATGTGTGTGTGTGTACATATATTTATATATGCAAATTTATGTTATGGGCCTGTGCCCCAGATCTTTTCAGACCCTAGCAACGCCCCTGATCATGACTGATCACGGGGCACGTCAAATAAAGCATCAGCCTTAGGCAATAATTGGTTTGTGCTAGGAAACACAGGGACAGGATACACCCCTTGACCGGGGACATGGTGAAAAGCACACCCCTGGGTAGGGCCAGCACACCTGAGGTAAATGCGGGGGTTGGGGCACACAACAACTATACCATGGAGAACCCGACTTAAGGAAAATAATTGGACTTAAAGTAGTCTCAGGAAATCCGTTTTTTCCATGAAAAGCTCCAGGATGGCTGCAGGATGGTCACAACGTCATGTGCCCCGAACAACCTCGAAATGGAGCCAGCTCGCAGCAAATCAACCGTGGAGACACCCCCCAGGTTGGGGAAGGCTGCATTTTCCCATCCACTTTGTACCTAACAGCTGGCTGTGCTTGTTTTGTTTAAATCTCATTCTAGGGTATGGAAGTATTATGAGAAATCAAGAATGCACTGACTTCCAGTCTGCGAGGTTACTGGGGAGTACCAATCTCAAAGTCCAGTTTCTTCTCTTCCACTCTTCAAATCCTAGCTGTGGACAGCTGCTTTCAATAAGTGAAGGCATCCAGAACTCAAGTTTCAATGCCAGTTTGGGAACCAAAATAATCATTCATGGTTTCAGGTACAAACATACAACAGTAGACAATTTGCTCTGCACGTGCTACAGGACTAAGGGAAAGGAGGGGGTTCTGGTAACCATAAGCAGTGGATTTGACTAGTAAGCCTAACCAAAATTTGTAGAACTCTGTTTTTGGTGCTCCACTGAGTTCAATTGGAGTATTTTAACTTAGGCCACTTCTTTTGCCCTTCTACTTTTATTTATTTCATTATTTATAGGCCACCTTTCAGGGGTACCCATTTCAAGGCAGCTCACAGCATATTAAAATGCAATATAGTAGAACCACAAAATAATAATATAAGACCCAACCCATCTAAAAATATAATAGCAGCAGCAGCAGCTAATAACAGTAGGAGCTATATAAAACAATCATGGGATCATTAAAAAACTGTCCAGAATTTTTTTTTAAGTATTTAGGGTTCTCCTAAAAAGTAGTAAAGAGGGGGGCAAACAAATCTCACTGTCAAGAGAGGTCTAAGCTGACAGGGCCATTGCTGAGGAGGCAGAAAGGGGTCTGAGGGAGTTTAGGGTCTTGACAAATGCCCACCACCACCATTCATTTGTGGCGCTTGCACCAGCCAAACTTTGTTAACTGTGGGATCACACTAGCAGTCAGGTTATGCTGGGATAGAGACCCTGACAACAACATATCTTCAAGATCCAAGTTGGCATCCTATTATCATCCAAGATTCGACAAATTCATGGCAGAAATTTCTATCAAAGGCTACTAGCTATGACAGTTAAATGAACCTCCATCTTCATGGGGGTCAAAGTAAATGCAGGAGATGGGATAAGTATTAATCCTGGAATCCTTTCTCCTGCTCCTGTCTGTTCTACAGTGGTTACTTGGGAAGCACAGTCTCTTTTTTCTGCTTCCTTAAGTACAGAGGAGAGAAAAAGAGATGCCCTTTCCTGCTTCTCTTGAAAGAATGTTCCGACCTCCTGTTATTTAACTACTTATTTTGAACCAGATACAGGTTTTATGTCAAGGGATTTAGTTCCAATTCAGGTACAAATGTCTCTAGTGCATATATATTAACCAATTTCAGAATTTGGGAACTTTCAAAACCCATAATTATCTAACTCCTGCCTTTTACATTTATATGCCTTTCACCTACAAGTCTCACACTTTCATTTTACCTCCTTGGTTTCACATCATTGCATCTTCCTGTGGCATGTGTTTCACTATGAGTGCCATTTGTGGGCATGGGAATGGTGTGGGGCAGTGAACTGGCACAAAAAGGCCACCTGCTACATCTGAGATTAGGCGTTACGTTCATCTGTCCTGGTTAGTAAATTTGGAGTCAGCTTATTTGTTGGATGCCAAACCTTACGGAGTCACATACCTTGCAGGGGGAAGTAACTTCATGCATTCACTCGCTTCTGTCTGCCTCTTTTCAGGGCACTTGGCACAAAGCCCTCCTGGATAGATAAGCTGGTCAAGCGCTTGCTGCAGGCAACTCAAGCCAATGTAATTGCTGTTGACTGGGTCCATGGAGCCACAGCAGCCTATCACACTGCGGTGGAAAATGTTATGAAGCTGGGTCTGGAAATATCCAGGTTTATCCGCACATTGCTGGTAGGTGGAAATGTGCTTCTGAGTTTGGGAATTTGGCAAAAATGTAGGAGAAGGCATTGAATCCAAGACAGCTCAGGTAGTTTCTTCCTCTCCAGGGGAAAAAAAATGCCAAATGGATCCTTTATTCAGTGTGTGCGTGTGTGTGTGTACACACACACACACACACACGCTGCATCTATTGTAGCAACATTGCCCCTTTTTAAAAAGGGACTTTGCCATGCTGATCCATGCTTTTGTAACCTCTACGTTCAACTAATGCCATATGTTCCACATGGGGATGTCCCTGAAGATAACTCTGAGCTAGTGCAAAATGTGACTGTTTACCTCCTGATGGATAAAAGGAAGCAGGAACATATTTGGCTGATTTCAGGTTTCTCAGCCAAACTCAAGTGCTTACCCTTATGCACTAGCTGCTACCTACTTTTAAGCTACACAGCCCAGAGTTCACATACCTTAGACAGCTTCCCCTTATAGGAGCCCCCTCATTCCCCCTCTTTTTTCCTTACTCACCCCAATATGGGCTGTCATAGCGATGGGCACTTTGTCATTTATTACTAAAAGCTAGGAAGATATACAGATGAAAGTAGGGAAGAGATTATTAAGGAACAAGACAAAAATTGTATCACCACGTCCTGGACAAATTTATCCATGGTATTATAAAAGAGAAGTATGTTGCAGCTGGATTCTCTGCATGTATAGGAAGCAAATCCCATTGTATGCCACAAGGCTTATCCATAGGATCACATCCTTCAAGGAATTAGAACAAAAATGTATCTTGAAAAAGAGAAGATTTCAGTAGGTGCAGCTTTCTCACTGCTACATGACAAGCTACCCCTGGCCAAATCCTGTCCTTCACACAACTAAAGGCATAGGAGTTCTGCTGACCTCCTCTCATCCTATTATTCCTCTGCACAATTAGTAAAGAAAATGCTACCATCAACAAATGTCTTATTTTCTCATTATCAAACCAGCTTGCTCTATACTGCCTAACAATATGGCCCACATTACAGTATTCCACTCTGTAATATTTTCACACTGCATCTTACTGATCTCAAGTCAACTCTGTATATTCGAACCATTAGTAAACAATATGATAGTGAGGTTGGTGGGAAACAATCAGGGCTGCCAGTGCCACATAGCTGATTTTAAACCCAGTGGAGGCTTGTGGCTCCAATTTTGGTGGGGTTGCATTCCATTCCAGGTTTCAGTCAGAACCAGCCAGAACTCTAAAGGAGCTATCCAAGGTGCTAGACAGCTTCCACTGTTTAAAGCAGCCTTCATTTTTATCTCCCATTTATGTAGAATAATCCAGTAAAAAGGGAATGAAAGGGAAAAATATGAAGCTTCGTGCAATCTGTGTTTAACTTCAGTAGCAGCTTGCTGGGATACCTGGGATTAGATCAGGTCTCCTAAACCAAACAGATACTGGGAGGGCTTTGAGAAGGGAAGACTGAAGTTTCATGAATAATTTCTGACTTTCTGAACCTTCAGGCCATGGGAGTGCCAGAAACATCCATCCACCTTATTGGGGTGAGCCTTGGAGCACACGTTGGGGGTCTGGTGGGCCATTTCTATGAAGGCCGCCTGGGAAGGATTACTGGTAAGGAAAGGCAAAAGGCTCAGAACTTTGCAAGCATGCCAAACTCCTAGTCTTCTCAAAACAAAACTTCTTATATGCATTGAGACTAAAGGAAACATCCATTTTGCTTGTAGTATAATTTACAGAATGTTGAAGTTTGCAGTTCTGTGTTAAGTCAGGGAGTAGATGGGTGGCATTTCTTTGCTTCAGGGAACTTTGATTTTCCCAACAAATTAAAAAGCTGTAAACAAATTCAAAGCTCAGCCCAATGCCTTCGTCTTTCCACCAGATCATAGTAGAGTAGCAGAAGGAAGACTACCATCAGACAGTGCATACATTTCCACAGCAGGAAGGGGTTTGAACACTGGGTTTTCTTACTCCTGTGAGGCTCCATAGTCAGTTTTGCAGGCACAGAAAAGGGAAGGGTCCAAGTCCCGAAGGCTAGAGCTCCTCCTCCTTGGCAAAGCACAGCCATTCTGCCCCATGGACTTTCCAGCTGTGGAGAAGGGGAGACACACAGTATGGCAATCTCCCCCAACCTGGTGCCCTCCAGATGTTTTGGATTACTGCTCCCACCATCCTTTAGCATTGGTCATGCTGGCTGATCTGATGGGAGTTGTAGTCCAAGACATCTGGAGGGCACCACACTGCAGCAAGGAAGATTGTTTGCATAAGCTGTGTTTACAGGGCTCCCGAGCTGCTGTTCATCTGTCATAAAGTTGCCATGCCTCAGGGCTTGACCTGAAAGAGTTTTAAGCTGCCATGCTATGTCTGCTTAGCTGGGAGTGACATAGAAGGGCTTATTTCATGGTAGACAGGTAAGGGATTGTGGTGTTTGCGTGCTTCTTAGACCCACTTCCTCCAGAAGGAGAAATTACATTTAAATCTTAGGAGCCAGAAACCAAGGGATGTGCCCATTCTCTCACACTGCCTCTGAACTTCTTAGCTACTCCATGCAGACTGCAGAGACAAAGACTATGCTAATGGGGTAATGAGCCTTGTTTCATACCCTATTTCACATTTCTAGTGAACTACTTTCAGAAGATGCTCTGGTAGTGGTTTTTACTGGTCCATTGGTTTTCTCTGTATACTTTCAGCCCCACTCATCTGGTGGCAATGTGCATCCTTTCCAGTTTATTATTTGCAAATGCACTCTCAAGCTATGACACCAAAGACTAATGGCATTTGTGAAAGCCATTGTGGCTACACAATTGATGTCGCAGTTGCTAGCTTCTCCTGCAGTAAGCTTAGGGACAAACGACGTGTGACATTAGTCAAATGTTTAAACAAACATGCTTAACCTGATGGCTCTCCTTTTGGAGAAAATGCAGCAGCTGCACCCCCATCTGTAATGTGCTCCTTATACAGAGCTTTTATTTGGAGAAAAAGCAGTCTCGGAACCCTGATCCAGAATGTACTCCTGATCTGGATTGGGGTCCTGTGAAAATTGTTCCCCAGTTGCCTGCTTTCTGCCCTTGAAGGTGCTGTTGTAGTCAACAGTGCTTTTGGGGATGAAGAGCAGCCAAGAGAGAGCAGCTTTCAGCATGGGGCCCCAATCCAGATCAGGATCCTTGGGGCTGCTTTTTATCCACAATAAAGGCAGCTAGGTTAAACATGATCATTTAAACACATTACTTCCATCACGTGTCATTTGGCTCTCCATCTCAATGAATTTGTTTCCCCAGAACTGTCAGTGAGAAGTGACACCTTCCTCTTCAGCTTCCTTCATCCTTCTTTTGGTATGCCTTGTTGGCAAAACAATTGGCTGGTCTTGCACTAGATTTCATTTATTCTTAATAATGTTAAAGCTGCAGGTTTGCCAATACAATGGAAAGAAGAAATGAGATACAGAGCACATTTTACTGAGCGTTTTTGTGTAAGAAATGCTTTTATTGCAATTTGTTTGAGGTTAAGCTGTTTTCTGACCCAGATTGTCTCAGCTTCCTGAGCTACATTCAAGAAAAAGAAATGGGAGAGCCCCTTCCTCTTTTTTTATCTTGGTCCTCTGCTCCAACAGCCACCACCCAGCCCAGGCTCTACCTCCTAAGTCCCAGGGTGGGACTAATTACAGGGTGCAGGGTACTGTAGTATGTCCACAGTTTCTTCATCCTGTTCCAGGTCTGGATCCTGCTGGGCCCAAATACACGCGAGCTAGCCGCGAAGAGCGCCTGGATCCTGGGGATGCTCTCTTTGTGGAAGCCATTCACACAGATACAGACAGTAAGCTGGTTGTGTGTTTTCCATCAATATTATGCCAGGGTCACCCAGTGAAGCTGAATGCTGGGATACTCAGGGCAGATAAAAGAAGGATTCATTCACATAGATCATAGTTAAACTACAGAATTCACTACCACAAGATGTTGTTGCCAAACGTGCTCCCTTTTGTGCAGACACATGCATACCCTTGCCCATGTTCTCACCGACACACATTTGCTAAACCCAAAGGACCTTTATACATTGGTCATAGAGGAGAGGAGATTCCATCCAAAGGATACACACACACACACACACACACACGATATGTAGGAGAAAGCCACTTGATGCATTTATTGATTACAAAGATGGACTTAAAATGCAAAAGCTGATTTTGGGGAAATTAATTTGGTAGAGCAGTTTAAACATAAGCATCATACTAATGATGAACCTGTACACCTTCTATGAGAATTGTACTTTATTGTGGGGAAATTAGCTACATTCTCAGCAAGGGCAGTTCTGTAACTGAAAACAAGGCTGCAGACATGCATGCACTGCAAGGGAAGGAGTAGACTGGGATAATAGTACAAGAAGGAGGGGATTTGGTAGCGTGGAATCCCTAGCACTCATGGGAATAGGGAAAGAAAGGGGACAATGAGGGCAGGGTGAGTGAAAGGAAAAGCTAAGCTAATAGGGAAGGGTTGTGATCTGGCTACACCCTGCATTCACTCACTGTAGTTTGCAAGTCTGCAGGTACCCAGAGCTTGTATACACACGGATTTGTGTGCTTGCCTCATGTTTACCCAGCCTGAAGCTTGGGTAGCAAATCCATTAGAGACCTGAGCACCCGCCTGTACCTCTGGGGAGGGCAGATAGCGTTTGCCTGCCAAACAATGGCTTGGTATCGATCTGAAATATGGCACACCTTGCTACTAAAAACCTAACTTCTTATACTTTTTTCACAAAAGAATTGACACCGCAGCCAGTATGACACGCCAACTAAAGACTTCCAAAACTTGTTTATGTGCTGGCAATGGCTGTGTTTGTCCCAAGACAAAGGATGATCAGCCTTTCTGCAAAAGCTGTTCCCAATATAAAAGGAATACTTTGTGGAGATGGCTATCTCAATGATGCATGTTCAGAAAACCTATTCATAACACTTCGCAATATTCTCTCACTCTGCGTGTCAGACATCATATGGTGCTCAGTTTCACCCCTTCTCCTGCTTAGGGGCATTTGTGCAATTATAGGTTAGATTAGAATTTGATAGTGCCTTATCTAGCCTTGCATATATAACATAGCTGTTTAGGCTTATCCCTTAGTCTATGTTTTCCCACCTCCCAGAGATCAGAGGTGAAAGGCACCAGGCTTACTGTTCTCTGGCCAGGATGGGGTCTGTTTGGACCCAATCTAAACAGAGTTATCTTCCGATGCCGATGCAGTTCAAAACCACATTTTCTTAAATTCGCATTTACTCCTCCCATAACACACGTAACCAATTAATGTGGTGAGACTTGGTATAAATCCTGCTTTCCTGAAGCAAACATAATCTTAAACCACATTGATTTGGCTAAATGTAGGTGGAGTCTCACAACGTCAACAAGTTTCCTTCTTGTCTTTTTGTACATCCATTAAGCTTATGTGGAGGTGCAATGTGGGGAATGAGCAGAGGTTGGGGTTTTTTTTAAAGCCATCCCAAAAGCAATTCCCAATTTCCCACCCCTCTCTCCTGTGCTGACTTTCCCAGGAGTAATCACAACTGAAGACAATGTGATTTACTTTTGGGTAGACATGTATATCATGTTTTCAGCTAGTTGTTCCTTGAAGCAAGAAAATAAAAAGGACAAACGATAGAATGGGGAAGGCTTGAAAAGACATTCCAAACTTTTTTTTTCCAAAGGCAGGGGGAGGGGAAGCAGCATTGCATTCACTCTTCAGTTCACTGGGCAAGGCAAAGAGAGACAGAGGGAGAGCAGAGCCATGTGAGATGTGTGTGTTATTCACAGATTCACACCTCCACAAGTGCACATTAGCAAATACTATTAAAAAACAACAACCTTGGTCCTCTCCTCCATGAGAAGAGTTAACCCATTCTTGTTGTGTGCACCCTTCGCTGACACAATTTCCATTCCCCAGCTGCCCACCCCACTGAAGTCATTCCTCCTCCCCCTGGAGTAGTACGGCAAGTTTAGCACACACTCAACTCCCAAAATGCAGGGAAGTCAGAGTAAAGGAAATATCTGTCACAAAAGGACTTTGCAAAACTGTGGTTTTTATGGCAAGAAAATTTGGGATTTGTATAGATTGGGGGGAAACGTCATGTGTCATGACCGTCTGTGAGGCGCAGTAACACCGCAATATATTCCCCATGTAGATCAGGCCTCGGTTTACTCTAAAACCAAGCTATTTGCTAACAATGTAGCGATGGCCACCAACTGGGGTGGTTTTAAAGGGAGATTAGACAGGTTTATGGAGGATAAGGCTATCAGTGGCTACTAGTCATGGGTGTGTATTACCTCCAGCCTCTCAATACCAGTTGCTGGGCAACATGAGCAGGAGGATGCTATTGCACTCATATCCAATTGTGAGCTTCCCTTTGGGTCATCTGGTTGGCCACTGTGGGAACAAAATGCTGGATTAGATCAGCCTTTGGTCTGATCCAGCATGGCTCTACTTATGTTTCCCTAACCCTTTGTTTGCCCTCCCCCTTGCAATGTTGGGAGCTAGAGCACGTTATAGGTTTTATGAAGATACCAGCAAAAATGGTCAGTTCCTCATGGTGGATTGTTCCTCCACTCTGGTTTAACATGCAGGAGGTCTCAGCTCTCAAATCAGAGTCCTCACTTTGTCATTTTCCTTTCTGCGTTCCCACTCTATGTTCCTGGCAGGATGGGTATAGAAGATTACTACTCTTCCTTATTCACGTTTATAAGGCCATCAGTGTACATTGTGCCTCACAGGGAACATATAGATGGTTCCCTGCCACCAAGCAGCTTACAATATAAAATAAGCAATGAGTGGGGGGGGGGAACAGAGGGAGGGGAAAGTAAGAAAAGGGTAGGAAGGGATTAGTGCAGGCAAATGCAGTAAACATGAAGGGGATAAAGCCTAGAGCCACATGGGTTTTGAGAGAGAGCTGGCAGAAAACAAAGAAGCGACAAGGAAGTGTCTGCAAATGTTCTAGGGAGCTGGCTTAATTTTTAGAAAATTATCAAATACATTTTGAACTTGCTGCTCTTTTTCAAGGATAATGCAAAACAAAAAATACATAGATACACACATTGATCCAGCAGTTATTCCCATTATCATTTTTTAGAAGGAATCCTATAATGTGTAAAACCAGCATACTTTCAGCCAATTTTCTACAGCTATCTTCTATAGCACCTTTGATGCTTTCTTCTATTTCTTTTGTGGATTGGTGCAGCTCTCTTGTTTGTGAGGCATGTCGAGACTCACAACTTAATGGGCAGGATTCACACACTGCATACTGTACCTGTGACAGCTGGGGTTAGGGCAGGAGAATGATTTGCCATGACGAGGCCATTTTCAGGGGTATGCTCCTGCTCTTATGGCAAGCACCTTTGAGTGAGAAGATCATATCCAGTCATATCCCAGTCATTCACAGCATTCTTTGCAGCACCACATAATCTGCTTATTAGTAATTGTGTCCATTTTTTAAAACAGTAGTATACGCAGTGTTTTTATTGTATTTCTATACCATCCTTCTGAAACCAAATAAGGCGGTTTACAAAAATTTCAGAACATAAAAACGATTAAAAAACATAGTAGCATTTTGGTGTTGGTCAATATCATAACTATTGCCTTTGTTTTATTTGTATGGTCACTGTTGGGAAGAGGATTCTGGAGCCTCCTTATGAAAAATGCCTCTTTCTGACAGAATCCCTCACACGCAGAAATATATGGACACACATGCCTGTGGATTTTTGAAGGAGGGTTTTTGAAGGAGGCCTTGCAATTTGTAGTCAGTCCTTGTCATTGTCTTCTTTTAGATTTTGGTATCCAGATACCTGTGGGCCACATTGATTACTATATCAATGGAGGCAGAGATCAGCCTGGATGTCCCCATTTCATATTGTCTGGTAGGAATGGTTCTTGGCTACTTTTCACCTGGCCACTTGTCATTGTCAGTTTTTGAAGGAACAGTGTAGAATATATCAGATGGCCCCTCTATAAGTCCTATATGTGCAAGGCAATGGTCTTCCCTCAGTGATCGCCTGATGTGGGCCAGGGTGTTCTCTCCCCCTTCTCCCCTATCCTGAGGAATGCTGTCAATGTTTTTTTTGCTAGTCATATATAAAAGCCAGTTCATGATCTTCATCCCTCTCCTATCCTCTCAGAGGTACACACACATCAGTGGCAAAACACAGCAAGCCTAGAGACATATTGCCAACTCTCCGTCACCCTCCCTTTCACTGCAGGTCTTTCAAAGGACCAACCCAGCTCTCATTTGCATCTCCCCTATGACTACTGTCACTAGCGAGCTAGTCTTTTTCGGCCTCTTACACTCACTTGGAGGTTAACAAAACAATATAATCTTGACACGAAACTCCTAGTGGTAGAGCAGGGACGTTGTGCCCCACCCTCCTTTGGCGTTAAGCATTCAGGGTCAGCCCAGTGATGGTGACCGACTATCATGGTGAGCTGAAAGCGAGCACCCTTCAGCAGCAGGTGCTGGTTGCAGCAGGGAGCAGAGCCTTCCACTTGCTCCGGCTGCAGAACTGACACGGCCCCTGCTAGACTCTCTCTCGCCACCCGCACAACCCCCCCCCCCCATCTCTGCTGCGCCAGCACAGCAGCAGAAAAGGCTGTGGGGAAAATATGGCACAAGACCTCAGCCCAGCCTAGATGACCTGGGTGCTGCTGCTGCTTCTCAACTACCAACACTGGAAAAGCTGATATCTGGAAGCACCCTGAAGTTAGGAAACTTCATAGAAATTAGGCCCCTGTGATTAGCCTTAGGATGCATTCACATGTTTACACACTTATTTTGTTAATCTGGAATAATTGTCACCTCTGGTTCTGCATACAGAATTTATTTTTTTATTTTTTTTTATTTAGTGTATGAGTTGCCCTATAGCCAAAGCTGTCAAGGTGGCATACCTAATAAAAGCAAATACAATAAAACCGACGACAATCACTATCAATACCACTCCATCCACCAAGTTGATAGCAATTGTGGAAGTGCACTAATAGTACCCCCAGCTTGGCTTCTGCATATTCAAATAATCTTATCTGCACTCTCTTTCTCTTCTACAGGCTATCGCTATTTGATCTGTGACCACATGAGAGCTGTGCTTTTCTACATTAGTGCCTTGGATAACTCCTGCCCTATGATGGCTTTCCCTTGCACCAGTTACAAACATTTCTTAGCTGGCCACTGCTTAGACTGCTTTAATCCTTTTTTGCTCTCCTGTCCCAGAGTTGGTATGTTACTGCTCTCAAATTAATTAACACAGCGGGTTTAGACATGCCCAGGTATCCAAGAATCTAGAATTTGGTTGGGAAGTTTGGATGTGGGGGGAGTCAGGAGGTGGTAAGGATCCAAGCTTCCTAGAGAAATATAATAAGCTTGCCCGCTGGATAAAAAGTGAAAACAAGGTCTCACTTGTGGTTCTTAAAAAACCTGTTGGAATTTCTGTACAAGTAGGACATGGATGGGATTGTGTGCACCATATCTGAACATAAAAGATAAGCAGCTGGGATATATGTCAATCCACAACTCCATTCCCAAGAGTTGATCACTATTATTTCCTATTGAACAAAGCAAGGAGCATAGACAACCTGGAATCCTCAGAGTGTTGGTTTTATAGGATGTAATCCCACCAGGATTTTTAATGACTAAATACAGTAGGTTGGATCCAACATAAGCCTCCCACAGACAGAATGGCTTCTTCTTTCTGTAGAAGGCTTCTGAGCCAGTGGAGGAATCCCACGGGTAGAATGGGAAAGGAGTTGATTTTTGCTGATCCATTCCTCCTTTGCAGTCCCGTGTCCTCCCAAACTCTGCTCCAGAAGGTTGGAGACCTGCTGGAGAATGGAGGAAGGTGGTGCTGGGCTGCAGAGGGAGGGGGAATCAGCAAAAATGCCTCTCTCCTGTTCTGCTGGAGGGAGGATTCTGAGCAGAACTCCACTCATGGGGTGTTCCCACTCATGGAATAAAAGATATATCCAATCCAACAGATAGTGCTGTTACCACCTTAAAAGCTGCAGGCAAGAAGAGACTTGAAGTGATAGTACATCAATTGCATTAAAAGGCACTAATTTTTAATCATCACAAACAACATCAGTGCTTTTAAAGTAAGTGATCATTCAGTTGTACAAGCCTCATGTACATTAACTGCAATCACGGGTTCCTCAACCAACCCTTACATTTTCAAAGCCCTTCATCACATTTTTGTCACTCAAGAAACCACCAGCTAAGAGTTCTTGAAAGCCAGTTCTTGGACATCAGTGGGAACTAGATTAGGTTTACTTCAAATTCTTCAGTTCAGCCAAGTGAGTCAGATGGTCTGAAATTAATTGTATTATTATTGTTATTGTTATTATTATTCCCTTTTCTGATGTTTGTTAGATTAAATTGGTAAAAGCCAGCTTGTGGGATTGTAAGCAAGGTACCCTCAATGAGCTCCACATATTCTGGAAGATCCAGGGTTTTCAAACCAAGAATCCTTTCATGTTGCCTTTGACCTTCTTGGGTGCTCCATGCAATGTCAGAATGGCAGCCCTGATGAAGAAGTTGGCCCTTTGCCAATCTCAGAGTCCCTTGCCACCCTCTCAAGCTACCCCTATTTGTGTGGAAAGAAGCATGGGTCAGAACACAGGTGATCTCACCTCCAGAGAGTTATGAAATGGCTGACCTGGCACGTGGCTGAGCCTGATGATGACAGATCATCAGGTCTAAACTACAGATGAAGAAGTCCTGTGGCCAGGATCCAGCTCTTTCACTCTTGGCTATAGCAGTCATAGCTCTAGAACACATGATAGGGCCCAGGTTCAATCCCCAGCAGCTCCAGGTAAAGCTGGAAAAACTCCTGCCTGAAACCCTGGAGATCCACCACCAGTCAGTGTCAACAATACTAAGCTAGATGTCCCAGTGGTCTGACTCAGGATAAGGCAGCTCCCCGTGTCCCGTTGTTCCATTTGTTGACACACCCTGTCTAGCCGAGGGCGACAATGAGCACCAAACAAGAGGAGCAGCAATCCGTGTTCCCCTATTAATAACTTGTATTGGAAAGACTATAAGACATCTACATTTACTTGTAGAATATTTTTAAACCACGAGCCAGTGTGGGGTAGTGACAAAACAACTTTGTTACTATTCCCACTTTGCTCAAAAAACGAAAAAATAAACACTCAAGTATGAGAAGAGAGCCTAGAGACAGTTTTGCTCTGTGATCTAGATCAGGGATGGGCAAAAGGTAGATCAGGATCTAGTGGTAGTTCTCTGGCTGATTTGAAGCAGATCAGCCAAGATTTCTGACTCCCAATTATTTAACAATAGCAATAGCAAAATGACTGCCCCCACCCCCAATTATACTGCTGAAATGAAGAAAGCTGGGGTGTGCGGATGACTAGGAGTGGATTTTCGTGTGGAAGAAATGTGAACTCGGTTCAGTTAAGAACAAATTCCAGGGATCAGAATTCTTTGATTTGATGTTAATGTCTTTTGTACCAAGCTTCAGGTTCTATTAAATCTTCAGGTTCTAATAAAAAACAAAGTAGATTCTAGAAGCCTGAAGCCTGACCACCTCTGATCTAGATTCTAGGGATGTACGAAAGTCACTTACCTTTTACGAAATTTGATTTGCGGTGGGGGGGGAGCGCTCTGTCCCTCCCCCCCGAAATTCTGGCTGGGGGGGAGGCGCCCCGTCCCTCCTCCCCCGAAATTCTGGCCGGGGGTGAGGCACCCCGTCCCACCCACCACGAATCCTGGCCGGCCGGGTCTGCAAATGGCGGCGGCCATAGCCGCCGCCATTTGCATCCCTGCAGTCAGCCATGATAGGCTACGTAAATGTTTACGTAGCCTATCACGGCTGAGTTAAAAAAACAACAACAACCGCGCGTACACAAATGGCGGCGCCCATGGGCGCCGCCATTTGCGTTCCTTATTTTGGCACGTCTAGTCTACGTAAACATTTACGTAGACTACGGAGAAAATAAGGGGAACGCAAATAGCGTAGCATCCCATGGGCGCCGCCATTTGCATATGCGCGTTTTTTTTGTTTTTTGTTTAACTCAGCCGTGATAGGCTACGTAAACATTTACGTAGCCTATCACGGTATTTTTTAAAAATCTAGCTGTGATAGGCTACGTAAATCTTTACGTAGCCTATCACTTTTCTTTTTTTAACTTGGAAATGGCGGTGGCGGCAGCTGGTCGGAAGACCGGCCGCCGCAGCCGCCGCCACCGAACCGCTGCCGGAGCCGCCGCCGCCGCCGCCAGGGAGATTTGCCCAAGGTAAGTCCTGTCCCGGGGGGGCGGGGGGGCAGACCGTTTCGCCACCAATTTCGGGGGGCCGAATGCGCTGGCATTCGGCCTCCCTGAGATTCATGGTGAAATTCTCTGACATCCCTACTAGATTCTGATTTTGCTTATGGTCTCCCGAACCTAACAGAAACCTCTTCAGTGATAATGGCATTAGATCAGTGTAAATGAGGAATATAATCTGTTTATCTGTAAAGGTTCTGTGTACCCTTATCTAAAGAGTTGTTTACCTGTAACTGTGGTTCTTTGAGTGTTCACCTGTGAATTCACACACATGAGGTCTGTGCCTGTGCAGAGCATCATTTGGAACATTCTAGAGCTGAGCAGAGCTTTGGCAGGAGCCCGCGCACTCTCCCCTGCGCATGCTCCAGGGTGCAGCTCCCACCTTCCCTCTCAGTTCCCAGTCTGCTGCAGCAGAGGAACAAAATCAAGACTGAGACATGGAAGTGGGGAGGAGAGGCAGGGAGGAGGGCAAGTTGCATGAATTCACAGATGGCCACTTGAAGAAGTTACAGGTAAGCAATCTATCCTCCTTCTTTGTGGTCTCTCTAACTCACACACATGGGTGACTGATAAGAAAAATTCACCAAAAGGAGGGAGATGCCATGCCAAAACCATAGAGGACCACCTGGGCAAAGACTGCATCTGCATGTGCTCTAGCATCCACGCGGTAGTGTTTGATGGAAGTAGCTGTGGGAATAGCATGCTCCAGAGGGAAGCAGTAGACTGTGCCATGGCTCTGGTTGAGTGGGTGTGGATATTTTCAGGATCCAGAAGGCAAGCAAGTTGGTTGTATAGTTGATACAACTCACTTCATAAACTGCTGTGGAGACACTGGATGCCCTTTCCATCAGCCAGAATGGCACACAAACAAATGGGGAGTGGTTCAGAACAAAGCTGTGAGTTGCAAATAGAATGAAAGAGCTCTCCAAACACTAAGAGCGAGACAAAGGAGACAAAGAAGATAAAGGAGACAGAGGCTAAGAGGTAAGTGGGCTGCAGGAAGCCCACGGGGCTGACCTTTATCCTTCTGATTGGCTGTGAGCTCACCAGGTGCTTCTGAGAGCTCCAACTGAATTCAGGGTGTGTGGCCTGAGTACTCCCAGCAGCTGAGTGGGGGGGGCTTCAGTCTGTTTCCCGCCTCCCAGCTCGGCAGAGCAGAGCCAAGCAAGCTGCTCCAGCTGGTCCAGGGACTACAGAAGCAAGCAAGCTCCCAGAGAGCGAGCGACCAGAGCGAGCGGACAGGAGGAGCAAACAGGAGTTGGCCAGGGGAGGTCAAGGGGGAGGCCCCTAACATTTTTTTTCTTTTTTAACTATTTTTTTTTCATTTATTTGTCTTGTAACACACACTTCCACACCAGTGGGACTCTGCTTTTAACCTCTACTGAGTAGAGGAGCAGGCACAGGCTAGTCTAGAACAATCACAAAGCTAGACACAAAAAGGGAAAAGAGGCAATGGAAGGACAGGATTCTCCAGTGGTGGTGACCTGCAAGGTGTGTGCAATTTTTGTTTTCTTGCCTGAAAACAACATGGCCTACACCTGCAACAAGTGCAAGTTGATCACGCTGCTGGAAGAAAAAGTAAGTGGACTGGAGCGGCGACTGTCGACCCTCCGGGGAATAAGAGAACACAAAGAGTTCTTGGACAGAATGGGGGAACTACAGCAGCAAAGGGAAGACCAGAAGCTTGAAGACCAACAGCAAGATGAGGCAGAAGTGGGAAATGCTGAGGTGAAGAAAAATGGAGTAGAGGATACTCCTTGGAAAAGGGTGACAGGAGGAGAAGAACTAGACGCCACTCTGCACCAATGGAAGCAGTGGAGCTGTGGAACCGATTCCAGGTACTTGCGGATGAGACTGGAGGACAGTCTGCAGAGGAAGAATCACAGGGGAACCTACATGAGAGTAAGCAAGAGGCTGAAGGTCAGTCAAACAGAGGCGAGGAAACCCAGGCCTACAACAAGAAGAAGAGAAGAGTGGCAGTAGTGGGAGACTCCTTGCTGCGTAAGTATGTCGCGAAGACCCGTGGACTTGCCACGTATGTTGTCTCCCGGGAGGATGGATTAGAGATGTGACTGAAAGGTTGCCTGCACTCATAAAGCCCATTGACAGGTATCCCTTCTCATCCATGTGGGAACAAATGAGACCGCCAAGCAGAGCAATGAAGAAATCACATCAGACTTTGAAGCTTTGGGAAGGAAACTCAAGAACTTTGGGGCCCAGATAGTTTTCTCATCCATACTTCCACTAGTTAGAAGAGGGATAGACAGGGAACAAAAAATACTCCGGGTGAATGACTGTCTACGAAGGTGGTGCCGACGAGAGAGATTTGGATTCTGGGACCATGGGCTATACTTCCTGGAAGATGGCCTGTTGGCAAGGAACGGGTTGCACCTCACAAAGGCTGGGGAGAATGTGTTTGGCCACAGCATGAAGAACTTCATCAGGAGGGCTTTAAACTGAATCCTACGGTGAAGGGAGACGTAAGGTTGGGGGTAACAATGGATGAAGGCTCATGCACTGCAACAGAGAGAACAGCTCTAATAGCGCCCAATAATAGTCTTCAGACACATGTAGGAAGAAAGCCAGACTATGAAGCACATGGTCTTCAATGTCTATATACTAATGCCCAGAGTATGGGAAACAAACAGAACGAACTTGACCTCTTAATACAGGAGGGAAATTATGAGTTGATAGGTATAACTGAGACTTGGTGGGATGACTCTCATGACTGGAATAAAGCAATTGAAGGATATAACTTGTTCAAAAAGAACAGGAGGAACAGAAAGGGAGATGGGGTTGCACTGTATGTGAAAAATACATATCTCTGCACAGAAATACAGGAGGATGAGCTTGGTAGCCCCATCGAGAGCATCTGGATCAAAATAAATGGAGCAAAGAATAAAAGGAACCTGATGGTCAGAGTGTACTACCGGCCACCCAATCAAGGAGAAGACGAGGATGAAACTTTTGAAAAGCAAATACCCAATGTTTTAAGGAAGCATGATGTAGTAGTAATGGGGGACTTCAATTTCCCCGATATTTGTTGGGAGACACATTTTGCAAAACATGGCCTCTCCAGGAAATTCCTGACTTGTGTGGCAGATAACTTCCTCCTACAGAAAGTAGAGGAAGGAACTAGAGGATCAGCTCTCCTTGACTTGAGCCTAACCAACAGAGATGACGTAGTGGATAAAGTAGCACTTACAGGAACTCTGGGGGAAAGCGACCATGTTATACTTGAGTTCTTGGTTCTAAGGGAAGCAAAAGCCGAGTGTAGTCAGACGTGTACCCTGGATTTTAGAAAAGCTAATTTTAATAAACTCAGAACAGTGATAAGTAAGGTCCCATGGCAAGCGATGCTAATGGGAAAGGGAGTCCAAGATGGGTGGGAGGTTTTAAAAAAGGAAATTCTCAAGGCACAATTACAAACAATTCCAACAAGGAGAAAAGGAGGAAGACAACAGAAGAAGCCAATTTGGTTTCACAAAAAGCTTGGAGATGACCTGAAAACAAAAAAGCACACATATAGGAAGTGGAAAGAAGGCTAATGTCAGGGTGGACACTGAGCCCATAGAACCTCAGAGCAGTTCTGATTTTGAGGAGGAACAGCCATCTGTGGGAGACGAGCGCGCTCATCCCTCCCAGGCCCTGCAGCTGGCAGAGATTCCTCCTGCCGGCATTCCAGACATAGATAGTGGTCCTGGGAGTGAAAGAGCGTGGGTGGAGGGCTGGATGGATGCTCGACACAGACGCAAAGAGCGACGAGCTATGGAGGGCGCGGAAAGGAGGCATAGCGCTCGTTTGGCGCGCAAGCAACAGTCACGTCCAGATGACCCAAGGGAAAAGGGGAGGGACTCTCCCTAGCCCATAAGTTCAGGGTCTGCAAGTGATTCTCGTTCAAACGGGGACCAACTGTTTCCAACCCGGGGCATAGGTTACTCTGCTGTTCATAGCTTAGTCGCTGGTGTTAAGAGTTATTAAGTTGTAAAAGGAATAAAGCCTTGAAAAGAATCCTTTGTCTGTGTCTGGAGTTGGCTACTGGAGTAGACTGAAAGAGGCCGGCTAGGGCCCCCTGACAGCTTGGTCCCTGTTCCTCTTTTTTTCTCTCTTTCTCTCGCACCCTACTGCCAAATGGAGGGTGCCAGAGACCCGACGGTGCAGGCTCTGGTGCAAGAGAACCAGATTCTCCGTGATCAAATGGCTCAACTGATGGCTGCCATGCAGAATCTACAGGCTGCGGTTCAACCCCCGCCACCTCCGATTCCCCCCCGCCGCAAGTGCCGAGTGGCCTTGCCAGAGAAGTTTTCTGGGGAGAAGGGACTTTTTCAGATTTTCAGGGCCCAATCGGAGCTGTACATGCACCTTCGACCTGAGGATTTCCTGACGGAACAGGTTCATGTGGGCTTCATCATTAACCTACTTTCCAGCGTGGCCGCTAAATGGGCTTCGGGACTCCTTCTCGCTAATGACCCCCTGCTCGGGGACTATCAAGGTTTCATGACAGCGATGGCCTGTTTTTTTGGTGACCCCCTGTGTACGCAGATGGCTTCTCGGGAGATTCGCCGCCTCAGGCAGGGCAAGGACTCAGTTTCCAGCTATGCGACAACTTTTCGCTTGCTGATGCAGGATTTACAGTGGAATGATGCCGCGCTGGTGGCTCAGTTTTTGGACGGTTTAAACGACGAGATCTTGGACGAGTTGGCGCGCACGCCCAGCCCACTGACTTTGGAGGACCTCATCCAGACCTGCCTCCAGATAGATAGTCGGCTGGAGGGGCACCGGCAGACCTGGCAGGGTGCTGGGGGCCGAGATTTCCCTCCTCCCATTCCCCCACGTTTCCTGCCCCCTCCCCCACCCCCCACCCCTGCGGTGGGGGTGGAGGAGACCCCGATGCAGCTGGGGGCTACCTGAGCCCCGCTGCCTCCAGAGGAACTTGAGCGCCGGCGAGCTGAGTGCCACTGCTTTCAGTGTGGAAAACTGGGCCATTTCGCTAAGACCTGCCACATTAGATCCGCAGCTCCTCTGCCTCCCCCTCCTTCCCCCTCCTCCTCCTCCTTGTCCCCAGGCCTGACTAGACTGCCCCCCAAGCCTGTTGGGGGCCTCCAGTTTGGGGGTCGGTTCCCCACTGGGTGGGTGTCTTCCGCAACTCCCCCATCTGCTATTGCTGGTTCACCTACGCTTCCCCCAGTGGGGTGGGGTGGAAGCCCTAGCTTTAGTGGACTCTGGAGATATGACCAGTTTCATGGATGAAACATCCGCTCTCTTCCACAAGATTCCTACCCTGCCCCTTCCTGCCCCCTTGGCAGTGGAGACTGATGGGTGTCCTCTCTGTTCGGGCGCGGTGGCCCGTATTACAGTTCCACTCACTCTGCGCACCCAGTCCCATGTTGAGCAGATTCAGTTTCACTTGGCCAAGGTTCCCCTGTACCTAATTGTGCTGGGTGTTTCCTGGCTCTCTAAGCATAATCCTAAGATTTTTGGGGGATTCAGCAGGTGGAGTTTGCGTCTCCCTACTGCTGGGAGCATTGCCTTCCGGAGGAGGCGCCTGTCCTAGTCCAGGCCTTAACCCTTTCCTCTCCCTCCTCGTCTGTTTCTGGCAGTTCTTCAGCTACCGTCATCCTCCCAGAGAAGTATGCAGCTTTTCGGGATGTTTTTGACAAGAAGGAGGCCGACCAGCTCCCCCACACACCGCCCTTTTGACTGTGCTATTAACCTCATTCCGGGGGCGACCATCCCCATTGGCCGGCTGTATTCGATGTCGGAGCTGGAACTTCGAGCTCTGCGCAAGTTTTTGGACACAAATCTCAAATGTGGCTTCATTCACCCTTTCTCCTCCCCCGCCTGCGCCCCTACCTTTTTTGTTGCCAAACGATCTGGAGAACTCCGCCCAGTGCATGACTATAGAGCCCTCAATTTGGTCTCCATCCCTGACAAGTACCCCCTCCCCCTCATACCTGAGATGCTGAAGCACCCGGGGCGAGCCCAGATTCTCACAAAGTTGGACCTGCGTGGCACCTACAATCGCATCTGGGAGGGGGATGAGTGGAAGACATCTTTCAGAACCCAGTACAGAGCGTATGAATACCTAGTGATGCCGTTTGGGCTCGCCTGCACCCCCCTCATGTTTTCGCATTTTATGAATGCCATCTTCCGGGACTATTTGGACACTTTCCTCATTGTATATCTCGATGATTTACTTATATTTTCTGAGGACCCCCATGCCCATCAGCATCATGTCTCCGCCGTCCTCCAGCGCCTCCGCGAGAACCATCTGTCTGCCAAGCTGGAGAAATGTGCGTTTGACCTAACCTCTTTGGACTATCTTGGCTACATTATCTCAGCTGACAGAATCAGGATGGATCCTGCAAAGGTCCAGTCTGTCCTCTCCTGGCAGGCTCCATCCACCAAGAAGGACTTGCAACGTTTTCTGGGTTTTGCAAATTTTTACAGAAAGTTCCTGCCCAGCTTTGCTCGGCTGACATCTCCTCTCACAGACCTCCTTAAGGGCAGGAAATCTCCTTTTCATTGGACGGCATCTGCCCAACTAAGAGGCTTTTCAGTTCTGACCCGATCCTGTTACATCCCGACCCGAGGAGACCTTTTGTAGTGCAAACTGATGCCTCTGACTTTGCGGTGGGGGCGGTGCTTTTTCAACCAGATCGGGCGGGCGGCGAGTTGCAACCCTGTGCCTACCACTCCAGGAAGCTGAACATGTCTGAGAGGAATTATACCATCTGGGAGAAGGAACTGTTGGCCATCAAGTCCGCTTTGGAGACCTGGTGTCATCTTCTAGAGGGGGCACAGCACCCAGTCGAAGTTAGAACTGACCATCGCAACCTCGAACATCTTCAGACAGCCTGTGCCTTAAACCAGAGACAGATTAGGTGGTCGCTTTTTTCCCCCCGGTTCTTATTATTATTTTATTATTATTATTTATTTCATTTCTATACCGCCCAATAACCGAAGCTCTCTGGGCGGTTCACAAAAATTGAAGGTTCTGCCTTAAGATTTGCCATGTGAAGGCCTCCGACAACCTACAAGCGGATGCTCTTTCTCGCAAGCTGGACTTCCAGCCAGGGGGTGAGGGAAATCCCCCCCTTCTCTGATTCTTCCCCCCCAGAGCCTGGCAGCAGCTGCGGTGCCTCACTCTTGGGAGGAGCTCCTTCACTCTGCACAGGCTCAGGATGCTTTTGTTCGCACAAGGGTGGAGGAATTGGGGCTAGCCTCTGTCCCCCACCACCCTACCGCCTTCTCTTTGCGAGGTGGCCTGCTTTACCATTCCGGCCGGGTCTATGTGCCTTCTAGACCCCTCCATGAGAAGGTCCTCCATCAGTGCCATGACTCCCCCACAGCTGGGCATTTTGGCGTCACCAAGACCCTGCACAGAGTGACGCAGGATTTTTGGTGGCCTCGTCTGTGTCAGGATGTCAAGTCCTATGTCGCCTCCTGCCCAACCTGCCAGCATGTGAAGGCCCCCTCAGGCAAGCCCACAGGCTTGCATCACCCCCTGCCTACCCCCTCAGGACCTTGGAAACTGCTCTCCCTTGACTTCATCACTGACTTGCCTCCCTCACACGGTAAGACCACCATTCTGGTGGTGGTGGATTTGTTTTCTAAGATGGCCCATTTCATCCCCTGCTCTGGGTTGTCCACAGCCAGGGAGATGGCAGAGCTGTTTTTGGTGCATGTTTTCCGCCTCTATGGATGGCCCGAGAGTCTCATTTCGGATAGGGGGGCCCAATTCACTGCCCATTTCTGGAGGGAGCTACTTGGGCTTCTACATGTGACGCTCCGTCTTTCCTCCACCCACCATCCACAGACGGACGGTCAGACCGAGCGCACCAATGCGACTCTGGAGCAATATTTGCGCTGTTATGTCAGTTACCAGCAAGATGACTGGTTTTCCTTGCTGCCTTTCGCGGAATTTGCTTATAACAATGCCTGCCATACTTCCACCCGCCAAACTCCATTTTTTGCCAATTTTGGTTACCACCCCAAGGCTTTCCCGTCCACCCTACCTCCCTCTTCGGTGCCAGCGGCCCATGACTTTTTAGAGGAGTTGAGAGCGGTACACCACCTCTTACGGGACACCCTCAAGCAAGCCAAGACAGCCTACAAGGCCTCTGCGGACCGACGGCACCAGCCGGGTCCATCTCTGCAACCGGGAGACTGGGTTTGGTTGTCCACCCACTACCTCCCCTCTCACTCAACCGCAAGGAAGCTCGCGCCTCGTTGCATGGGGCCTTTCCAAATTATTGCCCAGATTAACCCTGTTGCTTTTCGCCTGGCTCTCCCCCGCCATGAAGATCCATCCTGTTTTTCATCAGTCCTTGCTGTCCCCCCTGGTTTCTGGTGACCCTCATCACTCGACCGGTCCCCCCCCCCGCCGCCAGTGTTGGTGGAGGGGGAGGAGGAGTTTGAAGTCGCAGAGATTCTGGATTCCCGCCTTCCTTGCGGACACCTGCAATACCTGGTGGACTAAAAGGGGTACAGGCCAGATGAGCGATCCTGGGAGCCCACGGAATCTGTACATGCTCCATTGCTGCTGAGGCGTTTCCACCAGCTGTACCCCCACAAGCCTGGGGGGGGGCCTCATGGGAGCAGGGATGATGTCAGGGTGGACACTGAGCCCATAGAACCTCAGAGCAGTTCTGATTCTGAGGAGGAACAGCCATCCGTGGGAGAGGAGCGCGCTCATCCCTCCCAGGCCCTGCAGCTGGCAGAGATTCCTCTTGCCGACATTCCAGACATAGATTGCGGTCCTGGGAGTGAAAGAGCGCGGGAGGAGGGCTGGCTGGATGCTCGACGCAGACGCAAAGAGCGATGAGCTATGGAGGCGTAGCATCCGTTTGGCACGCAAGCAACGGTCGCGTCCAGAGGACCCAAGGGAAAAGGGGAGGGACTCTCCCTAGCCCATAAGTTCAGGGTCTGCAAGTGATTCTCGTTCAAACGGGGACCAACTGTTTCCAACCCGGGGCGTAGGTTATTCTGCTGTTCATAGCTTAGTCGCTGGTGATAGAGTTATTAAGTTGTAAAAGGAATAAGGCCTTGAAAAGAATCCTTTGTCTGTGTCTGGAGTTGGCTACTGGAGTAGACTGAAATAGGCCAGCTAGGGCCCCCTGACAGCCAAGTAATAAAGGAAGAGTACAGGCAGGTAGCACAGAATTGCAGGGATGGCGTCAGGAAGGCTAAAGCTGAAAATGAGTGGAGGTTAGTGAGGGATGCTAAAAGCAATAAAAAAGCTTTCTTCAGCTCCATGCATAGTAAAAGACAGAGGAAAGAAATGGTGTTTCAGCTATTAAATAAGGATGGCAAAACAATAACAGATGGCAAAGAAAAGGCAGAAGTGCTCAATTCCTGCTTTGGCTCAGTCTTCTCCCAAAAGAGGGTCTATGACCCCCCCGGCAAAGGCGAAGTACAGGCTGAAGGGGCAGGATTGCAGCTTGAGATCGATAGGCATATGGTCAAGGAACACCTAATTACTTTGAATGAGTTCAAATCTCCAGGGCCAGATGAACTTCATCCTACAGTAATAAAGGAACTGGCAGAAGAACTCTCAGAACCACTGCCTATTCTCTTTGAGAAATCATGGAGGACAGGGGAAGTGCCAGAGGACTGAAGGAGGACTAATGTTGTCCCTACCTTCAAAAAGGGTAAAAAGGAGGAACCTGGGAACTACAGACCAGTCAGTCTGACATCAATCCCTGGGAAAATTCTGGAGCAGATGATAAAGCAATCCATCTGGAAGCACCTTGAAAACAATACCGTGATTACTCGAAGCCAACATGGATTTGTCAAAAACAAGTCCTGCCAGACGAATCTGATCTCATTTTTTGATCAAGTAACCTCCCTTGTGGACCGTGGGAATGCTGTGGACATAATATACCTCGACTTCAGTGCCCCATGATATCCTGATGAGCAAAGTAGCTCAAAATGGGATAGATGAAACAACGATCCAGTGGATCCACAGTTGGCTACAGAATTGGACTCAAAGAGTGCTTATCAGTGGGACCTTCTCAAACTGGGGAGAGATAACAAGTGGGGTACCGCAGAGCTCAGTCCTGGGCCCAGTGCTCTTCAACATTTTTATTAATGACTTGGAGGAGGAGGTGCAGGGAATGCTGATCAGATTTGCAGATGACACAAAACTGGGCGGGATAGCTAATACTTTGGAAGACAGATACAAAATTCAAAGTGATCTTGATAGACTGGAGCGCTGGGCAGAAAACAACAGAATGACATTTAATAGGGATAAATGCCAAGTTCTGCACCTAGGAAAAAGAAATCAAATGCACAGTTCCAAGATGGGCGGTACTTGGCTCAACCACACTACAAATGAGAAGGATCTTGGCATTGTTGTTGATCACAAGCTGAATATGAGGCAACAATGTGATGTGGCTGCCAAAAAGGCAAATGCTATTTTGGGCTGCATTAATAGAAGCATAGCTTCCAAATCCTGGGAAGTACTAGTTCCCCTCTACTCAACACTGGTTAGGCCTCATCTGGTGTCCAGTTCTGGGCACCACACATTAAGAAGGATGCAGACAAACTGGAGAGGGTCCAGAGGAGGGCAACAAAGATGATCAGGGGACTGGAAACAAAGCCCTATGAAGAGAGACTGAAAGAACTGGGCATGTTTAGCCTTGAGAAGAGAAGACTGAGGGGAGATACGATAGCGCTCTTCAAGTACTTGAAAGGTTGTCACACAGAGGAAGGCCAGGATCTCTTCTCAATCATCCCAGAGTGCAGGACACGGAATAACGGGCTCAAGTTACAGGAAGCCAGATTCCGGCTGAACATCAGGAAAAACTCCTGGCTGTTAGAGCAATACGACAATGGAACCAATTCCCTAGGGAGGTGGTGGGCTCTCCCACACTGGAGGCGTTCAAGACGAGGCTGGACAGCCATCTGTCAGGGATGCTCTGACTTGGATTCCTGCATTGAGCAGGGGATTGGACTCGATGGCCTTGTAGGCCCCTTCCAACCCCACTATTCTGTGATTCTATGATTCTAAGAGACTGAAGCATTACCTCTAATGGGGAGGTCAGGTGCGAGAGAAGTGTTGGCAACACAATGTGCTCAGACTAATGAAACTGCAACACCACCTTTAGGAGGAAGGAAAAGTACAGTCCCCAAACAACCTTATCCCTACAGAAGGTCAAATTGGTCATGATGGAGAGCACCACTGAAGTGATGGCAGTGAAAAAGGCCCAGTCATGGTAAGGAGGTGGAGGTAGGGGAGCCCAAGGCGGCTGTGAGTCTGCCAGGGCTGAAGCCATCAGCGCCACCAGAGGCTGGTCTGCAGCCATAGGTTCATCACTGGACTCGATTCCATGGGTTGTCTTCTGGTTCTTTGGCCTGGGACCTGGAGCTGTAGTGGGGCACTTATTAGAGGAATTGGTTAGTTGGACCTTCTTGACCCCGACTGTCAACACTGAGGTTGGGGTCGAGGATTGGAGTGTTGAGCTTGAGGGAAGCTCATGAGACAAGGCTGATGTCGCTTGCAGGGCTATTTCACGAGTTGGCACAGAAGGTTGTACCGTGGCTCCTTCCGTCGAAAGGGGAGCTGGCTTCACCAGGAGGGAGACTGTCTGCACCGGCTTGGCGCAAATAGATGGCAAATCAATGTGAAGCAGCCAGTTCTGTGTTGCTTTGTCTGTGGCTTTTAAGGCCTGCTCGCACAGCAGGGCACAAAAACGATCCATCTGTTTTCTTTAGGCCTGTTTTGTAAAAGCCTGGCAGTGTGAAAAGGAATCGACCCAATGTCCCTCACCCAGGCAAAGGTGGCACAGGGACTGACGGTTGGTTGGTGGCATTTTCCTGCCACAGGGAGACACTTCTTGAAGAGCACCGTGGAGGCTGTGTGGCCCCCTGGTGTGTGTGGGGGGGGGGAGAAAAAGAAAATGAAGACAGAGGTTCAGATGGACAAGATGAAAAAGGAACACAAAAAGAAAACAGTTCCACCCAGCAGTTTGAGAAGGGACAACTGAGAACTGTTGACGAAAACCTTGAGATACAGAGAACATTCTTCAGATATGTACATAGTAAAAGGCAGAGGAAAGAAATGGTGGTTTAACTATTAAGTAAGGATGGCAAAATGATAACAGATGACAAAGAAAAGGCAGAAGTGCTCAATTCCTACTTTGGCTCAGTCTTCTCCCGAAAGAGGGTCTATGACCTCCCTGGCAAAGATGAAGTACAGGCTGAAGGGGCAGGATTGCAGCTTGAGATCGATAGGCATATGGTCAAGGAACACCTCATTACTTTGAATGAGTTCAGCTCTCCAGGGCCAGATGAACTGCATCCTAGAGTCATAAAGGAACTGGCAGAAGAACTCTCAGAACCACTGTCTATCATCTTTGAGAAATCATGGAGGACAGGGGAAGTGCCAGATGACTGGAGGAGGGCTAATGTTGTCCCTATCTTCAAAAAGGGCACAAAGGAGGAAGCTGGGAACTACAGACCAGTCAGCCTGACATCAATCCCTGGGAAAATTCTGGAGCAGATGATAAAGCAATCCATCTGGAAGCACCTTGAAAACAATGCAGTGATTACTTGAAGCCAACATGGATTTGTCAAGAACAAATCTTGCCAGACGATCTCATTTTTTGATCAGGTAACCTCCCTTGTGGACTGTGGGAATGCTGTAGACATAATATACCTCGACTTCAGCAAAGCTTTTGACAAAGTGCCCCATGATATCCTGATGAGCAAAGTAGCTCAAAGTGGGCTAGGTGAAACAATGATCCAGTGGATCCACAATTGGCTACAGAATCGGACTCAAGGAGTGCTTATCAACGGGATCTTCTCAAACTGGGGAGAGGTGATGAGCGGGGTACCGCAGGGTTCAGTCCTGGGCCCAGTGCTCTTCAACATTTTCATTAATGACTTGGAGGAGGAAGTGCAGGGAATGCTGATCAAATTTGCAGATGACACAAAAGTGAGTGGGATAGCTAATACCTGAAGAGACAGAAACACAATTCAAAGTGATCTTGATAGACTGGAGTGCTGGGCTGAAAACAACTGAATGGCATTTACTAGGGAGAAATGCCAAGTTGTGCACCTAGGAAAAAGAAACCAACTCCACAATTACAAGATGGGGAATACTTGGCTCAACAATACTACAAGCGAGAAGGATCTTGGACTTGTTGTATATCGCAAGCTGAATATGAATCAACAATGTGATGTGGCTGCAAAAAAGGCAAATGCTAGGTTGTCACAGAGAGGAAGGCCAGGATCTCTTCTCGATCATCCCAGAATGCAGGACATGGACTAATGGGCTCAAGTTACAGGAAGCCAGATTCCGGCTGAACATCAGGAGAAACTTCCTGACTGTTAGAGCAATACGACAATGGAACCAGTTACCTAGGGAAGTGGTGGGCTCTCCCCCACTGGAGTCATTCAAGATGTGGCTGGACAGCCATCTGTCGGGGATGCTCTGACTTGGATTCCTGCATTGAGCAGGGGGTTGGACTCGATGGCCTTGTAGGCCCCTTCCAACCCTACTATTCTATGAGTCTATGATTCCAAATGTTGCTATCGCTGTAGCAGTTGAAAAGGAACACAGCAGGAAGGCAGGAGCCACACCCTGGAGCATGTGCAGAGGAGAGTGGGCAGGCTCCCACCAAAGCTCTGCTCAGCTCTAGAATGTTCCAAATGATGCTCTGCACAGGCACAGAATCATTGTATGTGAGTCACCAGAAAGAAGACATATCCTATACCCAAATTTTTCTAAGAGACAAATTCTGCAGCTTATATAAATGATGGGCAATGAGCAAAATGACATAATTGTGCCTATTTTACAGCATATATTCTGCATCTGGTGACCATGTTCAGGGACCAGGAACTATGCCAGGTACTGAAGGTCTCCCCCTGACTATTCTGTCTTACTGGGGCCTCTCATCTCACATCCTCAGCTTCACCAGGCACACACACTTTCAAGCCTTCATGGTTATAAGGGGCTAGAGCAGCCTTCCCCAATCTGGTGCCCTGGTGTTTTGGACTTCCTCCCAGCAGCCCCAGCCAGCATGGTCAATGGTCAGGAATGCTGGGAGTTGTAGTTCAAAACATTTGGAGGGCACCCGGTCAGGGAGAACTAGGCTACAGAGATACTTGCTTTGTTTTTAAATGAAAACTGAGATTTTCAAAAAGCGGAATTCTGCTCCCAGTACCAAATTCTGTGTTCACACTGCATTTGCCCAAGAACTATTGAATATACTGAGCGCTGGTATTCTCTACACTTCTTCACTGTGTTCTTTTTTTTTTTTTTAGGACTGTTGGACAATGGAGGAGTAAACATGGGGAAATTGCCCACAGAGGTAAAAGTTTACTTGGTCACAGCTGCATCAGCACCATATTGTGGTGAGTAGAGTAGCACTTCCAGAGGGCCACGGACTTCTTCTTGATATCATCCTATAGCGACACCTCAAAGGTTCACTGAATGCAGATAATGTGAGAAGCCGGACCTTGCACATTCTCCCCACTTGTGTGCATTTATTTGAAGGTCTTCATAAACAGAGCCTACACATGTACATCTTTCTCCAGGTGATTGGGAACGAGGTTTTTTCAGGGTTTACAATTACATGGATTGTACACCATTGTACATGCATAGCTCTTTGCAGACCTTCAAATAAACCTGCGTAGGTGATGCCATGAATCTGCTTCCCCCACCCCCGCTCATGGAACTGAAAAGGGCTGGGGGGGGCACTGCTTCACTAATAAATGTACATCGCTTGGCTTCTCTACACTTGATGACTGGGAACAGAATATGTGAATTGACTCCACTGAAAAGCATAATGTTTAAGGGCGACTCTACATTAAAGAAAAAACCTGCAGTCCTACTGCTGTGGAGCCTTTCCGTGTTTATCACAGGCTCTCAGACAGTGACCACATGATTGCTAAGAGGGGAAGTTTCTAATTTTCAATGTTCCGTAGATCACAATGAAACAGTGCCATCTAGTGGCTGTTTAATAGCACAACAATGAATGTACATAGTAGGAAAAATCTGGGATATATTTAAATACCTCATTATCTTCAGATCTTTTTAACTTGGAATAACCCGGAAATACCACTGGATGTGCCCTGGAGGCTGACAGAACTGTGAAAAGGACCTGCAAATTTCCATGAGTGACCCACCATGAATGCACAATAAAAGCCTCTTATGATGGTGCCCTAAGTTTCCAAAAGGGATAATCATATAAGTCTGTTGCACCAAAAACAATAAAGAGTTTTGCTCTTTGTTGATCATGTTTATGGTGCTGGCAAGGGATAGGAAGGCTCTGTATCTAGTGTTAGATCTCTAATGGCCCATTCACATATGACTGTCATCATTTGATTTTGTGGTTAAGTGGAGAACTAGCATGTGTGAACCAGCTCTCAGAGTATGAGAAATGCATCCAGTGCTGTGAATAGTGTCAGTTCCTTGTTAAACCCACCCAACTGACTATTCTTAGAAAATGTGCATTTGATTTGCACTTCCTCAAACAGGACTGCTAGATTACTTACTTCCAACAGTTGAACCTATTAACAAAGGAACAGCAAAATCTGCAAACTACATGAAGGTTTTAGGGGTTTATAATGTATAGTGTTTGGATTACAGAACTGAGAATATTTTGCCATCAAATCATACTTCCCTTAGCCACACTCCCCTCCCATGCAAAGAAATACTACAGCTCTATATATTCTTACATAGTTTAAATGGGCCTGACACTGGGGGAATAAGTAAATCCTAAATCCCCCCCCCCCCAAGGTAGCAGAAATCTTCTTTTAATGCTGGAGGCTTAAGATATTCAATGCTCTGTGCCCAGAATGTGATTCCTATGTTGCCTAGTGTACCATAGCCTGGTGGAATTTCACTTACAGCAGAGGAGAACTTTGGATACCAACATTGAGATAACCTTCCTCAGTAGCAACTCCTCATTCAGCACCAGCATTGTCATGTGAGTAACAATGGACAACTCAGATGTACTTCTGCTGACTCTGTTTCTCTTTGTTTGCTGGATTCACCCAATTATGTCTTTTTACACACTATTGCAATAGCAACAACATAGGGCCAAATAGGTTCATCTTCATCTCCTAGACGTTCTCTAGGAACATCAAATATTATGAAGATGTGAGCCCGGGGTGGGGGGCGGGAGTGTATCACAGACATTTGTGCAGTGCTTAGGAAATAGTTGTAGAATTTGAGAATTTCTTGTAGGATGAAAATAGTTGTGATCCAGGAGGCATACTAGGCTGGGAGGTTGTGCAAGCATTGGGGTTGTGGCAACTTCAACTAGCATTCGCTTTGCTGATGAAAAACTGAGGAGCAGCTGCCATTGCTTGTGAATCACTGTTGTTGTCTGCTTAATAATGTCTAGTCACTTCCCAATGTATAATTCTCCCAGAAACTCCCCTTCCCTGCTCCAGTTCATACTTCTAAAAAAAACATAACTACCATGTTAGCTCCTTTCTACAATTGCCAATTCTTCAACAAGTCAATAAAGTTTTGGTAGCCAAACAAGACAGCACATTTATCCTGCACAAGGAGATCCCTATGCTTACCCACATGCCTTGTTGGGCTTTGCAGACCCAAGCAGCAGACCCTGGGCAAAGGCCTGTTGACTCACTCTGCCCCACTGTGCCAGGTGGAAAGAGTGATGGTGCAGTACCATCCCAAGACCTGGAGGAGGAAGAAAGATGAGGCCCCTGTTGTTGGCCAGTTCTGTACTGCCCCTCTGCCTGTAGATACAAGGTAAGCAAGAACCATCTTTCGAAAGTCTTCTTCAGCAAGGGGATAGTACTGATGAGGGAGGAAGGCTCTTTTATCTTATGGTGCTTGCAGGCCACACAAAGGAGACATTAGTTTGAGGGATTGTTTCCCTTTCATTGGGGCTGCTATCAAAAGGCCAAACAATGCACATAATTTCAGTATGATGCATGGTTTTGATATGAGATTTATTTCTTTATTTGGGTGGTGTGCTATTTTTAGCCCGCCCAATCCCAGAAGCTCTGAGTAGGTTACAATACATTTAAACAGACACAACAGAAACCAAACTTAAAATTAAGGAACAACATATAAATGGTTAAATCCCTTGACCCATCACTTTTCCTGCCCTTTCCCATTTACTAGGACTACCTTGTAAGCAATCCATCATCCTTAGTTCAATGCTTTCCAAATCCCATCCAGGAAGTTAGTATTGATATGGCCTTTCAGAAAGAACCAATGCAGTCCATTGGCCATGGGGTGTCTTTCTTTTTACTATCTACTCACCTAGTTCCATACCTCTTTTCCTTTGTCTTAACACAGAGAAGTTAAGCACTGAGAATTCATTTTGGATAATCCCACCCTTCAACCAGCCTCTCACCAAAGTTCGTTGTGTCTCTCTTTCCCTTGAAACCACACGGAACCTACTATTAAAGGAATAGTCTTTCTTAGGACCCACTCACCCCACCTGCCAACCTAAAAGACACTCTGCAGAACAGACAAGAAGGAGGTGGTGGAGGAGGAGGAGGTTGCAAGAACTCAAACCTCAGATGAGGTATAATAGCACCCCAGATGTACATGAGCATTCCTCGCCTCTGCATACCTGCTGGGAGACTGGGTACTCTTCCTTTCCCCCTGGTGAGGTTGGTTCAAATCTGCACTCATCACAACTCCTTTCACCACCAGAGCTCTACTGGACATACTAACTGCCCAACTGTGGAATGAATGGGCAACAAAACCACCCTGCAAGGGGAAATGTGTAAAATAAAACAACCCATCATCACCCAAACCTACAGCCATCAGTACAGATGCCATGCATGCTCTAGACTTCCACCATCCATTGTCTCTCCCAACCAACATAGAATCATAGAATAGTACAGTTGGAAGGGTCCTATAAGATCATTGAGTCCAGCCCCCTGCTCACTGCAGGAATCCAATTCAAAACATCCCTGACAGATGGCTGTCCAGCTTCACCTTGAATGCCTCCAGTGTGGGAGAGCCCACTACCTCCCTAGGTAATTGGTTCCATTGTCTTATTGCTCTAACAGTCAGGATGTTTCTCCTGATATTCAGCCGGAATCTGGCTTCCTGTAACTTGAGCCCGTTATTCCATGTCCTGCACTCTGGGATGATTGAGAAGAGATCCTGGCCTTCCTCTCAGGGACAATCTTTCAAGTACTTGAAGAGCGCTATCATATCTCCCCTCAGTCTTCTCTTCTCAAGGCTAAACATGCCCAGTTCTTTCAGTCTCTCCACACAGGGCATTGTTTCCAGTCCCCTGATCATCTTTGTTGACCTCCTCTGAACCCTCTCCAGTTTGTCTGCACCCTTCTTAAAGTGTGGTGCCCAGAACTGGACACAGTACTCCAGATGAGGCCTAACCAGTGCTGAGTAGAGGGGAACTAGTACTTCCCGGGATTTGGAAGCTGTGCTTCTATTAATGCAGCCCAAAATAGCATTTGCCTTTTTTGCAGCCACATCACATTGTTGGCTCATATTCAGCTTGCGATCGACAACAATGCCAAGATCCTTCTCGGTTGTAGTGTTGTTGAGCCACGTATCCCCCGTCTTGTAACTGTGCAGTTGGTTTCTTTTTCCTAGGCACAGAACTTGGCATTTATCCCTATTAAATGTCATTTTGTTTTCTGCCCAGCACTCCAGTCTATCCAGATCACTTTGAATTTTGTTTCTGTCTTCCAAAGTATTAGCTATCCTGCCCAATTTTGTGTCATCTGCAAATGTGATCAGCATTCCCTGCACCTCCTCCTCCAAATCATTAATAAAAATGTTGAAGAGCACTGGGCCCAGGACTGAGCCCTGCGGTAACCCTCTCATTACCTCTCCCCAGTTTGAGAAGGTCCCATTGATAAGCACTCTTTGAGTCCGATTCTGTAGCCAACTGTGGATCCAGAGAATAGGATCCAGAGTTGTTTCATCTAGCCCACTTTGAGCTAGTTTGCTCCTCAGGATCAAAGTGGGGCACTTTGCTGAAAGCTTTGCTGAAGTCGAGGTATACTATGTCCACAGCATTCCCACAGTCCACAAGGGGGGTTACCTGATCAAAAAATGAGATCAGATTCGTCTGGCAGGATTTTTTCTTGACAAATCCATGTTGGCTTTGAGTAATCACTGCATTGTTTTCAAGATGCTTCCAGATGGATTGCTTTATCATCTGCTCCAGAATTTTCCCAGGGATTGATGTCAGACTGGCTGATCTGTGGTTCCTCCTTTTTACGCTTTTTGAAGATAGGGACAACATTAACCCTACTCACTTCCTCCGTCCTCCATGATTTCTCAAAGAGAATAGACACTGGTTCTGAGAGTTCTTCTGCCAGTTCGTAGGATGCAGTTCATCTGGCCCTGGAGATTTGAACTCATTCAAAGTAATTAGGTGTTCCTTGACCATATGCCTATCGATCTCAAGCTGCAACCCTGCCCCTTCAGCCTGTACTTCACCTTTGCCAGGGGTTATAGACCCTCTTTTGGGAGAAGACTGAGCCAAAGTAGGAATTGAGCACTTCTGCCTTTTCTTTGTCATCTGTTATCATTTTGCCATCCTTATTTAATAGCTGAACCACCATTCTTTCCTCTTGTCTTTTACTATGCACATACCTGAAGAAAGCCTTTTTGTTGCTTTTAGCCTCCCTCGCTAACCTCAGCTCGTTCTCAGCTTTAGCCTTCCTTGACGCTGTTCCTGCAATTCTGTGCTGCCTGCCTGTACTCTTCCTTTGTAGTGCCTTCCTTCCACTTCCTATATGTGTGCTTTTTTGTTTTCAGGTCATCTCTAGCTTTTTGTGAAGCCACATTGGCTTCTTCTGTTGTCTTCCACCTTTTCTTCTTGTTGGAATTGTTTGTAATTGTGCCTTGAGAATTTCCTTGTTTAATAGCTCCCTTACATCTTGGACTCCTTTTCTCATTAGAGTTGCTTGCCATGGGACTTTACTTATGATTGTTCTGAGTTTATTAAAATCGGCTTTCCTAATCCAGGGTACGCGTTTGGCTACACTCGGCTTTTGGTTCCCTTAGAACCAAGAACTCAAGTATAACATGGTTGCTTTCTTCCAGAGTTCCAGTAACTGCTACTTTATCCACTACGTCATCTCTGTTGGTTAGGATCAAGTCAAGGAGAGCTGATCCTCTAGTTCCTTCCTCCACTTTGTGTAGGAGGAAATTATCAGCAACACAAGTCAGGAATCTCTTGGAGGGGCCATGTTTTGCAGATTTTGTCTCCCAACAAATATCGGGGAAATTGAAGTCCCCCATTACTACTACATCATGCTTCCTTGAAACATTGGGTATTTGCTTTTCAAAAGTTTCATCCTCGTCTTCTCCTTGATTGGGTGGCCGGTAATAGACTCCGACCACCATGTTCCTTTTATTTTTTGCTGCATTTAGTTTAATCCCGATGCTCTCGATGTGGCTACCAAGCCCATCCTCCTGTATTTCTGTACAGAGATATGTATTCTTAACATATAGTGCAACTCCACCTCCCTTTTTGTTCCTCCTGTTCTTTTTGAACAAGTTATGTCCTTCAATTGCTGTATTCCAATCATGAGAGTCATCCCACCAAGTCTCAGGTACACCTATCAAGTCATAATTTCCCGCTTGTATTAAGAGTTCAAGTTCGTTCTGTTTGTTTCCCATACTCTAGGCATTAGCGTGTAGACACTGAAGACCATGTGCTTTATAGTCTGGCTTTCTTCCTACATGTTTGTAAAGCCTATTATTGGGCGCTATTAGAGCTGTTCTCCCTGTTGTGGTGCATGAGCCTTCATCCATTGTTACCCCCAACTTTACGTCTCCCTCTCCCGTAGGATTCAGTTTAAAGCCCTCCTGATGAAGTTCTTCATGCTGTGGCCAAACACATTCTTCCCATCCTTTGTGAGGTGCAACCCATTCCTTGCCAATAGTCCATCTTCCAGGAAGTATAGCCCATGGTCAAAGAATCCAAATCTCTCTCGCCAGCACCACCTTCATAGCCAGTCATTCACCTGGAGTATTTTTCTTTCCCTTTTTACCCCTCTTCTAACTACTGGAGGGATGGATGAGAAAACTATCTGGGCTCCAAAGTTCTTGAGTTTTCTTCCCAAAGCTTCAAAGTCTGATGTGATTTCTTCGTAGCTCGCTGGGTGGTATTGTTTGTTCCCACATGGATGAGAAGAAAGGGATACGTGTCAGTGGGCTTTATGAGTGTAGGTAACCTTCAGTCATGTCTGTAATCTGTCCTCCTGAGAGACAGCATACCTGGCAAGTCCACAGGTCTTCGCGACATACTTGGATTTCGATCCCACACAGCAAGGGGTCTCCCACAACTCCTCCTCCTCTCTTCTTGTTGTTGTAGGCCTTGGTTTCATCGCCTCTGCTTGACTGACCTTCAGCCTCTTGCTTGCTCTCATGCAAGTTCCCCTGTGATTCTTCCTCTGCAGGCTGTCCTCCAGTCTCATCCTCAAGTACCTGGAAACGGTTCCATAGTTCCAATGCTTCCACTGGTGTAAAGTGGCTTCTAGTTCTTCTGCTCCTAATGGTCACCCTTTTCCAAGGAGTATCCTCTACTTCGTTTTTCCTCACCTCAGCATTTTCCTCTTCTGCCTCAGCTTGCTGTTGCTCTTCTGTTCTTCACTTCGCTGCTGTAGTTCCACTGTTCAGTCCAAGAACTCTTTGTGTTCTCTTATTCCCTGGAGGGTCGACACTTGCTTCCCCAGTCCTCTTACTTTTTCTTCCAACAGCGTGATCAACTTGCACTTGTTGCACGTGTAGGCCATGTTCTCAGGCAAGAAAACAAACATGGCACAGACCTTGCAGGTCACCACCACTGGAGTGTCTTTTCCTTCCATAGTCTCTATTCCCTTTATATTTCTAGCTTTTTGATTATTCTGGAATAGCCTGTGCTTTGTCCTCTATTCACTGGAGATTAAAAACACCGGCCCACACTTTGCCTTTGTCTTCTCTCCCACTGCAACTCCCTGGCCAACTCCTGTTTACTCTCCCTGTTCGCTCGCTCTGATCGCTCACTGTCTGGGAGCTTGCTTCCTTGTGTAGCCCCTAGACCAGCTGGAGCAGCTTCCTCTGCTCTGCTCAGGTAGGAGACAGGAAACATATCAGAGCAAACTTTTCAGGGCCGGGGCTGTGGCATTGAGGGGTTTGTGGAAGGATGGCTATTGACAGGCCCCCAGCCAAAACCCTGCAGAAGAGACATCCCACTGCTGACGCGAAGAAAAGATTCAGGCAAATGAAAGGATCTGGAGCAAAGGCATATGCCAGAAAAGTAGAATGACTAACTCAGGAAGGCAGGAAGGCAGAGGCTTTGGAGCTCCAGACCTCATGCATGCATTATGAATTTAATATGACACCTTTATAGAGGACTTATTATTGTCTTTGTTATCATCCGTTAACTTCAGCCTCCTTCTCTTGCAGTGAGAAGCAGTTCTGCCTTCAAATGCTGACTCTGACAAGAAGCAACCCCCTCCCCCTTGGCCTCACCATTGCCTGTGATTAGCACAGCTTGGCCTAGTGGGTACAGAGATAATAATGTGGCTCTAAAGTTGAAGACAGATGTATACTATAGAATCCATTTTTCTGTCCAGAAAGCCAGTGCCTCAGGAAGCCAGCAAATGTGTGTTCAAACCACTTCTGCCCACTACAGTTTAGAATGTGTGTTTGTCTTTAGCCACAGCTACTCAGTTTTTCAGCTAGGGAGAAGACATGCAACATGTACATGACCTCCACATCTGAGGTCTTTGGATGTGGAGTGGTATACAAATACTGTAAAAAAAAAATAGTGGCAGCCGTCTGGAGGCACCTTTGCTGCACTCAGTCCAAATGTGGCTATTATTCTCCAGTATCGTAATAGGGGTGGAGGGAGGTTCTGCAAGTTTGCAACAGAAGCTGGCTGTGCATGGTGCTGGTTGTCTGCCCCTCCCCAAATGTCACTAGAAAACCTCCCACAACTTCCTAAAGCAGTTTTGCACTTTTAAAAGAAGTCTCTCTTTTGGAAATTAACAATCCAACAAATGAACAGAAGAAGCCCATTGACGTTTAAAAGGCAGACAGCCCAGGTGAAGCATGTGGGAGGGGTGAGGCTGACAGCTGAGTCAGCAGTTTGCTGGTTTTCACATCTGTCATTTCTGTTGTGAAACTGTGCTCAGAAATTGGGCTCAAGGACACTCCCTGGGCTGTCTTTTTCTATAATGTTTGCCTTCATCCTTCTGTCATCTGCCAGCTTACTACTGTGAGTGAATAAGTGCTGAATCAAATGAGTTTTGGTTATGGGATCTGCTATTGCCACCCATGCAACAGCTATGAGAAATAAAGATGCTGCATTCAAAAAGAATGGGAGGGTATCAGAAGTGCTCAGCTCACATTCTATCAATGCAAGGTTGCCTGATTCTGATCAAATATTTTTCATGCAGTTCCCCCAAAGGTAACACATTTTTATTTGGTGCTTATTTAAGGCCTTCATTCCTCTCTTCCCAAGTACATCAGACCTGGGGTGGTCAGTGATACTCCCAGCTCTGCCCAGGGAGTCACCACAAGGAGAACCTGTTCTTAGCAGGAGTTGCAATTCTTTGGTTTAAAGGTGAACATATTTATTCTGCATGGTGGCAGGTCAGTTTTGTTGAATAATTGGAACAACTCTGTGTGCTTCCAGACCCTAGGGGTGATAGAGAATGTCCCGTAGCTTGATCAGTTCCTATTTCCTACTCCCTCCTCTTCCTCTTCCTTCTTCCTCCTCTGCAACAAGCAACAAGTGCTATGCAGTCTCCCCCAGAGAGGAAGCAAGTAACTATACCTCACACCTTTGCTCATTTACACTCATGCACCCAGCTTTAGGGGGTGCTTGTCATTAAACAGTGTTAGATAGTCTTCTCTGACTATGTGTATAAAAACACTAATAAAGTAAGTTGATTTACTTACTTTGAGTAAGGGGGGGTTGGACTCAATGGTCTTGTAGGCCCCTTCCAACCCTACTATTCTGTGATTCTATGATTTGAACGTCTTTTAAATTAGGGCTGTGCAGGGACCCCCTTCTCCACTCTGGAGACTGATTTGATTTGGCGCTTCCAAAGCCCGCACCCATCCCCCTGCCCAACCGCACAAGCCCCCTGCTCCTCTTTACCTGGACCCATGGGGAGCGCCCGCAGCCACCGCCATCTTGGAAGAAGTCGCCATTTTCTTTTAAAATGGCAACTCTTCTTCTTCTGGTAAGTAAATGGTGTGTAGATTGTGGCCGTAAAGGTGCCATCTATGCAATATTACAGGTGTAAATGGCCAATTTAAGCTTGTAATATTGAATAGATGGCCCCTTTATGGCCGCAATCTACACACCTTTTACTTACCGGAAGAAGAAGAGTTGCCATGGTGACTCCCTCCAAGATGGCAACGGCTGTGGGCGCTCCCCACAGGTCTAGGTAAAGAGGAGCAGGGGGCTTGCATAGCTGGGTGGGCGACTGCCTGGATCAGGCCAAAGCAGCCTGAAGCCCTTTGAGAGTTGTCCAACCCACTTTGGGCCATTCTCAACCTGCTCCAGAACTAGACTGCTTTGTCCCGAATCACCCTGATCTGCTTTGCGATTCAGGCCAAAGCAGTGCACAGCCCTATTTTAAACTGGCTTTGGCCTGCATTTATTGCCTCCAATATTAAATGTTGTGTTGCCACGCTTTCTCTGCATAAAGCAAATCTGCTGTAAGCCACACCAGACCTTCTAACATGGTGTGAATGGAGGAGTACTGGATTTTTTAAAAGGAATCAGCTTTGCTTGGCTTTGGTCCATGTAGAGCTCCACGAGCAAGTGCTCCGCACCAGTAAAAATCACTCCACATACTTCCAGGTGGGGGTGGGGGTTGGATTGAACATCATCTGACTGGCAGAGGCTGCTCAACCAGTAATAGAGGTCTCCCCCCGCTTCTCCTTTCCGCTGTCTGAAGTTCCAGATGCACCTGCATTTCAGCAACAAGCTTCATTGAGCACAATGGGAGTTATTTCTCACATGTATGCTTGTGCTGAGAAAGACGGTGGGGGGAAACATAGGGATGAGAAACCAGTCCCCTTTCTAACCCGATGCTGCACAGGATCTCTATAACAAAGGTGTAAAGGAGTTACTTCCTAAGGCAATAAACCAAACAATAGAGAATCAGAGCCTCCGGAGCCTTGAGATTGTGCATTACAACCTTTAGGGACGTGGTGTGTGAAACTGTGCCATTTCAATTGAGGGGGATCTCTGTAAATTCTGATGTGGGCATTCGGAGGACAAGCCTCACTGAGCACAATGGGAGTTACTTCTGAGTAGACACTAATTGGTTTGTGCAGGGACGGGAAACACATAGGAAACACCCCTTGACCTAGGGATGTTCGAGAATTCCACCATGGACTCCAATGTGGTCAGATTCTTTAGAATTCTTTAGAATCCGGCCCCTCGGAGTCCATGGCGGAACAGACCACCCACCTCCGCCACCTTGTGAAGTTGCCCCAGAATGGATCTTACCTGCCACCGGCCAGTCCGGTCCGGTCCATCCACTGCCATCCTGTGGAAGAAAATGGCATCTGGCGTAGTGGATGCCATTTACATCCCTTCTCTTTGCTGTGATAGGCTACATAAATCTTTACGTAGCCTATCACGACAAAGAGCAGGGATGCAAATGGCGTCCGCTACACCCGACGCCATTTGCATCCCAGTGGCCAGAAGTCCGCCAGCAGCTGGAGCTGGACGGCAGCTCTGCGGACTCGCTGCGGAGCGGAGACAGACAGCGAGGATTCCGGGGGGGAGGGATGGATTGCCTCCCCCCCTGCGGACTCCAGGGTTTCGTACATCCCTACCTTGACCGGGGTCATGGTGAAAGGCACACCTCTGGGCAAGGCTAGCATATCCAAGGTCAATGCAGGTGTTGGGGCACACTACAACTTTACTGGGGAGAACCTGACTTAAGGAAAAGAATCGGACTTCAAGCAGTCTCAGAAAATCTGGATTTTCCCTGATAAGCTCCAGGGTGGCTGCTGGATGGCCACAACATCATATATCCCTAACAACCTCCAAACGCAGTCAGCTCTAAGTAGATCGCTCATGGAGACACCCCCTAGGAATAAATGGTAAATTCTCCCAATGGGGGGAAGTAAATAGTGGGGTCCCACGGGGATCTCTATTGGGACCAATGCTCTTTAGCTTGTTCATAAATGATCTGGAAGTAGGAGTGAGCAGTGAAGTGGCCAAGTTTGCCCATGACACGAAATTATTTAGGGTGGTTAAAACACAAAGGGATTGTGAGGAGTTCCAAAAGGATCTCTCCAACCCGGGGGCGGGGGCGGGGGTGGGGGGGTCTCTACGACAATGGAAGAAGATGAAAGGAGAAGCCAATCGTAGCTTGCCAGTTTTTTTCAAGGAGCTACCTTTGGTCTGCTCAGGTCTCCATGAGCAAGTGTATTGTAGTCACTCCACAGACCATACTTCTGGGTGGGAAGGGGGGTGGCAATGAATGTCATCTGACTGGCAGGGGCTGTTCTACCAGCAAGAGAGACTCCCCCCCAACCAAGTTCTCCCCCCTGTCTCCTTTGATAAAATCTGGGGAGGCTTTCTCCCCTGTATCCACAGAAATCACTCTCTTTCTCTCTCTCTTCCCCTGCCCCTTCCTTGAGAATCGTGAAATGAACACTGTGTTCTAGCTGCCCCACTGCGATCAACTGAAGCTTCGACAATAAGGCTATCTAAATATGTTATTTCGACTCATGGGAATCTCGGGAGTGTGCAGTTCGGGGACAAGCCTCATTGACTACAATGGGAGTTACTCTCGAGTAGACACATATGTTTGTGCTGGGAAAGACATGGAGGGGAAACAGAGGGGAAACCAGACCCCTTTCTAACCTGATGCTGAGCAGGATTGGGATGATCAAAGGTGGATGTAGTTACTTCCCAATGGCAATAAACCAAACAGTGGAAAATCACAGCTTCAAGAAAGGGCTTTACAGCCTTTAGGGAATTAGTGCTTTAAAATGTGCTAGTTCAATTGGGGGGGATCTCTGTAAATTCTGATGTGCGCATTCAGGGGACGAGCCTCATTGACCACAATGGGAGTTACTTTTGAGTAGACTAAGGCGAAGGGAAACACACAGGAAACACCCCTTGACTGGTGTTCACGGTGAAAGGCACACCCCTGGGCAGGGCTAGCATACCCAGGGTAAATGTGGGGGTTGGGGCACACTACAACTATACCAGGGAGAACCTGACTTAAGGAAAAGAATCGGACTTTAAGCAGTCTCTGGAAATCCAGGTTTTCCCTGATAAGCTCTGGGGTGGCTGCTGGATGGCCACGACATCATGTATCCCTAACGACCTCCAACGCAGCCAGATCGGAGTAAATTGCTCATGGAAACACCCCCTGGGAGAATGGGCATCTAAATGGCAAATGTGGTTCAATGTAAGTAAGTGTAAAATGATGCACATTGGGGCAAAAAACCCCAACTTCAAGTATAACCTGATGGGATCTGAGCTAGTGGTGACCAACCAAGAAAGTGATCTTGGGGTGGTGGACAGCTCAATGAAAATGTCAACCCAGCGTGTGGCTGCTGTAAAAAAGGCAAACTCCATGTTAGGCATAATTAGAAAAGGAATTGAGAATAAAACTGCCAATGTCGTACTGACCTTATACAAATCTACGGTGCGACCACACTTGGAATACTGTGTACAGTCCTGGTCACCACACCTAAAAAAGGATATTGTAGAGGTGGAAAAAGTGCAGAAAATGGGAAATAAAATTATCAAGGGGCTGGAGCATCTCCCCTGTGAGAGAAGGTTACAACAGCTGGGATTGTTTAGTTTAGAAAAAAGGAGGGTAAGGGGAGACATGATAGAGGTGTACAAAAATTATGCATGGTGTGGAGAATGTGGATAGGGAGATACTTTTCTCCCTCTCTCAAAATACTAGAACCCAGGGTCATCCTATGAAGCTGATTGGTGGAAGATTCAGGACAGATAAAAGGAAGTACTTCTTCACACAGCACATAGTTAAACTATGGAATTCACTACAAGATGTAGTGGTGGCCACCAATTTGGATGGCTTTAAAAGGGGGCTGGACAAATTCCTGGAGGAAAAGCTATCAATGGCTACTAGTCTTGATGGCTGTGTGCTACCTCCAGTACCAGAGATGGTGAGCCTGTGTGCACCAGTTGCTGGAGAACATGGGGGGGTAGGGTGCTGTTGTGTTTGTGTCCTGCTTGTGGGTTCCTGGTCGACAGCTCCTTGGCCATTGCATAAACAGAATACTGGACTAGATGGACCCTTGGTCTGATCCAGCATGGTTCTTCTTATGTTCTTATGTTCACCCTTTAATTCACATCAATATTTTGTTCTCCTGCATCATTTTTCCAGAGCCATCATCTCCCAAACCATCAATTTGTATCTTCAGATGGGGTAAAATTCCTCCTCTACAGGAGGAAGGATGAGCCACTTCTCTAGGGCAAGGGTAGGGAAATTACAGCCTGCAGGGTAGATGTGTCCAATGGGGCCTTCACTCCTTACCCGCATCCCCAACAATTAGCTTTGGTTAAAAGAAGTTTCCATTTGTGCCAACAGAATACTTTTTAAAAGCCTAATTGCTGTGTGGCAGTGGCGGGCGGGGATGGGGGAGGATTTAAATTCTGTGCAATGCGATGCCCCACTTCAAATCCCCTCCCCACACAGCATTTAGGCTGAAAGAAGCCTCCCCTTTGCCCCAATGGGAGGCTTTTTTGAAGCCTAACTGCTGTGCACATGGTGGGTTTGGAGATGGGGAAGGGTGTCTTTGCAGCTGTGAAAGGGTTATCCCTTCCCTCCCAGCATCCTGCAATCTCCACAAAGATCCCCCCTACCCACCTAGCAATTAAAACTTTTTAAAGCCTTGGTTTCAATGAGAGGCTTTTTTCAAGCCCAATTGCTCTGTGTGAATGTGTGTTGGAGGGAGGGTCTAAATGTGTGCGGGTCAGGGGATGAGAATAAACCTGTCCACCGCTGGCATGCAGCCCTGGACTATTAGCTATGAGGGAATGTGGTCCTGGAGCTGACAAAGGTTCTCCATCCCTGGTTTAGTGCATGCCTTCCCTCTTCCCACAACTCCCTCCAAAATGAAGCGAACCTCCACTTCAACCTAGGCAGGGCTTAACAGGCATGCTTTTGACTGCCAAAGTAGAAGGCAAAAGAGACGACTGAGTTCCTCCTACTGTGTTTTGTAATAGGAGAGAACTAACAGACCCTCAACAGAGAGCAAGTTCCATTGAAGAGCTATATTATTGTCTTTCCAAGATGTTTAATGCATCTATTAAGAGAACCACATGGCAAGTGTTCAAGAATACAGATACGCAGGAATAGCTGGTGCCACTGCAGATCAACAAACTGTGGGAAGTGTCCCACCATCATAGTCAGTCTCATGCATGTATTTCAAGTGTGTCGTGCAAGTGCCTGTGCTGATACACAAGTAACGAGCACTATTCTGATGGGCCATGAGTGGGTCTTTGTGTGATTCTGAATTGTTGTTCTCTAGAGTTCTGGGGTCTGAGTAGGAGCCAGAGGGGCTCGTCCTTTTGCAAGGGCCTGGCGATTAGTTCTCAAGAGGCTTCCAGAAGCTGCAGGAAGGAAAAAACATGATGTTATTCTTATTGTAGCAGTTAGCTCATACTCATGTGCCCAGTTCTAGAAGAAGCCATCAGTGCTGGTAGAACACATAGTCAAAGCTACTGTTTTTTTTCTTTCTAGTTTGCAAAGTCTTTATCATTTCATCCACAGACTGACAGAAGAAAATGTTCAGATCAGTCCTTCCCTTCACAAACAACACATGTAGCTATAACGCAATATGCTCAGTTTTCTTGATACCTTGCAGGTCACTGGAGCTGGGGCAAAAGGAGTTTAAAATGCTAGCTGGTGGCCTTAAAAACGCTGTAAAATGGCTCCTAAAAGGGAATTATATCTTAAGCTTTATTACCTCAACTAGCCCCATTTGCAAAGACATGCAGAAGAATTGGAGAGATATCTGGGTAAATGGAGATTGCTATCTGACTTTCTTGAAGAGACAAGCTCTAGGAATCTGTTCTTGTCCCTCCCACTGCCCCCCGCTCCCACAAATGCTTTGAGCCATGGGGAATTTGGCAAAGGAGGCTGTGCAGTGGATCATAAAGGGTAAAGCCACAAAATATTGTTCTGCATGGATCTCTTAAAATATATAATTTAAAATACATATACCCTGCCTTTTGACCCACCAGTCCACAAGGTGGCTTACAACACAATTTTGAACACCATAATTAAAAAATAGCATAAATAAATCAACAGTCAGCACAGAACCAAACCCCCTCAAAAATAGTAATTAATAACCTACAATACTCAGTATGTAATACCGCAAAGCCCTGTATGCAATATCTGGAAAAAGAATGGCTTTTACTTGCCATCTTAAAGCTGACGGGGAGGGATGGAGTAAAACAAACATTTGGGGAAAAGGAATTCCATAGCCTTGGTGCCTCTACTGAAAGGGCCCTGCCTATTGCACTTTCAATGGTATGGGGAAACAGAGCAGGGGTTATGTAGATGACCTAACTGTATAGGTAGGCTTGTATGGAAGAAGGTGGTCCTTTATTGTGGCCCTAGACCATTTAGGGCTTCAAGCTCAAAACCAGCACTTTGAATTGTGCCTGGAATTCAACTGGAAATCTTTGGAGAGGGCTCCAAATCAGAGTTATATGTTCTGGATAGCCTGCCCCTGTGAGCTGTCAGCCACACTTTGGAAGACTTGGTGTTCTGACAGAGTATATTTTGGTAGTTAAATCTGGATGTCATCAGGCAGGGTACTTTTTATCCAGGAAAGAGAGCAGCAGGCATACTAGCCTTAGCTGATAGTGCTTCTGATCACTGTTGCCACCTTGCCATCCAGGAGCCATGTCAGATCTAGGGATGTCAGAGAATTCCGCGACGGATCTCAGTGAGGCCGAATGCCAGTGCATTCAGCCCCCCGAAATCCATTGCGGAACGGCCTGCCAACCCCCGCCCCCTGTGGATCCCCCCCGGGATGAGACTTACCTGGGGCAGATGTTTCGGACTGTGGCGGCTCCAGCGACGGCTCCAGCGGCGTCTGCGGCTGGTCTTCCGACCGGCTGCCGCCACTGCCATTTGCAGTCTGTGTTTTTTTCTTCCCCCCACCCCCATAGACATGATAGACTACGTAAAGACTTACGTAGCCTATCACGTCTGGGTAAAACAAACAAACAAACGTGTATGCAAATGGCGGCGGCTACGGCCGCCGCCATTTGCGTTCCTTATTTTTCGCCATCTTAGTCTACATAAATATTTACGTAGACTAAGACGAAGACAAGAAAGGGGAACGCAAATAGCACCCAGTACGCTATTTGCGTTCCCCTTTCTTTTCTTCATCTTAGTCTACATAAATATTTACGTAGACTAAGATGGCGAAAAATAAGGAACGCAAATGGTGGCGGCCGTAGCCGCCACCATTTGCGTACGTTTGTTGTTTTTTACCCAGAGCCCTCCGCGGCCAGAAATCCGGCTGCAGATGTCCCTGGCCTGGGCCTGGCCGGCTGCTCTGTGGAGCCACCGCGGAGCACAGCCGGCCGTCGAGGATTCCGGGGGGGAGGACCGAATCGCCTCCCCCCCGTCAAGGATTCCGGGGGGAGGGACAGACCGCCTCCCCCCCCCCCCTGAACAGAATCTGCGAAAAAGTAAGTGACTTTCGTACATCCCTAGTCAGATCCAGGACCCTTACCAAGCTAAGGGCACAATCCTATGCATGTTTGCGCCCTAAGTCTATATTAAAGTCTAACCCTGTTTTCTTAGGCCATCTGTCTTCCCAACCAACAGCGCTTCTGTCTTGTCTGGACTAAGCTTTAATTAATTGGCCCCTGTACACCCCTCCCACTGACTCCCTAAAATCTAATGCAGATGAGAAATAAAGCCTGGGTATCATTCATATGATAATGGTACACCTCCAATTCTCCACAAATCCCTACCAGCAGTTTCATGTAGATGTTCAATACCATGGACAACAAGATGAATTCATGCAGCTCCGTGTTGTGGACATAGGTTGGAGCAGCAGACTCTCAGCAATACGTTTTCAGACCTATCCCTCCAGGAAGGATCAGAACCACACAAAATAGAGACTTCCAATCCCATCCCAGCTAGGCAATCCAGGGGGTTTCTCCATGACAATGGAAGGAGAAGCGAATGGAGGATTACCTGGATTTTTTCAAGGAATCGGCTTTGGTGTGCTTTGGTCCGTGCAGGGCTCCATGAGCGAGTGCACTGCACCAGTATAAGTTGCTCCACAGAACATACTTCCGGGTGGGGTGGGGGGATTGGAGTGAACATCATCAGTCTGGCAGAAGCTGCTCAACCAATAAGAGAGGCTCCCCCCACCCCTGGCCAGGCTCTCCTTTCTCCTTCCGCTGATACTCCCGTAATGCGATCAATTGAAGCTTAGCACTAATTACTTCCTTACACCAACAAAGCAAACAGTAAGGAAACACAGCTGCAGATCCTTAGTTACTTATTAAAATCCTGGGAGGTCTCCTCAAGAAAGGATCTTGCCAAAACTTAATCTTTTTCTCCCTCTTCCCCCACCCCCCATTAATTACTTCCTTTCAACAAAGCAAACAGTAAAGACATGCAGCATGGATATTTACCAAACAAGCCTCACTGACCACAATGGGAGTTACTCTGAGGAGGTACCTGCTTCCCCAAGCTATGCCCGATTCTGCCAATTTCTTTTTTTTTTCTTCCCCTTTAAAAACGCTATCTCACTTTGTCACTAGCGTGCATTTGTCCAGCAACACCTACACCCCTTATCTCGCTTTGCCATTATCATAGAGCAATGATATCATTGCAATGATAACAATGATGTCGTATTGCTCTATCGTTACAGCAAGACAACAATGGAACCAATTGCCTAGGAGGTAGTGGGCTCTCCCACACTGGAGGCATTCAAGATGAGGTTGGACAGCCAACTGTCAGGGATGCTCTGATTTGGATTCCAGCACTGAGCAGGGGGTTGGACTTGATGGTCCTGTAGGCCCCTTCCAACCCAACTATTCTATGATTCTATGATTCATGGAAAGGCCTTTGACAAAATGCATTGGAAATTTATGTTTATTGTTGTTGTTCAGTCGTTCAGTCATGTCCGACTCTTCGTGACCCCACGGACCATAGCACAACAGGCCTTCCTGTCCTGCGCTCTGTCCCGGAGTGTGCTCAAGTCCATATTCATTGCATCGGGGATGCTATCTAGCCATCTCTGCCGTCCCCTTCTCCTTTTGCCTTCAACCTTTCCCAGCATCAGGGTCTTTTCCAGGGAGTTTTCTCTTCGCATTAGGTGGCCAAAATATTTGAGCTTCAGCTTCAGTATCTGTCCTTCCAATGAGCACTCAGGGTTGATTTCCTTTAGGATTGACTGATTTGACCTCCTTGCAGTCCAGGGGACTCGTAAGAGTCTTCTCCAGCACCACAGTTCAAAAGCATCGATTTTTCAGTGCTCAGCCTTCCATATAGTCCAGCTCTCACAGCCATACGTTGCTACTGGGAAAACCATAGCTTTGATTAGATGGACCTTTGTCGGCAAGGTGATGTCTCTGCTTCTTACTATGCTGTCTAGGTTTGCCATAGCTTTCCTCCCAAGGAGCAAGCATCTTTTAATTTCATGGCTACAGTCACCGTCTGCGGTGATCTTGGAGCCCAAGAAAATAAAATCTGTCACTGCTTCTATTTCTTCCCCTTCTATATGCCAGGAAGTGATGGGGCCAGATGCCATGATTTTAGTTTTTTTTAATGTTGAGTTTCAAACCAGCTTTTGCACTCTCCACTTTCACCCTCAACAAGAGGCTCTTGAGATCCTCTTCGCTTTCTGCCATTAGGGTGGTATCATCTGCGTATCTGAGGTTGTTGATAATTCTCTTGGCAATGTTAATTCCAACCTGTGATTCATCCAACCCGGCGTTTCTCATGATGTACTCTGCATATAAATTAAATAAGCAGGGCAACAATATACAGCCTTGTTGTACTCCTTTCCCAATTTTGAACCAATCGGTTGTTCCATGTCTGGTTCTTACTGTTGCTTCTTGACCCTCATACAGGTTTCTCAGGAGACAGGTAAGGTGGTCTGGTACTCCCATCTCTTTAAGAATTTGCCACAGTTTGTTGTGATCCACACAATCAAAGGCTTTAGCGTAGTCAATGAAGCAGAAATAGACGTTTTTCTGGAATTCTCTTGCTTTCTCCATGATCCAGCGAATGTTGGTGATTTGATCTCTAGTTCCTCTGCCTCTTCGAAACCCAGCTTGTACTTCCGGTAGTTCTCGGTTCACATGCTGCTGAAGTCTAGCTTGTAGGATTTTAAGCATAACCTTGCTAGCATGTGAAATGAGCACAATTGTACGGTAGTTTGAGCACTCTTTGGCATTGCCCTTCTTTGGAACTGGAATGTAAACTGACCTTTTCCAATCTTCTGGCCATTGTTGAGTGTTACAAATTTGTTGGCATATTGAGTACAGCACTTTAACAGCATCATCTTTTAGGATTTTAAATAGCTCAGCTGGAATACTGTCATCTCCGCTAGCTTTGTTGTTAGTAATGCCTCCTAAGGCCCACTTCACTCTCGAGGATGTCCGGCTCAAGTTCAGTGACTGCACTATCATGGCTATCAGGGACATTAAGATCTTTCCTATTTAGTTCTTCTGAGTATTTTTTCCACCTCTTCTTAATCTCATCTGCTTCTGTTAGGTCCCTGCCTTCTTTGTCCTTTATCATGCCTGTCTTTGCACAAAACGTTCCCTTGAGATCTCCGATGTTCTTGAAGAGATCTCTAGTCTTTCCCATTCTATTGTCTTCTTCGAATTCTTTGCATTGTTCATTTAAGAAGGCCTTCTTGTCTCTCCTTGCTATTCTCTGGAACTCTGCATTCAGTTGGATATATCTTCCCCTTTCTCCCTTGCTTTTCGCTTCCCTTCTTTCCTCAGCTACTTCTAAAGCCTCATCAGACAGCCACTTGGCTTTCTTGCATGTCTTTTTCTTTGGGATGGATTCAGTTGCTGCCTCCTGAACAATGTTACGGACCTCCGTCCATACTTCCTCAGCCACTCTGTCTATCAGGTCTAATCCCTTAAATCTATTTGTCATCTCCACTGTATATTCATAAGGGATATGATTTAAGTCATACCTGAATGGTTTAGTGGTTTTCCCTACGTTCTTCAATTTAAGCCGAAATTTTGCAATAAGAAGCTCATGATCTGAGCCACAGTCAGCTCCAGGTCTTGTTTTTAGTTTTACTGACTGTATAGAGCTTCTCCATCTTTGGCTGCAAAGTACATAATCAATCTGATTTCGATATTGACCAGCTGGTGATGTCCATGTGTAGTCGCCTCTTGTGCTGTTGGAAAAGAGTGTTTGCTATGATCAGCGTGTTCTCTTGGCATAACTCTATTAGCCTTTGTTCTGCTTTATTTTGTACACCAAGGCCATGCTTGCCTGTTATCCCGGTGATTTCTTCACTTCCTACTTTAGCATTCCAATCCCCTATGATGAAGAGGACATCTTTTTTTGGTGTTAGTTCTACAAGGTGTTGTAGGTCTTCATAGAACCAATCAACCTCAGCTTCTTCGGCCTCAGTGGTTGGGGCATAGACTGGAATTACTGTGATGTTGAATGGTTTGCCTTGGGTTCGTCCTGAGATCATTCTATTGTTTTTGAGATTGTACTCCAGTACTGCTTTTCCCACCCTTTTGTTGACTATGAGTGCTACTCCATTTCTTCTAAGGGATTCTTGCCCACAGTAGTAGATATAATGGTCACCTGAATTAAATTTGCCCATGCTTGTCCATTTTAGTTTGCTGATTCCCAAGATGTCGATGTTCAATCTTGCCATCTCATGTTTGACCACCTCCAGCTTACCTTGATTCATTGATCTTACATTCCAGGTTCCTAAACAATATTGTTCTTTACAGCATCGGACTTTCTTTTCACCACCAGACACATCCACAGCTGAGTGTCCTTTCGGCTTTGGCCCAGCCGCTTCACTCTTTCTGGCGCTACTTGGAAATATCCTCTGCTCTTCCCCAGTAGTATATTGGACACCTTCCGACCTGAGGGGCTCATCTTCCGGCGTCATCTCTTTTCCATGGGGTTTTCTTGGCAAGAATACTGGAGTGGGTTGCCATTTCCTTCTCCAGTGGACCACATCTTGTCAGAACTCTCCACCATGACCTGTCTGTCTTGGGTGGCCCTGCATGGCATAGCTTATGGCTTCACTGAGTTACGCAAGCCCCTAATTTTGGTTTTCCTATAGAATTTTTGAAATGGATTAAAATTTTATACTCAGCTCCTAGAGCTGAGCAAGAGTTACAACTAACGGTTTATTCTCAGGGTTTTTTTTACTTGGGCGGCCGAGGGGGGGGGGGTACCAGACAAGGTTGCCTACTTTCTCCACTGATATTCAATTTATGTTTGGAACCCCTAGCATGTGCTATTAGACAAAATAATAGTATTCATGGATTTGTCCATTTTTGGTTTAGAATTTAAAATTAGCCTTTATGCTGATGATTTTTTGCTGTTTATCTCAAGACTTCACTCGTCGGTTCCAGTTTTGATGAAATTGATTAATACCTTTGGTGAATTGTCCGGCTATTCAATTAATTGGTCAAAGTTGGAAATAATGCCAATTAGAGATAGGGTGTACTCTAGTGTATAGAGCCAATTGGCAATTTCAATGGTGCCCAGAGTATTACTTACTTGGGAATGATTATTCCTAGAGATGTATATCACAAGTGATTAGGTTAATGTTAAACAAGTTGATTAATGGTATTTCACGAGATATAGCTAGATGGGCATCTTTAAAGTTGAGTTTATGGGGTAAGGTGAATACACTTAAGATGAATATCATACTTTGAATTATTTACATTATATGTGGGATCCCAATACTTATACCTGGCAAATATTTCCAAAAACGTAATGCTTTGTTTCGTAAATTCTTCTGGAGTTCCTCTCCACCAAGAATATCTTTAAAGGGGATGCAACTTCTGATTAATGAAGGCGGGCTCAGTTTTCTGGATCTAACTATGTACCATCGGGCCTATCTGCTGACCTCTACTAAATTTTGGTCTTTTCCACTCAGAGTATATTTCCCACCTTGGTCAGTGTTGGAATCTTCTTGTCTGGAGCCTCTCTTTAAATGGATGACATTAGGTTCTCAGCATATCAAGGTAGACAGCGCTCCTCCCACAATTTTGGCAGTTAGAGACGTTTGGTGTATAGTGTCACGTCAATTACAGTTTGATCCATTTTCCCATGCTAAACTGACTTTATGAGGAAATTCAGATTTAAAAATTGGTAAGAAAATGTTTTTATGGTGGACCTGGACAGATAAAATGATCTTTACCCTGGATCAATTAGTGGGGGTTGATTATGAGTTTTTGTTATATTCAACTTTGCAAGATCAATTTGTTTTGCCTGCTACAGTGGAATAGCAGTACTTGCAACTGAAACATTCATTGGTATCTAGATTCGGTCCTGCTGCTTTTACTGCTTCGGAGTCTCCTTTGCTATTGGAAATACTTATTGAAGTTGATCAGATATATCGACCTACGATTCTTGTGTACAAACATTTATTATCAATGAATAAATATGATACAAGTGGTTTACTGCAGGAATGGAACAGGGAATTGGAATGTCCTATTTTGTTTGGACTGCCATCTTGGCATCTGTATCAGACATTTCAGTGGATCTTTGGTTATGCCTTATTTAGCAAAAACTTTTGTTTTGGGTCTATTGGACGCTACAATGTCTTTTTAATAAAGGCTTGTCAAATTCGGCTAATTGTTGTGATGCAGGTATAATGCAGTTAATGCTTCTCTTATTCATGTTTTGGAAATGCCCAATGGTTGCCTCCTTTTGGGAGGATGTTATTATACGGATAAATTTTGTATTGAAAAGCTCTTTAATATTTACTGATGTAAATGTTCTTTTAAATTACTTACCTGCTTCTTGGATTGTAACACATGGTCAGTGTAAATGGATTTTTTGCACCCTTTTGGTTGCTAAAAGACTGATCTTACAATATTGGAAGGATAAAAGCCCACCACCTATAACGCAATGGACCAATGGACCTAACAACACTAGCAACATTTGAAAGAGTGGTATATAGGCATAACTTGCAGATGGACTTATATGTGGATATTTGGTCTGCTTTTACTGAAGTGTATATGTAACCCCCCCCCCTGCGTTTTTCTTTTCTTCCTTCTTTCTCGAATATTGTAATATTTGAAACTGAGGATTTTAGAATATGTTGTTGTATTTTTTATTTTGTTTTTTGTTTTTGTTATGTTTTCGGTTTGGTTTGGTTTGTTAAAACTCACAATAAAAATTAAGAAAAAAAGAATTGCTCTATCACGCAATTGATCTATCACACAATTGCGCAATTGTGAGATAGTGAAACAGCAAGATGGGCGTGTGGGTATTGCGGAGAAAAGCGCTATTTTGCTCTAATGCTTTACTTAAAAAAAAAAAAAAGTTACAGGCTGTCCAGAGCACACATATACTTTGCATGGATAGCCACCAAAGTTTAGTGGTAGGCAAGGTGAAGTAAATGCCATGAGGTAGCTCAGAACTCTGATGGCCAGCTATGAAATGGCAGAAACATTTGGAAACACAGGCGGGGAAAACACTGGGGAAACATCCCTTGACCGGGGTCAGTGAGGTCACGGCCAGGTGAAAGATGCACCCCTGAGCAGAGCTATCATGCCAGAGTAAATGTGGAGAGTGGTGCATACCACAACAAAAGCGCAGACAAGCCAAATTAAGGAAAACAATCGGACTAAAAGTCTCAGAAGAACCATGTTTTTCACGATAAGCTCCGGGGTGGCTGTGGGATGGCCATAACATCATGTATCCCTAACGACCTCCAAACGCAGCCAGCTTGGAGCAAATTGCTCATGGAGACACCCTGCCCCCCCCCCCCAGGGATACCATGATTGATGGTCCCAAAAGGCACTAAGAAATCTAGAACTAACAGGAACATGTGTGTGTGTGTCCCTCTGTGTGTGCATGCATGCACGTACACACACACAGTCTATTTCCCAGCACATGTTGCCTCCTAGAGCAGCCAAGGCTGTCCACAGTACCAAAACCAAGTTGCAAATTAGACTGAAATGGTTCTAGTTAATTAGTAACATCCCCCAACCCCTAGAACTGGATAGCTACTACCTGCTTGAGGACTTTGCCTAAGTATGGTATAAATGGAACCTGGGCAAAAGTTGTTAAAATCAGTGGCATCAAAGGTAGGGATCTTTACAAGCAGCTTCGCTGTGACCACTTTCAAGGCTATGGGGACCCTGCCCCACCCCCTCTGCCCTTTTACAGCTGGGCTTTGTTCTGATGCTGTATCTTTACCATTATTGTCTTTCAAGTGTTGGCAACTATGTGACATCACCAGGCCTCCTATTACTCTGAGGAACTGGGCTGCTGAAGACCTGGCAGTCCTGTACTAATCAGAATATTACATGTTCTGTTCTAACTGCTTTTGATCAATTCCAGCAAATTGGACATTTTGTGTCCCCAACAGCCTTAAATCTGAAGTGAAGGCCAGTTCCTTCCATTCAGAATGACTAGCAGGCTGAGTTTTTACTTTTCCTGACACCCAGGTGTTCATCTTAGCCTGAGGCTAAGGCCATTGGTTGGTCTGAAAAACATATACTCAACTCAAGAAACAATGACTTAGGAGATTAGTATTTTTGTTTGGCTAACCCTTGAAACAGCAAACACTCCCAGAGCCTCTCCTAGTTTCTTTCTGTATTCTGCAAGGGAATAGAGAGATACAGAACACAAGCTACATGTATGACTGCCAGGATTTGGGTTGTCCTGGTAACCTCCCCTCTAGCTTGGGGTTGCTGCTTGTAAATGCCAGTCCATAATAAAACAGCTGTCATCCAAGGCTTGCTTGTGGATGAAGGGGCTGACCAAAATGTATGTAACCAAAACTTGGGTGGACTTCATGGCCGCCATGACAACCATGCAGCTGTCTTAATACGTCATCGACTCAACACATTTGGCAGGGAGAGCTGGGGTTTTCAACTGAGTGACAGACTAGAGGTCTGAAATGGGGGGGGGTCTCTGTGACCCCATTATCATAGATAATTTCCTGATAAAAGTTTAGATTGACAGTGGCCATTCTCCTCTGCAGGCATGGTGGGCCCATAAAGGTGGTCTGACTCAAAATGTGTGGAATCTGAGGAATTCCTGAATGCTAGTGGGGAATTTCCAGTTCACATAGCTGGTGCTCCTGTTGAAGCCCTAATCTCTTATGGCATAGTGACATGATCTCTCCCAAGCGTCCAGAACTGTTGAGCCAACTAGCTCATTCATTTTCTGGGGACCTACACCCTATGAAACTTACATAGCAACAACTAGAATGTAGATGGTGCAAACCTCATAATGAATATGACCAAGCACAAGTGAAAAAACATGATTGTGCCAGCGGTAGTGGTGAAGTGGTTGGAATCCTCTGCCTCCATTGCTTCACTGAATAATCATCCTGCAGTGTTTTTCCGAGGGGTGAATAGGTTGTTGAAATCAGACCTAGATTTGGATAAGGTGGAACTCTCGGAGGCCTGCTGTGACAAGTTTGCAAGGCACTTTGAGGATAGTTGGTCATATCTGCACTGAGTTCTAGTGTCCAAAGATCTGTCTAGTTTGGTTCTTTGGGATCACTTTCAGTTAATGAGGCCTAAGAATACAGACAAAGTTCTTGGAGGAATGCATCCAAGTATCTCTATTCTTGATCCTTGCCCATCTTGGCTAAGACCTCACACTTAAAACTACCTTGATTTGCACTACTTCATGGTATAAGAAGGACTCAAGCCAGGCTTTTGAAGCAAATGAAATATGGTTGAGATGCTGCAGCCCTCACATCCTGTAAGGAAAACCAGCAAGCTGGATAAATCAGCCACCGCCTCCCAGCACAAACAGTTGTGTTTCCTTCTAAAGGCACAAAGAGTACTTACTTACACAGGGTGACGTGTGCCCATGTTAGAAGTGCCCTCACTTCATATACTCCCCTTCGCTCACATAGTCCATAAAAGACCCTGTCAACTCAGCAAAATCTTCCAATACAAGACTGGTAGAGTCCTCACCAGACAGGTCACTGTCAGGTCGAGGTATCCTGGGATAGGCAGGAGCCGCCACAGTGCAAAGGGCCACAGGAGCTGTCTGGACAAATGTGGGTGACTGGGATAAAGGCACTGGAGGCTCCTCACATTCCCCTGGTTCTTTCTCCACCTCTGTGTCTGAAGAGGCAGGTCCTAGGACATGATAGAGGCTGGGCAGACGGATGTCAAATCGCAAGCCAAACTTAGCAAAAAGCTTTTCATTCAGGGCATACAGCTTCTCTGAGATATCATAGCCAAGGAGGACCGAGAAGAGGCGGGCAATGTAGCGCTCCTTTGCCAGAAGCAAGTAGAGCTTCTTCCTTTGCCAAGTAATGAAACTGCAGTCAGTCTCTGCTGTCAGTGTTACCTGCCAAGGGAAGAAGAGAGTGGTGACCAGCTCAGACATTTGTGCTTTAGTATAACAAAGCCATCATGCTGCCTGAAGTTCCATTGTGATACTGTCCTTAGTAGAAAACTACGAGGATTCCAAATTCATGAGAGACAATTCATGCTATTTTTACATCTTCATTTACTGTTTGTGTAAGATTATAATGTCTTTGAAAAAGAGATTTTGCAGTACATGTACCTGAAAAGGTTTGGGAGGAAATAATCATATAAGCCAGCCTTCCCCAACCTGGTGCCCTCCAGATGTGTTGAGTGCAACTTCATGGTTGGGTGGGGGATGCTGGGACTTGCAGTCCAACACATTTGGAGGGTACCAGTTTGGAGAGGCAGGTATAAGCAGACATTTCTTAATTTGCTTATCCTTTAGAGAGGCTCAGTATAAAATTCTGTTCCAAAATGTACTTACGTGACGCATTTTCTTTAATTTTTGAGGAGTCATATACGATTGAAAATGTAATGCCAGTGTAGTGTAGTGGTGAGAGTGACAGACTGGGAGCCAGGAGATCCGGGTTCTAGTCCCCACTTGGCCATGGAAGCTCACTGGGTGACTTTGGGCCAGTCACAGACTCTCAGTCCAACCTACCTCACAGGGTTGTTGTTGTGAGGATACAATGGAGAGGAGGAGGATAATGTAAGCCGCCTTGGGTTCCTTGCGAGAGGAAAAAAGGCGGGATATAAATGCAATAATAAATAATGCTAATAACACAAGCCTGTATCATGTTTGGTGATCCTGTCTGAAAATTCAAAGTTATTTTATAAAGATGACCCAGATCTTTTATCAGATGACAGGAGAGGAAGGGCTTTTAAAATTATTTCTTAGGGAAGTAGTTAATATTTGATGACTTAACAATTACTTAAATTATTTGGAAGGGGATTCTCTAAAGACCTGTAAATCGCATTGTAGCAGCAAAAATCATACCAGCTTGATATTGAAAAACTGCCTGTCTTCATACAGTGGTTTCAAAAAACCTCTGAAACTGCAAATATGCATAAACTGTCAGACATGGTTTGTTGAAGAAACACACAGATTAGACTGGTTTTCTTATGAAGTAGTATCCTTCTATTGCATACTGAAAGCAAAGTTATAATAACTAGACTGGAACTTCATGTTTATGTAATTCTAAATTCTTTTATTTAGTAATAAAGAAAAAATAAAAATGGGCTATAAAAGAAGTTCCTCGATGCCTCAGGAATCTGTTCTCCCGGCCTTTTGAATGGAAAGCTAAGGAATGGAAATAGTTTGAACAAGTTTTAGCAGTTTGGATTTGAACTCTTAGGCCCAAGCCAGACATTAGCAAATGCATGAACAGTTTTTTTTTAGTAACTACCAGGTGCTAGCGGGCCTTAAACTATATGCTTCCCACTGCATTTCAGACTTTGCATCCAGATTGGGGACCCTGCGCTTGCTATTTACATTGAAAGAAAAGCCCACCTTCCAATGGAAATGGCAGGTGTGTCCTCTGATCCAGTTTAAGACTGCAGCAGGACCCCCCACCAGGAGCCCTATCTGGATTTGAGCCCCTATGCCTGCTATTTACTTTTTTAAAAAATCAATTTATGCAATTGCTAATTGCATGAATTGTTTCACATCAATTCTGGACTTAAGAGAGGCAGACAGAGAGCAGAGTTTTAGCAGGAGTTAGCTAAATCTGGAGTACAGCCTTGGGGGCTGAAATGCTGGCTCTTTGAAAGCCTGATACAGGGCTAGCAGCTTTACCATTTGCTCACAGAAGTGCATTTACTTCCACTATGTCCTGCTGTGAATAAAACAAATATTACAAGGCACTATAAGATGCCAGTGCTCTTCAGTACAAAGGGAATAGCACTGTCCATGGATTTTACCACTCAAGGAGGTGGGGCATACATAACAATATAATCTGAAATCATTTACATCAAAGCTGCCTCTATTTTTGCAGAAGGTTTGGAAGTTTTAAAAAATCTGACGAGAGAAAAAGTTTTTGTTTTCCTAGTTCTTGTGCAACTTGGCTATTTAAATAAATGATGTTTCATTCTCTGGAGTGGGTAAATGAGACAGTTGGGTCAAAATATCCTGGGGGCCTCCCTACATCCAGGGGTCTCCTTGTCCAAGGACCAAGGAATGGTGCTTTGGGAAGCAGAACATGGATGAGCAACACAGCATGTCCTTGAGCTTGATATTTAATGCTACAGCCTTGTGAGCAGCTGCTTTGGTCTTATTACACAAGGGAGTGAGAATATGAGAGCTTTCCTAAAAGCAGGTTTGCCAAACTTCAGGAAACAGAAATCCAGTTTACAAGCAGCATTTTCCAGCGAATTAGAGAGGTTGATAAACTTATGGTAAGTTCATGTAAGTTTATTCCAATTAAACAAAAACAAATTGTTGTTTTCTGCAGAAGATGCAGTCAAACCTAATAAGGAAAAGAAATCAATTCTCAGGTATTACCATGTGTAATACCTACAAGCATATAGCAATGCACACATATACCCGTTACTAAACTGACACATATTTATCGGTGCACCAATAACTACAGTGCACCATGGCAAAAAAGATGGATTTTCTAAGAGGGGGAATTAGAAACAATGAGCCAGTTTAGAGTTATTGAATATTTGGTTTATTATAAAATAGACAGAATAGATATATAAACTGCATTCAGATTGGATTGGTAAGTATTTGGTTATATCTATGAGTGGGGTGGAGGAGGATAATTGGGAGACATATGTGAAGGCAGGAGAAAGGAGAAGCTAATGCCAAATAAGGAGATAGGAGAGTAATAGAAACCAAGGAGTCAAGTTAAGTTAGAGGAAGTAGCCAGAATGTAAATAACACTTCACCAACTTGCTTGGAGGTTTAGAGAAGCAGAAGAGGAAATAGAATTAGAAAGAGCAATCAGATATAGCCGGTGGACACTTACCTCTGCTTAGTATTCCACTCTCAGACAACAGAGACTTGGAGCCAAGATGCTAGGCTCCAAACATGGTGTAAATGCAGCTGTGGGACATTTTTGGCTTACCCTTTTGGTAACACAGGATAGGAAAAGAAAATCTACTGTGTTTGTTTTCTTGATATACCATCAAGCTTGATAAATAATGTAGTCTTCTGAGGAAATTTCAGCCAGTTCACACTGTGAAGGCCAAATTGGACATGTGACAAGCAATCATGTATATCTTTTCTCCGATGTTTTTTAAACCAAACCTCCTGAAGGGAAAAAATCCAGGTGCTTTTCCCTCCCTTTTTGTCTTTTTAGTAAAAAATAGCCAGAAGTGAAAGGTTAAGCAGCCTGTCCACCACTCAAACCTTTCCAAGGCTGTTTTTGGTTTTAAAAAAAACATTAGGGGGAAAGATTGACATGCCTTTGTGTTGTAATAAACAAACTTGTCTAGTGTGAACCTAAGCCAACAAAGCAATATAGAAAATGTAAACAAATACATCAGTCTCTACAAGAATGTCTCTACAAGAGACATTCTCCTAACAGAATTTGGAGACGGCAAGCATCAAGGGACTAACTGAGACCTATGCCACGAAGGTGTTAGTCTCAGAGGCAGCTGCTGGACACTCCATGCAGGAATAAATATTTATCAATTTCCATAGCCTATCACAGTGTGTTCTATTTTAAAACTTCCTGCAAAACATCACAATACAATTGAGTATAGTCAACATTCCATCTCTCAGCTTGAAACTTGTTCCATAGAACACACTCCTGCAGTGTCCCCTCCTTTTTCAAATTCTGACTTGTCAGATTCCAGTTACAGTATGACACCTTTCATTCAAAAATTATATATAGATACTGTATCTGGGGCATCAGAGGGACAGAGTTGTACCAGTATTTTGAAAAGGGCAGAACTGGATTAAAGCCCAATATTCCTGTGTGTGGTTCTATCTAATGTTAAAATTACTGTTACATTAATTTAATGTAAGTCGTACAGTTATGAAGATGTTATTATCCCTAGCTTTCCTCTGAAATGCCTCTGTCATTTCAAACCTGCACAGATCAGAATATGAGGCTCAATGGAAGCAAAAGGAAGCCAGGGTTTAAACCAAGGGTACCTCAGCTTTGAATCCTAACCCTTGGCTTTGCTCATTTCTAGTTCCTCTGGCTTGGATCCAATGATCTACTTTAGGCATGCCCAGTTAGAACAGAGAACCTCCCTATTATTATTACAAACTGGTTTTGAAAGTCTCCTCACTTTATAAAGCCGGTTGGTGTTTGGCACTGGTGTGGGTGAGGAAGTGTTACTGTTCAAGAAACAGAAGCACAATGACATTTTGTGCACCATTTGAGCAGTTCTTTGGTCCCCAAGCTCTATTATATTTTCTAAACAGGAAAGTTGGGGGGGGGGATCAAAGATACATAAAACCGCCAGGAAATTATGTTTGGCAAGATTACCTGAAATGTTCCCTCTTCAGAAGGCCGCAGTGATTCCCACTCTGGGGAATCTAGGAATTGATATGGGAAGACATAATGCAGAAATTGGCCATCCTGGCTTACTCTAACCCTACAGAGAGGGGGAAAAAAGATAAACTTTAAAACAGATTGTATTCTATTTATTTTAAAAGTGCATGTTTTATCATCAATATTTTTTTCAAGTTGGCTTATTACAGAAAAGGCCCTTTCCCCAGTTAAAAAAGGTAAAGGTGTCCCCAACCAGTCGTGTCCGACTCTAGGGTGTGGTGCTCATCTCCATTTCTAAGCCGAAGAGCCAGCGCTGTCCGAAGACACTTCTGTGGTCATGTGGCTGGCATGACTGAACACCGAGGTGCACGGAACGCTGCTACCTTACCCGCCGAAGCGGTGCCTATTTATCTACTTGCAATTTCTTGCTTTCGAACTGCTAGGTTGGCAGGAGCTGGGACTGAAGACGGGAGCTCACTCCGTCACGCGGCACTCGGGTCTCAAACTGCTGTCCTGCTGACCTTCCAGTCTGCAGTTCAGTGTCTTAACCACTAAGCCACCGTGGCCCCAATTTCCCCAGTTACCAGCCACCTAATCCAGAGAAGAGACTCTGATGATCATACCAAAACTGGCAGGTACATGTGGGAGAAGATTAAGGGGCTCACCATGCCAGGCTTTTTATTTTGCAGTTTACCAGGGCTTCAGTTTCCGCATTCTAAGTGAGATAAAAGATAAGCTGTTTTACACAGGCATGTTCTCTGCAGCCTCTGGGCAGAGAGCAAGCAGTGAATCAGTGGGTCTCCCAAGGGATTCAAGTATCTGTCACTCTCTCTCTCTGCAAAGCGGGGAGGGGGGGCTTAGTTGCTGTCAGCTGTTTATATGGGGGGTCGCCATCTTCTTCCTCCCCCGGCCAGCTCTGTGCTCGCTTTGAGCCTCTCCTAGCCAGGCCAAGAAAACTCTCCTCCCAGGGCAGATCAACAGGCAGACATGCTAGAGGAGGGTGGGTGGGGAGAAGGGCAGGTGTGATTTTCCTGCTCCACCCAATGGCTTCTTCTTCCTAGGCTGGCGTTATAGTGGAACTGCACATTTACACACAGCCATTAAAGCAGATTTACATTTCAATAGTGGATTATCTCAGGGTGATTTTTTGCTGGATAAAGACCAAAAACAGCTAGATGTGCCCTGGAGGTTGACGGCATCATGTAAATGACCTGCAAACTTCCGTGAGTGACCAATCACAAGTAGGCTATAAATGCCTCATGTAAAGACAGCCACAGATAGCACCACTGCTAATCCTGATACACTAGCGTGAACATGGGGGGCGGGGGTTGCAGCATTTTTACTCCCCCCCCCCGGGACATCTATGGGAAATGGGTGCCATTCTTAAAATGCACTGTGAAGAGCCATGCCCTATAGTTTCGCATAATATATGTGGCATGTACAGACAAAAGTAGGCAGTTAAGTAAATCAGCAGATAGATTAGCAGCCTGGAGCAAAGGAAGAGGCAGCTAAACATCGCTCTCTGCATGTGAGCTGGTTGCTCGTGAGTCTGCTCACATAGCAAGCAAACACAGCACACGAAGTGCCAGCTGCTCTGAGTGTTCCTGCGGAAAGGCAGTGATGGTGCCATCCCCACACAGAAACTCCTTGCGGTGGTGGCTCCCATTCTTTTCTGACCATCTTCTATGCTGGTGTTACTTGAGGATGTGTATGATATATCAGTAATCTCAGTCATGAGTAGAGATAAACAGTTCAATGTACTAACATTGAAAGGTTTTCACTGAAAGGTTTTCAGTGCAGCGATGCATACAAAACACCAATATGGGCTGCAGAGAAATAGTTAAGATAACTAGCTGTCGATAAGCATAGTTATGCTTTGGTCCTTAGTCATCTGTGCCTAATCATAATTGGAAATCATCTGACAAATATGCCACTTAAAGGGATTAACTAAAAGTTAACCTAAGCAGGGGCTATGTGCAAGGAAATATTTCTAGCCATCTAGGATAAATTCTAGATGAGCCAAATGTTGAGAAAAATAGTGGAAAGAAAAGAACTTAAGTTACCAATGGATCTTTTAGTAGTTCTGTAAGGATATCATAGATTTCAATGCTATATACACTTACCTGGAAGTAAGTCTCATTGAACTGTCTCCTACTATTGCACTGCTAACGATCTTGGAACAAAACAAGAGGTTGAGCTTATCTTTAGCCTATTAATAGCTATAAGAATTTTAATTGTCCAATGTTGGAAGAAAAAAAAGAGGTACCACCTTGTACATGACAATTAAATACAAGCTGGTCATTTACTGGCTCTCTGAAATTAATGTATTCCATGTGTGTGTGTGTTTTTAAGATGATGGGAGTCCTCCACCCCCATTAGATATATGACTGTATTGGAAAGACTTAATTTTTGTTCTATATTGGGAGAGGAATTATATAGGCAACTCTCTGCATTGGACTGACCTGATGACTTACTGAAGTGGAATTTTGTGGAATTTTCATAGAGTCATAGAATAGTAGGGTTGGAAGGGGCCTATAAGACCACTGAGTCCAACCCCCTGCTCAATGCAGGAATCCAAATCAAAGCATCCCTGACAGCCTCATCTTGAATGCCTCCAGTGTGGGAGAGCCCGCTACCTCTCTAGGTAATTGGTTCCATTGTCCTATTGCTCAAACAGGAAGTTTTTCCTGATGTTCAGACGGAATCTGGCTTCCTCTAAGTTGAGCCCATTATTCCGTGTCCCGCACTCTGGGATGATCGAGAAGAGATCCTGGCCTTCCTCTCTGTGACAACCTTTCAAGTACTTGAAGAGTGCTAGTAAGGGGATCGCTCAACTTTAGATTTTGGATTTTTTTTCTCATGGAGCAACATGGCTACTTTAGTTTTTTATTGACGTCTGTATAATGAAGTCTTTCAAGGCTTATGCTGTAAATTATACACATTCATTTAGAGAAATATTATCTTTGTTAAGTATTTTTTCCTTTGCTTTTTTCATAGTTTCTAATATTTTATGTCCTTCCATAAAGATAATATACTGGCATTAATTTGGTATGCACTTTTGTATATGTACTTTAATAAACTATTACAAAAAGCATTCTGTTTGATATGATACCAGGTGATACGATTAATGCAGTTCCATTGGTAGAGGTGTTCAGAGCACCGGCTCTGGAATGAGCTTCCTAGCGAGGTTCGCCTGGCACCTACATTGTATTCCTTTCGGTGCCAGGTGAAGACCTTTTTATTCTCCCAGGCATTGTAGCATTTTAGTATTTTAGCTTTCTGAACTTTTAGCTTTGCTGTTTTAAATCTGTATTTTAAACTCCTGCACAGCTGCTAGGTTTTATTGTTGCACTGTTATATTGTGGCTTTAATGTTCTATATATTTTAAATCATTTTATTGTGTGCTGTTTGGTTTTAATTTTTGTGAACTGCCCAGAGAGCTTCGACTATTGGGCGGTATAGAAATAAATAAATAAATAAATAAATAAATAAGAAAGCTCTGACTGTAGTGTTACATCTGTGACAACTCAGTCCATACAGAGAACCATTTTAACAAATATTCTACCATACCTTGGCAGCTGATAGGTGATAACATTATCCTCAAAATTCTGTAGTAGAAAGCAAATCTCTCATCCAAGCTAACTCATCCTGGAACAGTTTAGTTATCGGTACTAGTTTCTCATTCATACATGCAAGTCAGTGTGATGAGCACTGCATAACGGAGCCAGCCCTAGAAAATGGAGTATATGCACATCCTCTGTCTTTTTAGCTAAAAATCAGAGAGCTGAATATTAGCTTAACATCACACACACACACACACACACTTTCTCAGTTATTTAATTAGAATCCTGGGTTAGCATACAAGATAGAATAGACTTTCCTGATTCTGATCTGCATGTTTCCCTGATCTATGTGATTGGAAACAGTACCGGGGGGGGGGGGGGGGAGAAGAGAATTTGAAAAGTGTCTTCAAGATGAGGTACGCAACAAAATATCACTTGGCAAAATCTTCAAGTTAGGATTCATTCAAATTTAAGATATTGATTGCTATATTTTTTGAAAATGTTTGTTCCAAAAAGTAACAAATGAAATCCAATTTAACAGAAAGTCCCTTATATTAACCATTCTTTCTCTGCTTTCTTGAAAGTGTTTGTTTTACCATAAACCAAATTTTGCTCAGCCAGTCTTTTTTCTGTAGTCCTTGTGATTTTTTCCCATTTATAAGCCACTTTTATTCTTGCTGTGATAATCAAACTGGACACTAATTCCAGTTTTTCATTTGGTATTATATCCTTAATGCATCAAAGGAGTAATATTTATATTACCGGTAGTGTGCAAGTTGTAATTCTTTTGAGAGTTTCATTTACTTCTTTCCAATATAATGGAATTTTTAACACATGCCCACCATCTGCTCTTCATACAGCACATCGCCAATATCAATGGGTCCTAAGTTCTTAATTTCATTCCATTTTAAAGGTGACAATATCAATTGCATAAAACTTTAAAATGGCTTTTCCTTCCAGCTGTAGAAGTGCTACAGCTGTTTTAAGCTCACTAGTATAGATAACACTCCATATATTCTCTCTACTACACAGCAGTAAGACCGTTTAGGCTACTATCCGATATGTACTTATCTGGGAGTAAGTCCTATTGAACTCAGTATGGCTTACGTATTTATTTATTAGCAATATTTGTATACTACTTCTCATTTGAAAGAAGCTGTTTACAAAAGAATAAAAACATATAAAATGAACAAAAACTACACAAACACACACTCAAAATAATATTATGAGACTGGTACAAAGATAGCTCATGGCTGAGGTAGACGGGTCACGAAGAGTCGGACACGACTGAACGACTGAACAACAACAACAACATAGGACATTTTAGGATTGCAGACAGATTTGAAAACTTGAATTTTTCCTTTTCCTTTATTTTCTTCTAACATTAAACCCTAGAATACTAGTGCAAATTCCATGTCACCATGGGGGCTAGTAGTCTGAGAATGATTGGATAAAAATATGTTTACCACTTTCTATTGCAACTGGAACAACTTTACACTTTTAAAATACATGTACCACAAATAAAGCAGCAAAGGTGAAAAAAAATGTTCTTTTTAAAAACATAATTTACCATTTATGGAAGTTTGAGGTCAAAAACACATGATGTAAGATTTTTCTCTCGCTTCTACCTGTGGTTTCCTTTCAGCTCTTTTCCTCAGCTTCTCTTCCTCCTCCTCACCAACTGACACCAACTGACTTTTCTTCAGCTTCTTTCCCAACATTTTGTGCCTGTCCTTTCATTAGTCCAGCACTCTAAGACCTCACAGGAGTAAGCATTATTACATGTGCATACACAGTGTGTCACATGTTACATTACATGCACAGTGTGGGGTATATGCATTAATCTCCCCTTTGTGTCATCTCTTCTCCTTTCCCAAACTGCCCAAAACTCGAGCTTTGAACTTTTTTGAAGTTTTAAAATTTTCTGCAGGTTTACACTGCTCAAGCTTGAGTTTTTTAAAAAATGAGCAAAATCGGTCTAGTAGATCTCTAGTAATAAGCCTTACACTACTGTATTCTTATATACGATAATAAATAAGTAAGCCACATTGAGTTCAATAGGACTTACTCAAAATTATCTGCAAAATTTTCTGCAACAAGATAACATTACGCCAGTACTTTTCCAGCTGCACTGACTGCCAGTTCAAGTCCAGGCCCAATTCAAAATGTTGGTATTCAAAGCCCTTAACGGCTTGGAGCCAGGTTATCTGAAAGATCGCCTCTTCTCATATCTACCTGCCTGGACACTAAGATCATCTTCACAGGACCTTCTCTGGGAGCCCCTGCCAAAGTAAGTGAGGCCAGTGGCTACCAGGAAGAGGGCCTTTTCTGCTGTGGCACACCGGCTGTGGAATGAGCTCCTTAGAGAGGTTTGCCTGGCACCGATGTTGTACTCCTTTCAGCGCCAGATGAAGTCTTTTTTATTTTCCCAGCATTTTAGCACTCTAGTCTTTTAGCTCTGCTATTTTAAATCTGTATTTTGAATCTCTGCATTGCTGCTGGGTTGATTCTGGTTGTACTGGAGGTTGGGCCTGAAGGGCAGTCTGGGGATTCTGCTCGTGTACCGTCCACCCCGCTGCACAACTGACTCCCTGGCCGAGGTGCTGGAGGTGGTCTCTGATGTGCGTGTACAGTCCCCTAACTTATTGGTGTTGGGGGACTTCAACGTACATTCAGAGGCCATCCTCACAAGAGCACCTCGGGACTTCATGGAGACCATGGCCTCCTGGGAACTGCACCATATTCTAACTGGGCCCACCCATGTAGCCGGTCATGCACTAGACCTTGTGTTTGTTTCTGGAGAAGTGGGGAGTGATCTGGAAGTCGGGGGTATATCCATCACCCCCTTGTCATGGTCAGATCACTATCTGGTGACGTTGGACTTCTCGGTTCCACAACCCCTCCGCAGGGGTGGAGGACCCATTAAAATGGTCTGCCCCAGGCGTCTTATGGATCCAAATGGATTCCTGAACGCGCTTGGGGATTCTCTGGGGCAGGCCAACGGCCACTAGGTCGAGACCCTGGTGGGTGGGTGGAATGCCGCAATCACTGGGGCATTAGATCAGGTGGCTCTGAAACGCCCTCTCCCCCTGAACAGGGCTCGGACTGCACCAGGATTCAATCCGCGGTTACGAGCTCTGAAACAGGAGGTGAGACAGCTAGAGCGCCGGTGGCGGAAGTCTTGCTCCAAAAATGATCAGACACGGGCTAGAGCTGTATCTTCAGCCTATCATGTGGCGGTGAAGGCAGCAAAAAAGGAATATTATGCTGCCTCTATCGCATCTGCAGAGTGCTGTCCCAGGAGGCTGTTCCAAGTGGTCCGGAGCCTGGTCGGTCCTGTGGCTCCGGAACCACTGGAGCATTCTAAGGCCTCCTGTGAGGCCTTGGCAAGGCACTTTGCAGATAAAATTGATCAGATTAGGTGTGTTACTCTGCACGCTGTGGATACAGTTAGTGAGCAAGAGGCGGCCTGTGGCAAACCAGTTTTGTGGGATCGGTTCCAGCTTCTTCCTCCTGATGAAGTGGACAAGGTGCTTTCATCTGTATGGCCGACCACCTGCTTACTTGATCCTTGCCCATCTTGGCTCATTATGGGCTGCAGAGAGAGACTGGGTGAGGGGATCAGGGCAGTGGTGAACGCCTCCCTTGAGGAGGGAGTGATGCCATCAGCCCTCAAGGAGGCAGTGATAAGACCGCTCTTAAAGAAGCCCTCCTTGGATCCTCAAGTTCTGAACAACTTTTGCCCAGTCTCAAATCTGCCATTTTTGGGCAAGGTGATTGAGCGGGTGGTGGTGGTGCAGTTGAAGGCACACTTGGAAGAAACTGATTATCTAGACCCATTTCAGTCAGGCTTCAGGCTTGGGCATGGGACAGAAACGGCCTTGGTCGCCTTGGTAGATGATATGAGGAGGGCTCTGGATAGGGGTGAATGCTCCTTCCTTGTTTTCCTCGACCTCTCAGCGGCTTTTGATACCGTTGACCACGGTATCCTCCTGGACCGCCTGGAGGGGTTGGGCATTGGAGACACCATATTGCAGTGGTTCCGGTCCTTCCTCTCCGGCAGGTACCAGAGGGTAGTACTGGGAGAGGAGGTTTCGGACCCGTGGCCACTTACTTGTGGGGTGCCGCAGGGTTCCATCCTCTCCCCGGTGCTATTTAACATCTATGTGAAGCCGCTGGGGGCTATCATCAGGAGGTTTGGGGTGCAGTGTCATCAATATGCGGATGACACACAGCTCTACCTCTCATTCAAATCTTCACCAAGGTTGGCCGTAGAATCCCTGTCCAAATGTCTGGAGATGGTGAGTGGCTGGATGGGGAGGAATATGCTGAAGCTGAACCCTGACAAGACTGAGGTACTTTTGGTGGGAGACAAGAGGAGGCTAGGGGATGTTGACCTGGTGTTGAATGGGGTACGGCTACCCTTGAAAGACCAGGTCCGCAGCCTGGGGGTCATTTTGGACTGCCAGCTGTCCATGGAGGCTCAGGTGTCAGCTGTGAGCCGGACAGCGCTGTATCAACTCCATCTGATATGGCGGCTGCGCCCCTTCCTTCCCGACCATCTGCTCCCATCGGTAGTACATGCCCTGGTCTCCTCTCGTTTAGACTACTGTAATGCGCTCTACGTGGGGTTACCCTTGAAGACGGTTCGGAAACTGCAGCTGGTACAGAACGCGGCGGCTTGCCTGATTAAAGGCAGCCGCCGGTGAGATCACATCACTCCAGTGTTGAAGGAGTTGCACTGGTTACCAGTTGTTTTCCGGGCCAAATTCAAGGTGTTGGTTTTGACCTTTAAAACCCTATATGGTTCCGGCCCAGCCTATCTTAAGGAGCGCCTCCAGCAGCACCAGACAGGCCGCTTAACAAGATCAGCCTCGGATGGCCTTCTCTCTGTCCCATCAGCCAGGACAGCTAGATTGGTGGGGACGAGGGAGAGGGCCTTTTCTGTGGTGGCCCCCACTCTGTGGAACTCCCTCCCTAGGGAACTCCATCATGCCCCCTCTTTAATGAGCTTCCGTCGTGCATTAAAAACGTGGTTGTTCAGGCAGGCATTTGAGGTGGGTTAGGGTATTTTAGAAAATGTTTTTATTGTAGAATTTTATTGTTTTAAACTGTTTTATTGTATATTGTACATCGCCCAGAGTGGCTGGGTGATCGGCCAGATGGGCGATTAATAAATTTAATAATAAATAAATAAATAAATAAATACTTTTATATTGTAGTTTTAAGTTTTCATATTTTATATTGTTTTATGTTGTACTTTGTGGTTTTAAGTTTTGTGAACTGCTCAGACAGCTTCGGCTATTGGGCGGTAGGTAGGTAAATAAATAAATAAATAAATGTATACACTGCTCAAGCTTCAGTTTAAAAAAAATGAGCAAAATTAGTCGGTTAAATCTCTAGTAATAAGCCTTACACTACTGTATTCTTATATAAGATTTTAAGATAAAAAGTTACATTTTAGTATTCTGGGATTGTACTAACATTTTTTCAAACCAGGTTAGCTTTAGCTGCTGACTGACACCATAATTCCGTACCAAATATTTAATAAGTACCTTAACTGAAAACATTCAAACCACGGAATTATCTTGCTCAACCTTATACACATATCCATATACCATATTACCATCTATATTCTATGAGGATCCACATTTTCTCACACTGTCACATTTAGATATACATTTCCAACCTTTTCCATTTTGGTGGCATAATCATTATACTGGAAAGATGCCATTGGAGCAATGTCTGAACTTAAGTTGGCCTGAACTATTTTCCAACCAGCTTGTACAAAGAGAGTAAATTATGGGGTTATTTGATGGTCACCTTTTCTTGTTACACCATAGGAGTGCCTTTAACGGAATTTCCAGTCCATACTGTTCATGTAAAATTTACTAAGTCTTGAGAGAAAGTCAAAAGCTATGCTGAATGTCCAACCACCTGTGCAACCCAACCATATCATACATCTTTATACTATGTATCGTCATACCTCCATTCACCTTATTTTCACATAAAACCTCATATGCAATTCTAGTCATTTTACTTCCACTAATATGTTTTTTAAATCTTCCTCTCCCATAATTCATAATTAAACTCTCAGTGAGTTTAATGCTTTTATATATACGCACACGACACTTTATAAAGAATAAAAGGATTGTACTAAGAAATGTGTGGTCATGACAATGTGGCCTTTAGTGAGGATCAACCCAAGACTGTTCACTGCCTGAAGTGGAGAAGCAAATGGACTGCCCCACCCCCCAAGTCAAGGTGCATAGTACACAAGACCAGTCAAGTTATTTGGGTACCTGAGATAGAATATCCCATAAATTCCTCTCCGCCGTAGCAATACAACAATAATAAATTTAATATCTAACCATTTGCTGCCCTCTTATGACTCAGAAAATCATCTGAGTGAGGTCATCTCACTCTGCCTAATGGTAGGGCTGGCCCTGCATGCAGAAACTGACCAAGGGGTCTTCATTTCTGACAATTGAACCAATCTGGCTCTTGTGGTTATGTCAGGAAACATGTCTCCATGTTTGGTTGGAGGGGATCTTGATGGAGCTTGTAAGCAATACGGGCATGGAACTTTCACTCAGCAGCCAAAACAGATTTCAAATCCAACCCCCAACCTGCACTTTACAGACCATCTCCCTTCCTCTACAACATTTTTTGACTCTCAACCCTACTTTTTCCAGGCCACGACAAGACAACTGCAAAACATTTTCTAAATTCTGCAACCCAACACACATTAAAATAAGTTAACAAATCAGAAGATAGCATGCAAATTAAATAAATCTTGGCCTGTAATATATCACAAGGGCAGAAATATTTTTTCTTTTTTTAATGTGGTATTTTAAACACCTTGAGTGCAGAAGCCCACCTCAGCCACAACCAACGTACGCAACAAAGGGCAAATGTAAGATACATGCATCCTGAATTATTGTCTGCCCCATGCAAACAAGCTCAAAGCCACTTGGAACAAACTGGTGACAGACCTATTCCTAGTTATTTATTTCACAAAGCACACATTGCTTCTTGTAATGTTATTTAGTAAACACCTCCTCCAATCCAGCCACCACCTTTAGAGGTTGTTTTTATTTCTCTTTAGAAAAAGAAACCTCTCTGCTATTTGCCAGCAGTTTTGCCTATTCTGGCAGGTAACCTTTACCTGAAAATAAGGATTCACTTTTGAGGACTAGTGTAGAGCCATAGCAACCAACCTAAACTCTGAGGGTCAAAGTACACATTTCATTGTAGCCATGTGTAACATTAGCTCAACAACTGCTTTTCCGCTGCAAAGTCTCCTTGGGAAGAGACAATTTGCAACAGAGAAGCAGTGGGGAGGGGGTCTTAAGGCCTTCCCCCACCCACGGCTTTCCCTTCCATCAGGTTCCATACAGTTGTTTTCAAGGAAAGCCTAAATTTCACTGAGGTGGTAACCCTGTGTCTGGGCTGTACCACTTCAGACTTCGTGTAGGGACTAACATGACTGAATGCTTATCCACCCCCACCCCCACCAGGCCCTCCATATTAAAAAAAAACAAAAACCTAAGTGTTGGAGAAAAGGGTTCTAGGCTAGCCTAGTCTTCTTCCTGACACCCTAGGGTTTTTGTGGAAAAGGTGTGTTGTTTTTCCATGAAGGGAGTACTCCACCTTGCAAGTCCCCAGGGGCAGAGTGGAGTAATCCAACTGAGGCACAGGTGTTAACGATTCAGTAAGAACTAGGCCAGAATGGACAGAATTCCTGTTTCCCAGGGTAACACTGAAAGGGAAGCAGAGTATGCGGTTTTCATGCCTGTCTATTCTTCAAAAGCACTATCAGCTTCCCAATGAAAAGAAAATTATTGTCAGGAGGAGGTGAGACCTACCTTCCAGACAGCAAAAACGATAGATGATCAATTGATGTCTTGCCCTCCACAGCATAGGTCTGGTCTCTGGCCAACAGCAGGACCTGTTCCTCACAACACTTGATAATTTCTTTGTAGATCTGGAGTGGCACTTGCAGAGGCTGGCAAACTTGCTTGTAGAGCAGATCAAATTCTTCAGAAAAGGTGTCTTTACGAAGCTGGTAAACTAAGTGAGCTAACTGGAGCAAACAGATCAGAACTAAAAGCATGTTCCAAATGAAGATGTCTAGTCCACATGCATCCAGCCAGCCCCAGAGGGCAGAGCACAGGAAACCAATGGCCAATAAGCCAAAGATGTAGATAGAGCCAAAGGCTCCACTTCCTCCCATATAGCCCAAGAGGAGGAAGAAACTAGCAAGGTGATAGGCTGCACCTTCCATATATTGCTTCCAAACCTCACACAAAGTAGGATGGAAAATGATCCGGTCCAAAAGGGTGCTGTTTGCACTCATTTTCCCTATCTACCAACCTCCACAGCCGTTTGCCTTGAAAATTATATTGGAATACCCGAGGAACAAATTGCTGGAACTGGCTCTGGATAGCAACTTCCCCTCTACTGAAATTTCAGAGGAACATTTTTGAAATTATTACTGTGTTTGCGCTAAGCACCCCCAACAATCCCTTCCAACAAAGCGTAATACCACTTGTTCTTGTTGGGGTCTGTGATCCTACCAATGAGCTGCATCCACTTATAGAAGCATCAGCAATTCAATCACGAACAGGAAGATGCCTTTTAGTTTGAGAACTCCTTGGAAAAATAAGAGCTACAAATAGTGTAGCTGCTCCCTCCGCAGCCAAGAGAGAAGTGAAAATAGACACAGTGAAAGAGCAGCAGCCGGTGCAAAAGGGGCGGGGAAGAGAGAAGCAGAGGGTGCTTGTGTTTAATTTGGAATGTATAGCACTGGGCCATGGAAAGAAGAGAGACCCCAAATAGATAACCATGTTTGGAATTGAAATCCAAGAAGCAAAGGCTGCAAGGGGAAGAGAGGCCAGGCAGGCATTCGCCACTTAACATAACTCAGAGAACTAGATTACACACAGTATTGTTTGTGCATGTGTATTCTGGATTTACAATCTGTTCCCAAAGATTGTTTGGCAACACAAAGGTGTCTTTCATATCACAAGGCAGAAAGGGAGACTGTCTCCATCATGAAATGCAACCAAAAGAAAGAAGATAAGGTTTCAAGGCAGATATGTTTTAGCAACAGAGTATTCCAAAGAAAATGCTGACAGCTGGGATATTTAAAATTAGACAGAAACTCTGGATTAGAGTCTGGTCATACAATTTGTAATATTTGCTGCTCCAAACTATCAATGATGCAGACAGAAGACTGGAGTGGACAACAAGAAATTTTATTTGGACTGCACAGCTCTTATATCTATCCTATGTTCCTGTTCTTTGTTCCCCAAAATTATCTCCCCCCCCCCCCCTGCTGCATGCAACCATTTGTGGAACACTTTGATTCCTACTTCCAGTCACTACCACCACACAACAGAGAGAAAAAAGCAGGAATTTTCACTTTAAAAATTCTATTAGAGTTCTTAAAAGAAGAGGGAGTCAGGAGAGTTAAATCCCTTTAAAATGCTTGGATGTTACTCAAAACCACAATAATAGAAGCTAGGCTAAAATGTATACCACAGGCAGTGCTAAAATGTATAGCACAGGTAGCACCACAGGTAGCACCACAGGTAGCACCAAGACCAAGAGGTCACTGGCATGGTTAACGAGCAGCATCAAGGAAGCTATTAGAGAAAAGCTTTCTTTAGAAAATGGAAGTCTTGCCCAAGTGAGAAAAACAAAAGGGAGCACAAGTTCGCACAAAGGCAATGCAAGCAGACAATAAGAGATGCCAAAAAGCATTTTGAAGAGCATATTGCTAACAATATCAAGGCCAACCATAAAGAATTCTTTATATTTATCAGAAGCAGAAAACTAGCTGGGGAGGCAGTTGGGCCACTGGATGTCAATGGAGTTAAAGGAGTACTGAAGGAGGACAAGGACATCACAGAGAAGCTGAATGCATATTTTCATCTGTTTTCACTGCAGAAGATATAGGACACATACCTGTGCCTGAACTGATGTTTTCAGGAAGGGAGTGTGGGGACCTGAGGCAAATAGTGATGACAAAAGAGAAAGTTCTCAACCTTATTGATAAATTGAACCCTCTGTACCAGAGGATTGGAAGATGGCCAATGTAACACCAATTTTTAAAAAGGGATCCAGAGGGGATCTGGGAAATTACAGGCTGGTTAGTTCAACATCTGTTCTGGGTAAATCGGTTGAAACCATAATTAAAGATAAAATTAGTAAGCATATAGAAGTACAAGCCCTGATAAAAAAAGAATCAACACAGCTTCTGCAAAGGTAAGTCCTGCCCCACTAAACTTTTAGAGTTCTTTGAGACTGTCAATAGACATATAGACAGAGGTGATCGGTAGACATTGTTTACTTGGACTTCCAAAACGCTTCTGACAAAGTCCCTCACCAATGACTCCTCAGCAAACTTAGCAGTCATGGAATAAAAGGAGAGGTCCTCTTAAGGATCAGCAACTGGTTAAGAACAGAAAGCAGAGAGTAGGAATAAATGGTAAATTCTCCCAGTGAAGGGAAGTAAATAGTGGGGTCCCACAGGGATCTCTGTTGGGACCAGTGTTTTTCAACTTATTAATAAATGATCTGGAATTACAAGTGAGCAGTGAAATGGCCAATTTTGCCAATGACACCAAATTATTTAGGTGGTTAAAACAAAAAGGGATAGTAAGGAGCTCCAAAAGGATCTCTCCAAACTGGGAGAATGGGCATCCAAATCGCAAATGCGGTTCAAAGTAAGCAAGCATAAAGTGATGTCCCTTGGGGCAAAAAATCCCAACTTCAAGTATAACCTGATGGGATCTGAGCTAGCCGTGACCAACCAAGAAAAAGATCTTGGGGTTGTGGTGGACAGCTCAATGAAAATGTCAGCCCAGGGTATGGGCACTGTAAAAAAGGCCAACTCCATGTTGGGCTTAATTAGAAAAGTAATTGAGAATAAAACTGCCAACATTATACTGCCCTTTTACAAATCTATTGTGCGACCACACTTAGAATACTGTGTACAGTTCTGATCACCGCACCCAAAAAAGATATTGTAGAGCTGGAAAATGTGCAGAAAGGGCAACTAAAATGATCAAAGGGCTGGAGCATCTCCCCTATGTGGGAATATTACAATAGCTGGGATTGTTTAGTTTGGGGAGAAGGCGAGTAAGGGTAGAAATGAAAGAGGTGTACAAAACCTGAGGTCATCCCATGAAGCACATTGGCTGGAGATTCAGGACAGATAAAAGTAAGTACTTCTTCACACAGCGCATAGTTAAACTATGGAATTCACTACCAGAAGATGTTAGCGATGGCCACCAACTTGGATAACTTTAAAAGGGGGTGAGACAAATTCCTGGAGAGTGCTATCAATA